>NW_027507903.1:651142635-651890135 GCF_037356315.1 Lithobates pipiens | reverse complement strand
TGAATGCCTCATACATGCCACCTAGGGGGAGGGGTATCTGGAGATTGAATTCGGCCCTCCTGGAAGACGAGAGAGTAAGACAATCTTTGAGGATTTTTTTCAAGCACATTCCTAGACTTTTGCAACAGCAAGTCAGAATGGTGGCAGCGGACTGTTGGGCTTCTCAAGGCCATAGGAAGAAAGAAGCAGCAATATTAGTATATTACCTACCAGCGTTTGTGGAATAAACTTGACCGCCTTGTTTCAAATGGAGGAGATTCTGGGTGATCTCTGAAGTGAAGCTCCTCCTTAGGAGACATCAATATGACCAGCGTGCCTCTTTGGTTCAGGACAGGGATTACGGGAAATACTATTTGCCTGACCCTTACCAGAACTGTAAACAGAGCGTAGCAGTTAAGACGGTTAATGGCCTGAAGGACAGTATGGACTCCCTGACGAAGTCTAGGTCAGGAATCTTGGAGGTTGTCAGGTCATACTATGCCAATCTCCTGGGAGGAAGGAACCTTGATCGGACAAGGATGTTGGGTTTTTTGGACTCTACACCAGGACTGGAAAGTAATGTTCCTTTGACGGATGAAATCACTGCAGATGAGGTAATCCAGGCTATTGATAAACTAGCCATCAAGAAAACGCCAGGGCCAGATTTTTTGATAGCTGAATTTTATAAATGTTTTAAAATGATCCTGGCTCCCTACCTTGCGAAGATTTTATTTATTTATTTTTTAAATAAGTTACAAGAACAAACAACAACAAAAACCCAACCCACACAAGCTTTATAGTATTTGTCCTGCAAAAGGTCTGATGCTGTATATATACACACATACACACATCCATGAAGACCCTCTGAAATGTTACTGTTTGGTCATGTCCACAGCGAACTAGAAACAGAAGTGCTAGCAGCCTTGGTAATGACCACTTGCAGAGATTTTAAAAGAGGAAGTAAACCCTGATGAGTTTACTTCCTCTTTGATTCCCTGCAAAGGTAAAGCATAATGTACTACTATGCATCGCATAGTAGCCCATTATGTGTCACTTACCTGACACAGGAGCCAGCGATGTCACCGCTGTCCCCTGTAGTCCGGAGCATTCATCTTCTCGGTGGGTCTCGCTCCTCCGCCGCTGTCATTCGGCAAAGTCGCAATGACGTCACTCCTGTGCATGCGCACGGGAGCCGCCACTCACGGTATATCACCGCTGACAGCGGCACGCTCAGTGCGCCTGCACGCCGCTGTCTACGGCACATGCGCCGTAGACAGCGGTGCCTGTCTTTCGGCAAATATCTCCTAAACCATGTAGGTTTAGGAGATATTTCTTGGACCTACAGGTAAGCCTTAATCTAGGCTTACCTGTAGGTCAAAGTGGTTTGTAAGGGTTTACAACCACTTTAATGGCTGTTTGTATGAGGGTTCTCTCCCTCCATCTATGAGGCAATCTGCAGTGATCCTTCTGTCAAAGGGTAAAGATCCTTTGATGATTGGGAATTGGCCGCCCAATTAGCCTTCTTAATGTCGATAGAAAGATACTGGCAAAGATTTTTTTCTGAAGATTATCACTAGTGGCAGGCACTTTGTTATCCCTCCACCAGCACTGTTCTGTCCAAGGTAGAAACACTTTCTCATCTGTGTTAGCTGTCCAGGAGGCCTTGGAGTGTTGTAGGGCTGCTGGTTGGGATAAATTTTAGCTGACATTGGATCAGGCTAAGGCCTTTGAGCGGGTTAATCATGAGTAGTTGTGGCTCCTTCTTTACAAATATGGCCTGGAGGGGGGTTTCATTGATTGGCCCAAGATTTTGTACAAAGGGGCTGAAAGCATTCCTCTGGTTAATGATTGGGTCGGGCAGCCCTTTGTGGTCCGCTCGAGTGTGCGTCAGGGGTGTCCATAGAGTTCTCTGCTATATGTGTTTGCAATCGACCCCTTCATTAGAATGCTAGAGAGTGGACCATTGTGTGGGGTACCTTTGGGCATCGCTGGTGAGCCTCTTTTGAAGGTTGTGGACTATGCTGATGATGTTTCTGTTTTTGTCTCTGGGACAGGGGAGGCGCAGGAGGTGGTGATAAGGCAGTATACAGAGGCATTGAGTTCAAAGGTCAACAGGACAATTGTGAAGCTTTATGGATGGGCGTGGAAGGTGAGATCTTTGTTCTCCTGGATGACTTCTCTGAGCCCCAACAAAAAATTTGAGTTCTAGGCATTGAATATGGCAGGTGACTATGGCCATGCAAATTGGGTGAACAGGCTGGAGAATGCCAATGCCAAGGTGGCAAGCTGGAAAGGTTGGTGGCTTTCCTTGAGGGAAAAGGTTGATCTGATCAAGACATACCTGATTCAGATTTTTCTGTATGTCAGTTTTATTTGCTTTTTGCCAGTTTCTCTCTATACCAGGGTCTATAATTGTTTCTTCCAGCTGTTATGGGGGAACAGAATAAACCTTGTCAAAAGGAATGTGACTTACCTTCCTAGGTGGGAGGGTGGTCTAGGGATGATCAAACTTGTAGTCTTTTTCTCTCTGATGTTTGTGAAGTACAATCTTGGTAACATATTGTCAGAGAGACCGCCTGGGTGGGTTGGTATTTTCCAGTCCTGATTTAGGCCCTTTCTGTGAGACTGGGAAAATGGTGGGCCAGCGAAAAGCCTAAGGGTCAAGCATGATTATCTCCAGGCTTATGTTGCCCCTTGTTTGAAAATGCTTCGGCAGTGGCAAGTAACAGCAGGAGAAGTCAGATCTCTTCCATGGAAACTTCTTGAGAAGCGGATCATGAGCCCTGCTTTTTGCAAGCCACTGACCTTGAGGGATTGCCCAAGCCTGGTTTTGGGGGTGGGTTTACAATTCATTAATTTGGAGAGAATCCCAATGAAGTTTAGGGATCAGGCTTGGCTTGCCTTTCATGGAAAACTATATGTGAAGTGCAACTTGAAGTTTCTTTCCATGAGTGATCGGGGCTGCCCGAGAATGGAATGTGGTGGAGTGGTGGAGTCCATGGATCACTTTCTACTTCAGTGCCCTTTTATTATAGAGGTGTACAAGAGGGTGGGGAGGGCTCTGAGTATACCCTTCCTCCCCCATATGAGTTATGCAGAGTGGGTGTATGGGGCTTTCCAGACTCATCGGGATTATGATTTGGAAACACTTTTGTTAGTTAGTCTAGTAGTCTGTTATTTCACGTGGAGTAAACAGTGTCAGGTATCCTTACGGAGTAAAATCCTCGTTGTCGAAGTGGTGATGCAGGACATTCTGGGTGAGGTTGGGAAGATTCAGGGTCTTGAGAAAGACAGGTGGCAGCAGGAGGCCTGGATAAGGGCTTAGAGGAATATCAGAACTCTGTAGCTGCTGCCTGTTGATCTTGGGGTGTGTGGCTTTTCTTTCTATTCTTGTTTCACTCCCCTTGATTTTCAGATCAAATATATTTTTGATAAAAGGCTACATGCATGGTGATGGGGATGTTCCTTAGTCTGGCTCTCTTGTAGGGATTATGTTGTGCACAATTTGGTTTGCACCATTTATTATGTTCTTGTTTTTTTTGTAAAGTCATATTCAATTATTTTGTAAATATGTTTTGTTTATTTATTTATTTTGGTTTTATTGTATATAAGATGTTGTTTGTAAGATTTTTCAGTAAACAAAATTAACCCCTCACAATAGGCACAGCAGGTGTACAGACTCAATAACTCAACACAGGGATGGTGGGAACCCCTCATCCTGGGCACAGCAGGTGTACAGACCCAAGAACTCAGCACAAGGATGGTGGAAACCCCTCATAATGGGCACAGCAGCTGTACAGACCCCAGAACTTAGAACAGGGATGGTAGGAACCCCTCATCATGGACATAGCAGGTGTACAGACCCGGGGACTCAGCACAGGCAAGGTGGGAACCCCCTCACAATGGACACAGTAGGTGTACAAACCCAGAAACTCAATGCAGGGATAATGGTATTCCCTTATAATGGGTACAGGAGACGCAGACCTGGAAACCCAGTGCAGGGATGGTGAAAACCTGTATAATGGACACATCAGGTGTACAAATCTTGGAACAGAGATCATGGGAACCCCTCAGAATGGGAACGGTAGGTGTACAGACCTGGGAACTCAGCACTAGGTTGCCCATTTTTTAAAGATACAGGGACCCTTTACAGGTAGCCGCAAATTATAATACAGATTTGACTGAATTTCCCACAGATAAATTGTGACTAATAATAGTAATAATGTGCTGTAATCTAATATAATCCTTTCCAATAATAGCCACTGATTGACTTCCATTATGGAAACCTGTTGTCCCCCAGTTACCAGACTGCTGGATCAGCACTGGAAGAAATGATGATGTCACATACAGTACATACACCCAGCCCCTCTGTGGATATCTATTAGCAGAAGCCACATCCCTTCCCCGGGCCTGTGGTAAACCATCCTCAGTGGTTATTTGATAGTGATCTGAGTTTTGGCAGTTTACCTGATCCTTCTATTGTCTTGAGGAAGTACAGAGATGCAATAGAATTGCAATAGAACGCTGGCAAAAATAACAACCTGTAATGATGATATAGAATATTATCTGTGGCCCCGTGCATGTACACTTTATGGTAATGCTGCACCACGCAGTGTTTGGGCACTGTATTATTATCGATACAGATAGTAGTATTTGGTCAGATTCACCTGGAATTCTTCTGTAATGTTTAAGACATTTCATGGCTTCTCCATGATGTTTCTTCAGTTCTAATGAGTGTCGGGAAGACCTCTAGCATTTATATGCACACAGGGAGCACCAAAACCTCCATCGAATTATCATGGGGTGTGTAGATGTTGATTGTCCAAGAACAGGATGGGAGGTGCGAAGGTGGCAGAATTACCCTGCATTTGTTGCATAGTCCCACCCTCTGTGTCGGGAATAGGGATAAGCTAAACACACCTGGCTTCAGTTAACCTCCCTAAAGTTCAGAATATTATTTTTTTTAAAGCCCATGAGGTGTAAAACACACTTAGACTATCACCCGATGCAAAAAAAAGTGCACACACAAAACGTGAGAACATAAAAAAAAGTTTACAGGGTGTATACATGGACCTCCTCCAAAGAGGAAGGAGCCTTACCTTAATCCCCGGGACGCAAGGCCCCTGTCAGGGACTGAGGTACTTGCTGAAACCAGGCGGAACCCCATTCTCCAGGAGGTCTGCTGAAACAGACCAACCCCATGTACTAGGTGGGGCTCCCCGAAGGGAGACCCCATGAAAGAGGATGAACCAAGCCAGAAGGCCATGTCTACTCCCTCCCAAGACTTTCAGGGAAGACCCAAGGACCTACATCCAACTAATCATCCAGTGAAAGTATACCGTGTAAAAAGTGACAAATGTGAAAAAAAAAACACACATAAAAAAGGGGAAATGAAAGGGAATAAGTGCAAAGTGCTATTGTTTTTGTTAGAACCAGTCAAGGTCCAAGATTATTTCTGCCCCTGGTCAGATTAAGCCATATAGGGTATCTTGCTCCTCCACATCGATGTCATCTTTTTGGGTGTAGAAGTAGGCGCAGTCTTTTCGTTAACTCTTGCTGTTCCATGATAAGGGAGAGGTGAGTTGTGCACATTATCTATTGAATATGAGTTTAAGGCTAATAAGCAGAATAAGCTAATAAGCAGAAGCTTGTTTGAAACATGTACTTATATATTTGTATCGCCGGCTCCTGAAGATGTGTTTTTGAAATTTAACGTTACACCTAAACTGCAGTTTGGTTTGGGTATAATTATTACAAATTTTGACCTCAGCATCAGTCTGACTGGACTATAGGGTGTTCAGCCTGACTATAAGGGGCACTGTCTCTTCTAGCAGGCAGGGAAACACAGTCTGGTTGAGTTCTTTAAGGTTACTTTCTCTCGGAGTCAGCCCAGTGGGAGTGTCGCTCTTGCTGTGCTTTCTGGAAGAGGGTACTTGAGATGCGGATGTCAAGTGTTTCAGGGTTTCAGTCCAGAAGTATGTTCTTACTCCATGGTCCTGGGCCTCCTGACCAGCCCCCAGGATGCCTATGGCCTAGGGTGGGGATCCACCCGACTTTAAGTTTCTGGGCTGGCTAGCCTGAGGCGAGAAAACTAAAGCAAGGATTTGAAAGTGGTCCGGTGCCGTCTAAGGTTGTAGAGAGGACCAGTAACTTCGTAGTTATCCAGGGGAGAACTCTTCAGAAGGCCACGCAAGGGTTGGCTGCTTAGCAAGAGCCTGGAAAAGCTGAAGGACCTAAGTGAATACAATCTCATACGGTATCGCCAGACCGGCTGTAAGATACTTGTACCACATGAGTGTTTTACAAGTGTTTCAAGTTTCCTGTTCATGTTCTACAACAAAGTCTGGCAGAGACTTGTTCTTGACTCAAGCACCCTGTTGGCTGCTAGGCCTGATGAGAGAAGGACTATCCAACTAGGGTGAGGATCCAGCTGTGCATGGCAGTTCTCTGGATTTTATTCAAAGTAAGAGAGTTCTTTTATATTAACTTTGACACTAAGAGTACCTGGACTTTTCACCTAAACCCTCTGATCCTATACTGAGACACTGTTGTTAACTATGTTTTTGCAAATAAAAATCCCTTCAAGTGGATCTGTAGTCAGTCTTTATAGTTTCTAGGCCATCTACCAGGGGAAACCCCTAGACGCAAATTGAGGTAGAGAAGGTAACGGTAAGCCCATTAAAACCAGCCACTCCTTCGGGAGTCAGTGTTATATATTTAAAAACATATTATGGAATAGACATTTCATTGTGATATTTCAATCATATCCATTACAGTTCCCCCCTGGAATGTCTATTGCAAAACTGTCCCTCATGCTAATATCCTAAGCACCTATCCTCACAAAAACACAACAGACTCCGTGCGAACATCACCATCCTCCGATGCAATATCCTTAACCTATCTGCTCTGCTTCCTCATTTCGAGGGGGGAACCTCACCTTACCATTTAAGACTGCGTTGAAGTGATGAAGATGGAAACATCACACCTGCCAACAGTCAGTGAAACAGCCCTTGAGAATTATTATTATTATTCAGGATTTATATAGTGCCAGCAATTTACACAGTGCTTTACAATATAAAAAGGAGACAATACAGTCACAATACAATAAAATACAAGGATTAAGAAGGCCCTGCTCAGAAGAGCTTACAATCTAATAGGGTGGGGCAGGTGGTACAAAAGGTTATAACTATCAGGAATGAGCTGATGGAAGTGGTAGTAGATTAGTTGGAGACATGATAGGCTTCCCTGAAGAGATGCGTTTTCAGGGATCACCTGAAGGTAGCAAGAGTAGGGGATAGCCGGACCAGTGGAGGTAGCGTGTTCCAGAGTATGGGAGAAGCTCTGGAGAAATCCTGGAGATGAGCATAGGAGGAGGAGACAAGAGAGCTTGAGAGTAGGAGGTCTTGAGAAGAGCGGAGAGGAGAGTTTGGGTGATATTTGGAGATAAGATTGGTGATGTAGCTTGGGACAGAGTTGTGAATGACTTTGTATGTTGTGGTTACTATTTTGAATTTAATTTGCTGGGTGATTGGGAGCCAGTGTAGGGACTGGAGGAGAGGGTTGGCAGACACTGAGCGGTTGGTAAGGTGGATATGTCTGGCATCAGCATTCATGATAGACTGAAGAGGATATAAGCCTATGAAGAGGCAAGCCAATAAGAAGGGAGTTGCAATAGTCAAGGCGAGAGATAACAAGGAAGTGAATGAGGAGCTTGGTGGTTTAATTTGTTAAAAAGGGGCAAATTTTAGAGATGTTACGGAGGTGAATTCTACAAACTTTTGACAACGATTGGACTTGGGGCTGAAATGACAATCAGAGTCTAGGATTACATCTAGTACCATGGCGTGAGGGAAGGGCCTGATGGTTTCATTGTTGATTTTGATGGAAAAGTCATGGAGGGGGGCATGTGCAGCGGGGAATATTAATAGCTCAGTTTTAGAGAGGTTTCGTTTAAGGAAGTGGTGTGACATCCATGCTGATATGTCAGTTAGCAGGTTAGTAATGCAAGAGGAGACTGGAGGAGTGAGATGAGGAGTAGACAGATAGATTTGGGTGTCATCGGCGTATAAGTGGTATTGGAATCCTGACTTGACAATTTTTGTGGATGGTTCCAGGTATGCAGACAGCACTGGACGGTACCACACAGGATATGCAGTCACCACCGAAGATACAGTTCTTCAGGCTTCAGCATTACCTTCCTCCATGTCTGCCCAGGAAGCAGAACTACAGGCCCTAACTATGGCATGTAAATTGATTGAAGGAAAACCAGAGGAACACCTGTGAAACACAGTACAGCCATCAAGGACTTAATGGATGCCTTACTCCTCCCTTTACAAGTGGCTATACTTAAGGTGAAGGCACACAGCAAATTGGTATCTCAAGAAGCACGGGGCAATCACCTGGCAGATACCGCTGTGAAACATGCTGCAAATGGAACGTAAGAAGTGGTCAGCAGAGTGAATGAGCCCATCGTGGATGACCCGATAGATAACCCTGAAGAGACTGTGCAAACCACCATGATTCTACAGAACCCTCCTGCGGACAGGACTCACCTCAAGGAGCAATAGGTGGCAGCTGACAAAGAATAGAAAGAAGTGTGGATCAAAAAAAGGAGCCACAAAAGTTGAAGGAATCATGGAATTAAACAATAGACCCTGTCTGCCACAATCAATGTTTCCTGCAGTGGTACAGTGGGCCCGCGGTGCCTCCCATCAGTCGAGGCCTATCCCGTCACTAACATGACAGCAAAGACCACAGCTAAAAGACTTCTAACAGAAATAGTGTGCAGATATAGTGTCCCAGAGGTCATAGTGAGCGATCAGGGGCCGACTTTCATGGCCTCAGTGATAAAGGAAATATGGGCGGCTTTAGGGGTCACAATAGCTTTCCACACCCCATACCATCCTCAGAGTAGTGGGGAGGTGGAGATGTTGAATGGCACAATAAAATCTAGAATGCTAAAAATGCCTCAGGAAATGGGAATGAGTTGGCCAGACAGCCTACCCATTGCCTTATTCAGTGTTAGGTACACTCCAAGGGGAAACCATGGCTTGTCATCCTATGAGATACTGTTTGGTTCAGCCCTTAGACTGGGTTGTTACTTTCCACAGCAATTACAGCTCCGATCTGATGTATTGAGTGATTATTTGATTGCTTTATCTCGAGAATTAACCCGTATTAACCCAAATCCATTCGCAAGTGTTTTCTTCATTCCAGATCCTGAGCTAGATACAGGAACACACAAGCTGTTCCCCAGTGATTGGGAAAACATACTCTTGAACCCAGATATGATGGTTCTTTCCAGGTTCTCCTAACAACTGCCACATCAGTCAAGTTGTCCGGAAGGAACACGTGGGTACACACCTCCCACTTCAAGAAAGTCCCTGTACCTGAGGAAGAGGTAGAGGGGACCAAATGATTCTGTATATCCTTTTCATTGTAATCATTGCTCAGGCACAAGAGGTAGCTGCCAAACAAAAAGATGGTATAACCCAAGTCTGGTATAACTCATCCAATACACGTTGCCACTTTTATATCCTCTTATGAACAGATAATTCCATGTACTATGTACATGATCCGGACCTGGGATGAAACAGTAAGACCCATGACTGTGTATGTATGCATCACTGACACCTATCGGGGTAGCAACTGTGATTCCTGGGAAGCAGTCTGTTGGAACACTGGGGGTACAAACCTGAAAGCGCCCAAAATAGGAAAGATAATGATGGGAAGTCACTCTTAGATAGAATGACAATCGACAAGCACACAGATCAGTATTACACCAAGGAGTTCAGGCTGACCATTGAGAATCCTAGCCCAGGAGACAGTGGGACCTATGTTCTGGGCCTATGGTGGGGAAGTGGGTATTCCAGTTTTAGAAAACCTTTCCAACAACAGAGATATGTTAAACAACCCAGAGTGAGGAGTTCCCCAATCCACATCTAGCTCAAACCCCCTGAGGCCCCATATACAGACATTAAAGGACATGGTGGCCATAGCAGATCCTACATTTGAGGATACGATGGCTGCAGAAACCAGGTTCTCAGATGTCAACTTGTGGCACGAGTGGATGAGGTACAGTGCAGGGAAACATAACAAAACCAATTGCTATGTATGTGGGGAGCTAGGCCTCATTTGGGAACAGTACCTTAAACATACCCCCAGAACATGAGACATGTTTCCTTGGCCTGTTTACAACTAAAAACCACTAATCTCTCTCTGTGTGAACATTGGAAGAAGGAATATCCCATAGTCACCAAGACCCCCAAGCCAGGAGAAGGTATCACCATATATCCTGGCAATTACACATGCTATGGTCGGTATTAGGGATGAGCTTCGTGTTCGAGCCGAACGTTATGGGCCGTTCTCACCAAATTCGTGTGGCGCTCACGATGGCGCAGTGCATTGCTGGCTCATGATTGGCCAAGCATGCACTGTGACCCCGCATGCTTGGCCAATCACAGCGCCGGCAGCGAGGAGAGCCATGATTGGCCACAGGCAGGATGCCTGTGGCCAATCATAGCTCAGGCTGTGTAGTACACGCCCCACACTATATAAGGCCGCCAGCGCGGCGGCCTTGTGTAGTGTGTTGGCATCTGTAGCAGTTAATGGGTGTTCTGTGTACCTTCAACACAGTATACACCGATCGTTACCGGCCGATTTTTCGTTCTTGCTCTTCTGTAGTGGTTGTTGTCTGCGTGCCCTGACCGCAGTATACACCGCTATATTCACCTATATATCTAGCGATATATCTATCTTTTATAATAGAGCTGTCAGTCAGTGTTAGGAGATTGTGTGTGCTGTCTGCGTGCTCTGAACCCAGTATACACCGCTATATTCACCTATATATCTAGCGATATATCTATCTTTTATAATAGAGCTGTCAGTCAGTGTTAGGAGATTGTGAGTGCTGTCTGCGTGCTCTGAACGCAGTATACACCGCTATATCCACCTATCTAGCTAAATATCTTGCTCGTTTTAAATAGAGCTCTCAGTCAGTGTTAGGAGATTGTGCATGCTGTCTGCATGCTCTGAACGCAGTATACACCGCTATATCCACCTATCTAGCTAAATATCTTGCTCGTTTTAAATAGAGCTCTCAGTCAGTGTTAGGAGATTGTGCATGCTGTCTGCGTGCTCTGAACGCAGTATACACCGCTATATCCACCTATCTAGCTAAATATCTTGCTCGTTTTAAATAGAGCTTTCAGTCAGTGTTAGGAGATTGTGCGTGCTGTCTACGTGCTCTGAACGTAGTATACACCGCTATATCCACCTATCTAGCTAAATATATTGCTCGTTTTAAAAAGAGCTCTCAGTCAGTGTTAGGAGATTGTGCGTGCTGTCTGCATGCTCTGAAAAAGACGGACGGCAAAACAAATTATACAGGGGTGATAACCCTTCCCTATGTTTTCCAAAAAGCTTAAAAATTGTTTTTTTGACTGGAGCTACTCTTTAAAAATGTACCAGTTGAAAATTACAAACCGATTCAACTTAACACAACAAACCTACACAGTCCCTGTCTTGTTTGCACCGCCTGTATACTGCTGTTCTGAGTATATAGGGCCTGGGGGCCACACGTATTTCCTTTTTTTAATATGGGTACGGGGTTCCCTTGAATATGCGTACAAGACCCAAAGGGGCTGGTAATGGGCAGGGAGGGCTACCCATGCCATTTTTCTTAATGATTTTCAACCATATTGCAGGAACCAGATATAACATTAAAACCGCAAGCAGCTTTAAATTACGTTATTTCCGTTAAATTTCATTTTGTGCAGGGACTGTTCTAAACACCGGAAACACGTGGCACTTCACAGGCATACTACAGACACCCCCCAGGCACCATATTTAAAGGAATATTACTTTCTTTTTTCATTTTAATCATCATTAAAATCAGTGCTCCCGCCAAAACGGACGTTTTTAAAAGTTTTTTTTGCAGTGACCCATGTCCCCTGGGGCAGGAGCCAGGTCCCCAAACCCTTTTTAGGACAGTATCTTGCATATTAGCCGTTAAAATTAACACTTTTAATTTCGAACGTTCGAGTCCCATAGACTTCAATGGGGTTCTAATGTTCGTACGAATTTGGGGTCCGTTCGAAAGTTCTGGTGCGAACCGAACCGGGGGGTGTTCGGCTCATCCCTAGTCGGTATAAGGGAGTGTGGAAATCTCTTGGGAATTCCACTAAAGGTTACTATGAATCTTATAGTGAGGCATCTGCAGATTTAGTACAAAATCAAGTCCAGTCTTTGGGGAATGTATACTGGATCTGTGGAGACATGAAGATTAGAAGCAGTTTGACAGGGCAGTGGACAATAGAATGTGCACTGGCAAAAGCCATAATGCCTCTACATATTTTCCCAGAAACCACTCCACGGGTGGAATTGGATACAGACAGCACACCCAGGCCTACTAGGAGAGGCAGGAGCACTCCAGCAGGGAATTTTGACCCCCATGTATATATAGATGCCATAGAAGTCCCAAGCGGAGTCCCAGAAGAGTTCAAAGCAAGAGACTAAGTAGCAGCAGGATTTGAATCTCTGATTCCCATCGTCACTGTAAACAAGAATGTAGATTGGATAAATTACATCTACTACAGCCAACAAAGATTTGTCAACTACACCGGAGATGCGGTCCAAGGTTTAGTCAAACAACTGGAGGCCAACTCACACATGACCTTCCAGAACCGTATGGCCCTAGATAAGGTCCTAGCTGAGAAGGGGCGCATGTGTAAGATGATGCCTGAAACAAGTACATGCTGTACTTACATCCCAGATAACACTGGCCCAAATGGTAAGGTGATTTTAGCCATCCAGAAACTTGAGGACTTGTCCAAGTAAATAAAGAAGAATTCAGGGCTCACCAACCCCTGGGACCAGTACTTCACTTGGATAAAAGGGGGGTGGCAGGGATTATTAACACAGATAATAATAGCCATCTTGATAATGGCTGCCATAATCTGTTGTGTTCTCCCCTGTCTCAAAAGGTGTGTGAAAAAAAACTGTTGACCAAGCTACCCCCATGTTTATGAACCAAGAGATACCAGACAATGAAGAATACATGACTTGATGGTGATTACGTGCTACGCCCCATTACAGACACTCTTCCCCCAAGATGCCACACCGAGGAGCTGTAGGGACAGACAGCACCTGATCCCCCTTTCCCCAAACTGTACCGAGGGGGGTGGTGAGTTAGTCACTACTTTCCTCTATGTACAGCCCAAAAGAGTTGCTGCAAGGGAAATGGGCCAGGTGGATAGGATATTAGCATGAGGGGCAGTTTTGCAATAGACATTCCAGGGGGGAACTGTAATGGATATGATTGAAATATCACAATGAAATGTCTATTCCATAATATGGAATTGTTGGGCGCCAATTGTTTTGGTTGTGCTTGGTTTAGTATGGCCGTTAAGTCATGGGCGGTGTGGAGGATTAGAGGGTGGCCCAGCACAAGGTCAGCGGTCTTGTCCAGGAGGGCTTGTGCTGCAAAAACGGCTCTAAGGCAGGAGGGTGCAACTGGCAGGAGTAATACCCAATGGGTCTGAGTCTGTTGCCATGGCCTGAGTCAAAACTCCTGTGACATGTCCTTGTCTCTCTGAGACAAACAGCTTGAAAGTCTTTTCATAGTCTGGGAGGCCCAATGCAGGGGCCATGGAGAGAATCCTTCAAAATTGTCCACAGCTTCTGGGGAAAGTGCAAAGGGATCAGTTTTCACGGCATCATAGAGGGGTTGCATCAAGAGGGAGGCTTCTGGAATCCAGGAGCGGCAGTAAGAGATTAATCCTAGAAACACATGAAGGGGCTTTTGACTTTGAGGTAAAGGGATGGCCTTGATTGAAGCAACTCTTTCCTTGGTGAGATGTCGAGTGCCTTGGGAAATGCAGTGACCTAGAAAAACCACCTTCTCTCTGCACCACTGGACCTTTAGTTTTGAGGCTTTGCATCCTTGTTCCGCTAAATAGTGGGGGAGGCTTTCAGAGAAGATTGAGGTGTCACCACGTTGGAGGGTATCTGCACAAAGCAGAAGGTCATCTACATACTAAAGGACTACAATGTCTCAATGTAACTTCATCCAGGTGTCTAGAATGAGGGCCACTGCCTTGGCAAATTGGGAGAGGGAGTTCTGGGCACCTTGTGGCATAACAGTCCAGGTGTAGCAGGCAGGTGACCTGAATCCTAGCGGAGAAGGTCCATGTGATCCGGAGAAGGGCAGGGTGGAGGGCGAGGTTGGGGAAGATATGGCGTGTCAGAGGCCATCATGAGAGGAGCTACCTTTTTACTGCTCTGTGCAGATTCTAGGCTCTTTGCTACTAATAACCATGTCTCAAGATCCATTACTCTATACTCTGAGCGTGATAGGATCAGACCCTTTTGAATTGATTCTTTAAGACTTGAGAAAAATGCGGCAGCTAGCATGTGTCTATGTGCCTTGTTCAGCACGCCAAAACCCAAATCAGTAGATATTTGTGTTATTCTGTTGTGATACAACAGATTCGCCTTTTTCTTGTGTTACTTCTTGTACACATATTGGCTTCAGGCATTTTGGAGTGGAGATGTGAACCATCTTCATAGCAAATAATTATTTTATTTTTTTTTCCAAGCTTCAAGCTACAAAATGCTCAGATGTGAATGAGGCTTAAATTACCAAACACTTGTGTGATTCTAGTGTATAGAATTATTAGCAACTTTAAATCACTTCCTCTTTTTTATCAACCACATAACCGCATACCGCCCAGAAAACATAACTTCCTCATTATTTATAATACACTTAAAACTTGTATCTGGCTAGAAATCAACATTTTAAAATCCCCAATTATAGTTAATACAACTTAAACACAATTAAAACCAAATATACAAATATACAAATATAGCACATTTGCTGTTATTAGAAAAGAAGCACCTTTTAACTTCAATAATGCAAGTATAGGCAACTACAACTAAAACAGTCCTTAAAGCCAGACTCTGGCTGAAATAATCAGGACATAGCACTGTGGGGGAGGTGTCGCCTAGAACAGAGGGGCGGTAGACGAAGGGCAGTGTCTACTTCCTGGGGAGCAGACGCCATTATATTGCGATGGCTGACTACTTAGCTTCCTCTTTTCTGGCTTTCTATACACATATACAATGTGACCATTTTGATTATTTTGATTAATTTCATGTTCTGTAAACCCTTCTTCATGAATAGCTTTTACAACTTTAAACCAAGCGTCTGCTGCTCGCAGCAGCCTATGATCTGACAACAGACCTTTTTTATGTTTCAAAATATTACGCCATTGATCTACCTGTAGCCTTTCACCCAAATGCATATCAACCCCACAAACTTTTGCCAATTTCTTTCCTTTTTTTTACAGCATTCTCTCCTTCCTGCTCTAATACCAAATCACAAGCCTAGCTGCCCTCTTTGGGCCTTTCTAACTTTTGCACCATCGTTAGCTATTGAAGAGTTTATGCATCTGGGCTCAGAGTTTGTACGACTGCCTCCTGTCCTCGTTCAGACCACTTTCCAAGATATAACACTACCTTGCTACGTCCTATCTTGATGACTGGGATATTTATGTGTCATCTTCTCAGGATTTTCACACAGGTCACGAGGCTGTCTTGGACTCAATGGCCCTCTATCCATCACCTGGTATCGGTTCAGACCATATCACAGCCTCAACTTAAAGAGGACAAGACAGATAGAGAGTGAGAGAGAGAGAGAGGAGAGAGAGAGGAGAGAGAGAGCGAGAGAGAGAGGGGTGTCTACTGTGTTTAGTAGATAAAATACAATTCAATAATGCATCACTTTAAGATGAAATTCACATTTCCCAAAACCATGCCCATATTCCTCACTCTATCTTTTTCTTCCTCTTCAAACTGTTCTGGTTGTTGAGGTTGTAAGGGGCATCTTTCGGCTGTGTGTTCCCTCCTTCTAACTTCACTTTCTATAACCTGTGGTGACTTGCCAACCTCAAGTTTAACTGGGTAATGCACATTTTATCTAAACACCAACACGTGTGGTCTCCGGGAATAAGGGTTTATAACCAAGAGACGCAGTCCTATATCCTGGCTCTGCTACTTCAATCAACCCCCAACCCTCTTCATGTATCCCAAAGAGCAGACCACAAACACACTTAGGACATGACATTACCACCAACATTAAGATATGACCAACAACCAACAACCAGCAACAAGATGTGTGACAACCGCAGAGATCCCCCTCACCACTACTGGGCGTGTTCCTGATGCCCACTCCTGGTTACCCATGATTCACCACACAATTATTCCCCCAGGAGAAGTTTAAACCATGTCAACTAATTCAACCGTGACTACATAATCAATCCCTCATTCCCAACAGCCTCCACAAAAGATCAATCAAAAAAAACAAAACAGAACAAAACAGGTGGCAGATATAATTGCAGGTTCGTTATTATACCAATAGACTCGAGACAAGATATATACCTGTCTTTGAGGACCGCAGGCAGCCGATATGGACACAGATTAACCAATCATGACTACAGGATAAAACAGTAGAATAGATATTAAAACTGTCTTACCATTTTGCTGGAGGTGATCAAGTCTCCGTCCTGTCCATGTTGATTTCCCTGTTTCCTGTCTTTCGGCTGTCCGTTTGGGCCTAGTCTTGAGCGCCAAAGTTGGTTAGAACCAGTCAAGGTCCAAGATTATTTCTGCCCCTGGTCAGATTAACAGTATTAGGGTGTGGCCACACCAAAAGCAAAATTCACTGAGACAGACACAGTATCAGTGTATCAACTTTCTATTATTTTAGTTCCTGTTTTCAACTTATATACTGATAGCCGGACATTTCGTTGTCAGATTAGGCAGGCTTATGCAAACTACAAAGTGACCACAAAAATATATACATCTTATGATAATTATGATAATGATAATACACGACAGTGCATACAATTTAAGCTGGGTCCTTGTCCATATAGGGGAGTAGCATTCTATTAAAGCCATATAGGGTATCTTTCTCCTCCACATTGATGTCGTCTTTTTGGGTGTAGAAGAAGGTGCAGTCTTTTCGTTAACTCTTGCTGTTCCATGATAAGGGAGGGGTGAGTTGTGCACATTATCTATTGCATATGAGTTTAAGGCTAATAAGCAGAAGCTTGTTTGAAACATGTACTTATATATTTAAAAACATATTATGGAATAGACTTTCATTGTGATATTTCAATCATATCCATTACACTATGGTGCAATACCACAGCAGGTTCACTAAAGTTCAGATGCTGAACATGAACCATTAATGTCAATGGGAGTCGAATGCTAAAAAATAGTAATGGCCATTTTCTAAACAGATAGACAATGGATTGTCAAAGAAATGGCACGGGGAGTTTGGGGTCTGGGCACTGCCCTGGGGACCATGTACTCAAGTATTTTTTTTTTTCAAATCAGTTTGTAAAAAAGCAGCAATTTTTATAATGTTTAACCACTTCTTGCCCGGCCTATAGCAGAATGACTGCCGGGTGGTGGTTCAGTTATCCTGACTGGGAGTCATATGACATCCTTCAGGATGACAGCCCCTGTGCACGCATCATGGCGATCGGTGGTGTGGTGTGACACACCGCTACACCAATCTCGGTAAAGAGCTTCCAACGACAAATCACAGCTGATCACAGTGTAAACAGGAAGAGACGGTGACCAGCTTTTCCTCACTCGCGTCTGACAGACACAAATAGAGAAGAGCGGATCGGCAGCTCTCCTGACAGGGGTGTCTGCGCTGATTGTTTATCAGCGCAGCCCCCCCACGGATGCCCACCCAGGACCACCATCAAGCCCAGGGAAGGAGCAACATGTGGATGGCCAGGTATGTACACTATGGCCATCCACATATGAAAACAATTGCACAATACATGACAATCATTGCACACAAATGGGCACTGACTGGAAACATTATGGTCCAGCTAAAAAATGCCACCCATCAGAGTCATCAGTGCCACCCATGAGATTAATCAGTGCCACCTCTCAGTGCCCATCTATGCCCATCTATCAGTGACCATCAGTGCCCAACTGTGCCACCTATCAGTGCCACCCATAAGTACCCATCACTGCCACCCATGAGTGCCCATCAGTGCCTCCCATATGTACCCATCAGTGCCACCCATGAGTGCCCATCAGTGCCACCCATGAGTGCCCATCAGTCCCCATCATCAGTGCCACCTCTTCAGTGCCCATCGGTGCTACCTTATCAGTGCCTGAAGAAGAAAACTTACTTATTTACAAAAAATGTTAACAGAAACAAAGAAAATCTATTTTTTTTTCAAAATGTAGGTCTTTTATTTGTTGAGCAAAAACTAAAAAATGCAGAGGTGATCAAATACCACCAAAAGAAAGCTCTATTTGTGGGAACAAAATGATAAAAAATGTGTTTGGGTACAGTGTTGTATGACCGCGCAATTGTTATTCAAATTGTGACAACGCAGAAAGCTGGAAATTGGCTTGGGCACAAAGGTGCGTAAGTGCCTGGTATTGAAGTGATTAAAGTAAAACATTAAGGCTCCATTCACAACAAAACAAACCAGATGATTTTCTGCATGCACATTTTTGACATGTTTTTTAAGCATTCAGGTGCATTTCCCCCTTCTTTTTTTCTTCACCTTAAAGAAGGACATGTGCGTTTTTGATGCATTTTACCACGTTCCAGTACAGTTCAGTACAGAAAAAAATGCAGCATGTTCTACTTTTTTTCCTGGAACTGGAATGCACTGGAACTAACCGCACTGTTGTGAAGTATACCACTTAAAACCATATAACCTACTACCCATGCATTTTTTGATGCAGAAAAAAAATGCACTGGATGTGGTGTGAACTGGCCCTCGGTAAAATGCTTGCAATGAAATTAATTTCTATAAGCAAGCATAATGTGTAAAGAAAAAAAAATATTGATCACTTCCCAAGAGCATTACATACTGTCACCAGTCAGTGTCACTGATCACTGCCACACCCATTATATGATGATGCTGTGCTGCACTGATGACAGTATGTAAAAAAAATATATTCATTTCTAGTTTTCCCAAAAATTATGACAAAAAATTACAACTTCAAAAAAATTGCCATGCCTCTTACTAAACACCTTGGACTGTCTACTTTCCAAAAAGGGGTCATTTGGGGGTATTTTTACTTTCCTGGCATTTTCGGGCCTCAAGAAATCAGCCATCAGTACATCAGGATAGATCAATTTTCAGATATATTGCATAGTTTATGGACTCTATAACTTTCCTACAGACTAAATAATATACACTGATTTGGGTTATTTTCACCAAAGAAGTGTAGCAGAATACATTTGGCCTAAATTAATAAAGAAAGATTATTTATTTGCAAAAATGTATAACAGAAACGGCCTATAGCAAAATGATGGGCGGCCGGTGGTTTAGTTATCCTGACTGGGCGTCACATGATGTCCAGCAGGATAAGCAGCGATCGCATGCCCATGAGGGGTGTGCCATGAATGTATGTACTTACGGCCAAGTTGTGGCCTTGCAAATCTGAGTTATAGAGGCTTGGTGATGCACTACCCATGAAGCACTTCCTGCCCTGGTAGAATGCACTCTAACTTGAAAAAGCAGAACCCTTCTTTTCAACCATAAGCCTGAATAACAACTTGACCAATCCATTTTGAAATATTCCTTGATAGAACTCAAGGCTATCTTAATTTCCTTTCCTAATTGTAGGAAGCCAAGAACTCTATCTATGACATACTTCCAGGGAAGCCATGCTTAGTTTCCACCAGGAATATAGGCCCTCCAGACCCTATAGTAAATGGTCCTAGAGGCTGGCTTTCGTGCATTAATCAGGGTAGTTACCACTGACCCTGAAATCCCCTGAATCCTTTAGAACGTGGGCTTAATAGCAAAATGCTAAATTCAGTGTTTGCAAGGCAGGATGGAATATTGGGCCCTGAGAAAGTAGGTCTGGACGAGAAGGAAGAATCCATGGATCCCCTACTGCCACCCTTACAATCTCTGCATACTAGGATCGCCTGGGTCATGCCGGAGCTACTAGGACTACCAGCTTCCATTCCTTTTGACCCTGCATAGAAGCCGAGGTAGAAGCGGCACTGGGGGAATGCATAAATTAGTGAAATACTGAACCTGCTGGGATACTAACGCCCGTATATATCTACCATATAAGAGTGGACCCCTTGTTCTTAACACAAAGTTGTCCAAAAGTTGGGATGTAGAGACCATTCTCCCGGGAACAATTGTTGGCGGCTCAAGAAAATCGCCTGCCATTTCTCCACTTCCAAGAATGAAGACTGCAGATAGGCAAGGTACATGCTTCTCTGCCCAAGCCAGACCATGGTTCACCTCCCTCTGGCTGCGTGACTTCTGGCACCCCCTAGGTGATTGATGTAAGCCACTGCTGTGGCATTGTTGGATTGTATTCTGACAGGACAATCCTGCAACCTGAATGTCCAGGCCATTAGAGCCAGACATGCCACCTGAATCTCTAGGATGTTTATGGAGAAGGTTTTCTCAGATCTTGCCCTGGGCAGGGGTCTCTTCCAGGACTGCTCCTCAGCCCAGGAGGCTGACCTCTGTTGTCACTATCTTCCACGTAACCGGTATGAAGGATCTTCCCTTCTGCAAATTTTTTGGTTACCAACCACCAACTGAGACTCTGGTGTACCTTTGGGGCCAGATATCTTGGATAATGCGAGGCTTGGATCTTCTTGTTCCAAGTAGTCTTGCTGAGCACAGGAAACTGTTTCGAAAGAAGCCACCATCTCCCCTAGAAATTCCATGCAAAGACGAATGGATGGACTCTTCCTTGCCTTGACCACATGGACCAGCTCTCTTATAGCATTGACTTTTTTCTGAGGCCAAAAGATTCTCTTTTTTGGGCTGTGCCCATGTACTCTAGCCTCCTTATTGGACTAAAGGATGACTTTTTTTTATTTAGGTTGAGAACCCAACCCAGGTGTTCCACATACTTGACAATGGTGGACACAGTCTGGTCTAGCCGGGCTACTAACTGATTTATCAGCATTGGGTCGCCTAGGTATGCCATTACTGCTATACCCTGGGCCCTTACATCCGGGGTGTGGTGCCTAACCCAAAGGGCAAGGCCACAATTGGGCAGAGGTGCTGTTCCACTGCAAATTGCAGAACTTCCCGTGAGCAGGGAAAAATTGTCACCTGCAGGGTGAATACGACTGACCGGATTGATTCCATGCAAAGAGAGCGAAAGTTTAGGAACTGATTTAGATCTTTGAGATCTAGAATACTGTAGGTCTGACATCTCCATTTGGTTTTGGTACTGTGAAGAGATTTTAAATCAGACCACATACCCTGCTCTCCTGAGGGGGTCCCCTGAGCCCTTGTGACATCAATAGGTCTAGCGCCACAAATAAAGACCTTCTTTTCACTAGGTCTTTGGGGACGTTTGGATCGGAGGAAATTTCTGAAACTTTAGTTTGTAGCTTAGGTTTACCACAGAGATGACCCATCTAGGATCTCTTCTTGCTAAGCCCCTGAAAACCACAGAAGTTTTCCCCCTATCTAAATTGAGCAGGGGGAACCCTTTCATAAGGAAGCCTTATGACTTTCTCTTGTAGGCTTCTGCCCTCAGGCACTTCTTGTAGTCCTATGCAAACATAGGAAAATAGTTCCAGAAAAAAACAGGTACATATGTATACAGTTTAATGCATGCAGCATGTGTTTAAAGCAATATGCCTCTATGGAAGCAAGAATTCACACAGAAATGTTTTTAGGCAAAATATGAAAAGTATGCGCTGTACACACGCATTCATGTAGCACGAGTGCCATGGAACAAGCATCTTGCAAAAAAACATGTGTTCATGAAACGTGTTATGCAACCTTACGGAACACGTATCTATGCAGACACATATTCCTATGTGATTATGAGGAATCATGTATCTTTAACTACACCTGTATTAACATGCCTCATTATGCTAGCATGCATTTTTTTTGGTAATCATGCAATTTTATGCAATCAGCATCTTTATGTGATCAAGCATCTTTTTGTGACTAAGCATTTTCATGTGATCAAGCATTTTGTAAGACCATGTATATCCATACATACATAAACATGCATCTTTATGTGACCATGTATACTTAAGTGATCTTGTCACATTATGTGATCACGCGTCTTTATATGATCAACAATAAACATGTTCTGTTTTTTGTTTTATTTTTCATACATCATGGGACACAGAGCTACAGTATTTACTGATGGGTTATGTAGGCACCACTAGGTGACGGACACTGGCACACCCTAGACAGGATGTTATCCCTGTTATATAACCCCTCCCCTTACTGGGAGTACCTCAGTTTTTTCGCCAGAGTCTTAGGTGTTGGTCACGAGTAAAGATGTGCTGTGCTGAGCTCCACTGGAATATTCATTACTGGGGCAAGCCATGTAACCAGATCCATTCAAAGTGCCTTTTCCAGACCAAATTGAATGGTACCCGACTCTCGTCTCTGAAGAAACAAGGTTTTACCTGTAATGCTTCTCTTTTTAGAGAGCTGGACCCAAGGATCCAGTATTTGTTTTTTTTCAGCCATATTCCTGGTGGGGTGCATTATAGGCCCAGGGCTGATATCCCTCATTTAAAAAAAAAGGAGCCCTTGTCCCTGAAGTTTTTCTAAACGGAGCCCACCATGATAGGTGAAGATTGGGTCTGTTACCATAGAACCCTGCAGCTGGATAAGGTGAGGGAGATTCCTAAGGAATTCTTCTAATTCTTGTGGGTTTTCACCTTTAAGTAAATGTGTGCTATGCCTAACGTCACCCCCGGAGGCTGTCAAGAGCATGTTCCTTTCCATGCTTGTCAGTCTCTTCTCTGTGTCACAAGCTGCATGCTCCTCCGAGCCCATGCTCCAGGTAGGATGTGGGAAGGTTTTTTTTGGGGGGAATGTCCCCCCCACAGCTTCCTTCAGGCTAGAGGCCATAGGGCAGTCGGTGGATGCCGCACCGCCTCTCACCTCCGCCGCCATTACGGCGGCTCTCCATCCACCGACCCTCCTATCTCCTCCTCCCCAGCCTCCCCTCCATTGGTGATCTGATCAGGATCGGAGCCCTTGGCTCGTCCGGTAAAAAGACGAGGGGGAGTGGAAGGCATGGTTGGAGGTGGGGATGGAGCTTTAACATATAGTTGGCATGGTTTAACGCCCACACCACGGGCTATAAAAAGCTACAAAGTGTACTCTTTTGCAGGTGCACACAGCTCAAGGAGGGACGCAGAGCAGATGGGGGCATGTGAGTATGGGTGACACAGCCATTCCCAGGCAACGTTTACTTAGCATCAGACTTGATAGCAGTGGCAGTTGCTGGACTATATTGCTCATCAGTGGGTGCATATTTGGTAGTACCTCTGCATTTTGTGCTTGGCACTATGGGCAGAAGGGGAGGTAAAAATATCCAGAGAAATAGGGGCTCAAAAGGGATCTCCCTCGGGCTCTGAGGACCCCCCACTGCAGCACCATCTCCCCATGAAGGACCTAAGGAGGCTGGTGAGAGTGAGCCATTGGGGTCAGGGACTGCAACTGCTTCTGGCATTTCAGCCCCTGTATGTATTACTCAGGAGTTTTTTTCATCAACCATAAGTGGATTAGAGGAAAGATTAATGGCCTTAATTGCATCTTCACATAGTGGAAGAAAACGCATTAGGTCTCCGTCTACCACCCAGGACCCTCAAACAGAGGAACTGGGAAAGGGGAGACAAATCCCACCTCACAGGACTGGGATGAGACTGATGACTACTCTTCTGAGGAATCAAGAGGTGAAGGACCCTCTTCAGCTTCAAAGGGTGAGAAATTGCTGGTGCAAACTCTTGCTGAATTGGTCCGCTCCACATTTAAGTTACCTGTAACTGAGTCGGTTGAAAAACTCATGTCTTGTTTGGGTTCACTGAAGCCTGTTCAAACTGCACAACCCATTCCTACTTTAATTTCTTACTGGAAAAGCTCATTTATTCTGAGTGGGTTCACCCAGATAAACATTTTTCCCTCCTAAAAAGTTTTCAACACTTTATCCTATGGAGGAAAAATTCACAAAGATGTGGGGTATACCGGCAATTGACGCCACTATATCCTCTGTGAATAAAAGTCTGACTTGTCCTGTTGACAACCGATAAAAATTTGAATTCCTGTTAAAAAACATTTTTTCCTTGGAAGGTTTGGTAGCTCAACCTGCAGTGGCAGCAATTGGGGTATGTCAATCCTTGAGAGACCACTTGAAGCAGGTGCTCAAGGTTTTCCCTGAACAGCATGCCCAGGAGTTAGCCAACCTGCCAGCAGCTTTGTGTTTTTCAGTTGACGCAATCAGAGATTCTATGCTTCAGACATCTCGCCTTACGTTTGGGTTGGTGCATATGCGTAGAATCTTATGGTTGAAAAATTGGTCAGCCAAAATGCCATGTAAAAAGCTCCTGGCTGATTTTCCCTTCTGTGGTATAAGGCTGTTTGGGGGTGATTCGGACAGTTATATCCAAAAAATCTCAAGTGGGAAAAGTACCCTTTTGCCAGTTAAGAAAAGGAGTAAACAGCCCTCATTTAACCTGGCTCTTTCTCCAGTGCCAGGGGCATCAGCCTCCAGGCAGTTGCGATGGCCTCCACCGTCAGGTTCAAGAGGTAAAACTCAGTGTCAACCCCAGGGACAAAAGAAGTCCTAGGGGAGGAAATCTAGAAGACAGAATGCTAAAGCCTCTTTATCAAGGGACGCCACTGCTCGTTCGAGTGGGGGGAAGACTGCTACAGTTCTCAAGGGTCTGCAGGAGGATTTTTGGGACAGATGGGTGGTCTCCACAATAACTCTAGGTTAAAACTAGAGTTCCGAGAATTCCTGTCTCCTCGTTTGCTCAGATCAAATGTTCCCAAAGACCCAGAGAAAAAGAAGTCTCTCTTTCAAGCATTGGAGCCACTTTTGTCGCAAAAAAGTAATCGTGGTGGTTCTCATGCAAGAGCAGGGATTGGGGTTTTATTCAAACTTTTTCATGGTGCCAAAGCCAAATGGAGATGTCAGACCCATCCTAGATCTCAAAGATCTAAACCAGTTCCTAAAAATTCAATCTTTTCGCATTGGAATCAATCCAATCAGTAGTCTCCATCCTACAAGGAGAACTTCTGGAATCAATAGACATCAAGGATGCATACTTGCATGTACCTATTTTCCCCGCTCATCAGAAATATCTGCGTTTTGAAGTGAAAAAACATAATTTTCAGTTTGTAGTTCTGCCTTTCAGTCTAGCTACTGTACCTCGGGTGTTCACAAAGGTCCTGGCTCCTCCTCTGGCCAGACTAAGGGCCCAGGGTATAACAGTTATAGCGTACCTAGACGACTTGCTCTTAATAGACCACAGTCAACTTCCTGGAATACCTAGGTTGGGTCCTCAACTTAGAGAAGTCTTCTTTAAAACCAGTAAGAATATTAGAGTACTTGGGTCTGGTTATAAATACAACCCAGAAGAGGGTGTTTCTACCCCAGGCAAAAATCAGTGCCATAAAGGAGCTAGTTCAGGTAGTCAGGGCAAAGAAGGGTCCTATTATTTGCCTTTTTATGAGGTTGTTGGGAAAGATGATGGCTTCATTCAAAGCAGTTCTCTATGCTCAGTTTCATTCGAGACTGCGGCAAAACAGTATCCTGTCTGCTTGGAACAAGAAAGTCCATACGCTAGATTTTCCAATGCACTTGTCACCAATAGTGCGTCAGAGCCTCAGTTGGTGGTTGGTACCCAAGAATCTGTGAAAAGGGAAATCCTTTTTACCAGTTACCTGGAAGGTGGTAACAACAAATGCCAGCCTTTCGGGTTGGGGCACAGTTCTGGAAGAGACGATTGTTCAAGGGAGATAGTCCAAAACTGAGAGGACCTTACCCATCAACATTCTAGAGATTTGTGCAGTGTACTTAGCCCTAAAGGCCTGGACATTCAGGTTGCAGGGTTGTCCTGTCAGGATCCAATCCAACAATGGCACAGCAGTGGCTTATATAAATCACCAAGGGGGCACCAGGAGTCGTGCAGCCCATGGAGAGGTAAACCAGATCCTAATCTGGGCAGAAAAGCATGTGCCATGCATATCGGCAATCTTCATTTCAGGGGTAGAGAACTGGCAGGTGGACTACTTAAGTCAATTGTTCCCAGGGGAATGGTCTCTTCATCTTCCTGGCTATATGTCAAAGATGGGGGATCCCGGATGTAGATCTGTTTGCGTCCAGGTTCAACAACAAGATTGGCAACTTTGTGTCAAGAACAAGGGATCCACTTGCATGCAAGACAGATGTGTTGGTGACTCCTTGGCATCAGTTCTCACCGATTTATGTATTCCCTCCTATCCTGCTGCTACCACAACTTCTTTGCAGGATCAAGCAGGAAAAGAAGTCGGTGCTTCTAGTGGCCCCAGCGTAGCCCAGGAGATCTTGGTATGCAGAAATAGTGAAGATTGTGGCAGGGTCCCCATGAACCCTACCACCATGTCCAGACCTACTATCGCAGGGACCAGTGTTCCATCCGCCCTTACAAATGCAAAATTTAATGGTTTGTCTATTGAAATCCACATTATGAAGAGTCGTGGGCTTTCAGGCCCAATAATTTCTACCTTGATTAATGCAAGGAAGCCAGCTTCCAGAGTCATTTATTATAGAGTCTGGAAGGCATATGTCGCCTGGTGTGAATCCAGGGGTTGGCATCCCAGAAAGTAGGTCATAGGGAGAATTCTTGCTTTTCTGCAAATGTGGTTAGAGATTAAGCTAGCCTTGAGTACTATCAAGGGCCAGGTCTCGGCCTTGTCAGTATTGTTTCAACGTCCCCTTGTTTTGCATTCTTTGGTCCGAAGCTTTATACAGGGGTAACGCGGCTTAATCCACCGGTTAGAGTGCCCCTGAACCCCTGGGACTTGAATTTAGTTCTGTTGGCATTACAGAAACAGCCTTTTGAGCCGATACAACATATTCCCTTGGTCCTTTTGACAAGGAAGCTCATTTTTTAGGTAGCCATTTTTTCTGCCAGAAGGGTATCAGAATTGGCGGATCTTTCTTGTAAAGAGCCATATCTAATCATGCACAAGGATAGAGTAGTATTGCATCCTCATCCTAGCTTTCAACCGAAGGTGGTTTCAGATTTTCCTCTAAACCAGGATATTATTCTGCCTTCATTTTTTCCAGAACCCTGTTCTACGGAAGAAAAGTCACTACATTCTCTGGATGTAGTGAGAGCAGTCAAAACCTATTTGGGAGCAACTGCTCAGATTTGTAAAACAGATGTTTTGTTTGTGTTGCCTGAAGGTCCTAAACAAGGACAGGCAGTGTTGAAATTTATGATTGCTAAGTGGATTGACAGGTAATTGTTCAAGCTTATGGTTTGAAGAGGAAAGTTCCACCTTTTCAAATCAAAGCGCTCTCCAGTAGGGCTGTTAGTGCTTCATGGGCAGTGCATCACCACTACATCAGCTACTTTCTCTTTTAATCCAGCTAATGCTGGAGCCAAACCGTCCTTAATGATGTATGCAGAGGCTGAAATGTTGGAAGCAGTTGCAACAGGTGAAGGCCTAAATGGCTCAGCCTGGCTTGTCGCCACAGGTTTCTCAGGGGAAGATGGCACTGTTTGCACTTCTCCCTGTTAACTTCCCTCCTACAGCACCTGGTATTCCCAGGTGGTCTCTGATCCAGGTACTAACCAGGCCTGACCCCTCTTAGCCTTTGAGATCAGACAAGATCGGACGCTTTCAGGGAGATGTGGCCGTAGGCTTGTATCCAAGGAAGACATAGTCCTAAGCACAAAGCAGAGGTACTAACTTCATGCATCCACCACTGAGCATTAGTCCAGCAATGAGTTTTATGCCGCTAATAACTGCCCAGTCTGATGCTGTGTAAATATGCCTTTAAAAATGCCTGTGTTTACATGCCCCACATGTGTTCCGCATCCTCTACCAGCCAATCATTTGTTTTCAGGAAAAACAAATCTGTAGGAGAGAGTGCAAGAGAGACCTGTACCTGCACTGTGCACCTTGCATGGTGTTCCTCATGCACGTCAGCCTCTTAAGAAGCCAGATTCCTGTGTAAGCACATTTAGCATGGTCCGATCGGATGGCGTGGCTCAATCGGATGGCGTGGTTCGATCGGATGGCGTGGTTTGATCAGATGGCATGGTCCGATCAGATGTTTGATCAGATGGCATGGTTCAATCAGAATGGCATTGGAGTGGGGGGAAGGTGTTCTCCAGGGGGACCCAATGCCAGCAGGCAAGAGACCCCCAAACTCTCTGGTGGCTGTAGAGAAAGTTTGTGAGCAGAAACACTGACACTGAGCAGGAGGAAGCATGGTAATTTAAACTTAACATGTTCATTCACCCCTCTAGTGGAGTATCTTTAGGATCTTATCACTTACCATTCCCCGCCGCAGGATACTGCCCCCACCTATAACTGGCCTTCACAGCAAGGAGCACATGGAAGGGCAGACACATGAAAAACAAAGACAGAACATACCATAGCTCAACTCACCAACCAGTCTGCTAACTGACCAAATTAACCTGTCCAACAGGCTGTGTTAAAAATAGGTGTTTAGTTAGCACACATTTGCAAACGCATGCATAAGCTGCAAGACCTCTTCACGGCACCCTGTGTATGCTTGCAGTCTTAACGCTAATGAATTTATGTTTATAAGCATAAATATGGTGGTAGGGTCCCCAGGAACCCTACCACCATGTCTAGACCTGCTATCGCAGGGACCAGTGTTCCATCCTACCTTACAAATGCTAAATTTAATGGTTTGTCTATTGAAATCCACATTCTGAAGAGTCATGGGCTTTCAGGCTACCTTGATTAATGCAAGGAAGCCAGCTTCCAGAGTCATTTATTATAGAGTCTGGAAGGCATATGTCGCCTGGTGTGAATCCAGGGGTTGGCATCCCAGAAAGTAGGTCATAGGGAGAATCCTTGCTTTTCTGCAAATGTGGTTAGAGATTAAGCTGGCCTTGAGTACTATCAAGGGCCAGGTCTCAGCCTTGTCGGTATTGTTTTAACGTCCCCTTGTTTTGCATTCTTTGGTCCAAAGCTTTATACAGGGGATAACACAGCTTAATCCACCGGTTAGAGTGCCCCTGAACCCCTGGGACTTGAATTTAGTTCTGTTGACATTACAGAAACAGCCTTTTGAGCCGATACAACATATTCCCTTGGTCCTTTTGACGAGGAAGCTCATTTTTTAGGTAGCCATTTCTTCTGCCAGAAGGGTATCAGAATTGGCGGATCTTTCTTGTAAAGAGCCATATCTAATCATGCACAAGGATAGAGTAGTATTGCATCCTCATCCTAGCTTTCAACCGAAGGTGGTTTCAGATTTTCATCTAAACCAGGATATTGTTCTGCCTTCATTTTTTCCAGAACCCTGTTCTACGGAAGAAAAGTCCCTACATTCTCTGGAAACGACGGCTCAGATTTGCAAAATGGATGTTTTGTTTGTGTTGCCTGAAGTTCCTAAAAAAGGACAGGCAGCATCGAAATTTACCATTGCTAAGTGGATTCTACAGGTAATTGTTCAAACTTATGGTTTGAAGAGGAAAAAAAAGGAAAAAAGGTGGGACTTTATATGAAGCACGCAGACATTGGTGAGGGGTCAGGAAATTGTATATTTATTATAAAACATGATGAAAAATTCCATACAAACCATCATGTGAAGTTATAGGTGGGGGCAGGGACCTTTTGGTTTGTTACTGGTGTATAATATGGTCTGGGGACATACTGTACACCT
The DNA here is from genome assembly GCF_037356315.1 of Lithobates pipiens. Taxonomy (NCBI): domain Eukaryota; kingdom Metazoa; phylum Chordata; class Amphibia; order Anura; family Ranidae; genus Lithobates; species Lithobates pipiens. The sequence continues at coordinate 651,860,450 of NW_027507903.1, read as the reverse complement.
TTGCTGCCACTGTGCTCTTGCTGGGTGTTCAGTGTGCTCCTGGTCCTTTAAGGGGGATTGGTCTTCCTCCATGGTCCACCTGCCTCTCCTCTATCCATTTAATGCATGTGCTTCTATTGTGGAGACGCTTATAAACATAAATTCATTAGCATTAGGACTGCAAGCATACACAGGGTGCTGTGAAGAGGCCTTGCAGCTTATGCATGCGTTTGCAAATGTGTGCTAACTAAACCCCTGTTTTTAACGCAGACTGTTGGACAGGTTAATTTGGTCAGTTAGCAGAGTGGTTGGTGAGTATGAGCTATGGTATGTTCTGTTTTTGTTTTTAACATACCCAATCTTCACCCATCACGACGAGAATGTCATAGTAGACATTCAAGGACTGGGTCCCTTGCATATGGGGTTCCTCTCCCTTGGACCTGTATAGCACACTGCAGACAACTATCTGGTTATGATAAATGTAACCAAGGTATTGGAACTCAGGGTCCAGCCCTCGGTCTTCTTTCTCGAGGCTCGGGTACCATTCACTTTGGCTTTTTTAATAGCACTTTGAATGGATCCGATAGTATTGCATAGCCCTGTGATCCTGAAAGGATCCTTCCAGCGGAGCTCTCTTAGCACATCTTTAACCATGATCAACACCTTAGACACTGGCAAAAAACTGAGGTACTCCCTGTATGGGAGGGGTTATATAGGGAGGGACTTCCTGTCTTTGATTGCACCAGTGTCCATCACCTGAAGGTGGCCTATAACCCACATAGTATTTACTATGTCTGCTCTGTGTCCCGTGAAGTATGATCAAGAAATATTATTTGTTAGAATTAGTGATTTCATCAATGAGTATGTGTACTTCTCTATGCAATGCATGTGCTCCAGCCAGAAAATAAGGCAGGGATCTGATTTCCTGTAGTTTCTAATGAAGGCAAGGCTGGAAAATTGCTTTAAAACTGCAGTATGTAGATTGAGATCCTCCCAGCCTAAAGGAACTAAAAGTTCCAGCATATCCTGTAGCATTATTTTATGCAGTAGTAAATTCTATATGGCCGTAGTATAATGGCAAAGGAGAAAAGGCAGACAGAGAAATCAGGTGTCCTTTTGATGTCCATCAGTCCATATCAGGATATGTTCTTCTCACAGACAAATTGGAAGCTTTGAGACCATCATTCAGCTAATCTCCAAACAGTCTTTTCCTCCAACAAAGCACGGGCCTTAAATCTGTTGGGCTGATCTTTTGCCGAAAACCTGAAGCACAGAAGAGACAATAGTGATTAGACCAAGACCGGAAACTGCACAGACCTGGAACCTCAGAAATGCTATAAAATTAGATCTTCAAGGTGTGAGCCCAACAACTGTGATGGACTGCAAGAGAGCTGACCACATGCTACAATATAATGGTACAATCTACTGAGGTTATATCAAGGATGGACAACCCTATACATACATAGCTCCAATCAGCTATGTGAGGAGTTCTCTTCTACAGGTCCTTCCCTGATTGGCCATGTGAAAAGTTCTCTCCTCCAGGTCATTCCCTGTTTGGCTAAGTGAAGAGTTCTTCCCCTCCACATATTTGCCTGATTACCTTTGTGAGGATTTCTTACCCTCACATGTTTGGTGACGAGTAGAGATGAGCCAACAGTTTGGTCAGAAGAACATCCACACATTTGCCCGTTCCTACTGCTATGATACTACTTTCCCCATCCCTTCACTTATATAGCTGATGACCACTCAGGGGGCTGTTATTTGGCTATGACTCCCATTGGGATTGGCTGTGTTCACCAGGTCTATTGCGTTTTTAATTGTGGTGAGCCAGAGGAAGTCAGACATCACAAGAGACTTTTTAGGGGAATTTCATTTTATGAAAGGATTTCTTCCTGAAAAGCACAGATTGATAGTATTGACAGATCTTCATGATGACCATGGACATTTAGGGCTGAACAGAACCCTTAAGCTAGTTAGGGGCCATTTCTATTGGCCATTGAAAGAAAACATTGCCTGGAAGGGCTGTCCTATTGGCCATCTACAAAGTCAAGGACCAATGATTTTTTGTGTCTAGATTAGAACCTGACCTGAGTGGGAAAAGTAATGTCCTGGTTGTGACAAATAATTTCACCCGCTATGCTCAAGGTTTTCTGACCAAAGACCAACAAGCCAGTATTGTTGCCATAACTTTGGTGGAAAAGTTTTTCGTTCATTAAGGCATACCTCAGCGTCTACATTTGGATCAAGGTCGGGATTTCGAAAGTAAAGTGGTAAAACAGCTGTGTGAACTGCTGCACTTTCAAAAGTCCAGAACCACCCCTTATATTCCCCAAGGGCATCCTCAACCAGGACATTTCAATTGTACCCTGCTAAACATGCTGGGAACACTGCCTTTAGAAAAGAAACTGTACAGAATAAGGTCCGTTGGCATAGACCATAGGGTGAGTATATGGATTGAAACATGGCTATAAGGGCGAGTTCAGAGGGTGGTGATAAATGGGGAACACTCAAACTGGTCAGGGGTGGGTAGTGGGGTCCCCAAGGGTTCTGTGCTGGGACAAATCCTATTTAATTTATTCATAAAGAACCTGCAGGATCAATCTCTGCATTTGCGGACGATACTAAGCTAAGCAGGGCAATAACTTCTCTGCAGTATGTGGAAACATTGCAAGAAGATCTGCACAAATTAATGGGGTGGGCAAATGCATCACAAATAAGGTTAAAATTAGAAAAATGTCAAATAATGCATTTGGGTAGCAAAAATATGATTGCAATCTATACACTGTGGGGAGAACCTCTGGGGGAATCTAGGATGGAAAAGGACATGGGGGTCCTAATAAATGATAGGCTCAGCAATGGCACACAATGCCAAGCTGCTGCTAACAAAGCAAACAGAATATTGGTATGCATTAAAAAAAGGGATTAACTCCAAGGATAAAGTGATAATTCTTCCATTCTTCAAGACTCTGGTCCGGCCTGGAGTATGCTGTCCAGTTCTGGTCACCAGTCCTCAGGAAAGATCTACTGGAAATGGAACGAGTACAAAGAAGGGCAACAAAGCTAATAAAGGGTCTGGAGGATAGTAGTTATGAAGAAAGGTTGCAAGCATTGAGCTTATTCTCTCTGGAGAAGAGACGCTTGAGAGGGGATATGATTTCAAGTTATAAATACTGTACTGGTGACCCCACAATAGGGATAAAAAAATTCCCGAAAGGGAGTTTAACAAGACACGTGGCCACTCATTAAAATGAGAAGAAAAGAGGTTTAATCATAAACTACATAGAGTGTTCTTTACTGTTAGAGTGGGCAGGATGTGAAATTCCCTTCCACAGGCGGTGGTCTCAGCGGGGGACATCGATAGTTTCAAAAAACTATTAGATAAGTGCCTGAATGACCACAACATACAGGGATATACAAGGTAATACTGACTTATAATCACACACATAGGTTGGACTTGATGGACTTTTTTCAACCTTACCTACTATTTAACTATATAACATTGGGGTGACTACATTGCCTCAGTGGTCCATGCTTTAAATAGCATGGTGAATGACTCTACTAGGTACTCTCCTTACCGGAGGGAGGCCCGCTTGCCTGTGGATCTGGCCTTTGAAACATCCCTGGATTACACTTCTCAGGCCTCTTAATGAGGATATGTTGATAGACTTCAAAGAAGCTTGAAAACTGCCTGTGAGAGAGCCAATGAAGCATCCACTGCTAGAGAACAAAGAAACAAAAGGAACTTTGATCTCAAAGTCAGGGTTTAGGACTTGCAACCAAGATACTGGGTGCAATTTAGGAGTGCCAGGAAAACAGAAAATTGGCCGGACGATGGCGTTCTTAATCATACATTGTCTGCAAACTGCTACCTGGCCTTCCTGTGTACCAAATCCGCCCAGAAGGGAAGACTGGTCCACTCAAGACCTGGCATCTTAACCACCTCCTGCCCATATCTCAGGCCATTCGGGTTTCTCCACCCCCTTGTTCTGATACACCTTGCTCTCTTACTTTGAGGCCTAGGACCCGTCAGACCCCTTCATCTACTTTTCAAGAGGAAGAAGAGGAGGAGAGTGATGAGGAAGAGCCAGCTCTTGATAGGTTATGGATTTCCCTTTCGCTTGAGGATACCATCAGAGTCTCTCAGTCCCCATTGGAAGATATGGATAAAGTCTCTCAGCCTGAAAGGGTAGAACATCAGCCTTTTTAGACAGAGGTCTGTACCATCCCTTGTGAGAGGGACTGGATGGGTCAAGCTGGAACCAGCTGACAACTCTGAAGTACAAGATCTTAGAGAAGTTCCAGCCCCCTTCCACCCCTGACAATGGAGGAGAGACTGTTCCTGAGAGTGCGGAAGAACCAGAGTCTGGTTATAGCTTTTGGGGTCTGAACCGTCACTCTGAAACTTCAAATAACATATTATTCAAGACTTAGGCCGCGTACACACGGGCGGACTGTTCGCCCAACTTAGTCCGCTGAACAGTGTTTCAGCGGACAGTCCGCTCGTGTGTGGGCTTCAGCGGACTGTTTCAGCGGACAGTCTGACGAACAAAGTCTTACGGAATTTCCGTAAGACAGTCCGTCCAAACTTGGTTTCAGCGGACAGTCCGCTCGTGTGTAGGCTTGTTCGCCGTACTAAGTTGGGCGCATGCTCAGAAAGGATTTCCACGGCGAAGGTTGCATTGCAGTGTATTAGACGTCGAATTTCTCGTCCCGTCGTACGTGCTGTATACGTCATCGCGCAAGTTTTCAGCGGACTGTTCGTTCGTCGTGTGTGGTCAAGTCCGTTCATGCAAATTTTGAACGGACTGTCTCTCAGACTGTCTGACGAACTAAGTTGGGAGAACAGTCCGCCCGTGTGTACGCGGCCTAAGACGGGAAATCCGTCCACTTAAGAGACTAATGCACAACACTCTGGGAGAGAGTTACGATTAACAAATTTTTACAGCTCAACATGCTAATCAAGTGCCAGCTTCTTTGGTAGTGGATGACTCTGTGCCATCCCCTGACACTACTGGGTGGATCAGTAATCTATTACTGACCTGTCACTAGGGATGAGCTATATGTTCGAGTCAAACTCATGTCCGTCTCAAACATTGGCTGTTCGTCAGTTCACCAACAATTTTGGGTGTTCGGGGAAAATTCTAAAGCTGCGGAACACACTTTAAAAGTCTATGGGAGAAATCAAAAGTGCTAATTTTAAAGGCTTATATGCATGATATTGTCATAAAAAGTGTTTGTGGACCCGGGTCCTGCCCCAGGGGACATGTATCAATGCAAAAAGAAGTTTTAAAAATGGAAGTTTTTACGGGAGCAGTGATTTTAATAATGCTTAAAATGAAACAATAAAAGTGTAATATTCCATTCAATTTCGTACCTGGGGGGTGTCTATAGTATGCCTGTAAAGGGGCACATGTTTCCTGTGTTTAGAACAGTCTGACAGCAAAATTACATTTCTAAAGGAAAATACTGATTTAAAACTACTCGCAGCTACAATGAATTGTTGGGTCCGACAATACACATAACAGTTCATTGATAAAATCAGCATGGGGATTTCCCCACAGGGGAACCCCGAACAAAAATTAAAAAAAAAATGCGTGGGGGCCCCCCTAAATTCCATACCAGGCCCTTCAGATCTGCTATGGATATTAAGGGGAACAACACGCCAAAATTAAAAAGTAAAATGGCGTGTGGGTCCCCCTCAAAACCCATACCAGACCCTTCAGGTCTGATATGGATTTTAAGGGGAACTCCGCACCAAAATTTTTAAAAAAATGACGTGTGGTCCCCCCAAAAATCCATACCAGAACTTTATCTGAGCACGCCACCTGGCAGGCCGCAGGAATAGAGGGGGGACAAGAGAGCGCCCCCCCTCCTGAACCGTACCAGCCCACATGCCCTCAACATTGGGAGGGTGCTTGAGGTAGCCCCTCAAAGGACCTTGTCCTCATGTTGATGGAGAGACGGGCCTCATCCCCACAACCCTTGCCCAGTGGTTGTGGGGGTCTGCGGGTGGGGGCTTATCAGAATCTTGAAGCCCCCCTTTAACAAGGGGACCCCCAGATCCGCCCCCGTGTGAATTGGTAATGGGGTACAAATGTACCCCTACCATTTCACAAAAAAGTGACAAAAAGGTTAAAAAAAAAGAGACATTTTTTGACAAGTCCTTTATTAATTTCTTCTTCTTTCATCTTCTTTCTTCTGGTCTTCCATCGGTGTTGTTCTTGTTCCTCCATCTTCTTCTTCTCCATGGAGACCCCACTCCCCTCTGACATCACGGGGAAAGCCATAGGTAAGTCCCCGTGTATCAGACCGACAACATGGGGACAAGGTCCTTTGAGGGGCTACCTCAAAGCACCCTCCCAATGTTGAGGCCATGTGGCCTGGAACGGTTCAGGAGGGGGTGCTCTTTTGTCCCCCTCTCTTTTCCTGCAGCCTGCCAGGTTGCATGTTCAGATAAGGGTCTGGTATGTATTTTTGGTGGGACCCCATACCATTTTTTTTTTAAATTTTGATGCGGGGTTCCCCTTAATATCCATAGCAGACCTGAAGGGCCTGGTATGGAATTTAGGGGGACCCCCACGCATTTTTTTTTAATTTTGGTTCGGGGGTTCCCCTGTGGGGAAATCCCCATGCCGTTTTTATCAATGAACTGTCATGTGTATGGCGGACCGACAATTCATTGTAGCCGCGAGTAGTTTTAAATTAGTTTTTTTTCTTTAGAAATGTCATTTTGCTGTCAGACTGTTCTAAACATGGGAAAAATGCACCCCTTTACAGGCATACTATAGACAACCCCCAGGTATGAAATTTAAAGGAATATTACACTTTTATTGTTTCACTTTGAGCATTATTAAAATCACTGCTCCTGAAAAAATGTCAGTTTTTAAAACTTTTTTGCATTGACATGTCCCCTGGGGCAGGACTCAGGTCCCCAAACACTTTTTATGACAATAACATGCATATAAGCCTTTAAAATTAGCACTTTTGATTATTCATGCTCGTGTTCCATAGACTTTAACAGTGTTCGCATGTTCGGCTCATCCCTACCTGTCACCAAAGTGATTTAACTTTGTCTGATGACCTGTATAGTTTACTACTGGAGAATCCATCTATTAGTCAGCTGTTTGCTACTGTAGATACTGGTTAACAGACTTATTATTTGCAGATCTTTAGTATGTTAATTAACAAATATTTGGTGGAACTGTATCCTGTCTTTGGGGACCAAAGACTTTCAAGTGGGTAGAGAATGTAGCAGGGAGCAGACTACAGTTATCTGACTTTGGAGACTTGCCTTCTGATTTCACAGACTGTTTCTGTATCCCACTAGTGCAGGGCCCAGATTACTTGCATCACACTTCTGAGCTTAGAGGAGAGCATTACGGGAAATGTAGTCTTCGGAGCAGACATTGCTGAACTGCAGAACTGTCCATGAACTACACCTCCCAGCAAGCCACCTGTTTTAAGGGAGAATTATGGTAGAGACTATATAGTGATCTGCTGGGCAGGCCCACGCTCTCTTGCTTCCCAGATTCCATCAAGGGAACACCCGCTCGCTTTTGTTTTTAGAGGACTGTGGCCTATTACGGAGTGCACAGCCTTTTGCAGCTCCAGCCACAGTGGATCAGAGGTGGCCCACTACACAAGGGGCATTAAAGTCAGACGATTCACTGGTTCAGCAGACAAATCGCCACCTCAGCCCACTTTCAGTAAGAAGTCACACGGATGGATCATTTGTCAGGAAGTTACCAAAGTTTCCAGGATTGGTGAGAGGGCACCTGCCCAACATCCAGCCACCAGCCACTATCATATCACTTTGAGTACTATATACAGATACCTTATACCAGGATTGCTGAAAGTCTTGCTATTTGTCAGAACTAATAGCCTGCCTTGACTGTTCATCACTGTTCCACATTTAGGAATCCTTACACTTTGATCTCCAACTGCCGGTGAAGATCGTTGCAAGGCCTTGCATTCTGAACATTGCTGCTCTATTGCTCTTAAACGGGACACGACATTAATACCTATATTACCTCATCTCTCATTAGGATTAAGAGTACTATAGGCCTGCCTGGGATTTCCCATTAGTAATAGTGATATATACAGCATCTAATAGCTCTTTGTATTGAGAAATCTATTCAGAGTCTGTTATTATGTACATTGATATCATTTAACTGATATTTCCGATAGTTATATAATTGTCTTGAGAACTATTTCAACCTAGTCTTGGCAATTTATCCAGGACTTGGCTGACCAATACCTTTTGAGTCTTTTCTCTTGATCAAGTAAACTTGAGAGGGCTAAAGTAATTTACATTGTGTCAGTGTGTTATTTGTCTGAACCTAGTGTCAAGAGGGCTTGAAAGTTCACAGTGTCAAGGCTGCACAGAGGAACATGCAAATTCAAGCAACCCCCAAGGAGGCAGTGCTGCAAAAGTATAAACACATAAGTACATAAGAATAAATTCTGGAGTACCCACGATTAGTGATGGACGAACTTCCGACGGGATGTTTCGCGAACGAGGACGCGGCCGATTGTTCGCGAACCGTAACGTTCACGGCGGGCCCCATTGACTTCAATGGGAGGCGAACTTCGCAAACCTATAGGTCAAATTTGCAGCCACAAAATAATTATTAGCTGTGCAAACATAGTCCCACCACATGGCCAATGACATAACACATGTATGAGGTGAATCTGGGATCGACAACTACAAGCATTCTTTTTTTATATGGGAAATTGTTGTGACAATTCAGGACTGTGGAGCGCATGAAGGCAATGGAGGAGACGGAAGGTCAGGGACCAGGGTAGGCAAAGAAGAGAGTGCAGGAGATGATCACCAGCAGCGTGACATACAGCAATGACACCTGCACCGTGATAGAGTCATCTGACACCAGGACCGTGATAGAGAGCACTGACATCAGCAGCGTGACATACAGCAATGACACCAGCACCGTGATATACAGCACTGACAGCAGCACCGTGATAGAGAGCACTGACATCAGCAGCGTGACATACAGCAATGACACCAGCACCGTGATATACAGCACTGACAGCAGCACCGTGATATACAGCACTGACACCTTCACCGTAATCAGCCCCAGGAGGAAGTCAGCATAGCACAGGGATGGTGGGAGCCCCTCATAATGAGCATAGCACAGGGATGGTGTGAGCCCCTCATAATAAGCAGCCCCAGGAGGATGTCAGCACAGCACAGGGATGGTGTGAGCCCCTCATAATAAGCAGCCCCAGGAGTAAGTCAGCACAGCACAGGGATGGTGTGAGCCACTCATAATAAGCAGCCCCAGGAGGATGTCAGCACAGCACAGGGATAGTGTGAGCCCCTCATAATAAGCAGCCCCAGGAGTAAGTCAGCACAGCACAGGGATGGTGTGAGCCCCTCATAATAAGCAGCCCCAGGAGTAAGTCAGCACAGCACAGGGATGGTGTGAGCCCCTCATAATAAGCAGCCCCAGGAGGATGTCAGCATAGCACAGGGATGGTGTGAGCCCCTCATAATAAGCAGCCCCAGTAGAAATATGACACCGCTCAACCTCTTCAAAGAGGAGGGTAGGGGCATATAGTACAGTATGCTTTTTTTGGACAAGGAAGTGAGCCAAATGAAGAAAGAAGGTCTGTGTGCTTGATTAAAAAAATTGTTTATAGACATATACATGGTCTACTGGTCACATGTGTTGAATTCCTCCGAGATCCATGCCTCATTCATTTTTAGAAATGTGAGGTAGTTAACACTGTTGTGAGCTAGGCGAGTACGCTTATTGGTCACGATCCCCCCTGCTGCGCTGAACGTCCTTTCGGACAGGAAACTGGATGAGGGGCAAGCCAACAGTTCGATTGCAAATTGGGCAAGCTCTGGCCAGAGGTCAAACCTGCCCACCCAGTAGTCCAGGGGTTCATCACTCCTCAGAGCGTCCACATCGGCCGTTAACCCAATGTAGTCGGACACCTCACGGTCTAGGCGTTCCCTGATGCTGGATCCGGATGACACCTGTCGATGGGTCGGCTGAAAGAATGACCTCATATCCGAAGTCACCAACACATCTTCAAACCGGCCTCTTCTTGCAGGCGCTGTTGGATTGGTACCCGCAACTCCTTCTCTGGGAGTGGGAATTGCTCCTCTGCCAGCGCACGCAAAAGCAGAATGCAGCATTTCTCGAAGCAAGGCCTGGAAGTGCTGCATTCTGACAGTCCTCTGCGACGGCGGTAACATTTCCGCCATTTTGTGTTTGTACCGGGGGTCTAAGTACGTTGCCACCCAGTACTGGCCCTTGACCCTTATGCTTTTTATACGGGGGTCCCTATTAAAACACTGGAGCATGAAGGCCCCCATTTGCACTAAAGTGGAAGCGGTGTGGTGGCCTGGCTCCTGCTCATCATCCAGGATAATGTCGTCCTCTTCATTCTCCTCTCCCCATCCACGCACAACAGGGATCCCAGAAAGGTTTAAAGCATGCTCTTCTTGCTCCTCCTCATCCGCCCCGGCACCATCCTCCTCTGACTCCTCTTCAGACTCCTGTTGTTCACTTGTCTCAGATAGAGTAGCCCCCCCTGGGAATTCATCCAGCATTGCGACTTCCTCATCTTCCCGCTCCTGCTCCTTCACAGCTTGATCAATGACACGACGCAATGCACGCTCCATAAAGAAGGCATAAGGTACCATGTCACTGATGGCGCCATGGCTGCGACTGACCAGTTTGGTGATCTCCTCAAATGGCCGCAGAAGTCTGCATGCGTCGTGCATGAGCAGCCACTGGCACGGTGAAAAAAACCCCAGTTCCCCAGAACCGTTTCTTTCGCAGAGTTCATACAGGTAGACGTTAACTGCACGTTTCTGCTGGAGCAGCCTATCAAGCATATAGAAGGTTGAGTTCCATTGCGTCGGGCAATCGCAAATAAGATGTCTGACCGGCAGATTGTGTTGCCGCTGAATGTCAGCAAGGCGAGCCATGGCCGTGTAAGATCTTCTGAAATGGGCCGAGATTTTCCTTGCCTGCCGCAAGATGTCCTGGACCCCAGGGTATTTGACAAGAAATAGCTGCACGACCAAGTTTAAGACGTGTGCCATGCATGGCACGTGCGTGATTTTGCCCTGTTTCAATGCGCTAAGCAGATTGGCACCGTTGTCACACACCACTTTACCAACTGTTAAATTGAGCGGTGTTAGCCACTGATCTGCCTGTGAACGCAAAGCTGAAAGGAGTGCCGGGCCAGTGTGGCTCTTGGCTTCCAGGCACAACAGACGCAGCACGGCATGGCAACATCTCACCTGGCATGTCGAATAGGTTCTGGGGAGCTTGGGCGGTGCAGCGGAAGAGACGCTAGCAGCGGAAAAGGAGGAATCAGCTGAGGAGGAGAGGGAGGAGGATGGAGTAGGAGGAGGAGGAGAAGAAGAGTCAGGCCTGCATGCAATCCGTGGCGGTAAAACCAAATCTACACGGGTGCCGGGTTACATGCTTGACGGCCGTCATAAGGTTCACCCAGTGGGCAGTAAAAGTGATATACCTTCCCTGCCCGTGTTTGCTAGACCACGTGTCTGTGGTCAGATGTATCTTGGCACCGACACTGTGTGCCAGAGATACATTCACTTGCCGCTGAACATGGCCATATAGCTCTGGGATGCCCCTCTCTGAGAAATACTTCCTTCCTGGGACCTTCCATTGTGGTGTTCCAATGGCCACAAATTTGCGAAAGGCCTCCGAGTCCACCAGTTTATATGGCAGTAGTTGGCGGGCTATGAGTTCTGACAAGCCAGCCGTCAACCGTTGGGCAAGAGGGTTATCCGGCGTCATCATTTTTTTACGCTCGAACATTAGGCCCACGGAAGCCTGCCTTTTTGCAGAAAAACGTGAGCTTGGCGTGATGGAAGGTGGAGTGGAGGATAATTGTGAGGAGAGAGGAGAAGGAGAAGTAGAAGACGAGGCTGGACGGTGAGAGCCTGCAGTGTGGCTTTGTGTGTTCCGTTGCTCCCACTCGGCTCGGTGATGGCTGCCCATGTGCCTTCTTAAGGCGGTCGTCCCTAGGTGAGTGTTGGGCTTACCGCGACTAATGCGTTGACTGCAAAGATTGCAGATGGCAACGCTATTGTCAGCAGCGGACACGTTAAAAAAAGCCCACACTGCGGAGCCATGTGCCGGTGTCCTGGGAGCGCCAGATGTGACCGTACATGGTCAATGACTCGCTCCTGATACATTTGCAGTCTGCTTTGTCCCTCCTGTGCAATGTAAGTTATTCCTGCTTCTCCTCTCTATCTGCTGGTCCATATCTCCCTCTGAACTCCCCTCCTCTTCCTCTCTTGTGGGCACCCACGTGACATCACTAGACACGTCATCATCAACGTCACCTTCCCCACCGCTATAAGTAGAGATCTCGGAGTAGGCAGCAACACCGGGGACCAACCTCCTCCTTGGGCTGATCTGGGTACTGTCGTCAGACTGCTGAGTAGCGGTTGTTGCTACCTCCTCTTCCTGATCCAATACCAAGAGTGGCTGCGCATCAGAAATGTCCTCTTGATATGGATCGGAAAATAATTCCTGTGACTCAAGCGGAAGGTATGTGGTGGTGGTGGTGTTGTTGGTGGTAGTGTCTTTGGGGGTGCACATAGCAGAGAGTGAAGAAGAGGGTGCAGATCGAGAGGATGAGGAGGGTGCAGAAGAGTAAGGCTGACTGAGCCACTCAACCAAGTCTGGTGCGTCCTTTAAAGTAATTGAATGCACCTTCTGCAACTTCCCACTTTGGCTCAAGCCTGTTGCTCCTGCCCTACCCCTACCACCCCTGCGGAAGGGCCTGCCTCTTCCTCTGCCTGTCATTTTTTAAATGACCCTGTGACAAAACTCTCCGTCCCTATACCGATGAAGGACTGCTGCAGTATAGGGCAGCGGTCAGCAGTAGTGCACCTCAACCCTATGTATTGTGGACCGATACCAGTCCTTATAGAATAGCAGACTGTACCTCACTCAACCCTATGTACTGTAGCACCCTATATACCTTACCAGTCCTTATAAGGACTTTTGTGGACCAAGTAGGTTGTGTGTGACTGATTAGCAGACTGTACGTCAGACCCTATACTGCTGAAGGACTGCTGCAGTATAGGGCAGCGGTCAGCAGTAGTGCACCTCAACCCTATGTATTGTGGACCGATACCAGTCCTTATAGAAAAGCAGACTGTACCTCACTCAACCCTATGTACTGTAGCACCCTACACCAAGTTAACAGTCCTTATAAGGACCTTTGTGGAACAAGCAGGTTGTGTGTGACTGATTAGCAGACTGTACGTCAGTCCCACTCCCTATACTGATGAAGGACTGATGCAGTATAGGGCAGCGGTCAGCAGTAGTGCACCTCAACCCTATGTATTGTGGACCGATACCAGTCCTTACAGAATAGCAGACTGTACCTCACTCAACCCTATGTACTATAGCACCCTATATACCTTACCAGTCCTTATAAGGACTTTTGTGGACCAAGTAGGTTGTGTGTGACTGATTAGCAGACTGTACGTCAGTCCCTATACTGCTGAAGGACTGCTGCAGTAAAGGGCAGCGGTCAGCAGTAGTGCACCTCAACCCTATGTATTGTGGACCAATACCAGTCCTTATAGAATAGCAGACTGTACCTCACTCAACCCTATGTACTGTAGCACCCTATACCAAGTTACCAGTCCTTATAAGGACCTTTGTGGACCAAGTAGGTTGTGTGTGACTGATTAGCAGACTGTACGTCAGTCCCTATACTGCTGAAGGACTGCTGCAGTATAGGGCAGCAGTCAGCAGTAGTGCACCTCAACCCTATGTATTGTGGACCGATACCAGTTCTTATAGAATAGCAGACTGTACCTCACTCAACCCTATGTACTGTAGCACCCTACACCAAGTTACCAGTCCTTATAAGGACCTTTGTGGAACAAGCAGGTTGTGTGTGACTGATTAGCAGACTGTACGTCAGTCCCACTCCCTATACCGATGGACTGCTGCAGTATAGGGCAGCGGTCAGCAGTAGTGCACCTCAACCCTATGTATTGTGGACCGATACCAGTCCTTATAGAATGGCAGACTGTACCTCACTCAACCCTATGTACTGTAGCACCCTAGACAGACCAAGTTACCAGTCCTGATAAAGAGCTTTGTGGAACAAGTGAGTTGTGACTGATTAGCAGACTGCAGCAGAAGGGCAGCAGTCAAGTATAATATTCTTTCTATATTTGGAAGAAAGAATATTATACGTGTACAAGCCTATTACCATACCACTGATACCAGTCCTGAAAAGAACCTTTGTGGAACTAATAGTAACAGCTACTATTTAAACTGACCCTCACTGCCTGACACACTGCTTCCTGCCTGTCCCTATATAAAATGGCAAAACAGAGGCTACTGGAACAATAACTGGTTACTGGGATAGCACTTTTGTGGACCTGATAGTAACAGCTAATGATGATGATGACTAATCTGGCTGTCCCTACAACAGCAGCACACAGCGCCCTGTCCCTTTCTCTAAACTGACAAAAGACACTCAGGCTGCTGCAACAATCAGTAGCACAGCAAACCTATATACACCTAACACCTATACCAGTCCTGAAAAGAACTTTTGTGTACCAAATAGCTAGCGATTTATCTCTCCCTACTCTACACAGCAACCTCTCCCTATAGTGACAGAAGAAAGAATGTAAAATGGCCGCCGGATCGGGTGTATTTATAAGTTAGGGGGAATGTCCAAGTGTCCATGTGCTGTAATGTCTCAATTGGCTGTCCGGTACCCCATGATGGATGTGTCATCAGGTCAAAGTTCCTTTACACAGTAAAAACACGGAAGTCCGCCGGGCGAACGGCGCCAATAGTCCGCCGAATGGGCGGACCGCGAACAGCCGAAATTAGCCGCGAAACGACCGCCGGGCGAACTGTTCGGCCATCACTACCCACGATTGTGGGATGTAACCTAAAGAGCAGCCTAACATGGACCAGGTATGTGAATCCCATGCTGTAACCCAACATTTTGTGGAATGAATCCTTCTTCTAATGCCTCATACACACAATCGGACTTTCCAACAACAAAACCGTGGATTTTTGTTCTTTTCAATCTTATTTTATTGAAAGGTGAGGGAATAACAAATGTAATAATCATGTTACAGTATATTATAAACATGTAGCTTACATACAGCAGTGAGGTAAACCTTTACAGAATATGCACAATTTGAGGTATCTTATCTTTAGTATTCCTGATGTAATAGTGGTGCATCACGGTATAATTACATGCCACAAAGAAGAGTAAATAATAACATGTGGGCGGGTGCCAACATATAATTCCATTCTAATTGAACACAGATCTATGATGGAATGTGGTCCATCCTTAATGGGATGGTATGCTGTAGGGATCCCTCATTATCTTAGGTATCTCCAGTAGTGATGGCCGAACGGTTCGCCCGGCGGTCGTTTCGCGGCGAATTTCCGACTTTCGCCGTCCGCGGGTTCGAACGCCTTTTTCCGTCGTTCGCCCCGGCGGACTTACGTGTTTAATGTATACAAGAACTTTAACCTTTCGTGACACGTTTATCATGTGTTACAGGACAACCAATTGAGACATGACAGCTCATGGACACTTGGACATTCCCCCTAACCTATAAATACACCCGATCCGGTGGCCATTTTACATTCTTTCTTCTGTCACTGTAGGGAAAGGATCCTGTGTGGAGTAGGGACAGAGAAAACGCTAGCTATTTGGTACACAAAAGTTCTTTTCAGGACTGGTATAGGTGTTAGGTCAGCAGCCTGAGTTTCTTTTGTCAGTTTAGATAAAGGGACAGAGCGCTGTATGCTGCTATTTTAGGGACAGCTCAGCCAGATTAGTCTTTCTTCATCATCATCATCATCATCATCATTAGCTGTTACTATCAGGTCCACAAAAGAGCTGTTCCAGCTAATCGTTCCAGCCTACTCTTTTTTGCCAATTTGTATAGGGACAGGCAGGAAGCAGTGTGTCAGGCAGTGAGGATAATTTTAAAGACTTGCTGTTACTATTAGTTCCACAAAGGTTCTTTTCAGGACTGGTATCAGTGGTACGGTAATAGGCTTGTACACGTATAATATTCTTTCTTCCAAATATAGAAAGAATATTATACTTGACTGCTGCCCTTCTGCTGCAGTCTGCTAATCATTCACAACTCACTTGTTCCACAAAGCTCTTTATCAGGACTGGTAACTTGGTCTGTCTAGGGTGCTACGGTACATAGGCTTGGGTGCGGTACAGTCTGCTGTTCTGTAAGGACCGCTATCGGTCCACAATACATAGGGTTGCCGTGCACTACTGCTGACCGCTGCCCTATACTGCAGCAGTCCTTCATTGGTATAGGGACTGACGTACAGTCTGCTAATCACTAACACACAACCTGCTTGGTCCACAAAAGTTCTTATAAGGACTGGTAACTTGGTATAGGGTGCTACGGTACATAGGCCTGAGTGCGTTACAGTCTGCTGTTCTGTAAGGACCGCTATCGGTCCACAATACATAGGGTTGCCGTGCACTACTGCTGACCGCTGCCCTATACTGCAGCAGTCCTTCAGCGGTATAGGGACTGACGCACAGTCTGCTAAACACTAACACACAACCTGCTTGGTCCACAAAAGTTTTTATAAGGACTGGTAACTTGGTATAGGGTGCTACGGTACATAGGCCTGAGTGCAGTACAGTCTGCTGTTCTGTAAGGACCGCTATCGGTCCACAATACATAGGGTTGCCGTGCACTACTGCTGACCGCTGCCCTATACTGCAGCAGTCCTTCATTGGTATAGGGACTGACGTACAGTCTGCTAATCACTAACACACAACCTGCTTGGTCCACAAAAGTTCTTATAAGGACTGGTAACTTGGTATAGGGTGCTACGGTACATAGGCCTGAGTGCGTTACAGTCTGCTGTTCTGTAAGGACCGCTATCGGTCCACAATACATAGGGTTGCCGTGCACTACTGCTGACCGCTGCCCTATACTGCAGCAGTCCTTCATTGGTATAGGGACTGACGTACAGTCTGCTAATCACTAACACACAACCTGCTTGTTCCACAAAAGTTCTTATAAGGACTGGTAACTTGGTATAGGGTGCTACGGTACATAGGCCTGAGTGCGTTACAGTCTGCTGTTCTGTAAGGACCGCTATCGGTCCACAATACATAGGGTTGCCGTGCACTACTGCTGACCGCTGCCCTATACTGCAGCAGTCCTTCATTGGTATAGGGACTGACGTACAGTCTGCTAATCACTAACACACAACCTGCTTGGTCCACAAAAGTTCTTATAAGGACTGGTAACTTGGTATAGGGTGCTACGGTACATAGGCCTGAGTGCGTTACAGTCTGCTGTTCTGTAAGGACCGCTATCGGTCCACAATACATAGGGTTGCCGTGCACTACTGCTGACCGCTGCCCTATACTGCAGCAGTCCTTCAGCGGTATAGGGACTGACGCACAGTCTGCTAAACACTAACACACAACCTGCTTGGTCCACAAAAGTTTTTATAAGGACTGGTAACTTGGTATAGGGTGCTACGGTACATAGGCCTGAGTGCGTTACAGTCTGCTGTTCTGTAAGGACCGCTATCGGTCCACAATACATAGGGTTGCCGTGCACTACTGCTGACCGCTGCCCTATACTGCAGCAGTCCTTCATTGGTATAGGGACTGACGTACAGTCTGCTAATCACTAACACACAACCTGCTTGGTCCACAAAAGTTCTTATAAGGACTGGTAACTTGGTATAGGGTGCTACGGTACATAGGCCTGAGTGCGTTACAGTCTGCTGTTCTGTAAGGACCGCTATCGGTCCACAATACATAGGGTTGCCGTGCACTACTGCTGACCGCTGCCCTATACTGCAGCAGTCCTTCATTGGTATAGGGACTGACGTACAGTCTGCTAATCACTAACACACAACCTGCTTGGTCCACAAAAGTTCTTATAAGGACTGGTAACTTGGTATAGGGTGCTACGGTACATAGGCCTGAGTGCGTTACAGTCTGCTGTTCTGTAAGGACCGCTATCGGTCCACAATACATAGGGTTGCCGT
Organism: Lithobates pipiens; assembly: GCF_037356315.1. NCBI lineage: Eukaryota > Metazoa > Chordata > Amphibia > Anura > Ranidae > Lithobates > Lithobates pipiens. The sequence continues at coordinate 651,842,409 of NW_027507903.1, read as the reverse complement.
GCACTACTGCTGACCGCTGCCCTATACTGCAGCAGTCCTTCAGCGGTATAGGGACTGACGCACAGTCTGCTAAACACTAACACACAACCTGCTTGGTCCACAAAAGTTCTTATAAGGACTGGTAACTTGGTATAGGGTGCTACGGTACATAGGCTTGAGTGCGGTACAGTCTGCTGTTCTGTAAGGACCGCTATCGGTCCACAATAGATAGGGTTGACGTGCACCACTGCTGACCGCTGCCCTATACTGCAGCAGTCCTTCAGCGGTATAGGGACTGACGTACAGTCTGCTAAACACTAATACACAACCTGCTTGGTCCACAAAAGTTCTTATAAGGACTGGTAACTTGGTATAGGGTGCTACGGTACATAGGCTTGAGTGCGGTACAGTCTGCTGTTCTGTAAGGACCGCTATAGGTCCACAATAGATAGGGTTGACGTGCACCACTGCTGACCGCTCACCTATACTGCAGCAGTCCTTCAGCGGTATAGGGACTAAGAGTTTTGTCACAGGGTCATTTAAAAAATGACATGCAGAGGAAGAGGCAGGCCCTTCCGCAGGGGTGGTAGGGGTAGGGCAGGAGCAACAGGCTTGAGCCAAAGTGGGAAGTTGCAGAAGGTGCGTTCAATTACTTTAAAGGATGCACCAGACTTGGTTGAGTGGCTCGCTCAGCCTTACTCTTCTGCACCCTCCTCATCCTCTCGATCTGCACCCTCTTCTTCACTCTCTGCTATGTGCACCCCCAAAGACACTACCACCAACAACACGACCACCACCACCACCACCACATACCTTCCGCTTGAGTCACTGGAATTATTTTCCGATCCATATCAAGAGGACATTTCTGATGCGCAGCCACTCTTGGTATTGGATCAGGAAGAGGAGGTAGCAACAAGCGCTACTCAGCAGTCTGACGCCAGTACCCAGATCAGCCCAAGGAGGAGGTTGGTCCCCGGTGTTGCTGCCTACTCTACTTATAGCGGTGGGGAAGGTGACGTTGATGATGACGTGTCTAGTGATGTCACGTGGGTGCCCACAAGAGAGGAAGAGGAGGGGAGTTCAGAGGGAGATATGGACCAGCAGATAGGGAGGAGAAGCAGCAATGACTTACATTGCACAGCAGGGACAAAGCAGACTGCAAATGTATCAGGAGCGAGTCATCGACCATGTACGGTCACATCTGGCGCTCCCAGGACACCGGCACATGGCTCCGCAGTGTGGGCTTTTTTTAACGTGTCCGCTGCTGACAATAGCGTTGCCATCTGCAATCTTTGCAGTCAACGCGTTAGTCGCGGTAAGCCCAATACTCACCTAGGGACGACCGCCTTAAGAAGGCACATGAGCAGCCATCACCGAGCCCAGTGGGAGCAACGGAACACACAAAGCCACACTGCAGGCTCTCACCGTCCAGCCTCGTCTTCTACTTCTCCTTCTCCTCTCTCCTCACAATTGTCCTCCACTCCACCTTCCATCACGCCAAGCTCACATTTTTCTGCAAAAAGGCAGGCTTCCGTGGGCCTAATGTTTGAGCGTAAAAAAATGATGACGCCGGATAACCCTCTTGCCCAACGGTTGGCGGCTGGCTTGTCAGAACTCATAGCCCGCCAACTACTGCCATATAAACTGGTGGACTCGGAGGCCTTTCGCAAATTTGTGGCCATTGGAACACCACAATGGAAGGTCCCAGGAAGGAAGTATTTCTCAGAGAAGGGCATCCCAGAGCTATATGGCCATGTTCAGCGGCAAGTGAATGTATCTCTGGCACACAGTGTCGGTGCCAAGATACATCTGACCACAGACACGTGGTCTAGCAAACACGGGCAGGGAAGGTATATCAGTTTTACTGCCCACTGGGTGAACCTTCTGACGGCCGTCAAGCATGTAACCCGTGGCACCCGTGTAGATTTGGTTTTACCGCCACGGATTGCATGCAGGCCTGACTCTTCTTCTCCTCCTCCTACTCCATCCTCCTCCCTCTCCTCCTCAGCTGCCTCCTCCTTTTCCGCTGCTAGCGTCTCTTCCACTGCACCGCCCAAGCTCCCCAGAACCTATTCCACATGCCAGGTGAGACGTTGCCATGCCGTGCTGCGTCTGTTGTGCCTGGAAGCAAAGAGCCACACTGGCCCGGCACTCCTTTCAGCTTTGCGTTCACAGGCAGATGAGTGGCTAACACCGCTCAATTTGACAGTTGGTAAAGTGGTGTGTGACAACGGTGCCAATCTGCTTAGCGCATTGAAACAGGGCAAAATCACGCACGTGCCGTGCATGGCACACGTCTTAAACTTGGTCGTGCAGCGATTCCTTGTCAAATACCCTGGGGTCCAGGACATCTTGCGGCAGGCAAGGAAAATCTCGGCCCATTTCAGAAGATCTTACACGGCCATGGCTCGCCTTGCTGACATTCAGCGGCGACACCATCTGCCGGTCAGACGTCTTATTTGCGATTGCCCGACGCGATGGAACTCAACCTTCTATATGCTTGATAGGCTGCTCCAGCAGAAACGTGCAGTTAACGTCTACCTGTATGAACTCTGCGAAAGAAACGGTTCTGGGGAGCTGGGTTTTTTTTCACCGCGCCAGTGGCTGCTCATGCGCGACACATGCAGACTTCTGCGGCCATTTGAGGAGATCACCAAACTGGTCAGTCGCAGCCATGGCGCCATCAGTGACATGGTACCTTATGCCTTCTTTCTGGAGCGTGCATTGCGTCGTGTCATTGATCAGGCTGTGGAGGAGCAGGAGCGGGAAGATGAGGAAGTCGCAATGCTGGATGAATTCCCAGGGGGGGCTACTCTATCTGAGACAAGTCAACAACAGGAGTCTGATGAGGAGTCAGAGGAGGATGGTGCCGGGGCGGATGAGCAGGAGCAAGAAGAGCATGCTTTAAACCTTTCTGGGATCCCTGTTGTGCGAGGATGGGGAGAGGAGAATGAAGAGGACGACATTATCCTGGATGATGAGCAGGAGCCAGGCCACCACACCGCTTCCACTTTAGTGCAAATGGGGGCCTTCATGCTCCAGTGTTTTAATAGGGACCCCCGTATAAAAAGCATGAGGGTCAAGGACCAGTACTGGGTGGCAACGTACTTAGACCCCCGGTACAAACACAAAATGGCGGAAATGTTACCGCCGTCGCAGAGGGCTGTCAGAATGCAGCACTTCCAGGCCTTGCTTCGAGAAATGCTGCATTCTGCTTTTGCGTGCGCTGGCAGAGGAGCAATTCCCACTCCCAGAGAAGGATTTGCGGGTACCAATCCAACAGCGCCTGCAAGAAGAGGCCGGTTTGAAGATGTGTTGGTGACTTCGGATATGAGGTCATTCTTTCAGCCGACCCATCGACAGGTGTCATCCGGATCCAGCATCAGGGAACGCCTAGACCGTCAGGTGTCCGACTACATTGGGTTAACGGCCGATGTGGACGCTCTGAGGAGTGATGAACCCCTAGACTACTGGGTGGGCAGGCTTGACCTCTGGCCAGAGCTTGCCCAATTTGCAATCGAACTGTTGGCTTGCCCCTCATCCAGTGTCCTGTCCGAAAGGACGTTCAGCGCAGCAGGGGGGATTGTGACCGATAAGCGTACTCGCCTAGCTCACCACAGTGTTAACTACCTCACATTTCTAAAAATGAATGAGGCATGGATCTCGGAGGAATTCAACACATGTGATCAGTAGACCATGTATATGTCTATAAACAATTTTTGGAATCAAGCACACAGACCTTCTTAATTCATTTGGCTCACTTCCCTGACCCAAAAAAGCACACCGTACTATATGCCCCTACCCTCCTCTTTGAAGAGGTTGAGCGGTGTCATATTTCTACTGGGGCTGCTTATTATGAGGGGTTCCCACCATCCCTGTGCTGTGCTGACTTCCTCCTGGGTGTTCTTATTATGAGGGGCTCCCACCATCCCTGTGCTGTGCTGACTTCCTCCTGGGGGTTCTTATTATGAGGGGATCACACCATCCCTGTGCTGTGCTGACTTCCTCCTGGGGCTGCTTACGGTGCTGCTGTCAGCGCTGTATGTCACGGAGCTGCTGTCAGCGCTGTATGTCACGGAGCTGCTGTCAGCGCTGTATGTCACGGAGCTGCTGTCAGCGCTGTATGTCACGGAGCTGCTGTCAGCGCTGTATGTCACGGAGCTGCTGTCAGCGCTGTATGTCACGGAGCTGCTGTCAGCGCTGTATGTCACGGAGCTGCTGTCAGCGCTGTATGTCACGGAGCTGCTGTCAGCGCTGTATGTCACGGAGCTGCTGTCAGCGCTGTATGTCACGGTGCTGCTGTCAGCGCTGTATGTCACGGAGCTGCTGTCAGCGCTGTATGTCACGGAGCTGCTGTCAGTGCTGTATGTCACGGAGCTGCTGTCAGCGCTGTATGTCACGGAGCTGCTGTCAGCGCTGTATGTCACGGAGCTGCTGTCAGCGCTGTATGTCACGGTGCTGCTGTCAGCGCTGTATGTCACGGAGCTGCTGTCAGCGCTGTATGTCACGGAGCTGCTGTCAGCGCTGTATGTCACGGAGCTGCTGTCAGCGCTGTATGTCACGGTGCTGCTGTCAGCGCTGTATGTCACGGAGCTGCTGTCAGCGCTGTATGTCACGGAGCTGCTGTCAGCGCTGTATGTCACGGAGCTGCTGTCAGCGCTGTATGTCACGGAGCTGCTGTCAGCGCTGTATGTCACGGAGCTGCTGTCAGCGCTGTATGTCACGGTGCTGATGTCAGTGCTCTGTATTACGGTGCTGCTGTCAGTGCTCTGTATCTCCTGCACCCTCTTGTTTGCCTACCCTGGTCCCTGACCTTCCCTCTCCTCCATTGCCTTCATTAGCTCCATAGTCCTGAATTGTCAGAACAATTTCCCAAATAAAAAAAAAAATGCTTGTAGTTATCGATCCCAAATTCACCTCATACATGTATTATGCTATTGTCCAGGTGGTGGGACTACGTGCTACCCCCTAATAATTACCCCGTGGCCGCAAATTCGACCTAAAGGTTTGCGAAATTCGCCTCCCATTGAAGTCAATGGAGCCCGCGGCGAACGGTCGTTTTCGCGAACGTTTGTGTCCGTTCGCGTTTCGCGTTCGCGAAACGTCCCGTCGGAAGTTCGTCCATCACTAATCTCCAGCCTGTATCTCGCTCCCGTCTTCTCTGCTGCCGCTTATATTTGCTACTGCTTGTTATCGACCCTTGGCTTGTTCCACAACTACGCTTCTATCTGATCCCAATCTGCAACAACTCGTTACCGACCTTTTGGCTTGCTTACTGACCACGTTTCTGTTTGATCCTTACCTGCTCATCCGCTACTGAACCCCGGCTTGCTCACCTCCTGGTGGGGCGATCCTGAGGACCGCGACCTGGTACTAAAACGCAGCTAAATCCATCTCTACCATCTGGAGCTCTGGTGAAAACCGGTTAGTACTTAGACTCCGCACCTCAGGTGAGCCTGTGTCTTCTGCCAGGGTGGCTGCCTGTGTTCCTATCCTGCTGGTTACTGGTAGTCCTGCAACTGCTATAGCAATTGGTCTTTGAGCCTGACCCCTGATCGTGACAGAATATTCTGGCCCAAAACATGGAGGCTGCTATAGCAAATGCCGTGGCTCCGTTCAGGCAGCAAATTGCGGCCCAATCCTATCTGCTGCAGGGATAAGCGGAGGAATTGCCAGTTCTCTGCATCGACTGTGAGAAGGCACAATGGAATATTGTGGGTGCGGGTGTAATCAGCGATGAGAAGTGTTTTCAGGGTGTTATCTCATGCCCCTCGTCCACTCACAAAGCCAACCTGATGTAAGTGTATTAGGCGGGGCAACAATGGCTGCATTCTATTGGCTAGCACCTTAGCAAACACCTTCAGATCCACTCCTATCAATGATATAGGCCGATAGTTAGCACACAGAGTCAGATCTTTGTCCAGCTTTGGGATGAGGGAGATATGTGCTTCTAGTGTTTGCGAAGGGAATACTGAACCCTCGGACAGGGAGTTAAACACTTTCTTTAAGGGGATGAGAAAGGGGGAAAATTGTTTGTAGAATATTGGAGTAAAGCCATGGGGGCCCAGACTTTTACCAGATGGGGTAGTGGCGATGGTGCGAGCAACTTTGTCTTCTGAGATCGATGTTTCAAGGTCCTCTATCGTTTCGTCATCTAAAGTATGTAATACAGTTCATGAAATATATGAGGGCTGGGCTTCTGCCGTAGTAGAGGGAGAGTCAATATTGCTTGCAGCAGCTATGTTATAGATAGTTACATAGTAGGTGAGGTTGAAAAGAGACACACGTCCATCGAGTCCAACCGATGTGTATGATTAAATGTCAGTATTAAATTGTATATCCCTGTATGTTGCGGTCTTTCAGGTGCTTATCTAATAGTTTCTTGAAACTATCAATGCCCCGCTGAAACCACCGCCTGTGGAAGGGAATTCCACATCCTTGCCGCTCTTACAGTAAAGAACCCTCTACATAGTTTAATGTTAGCCCTTGTACACATGGTCGGAGATTCCGACGGAATGTGTCCGATCGGACCGTTTTGTCGGATATTCCGACTGTGTGTGGTCTACATCAGACTGTTTCCGTCGGAGTATCCGACGGACCAAGTTTTCCAACTTGTTGGTAAAATTTTCAGACAAAATGCTCCGATCGGACATACTCCGATCATGTGTAGAGAATTCGGATCGGACAAAGTGCCACGCATGCTCAAATCAAATTCCTACACCAAAGCTATTGGCTACTAGCCTAAACGTAATAAGGTCATCACGTTGGATTTTCCGACAACTTTGTCCGACCATGTGTATGCAACAGTTTCGGACAAAATCCGACGGATTTGTTTGTCGGAATTTCCTACCGCGTGTACACGGGCTTAAACCTCTTCTAATTTTAATGAGTGGCCACGAGTCTTGTTAAACTCCCTTTTGCGAAAAGTTTTATCCCTATTGTGGGGTCACAAGTATGGTATTCGTATATTGAAATCATATCCCCTCTCAAGCGTCTCTTTTCTAGAGAAAATAAGTTCAGTGCTTGCAACCTTCCCTCATAACTAATATCCTCCAGACCCTTTATTAGCTTTGTTGCCCTTCTTTGTACTCGCTCCATTTCCAGTACATCCTTCCTGAGGACTGGTGCCCAGAACTGGACAGCATATTCCAGGTGTGGCCGGATCAGAGTCTTGTAGAGCGGGAGAATTATCGTTTTATCTCTGGAGTTGATCCCCTTTTTTAATGCATGCCAATATTCTGCTTTTTTTAGCAGCAGCTTGGCATTGCATGCCATTACTGAGCCTATCATCTACTAGGACCTCAAGGTCCTTTTCCATCCTAGATTCCCCCAGAGGCTCTCCCCCCAGTGTATAGATTGCATTCATATTTTTGCCACCCAAATGCATTATTTCACATTTTTCTACATTGAACCTCATTTGCCATGTAGTTGCCCACCCCATTAATTTGTTCAGCTCTTTTTGCAATGTTTGCACATCCTGCGGAGAAGTTATTGCCCTGCTTAGCTTAGTATCATCCACAAATACAGAGATTGAACTGTTTACCCCATCCTCCAAGTCATCTATGAACAAATTAAATAGGATTGGTCATAGCACAGAACCCTGGGGGACCCCACTACCCACCCCTGACCATTCTGAGTACTCCCCATTTATCACCAATCTCTGAACTAGCCCTTGTAGCCAGTTTTTAATCCATGTACTCACCCTATGGTAAATGCCAACAGACCTTATTTTGTACAGTAAACGTTTATGGGGAACTGTGTCGAATGCTTTTGCAAAATCCAGATACACCACGTCTACGGGCCTTCCTTTATCCAGCTGGAAACTCACCTCCTCATAGAAGGTTAGTAGATTGGTTTGGCAAGAAAGATTCTTCATGAATCCATGCTAATTATTGCTAAAAAACACTAAAGGAAGATATTTTAGAGCGTACAACAAAAGAACAACAAAGATACCTATTGCAAGGCTGTACTCTAGTTTTTGTCTCATTAGCTGGGCTCAAAATGGTAACAGAGAGAGGTATGAGGTTTAGTGAACCATCAGGCATGAGCCAAGAGTGGAAAAAAAGGGACAACTTCCCTTCTATGTGCATTTTTACACTGCTTTCAGACCCACTTGTAACCCCACCCACTAGCCTCCTGTCCAATGGGATATTGCCAAGAGCCAGTCCTTTCAATATATTATATTTCTGTCCGTCCTGCTGTATTGGCCTCTAGGGATAGTATTGGTCCATGGATCATCGCTATGTGACCCGGGCCATCTTCAGTCTTAGCTGGCCCTTTGATGAATGTCCTGCTACAGAAGATCAATCATCTCTCTTTGAAGCTTGCTTGCAGGAGTGCTAATCAATGACTTCCATCACACCAGTTGGTCAGGAGCCAAGCTTTTGTTATACAAAGCTTTTATGTGCAACTTGTTACATTCCAGTCACCTGTTATCGACCAGAAAGATAAACTCCAGAAATATGATATTAAACAATGTTTGCTTCCAGCAGAGGTCATGTGACAGCACCTTGTGAGCGGACCGCCGTTCGCACATGCGCACTCGCGCTGCTAGTCAGCCTGGACTTCGGCTCGGGTGCGCGCGCCGCCATGCGCCGCAGGCGTGCACGCGTGCATGCACGTGCGCGCTAACGCGATTGGCGCCGGTGGCCCTTTTTAAAGGTACAGCTGCAGATGCTCTGTGCTGTTTGTCTGCAGCTAGTACCTGAAGCACCATGTTTTCTGCCAGTAATCTGATTATTTGACCCGGCTCCTGTCTGACTACGCTGCTCTCTCCTGCCCCGACCCCGGCTTGCCTGACCCTGTCTCGGACTGATTACTACTGCTGAACCTCTGCCTGTTTTGACGTTGCACTATCTGCCACCTGTCTGCTGTTTCCTGCCTGCCTGACCTGTCTTGCCTATATCCTGTTCTGAGGCTTTCCAGGATCCACTGCAGCCTTCCAGGTTCTTCAGGCTGCCAGCCTTGCTGCCACTGCCTGCTCTGCCAAGCAGTCTCCTGCTTCCACCAGCTCCTGTGGTCCCTGCATCTGAAGATTCTCTGCTTTGCCTGCATCTGCTGCTGCATCCGGCCAGACACTCCTACCCCGCTGTGCTCTCGTCCCACTGTTCTCACTCCAGGGGGACTTGAACCAGAGCCATAAGAGAGGTCTCCTTCCATCAAGTCAGGCTCACCACCCAGGTACCTAACAGTACAAACAGCCATGACTGAGCCTTGCGGAAGGAGCCTCCGCCATGAAGGAGATCTGTTCACATCTTGCGGCTCTCACCCAGGCCGTGAAATCTCTTCAGGAGGGATATACCAGGTTGGAGGAACGAGTCCAGCATCTGTCCAGTTCCGGGCCCATGGTCACGGTACCTCTGTCTCCTCCTGCTCAACCCATCTCTCATCCTGCTGTTATGATGCCTCCACCTGAACCAAGGGTGCCTATTCCTGAGAGGTTTTCAGGGGACCGTTCCAAGTTCCGGGCCTTCCGCAACGCCTGCCATTTATACTTCGCCCTTCAGCCCAGAACTTTTTCCCTGGAAGCAACCAAGGTGGGATTCGTCATTTCCCTTTTGCAAGGAGAGCCTCGGTCCTGGGCCCACCACCTCCTGGAGAACAACAATACTCTGACCCAGACTCTCTCTTCTTTCTTTGAGGGGATGGCCCAGCTTTATGATGACCCTCAACGGACTGCCACTGCTGAATTTGCTCTATCTGCGCTCCAGCAAGGCCGCAGAACGGCCGAGGACTATGTTTCGGACTTCAGGCGCTGGAGCGCAGACACCCAGTGGAACGAGTCAGCCCTGAGGCACCAGTTCCGCATGGGCCTTTTCGAAGGCCTTAAAGATGAATTGGCCCGTGTCGGTACCCCGGACTCTCTGGAGGGCCTAATCGCACTTGCCATCCAGATTGACCGGAGGCTTCAAGAACGAAGGGCCGAACGCTCCTCCCAACCTCATCGACCGGCTTGGATGACTGCAAGAGTTCCAACCCCTGTGCCCTTTTTCTCTTCTTCCCCACAAGGGGGACCTGCCCGCTCTGCCCAGGCCACTGATGAACCCATGCAACTCGGTCTGTTGCGGCCCACCCTGTCACCTGAAGAGGGAGCCCGGCGGCGGCAGTTGAACTTATGCCTTTATTGTGGTGGATCTGGACATTATGTAATCAACTGCCCTGCTAAGACACGTAAGTGCCTCTCTTCTGTGTCTGCCAGCCCTGTACCCATGCCAGCCAACACCACCCACATTGCTCTTCCTCTCTCATTACAGCTTCAGGAAAAGACGGTCTTCACCAACGCCATCATTGATTCTGGGGCCTGCATCTGCTTTATCGATTCCGCTTTCACCAGCCTGCATTCCATACCTCTTCGGAGGAAGACCCGCGGACTATCCATCTTCCTGGCAGATGGTTCTCGTATCAAGTCAGACCAAGTCACCCAGGAGACACTTCCACTACCAGCTACCTTCCCTTGCCAGCATGAGGAACTATTAACTTTCGATGTTATCTCATCACCCCTGTTTCCGGTGATCCTTGGCATACCTTGGCTACAGGCCCATAATCCCACCATTAACTGGTCCTCCGGGGAGGTGAAGTTTCTGTCCCCCTATTGCTTAGACCATTGTTTCCCTGGGGTTTCTGTCCAGCCTGGGACGCTCCTCTGCCTGGACTCCGATCAGAACTTATGTCAATCAGTACCCAAACCGTATCATGAGTTCCTGGATGTTTTCAGTAAATGGGGGACTGACTCCCTTCCTCCGCACCGTCCCTATGATTGTCCTATCGAGCTCCTTCCAGGGGCTGAGATTCCGTTCGGACACATCTTCCCCTTGTCCGAGAAAGAACAGGAGGCCCTGAGGGACTACATTACTGAAAACCTTAAGAAGGGGTTCATCCGCCATTCCACCTCTCCCGCAGGAGCCGGAATATTCTTTGTCACCAAGAAGGATCAGTCACTTCGGCCCTGCGTGGATTACCGCGAGTTGAACAAAATTACGGTCAAGAACCGCTACCCTCTGCCCCTGTTACCAGAACTTTTCCAGAAGTTGAGATCGGCCACTATCTTCACTAAATTGGAGTTAAGGGGAGCATACAATCTGGTCCGCATACGGGCTGGTGATGAGTGGAAGACTGCCTTCCGAACTTGTTTTGGGCACTACGAGTATCTGGTGATGCCTTTCGGGCTCTGCAATGCCCCTGCCACCTTTCAGCATCTTATAAATGATGTGTTCTGGGACTTTTTGGACATTTTTGTTATAGTTTACTTGGATGATATCCTGATTTTCTCCGGATCCCTAGAGCAACATCGAGGGCACGTTAGCAGGGTGCTGCTCCGGCTCCGTCAGCACGGAATATACGCTAAGGCCGAGAAATGCAGGTTCGAGCAGCAGAACATTCAATTCCTTGGTCTCGAGATTTCCCCAGCAGGCATCAGGATGGATCCACAGAAAGTATCCGCTGTACTCGATTGGCCGGCACCCCCAGATAAGAAGGGGATTCATCGCTTTGTAAGTTTTGCAAACTTTTATAGAAAGTTCATTAAGGGGTTTTCTGCCATCATCACCCCCATCACTCAACTCACTAAGCAGAATGTGTGCTTCCATTGGGGCCCTGAGGCACAGGAGGCCTTCGAGAAGCTCAAGAGCCTGTTCACTTCTGCCCCCATTCTCAGCCATCCTGACCCGTCTCAGCCCTACATCCTTGAAGTCGATGCTTCCGAAGTGGCTGTGGGGGCGGTAGTATCGCAACGTCAAGGCAGTAATGACATTGTTTCCCTGGGGTTTCTGTCCAGCCTGGGACGCTCCTCTGCCTGGACTCCGATCAGAACTTATGTCAATCAGTACCCAAACCGTATCATGAGTTCCTGGATGTTTTCAGTAAATGGGGGACTGACTCCCTTCCTCCGCACCGTCCCTATGATTGTCCTATCGAGCTCCTTCCAGGGGCTGAGATTCCGTTCGGACACATCTTCCCCTTGTCCGAGAAAGAACAGGAGGCCCTGAGGGACTACATTACTGAAAACCTTAAGAAGGGGTTCATCCGCCATTCCACCTCTCCCGCAGGAGCCGGAATATTCTTTGTCACCAAGAAGGATCAGTCACTTCGGCCCTGCGTGGATTACCGCGAGTTGAACAAAATTACGGTCAAGAACCGCTACCCTCTGCCCCTGTTACCAGAACTTTTCCAGAAGTTGAGATCGGCCACTATCTTCACTAAATTGGAGTTAAGGGGAGCATACAATCTGGTCCGCATACGGGCTGGTGATGAGTGGAAGACTGCCTTCCGAACTTGTTTTGGGCACTACGAGTATCTGGTGATGCCTTTCGGGCTCTGCAATGCCCCTGCCACCTTTCAGCATCTTATAAATGATGTGTTCTGGGACTTTTTGGACATTTTTGTTATAGTTTACTTGGATGATATCCTGATTTTCTCCGGATCCCTAGAGCAACATCGAGGGCACGTTAGCAGGGTGCTGCTCCGGCTCCGTCAGCACGGAATATACGCTAAGGCCGAGAAATGCAGGTTCGAGCAGCAGAACATTCAATTCCTTGGTCTCGAGATTTCCCCAGCAGGCATCAGGATGGATCCACAGAAAGTATCCGCTGTACTCGATTGGCCGGCACCCCCAGATAAGAAGGGGATTCATCGCTTTGTAAGTTTTGCAAACTTTTATAGAAAGTTCATTAAGGGGTTTTCTGCCATCATCACCCCCATCACTCAACTCACTAAGCAGAATGTGTGCTTCCATTGGGGCCCTGAGGCACAGGAGGCCTTCGAGAAGCTCAAGAGCCTGTTCACTTCTGCCCCCATTCTCAGCCATCCTGACCCGTCTCAGCCCTACATCCTTGAAGTCGATGCTTCCGAAGTGGCTGTGGGGGCGGTAGTATCGCAACGTCAAGGCAGTAATGACTTGATGCACCCCGTAGGGTTCTTTTCCCGGAAACTTTCTCCTGCTAAAAGGAACTATGACGTGGGAGACTGGGAGCTGCTGGCCATCAAGTCTGCATTAGAAGAATGGAGGTATTTGCTTGAGGGTGCTGTCCATCCTGTGCTGATTTACACCGATCACAAGAACCTTGAGTATCTCCGAACTGCTAAGCGTCTGAAGCCCCGGCAGGCCCGCTGGGTCCTATTCTTTTCTCGGTTCTGTTTCCACATTACATACCGCCCTGGTTCAAAAAATGTGAAGCCGGATGCGCTCTCGCGCATGTATAATGGTTCTAAGGATGCTGCGCTTCCAGATACCATTCTTCCTGCTAGCACCTTTTTGCTCGTCCAGCCAGATCTGCTGTCCCAGATAAGAGAAGCATCTCTTAATTCTTGTTGTCCTCCGGGGACTACATTGACAACCAGAGAGGGTCTGCTGTGGAAGGACAGTCAAATCTTTGTGCCTGAGAACATCCGGATAAGGGTCCTTGCCCTTCTTCATGATCATCCCCTTGCAGGGCACTTTGGTTTTCGTAAGACTCTGGAACTCGTGCAGCGTACTTTCTGGAGGCCCGGCATTAAGGAATTTTTCAAGCGATACGTTAATTCCTGCGCCGTGTGCATCCGAAGTAAAGCTACCAGAAACCGAGCCTGGGGGCTGCTGAAACCGCTCCCTGCACCTGATCGACCCTGGCGAACGATCACCATGGACTTTATAGTCGAACTTCCTCACTCCGAGAACTGTACAGCCATCTTTGTAGTTGTTGATCGTTTGTCCATGGCCCATTTTCTACCCTTGAAAGGAACCCCTTCAGCATCCGAGACGGCCCGTATCTTCATTAAGGAGATCATTAGACTTCACGGGGTACCCGCTAATATTGTGTCTGACAGGGGGGTCCAGTTTACTTCCCGATTTTGGAGAGCCCTGTGTGAGATTCTGAAGATAGAACTAGCCTTGTCCTCTGCTTACCACCCCCAGACCAATGGGCAGACGGAACGTACTAATCAGACTCTCGAACAATATATTAGGTGTTTCACGTCTTTTGTGCAGGACGATTGGGTATCCCTTTTGCCCTTAGCGGAGTTCGCCTACAATAACGCCAGTCATTCAACCACAGGGCAGTCCCCGTTCTTTGCCAATTATGGTTTCCACTTATCATTTCTTTCTGATCTCCTTTCAGAATCTTCTGTTCCGGCAGTCCAGGACACCGTGTCTTTTCTTCACCGCAACAACCGGATCCTACAGGAAGCCATATCCAAGGCTCAGGCGGACAGTAAGAAGGCCTTCGATCGGAGGAGAAGGGGAGAATGGGTTCTTCAAATCGGGGATCAGGTATGGCTTTCAACTTCCAATCTTAAATTAGCCTGTCCTTCCAAGAAGCTGGCATCCACATTTTTGGGGCCTTTTCTGGTTAAAAGGAGGATCAATGAGGTGTCTTATGAACTGTCTTTACCTGAATCCATTAAAATACACCCGGTTTTCCATGTATCCCTGCTTAAACCTTCTGTACCTGACCCCTTTCCTAATAGAGGAACAAAGCCGCCTGAGCCTGTTCTTGTTGATGGGAATGAGGAATACGAGGTAGAGGCCATTCTGGACTTCAGAAGACGGCAGGGACAAGGTCAGTTCTTGATTAAATGGAAGGGCTATGGCCCAGAGAGTAACTCTTGGGAACCTGATGATAACCTGCACGCTGAGAGATTAATTCGGGCCTTTTTTCCGCACACCCTGAAAAGAGAGTCGTTAGGGGCACCCGGAGGTTGCCCCTTGTGGGGGGTCAATGTCTGGGTTCCACTCGCACCTTGCGAGCGGACCGCCGTTCGTGCATGCGCACTCTCGCCGCTAGTCAGCCTGGACTTCGGCGTGGGTGCGCGCGCCGCCGTGCGCCCCAGGCGCACGCACGTGCACGGCGTTCACGTGCGCGCTAACTTGATTGGTGCCAGTGGCTCTTTTTTTTTTTTTTTTTTCCTCAATAGATTTTTATTGAATATTGACAATTTAAACAGAATTTGAACATAAATGCTTGACATATCGCTCATGAAACATATATAGTTCAGCTGAACAAACAAACAAATAAACAAATAAACAAGATACCATTACCATATGTGATATTTTCCATCTACCTGGGCAGAAGGTTGGTGTCCTATTAGGAATATCAATGAACTACAACATGTTTGTCATTCTCTAGGGTACATACAGCCTAGTGTTTTCGTGTACTGGTACAAGTTCGTCGCATAAACTCAGTGCTAATACCTAGCTATATGTGGGAAGTTGATCTCTGGAAGGTGATCCGGGAGGGTCACACCACCTGGACACCCCGCCTGGGGATCACTACTGTGTCCCTGTGGGGTGGGCCCTCCCTCCTCCCCTGTCTCCATATTCATATTTTATTAACTGACATTGGGAGGTTCACACATCTTTAACTTCATTCAAAGATCTGTAACATCCATGGGGATTCAATCCATTGTATCCATGGTTTCCACATGAGGAGAGTTTGTGATGTACTTTTGTGGGTTAGTGCCAGAGTGGATTCATGTGTAAAATGTATCTGTATTGTGTGAACTACGTTTTTCAGGGTGGGGGGAAGTGGGTCTTTCCATTTCCTGGTTATGTTAAGCCTTGCTGCCAGAAAAATGTGAGAGAGGATGTGTCTGGTTGGGTTGGGGAACCTGTCCACAGACAGAGATAGAATGGCAAGAGAGGGCTTCTTTGGGACAGCGGATAGTGTCACCTCTGCTATTAATTGGTATACCGATTTCCAAAATGCCAAGATTTTTGGGCAGTGCCAGAGTATATGGAGCAAGCTGCCTTTCATTCCACAGTTCCTCCAGCACATGTCATTTATTGCTGAATCGAATTTTGATAACCTGACTGGGGTCAAATACCAACGGTACGTTATTTTATATGCCAGTTCCCAAAGGGTGGAGCAGCTAGTGGTTTCGTAAACGGATCTACCTGCTTTTTCCCATTCTTCTTCAGTGAAAGAGTGACCTAGTTCCTTTTCCCAGCGGATTAGTGGGGTTGATTTGATAAATGTCATTTTGTGGTTGAATATTTTATAGAGTAGGGATATGCCTTTACTATGTTTAGAGATAGAGGAAATGAACAGCCATGCTGGTCGAGGGATCATGATGTTTCATCTTTTTAGTGAATTGACACAATGTTTAGTACGTAGGAACAGAAAGATATCAGAACAAGGGAGTTGGAATTGTTCTCGGAGTATGGGAAAAGGTTTAATTTCGTTCGCGGTTATCAGGTCGGCTAGGTAGTTAATTCCCAGTATTTTCCATCGTTTGAAGTTGGATGAGTCTATCAGATAATGTAATGATTCAATGGGGATGGGTACGTCGGAGTAGTCGGGGTCATTAGAGGAGATTTTTGTGAGTTTGGACCAAGTTTGGCAAGGATTGGGGGAGATAGGTGTCGTGTATGTTTGGCTCCAAGAGAGAGGGCCAGTAGCCAGGGTACCAGATCCTTACCTGGGACTGATGAGAGTTCAATGGTTTTCCATAGGGTTGGGGATGAGGTGTTGGAGAACCATTCTTTAGCTTGGGTCAGAATGGAGGCCCAGTAATAGTCTTGGAAGTTGATATAGCCTAGTCCTCCCGCTGTACGATGTTTAGTAAGTTGGGAACCGGCACATCTGGGTCTTTTGCCTTGCCACACATATTTTAAAAGGAGTGATTGTAGAGATTGAAAATATTTGGCGGGTATGGGGATTGGGACAGTCCTTAACAAATATAATATTTGGGGGAGATGGAGCATTTTGAATGCCGCGAGAGGACCTAGCCACGAAAATTCAACCGATGCCAGCCTGGTTAGGTCTTCCTGAAGTTTAGTGCGAAGGGAATGATAGTTCGCTACGAAAAGAGGCTTCGTTCTAGGGGTAAGGTGGATGCCAAGATACGTTATGCTAAGTTTCGCCCAACTGTAAGGGAAAAGTAGTTTGAGTTGGTTGCTGGTATCCTCGCTTACTCCTAGATCCAGTATATACGATTTAGTGTCGTTAACTTTATAATATGATATATCACCAAACCAGGCTAGCATCTTTTGGACTTCTGGTAATGTTCGTTCTGGTTCTGTGATTAGAAGAATCACATCATCTGCGAAAAGGTTAATCTTATGTTCAGTATCTGCTATGCGGATGCCTTTTATTCTGCTATTGGTTCTGATGCTTTCTGCTAGTGGTTCCATAACTAGATTAAATATTAGGGGGGAGAGCGGGCAACCCTGTCTCGTCCCATTTGTAATTTTGAAGGGATTCGATAGGGTGTCTGAGGCTAGTACTCTGGCAGAAGGGTTTGAGTAAAGAGCCATGATGTAGTCGTGGATTGGGCCCGAGAACCCGAATTTATGTAGCACCGCTGAGATATAGCCCCAGTGCACCCTATCAAAGGCCTTTTCGGCGTCGAGGGAGAGGAGTAGGGATGGGATTCTGTTTTTTTTCTACATGGTGAATAAGGTCTATCATTCGTCTGGTTGCATCAGATGCCTGGCATCCTTTGGTAAAACCGGATTGGTCTTGGTGGATCAAGGATGGTAAGATGTTGTCTAGCCTATTTGCAAGAAGTTTGGCGTATATTTTTATATCGATATTGAGTAACGATATGGGACGAAAATTTTTAGGAGTGTTGGGCTCCTTCCCAGGTTTAGGAAGGGCCACTACTCTAGCACTTAGCATTTCAGGGGGAAATTGTCTGGATCTGGCAGCTGTGTTAAAGGTACTGCATAAGAAGGGAGCTAGAATATCTTGGAACAGTTTATAATACTCCCCAGTGAAACCGTCTGGGCCAGGAGACTTCGCTGCAGGGAGGTTATGAATGACTCGTCTAATTTCATCTACCGTAATTGGGCTGTTGAGTAATGAGATTTGGCTTGGTGATACCTGTGGGAGTTGGAGTTTTTCAAGGAAGGAGTTGATGCTCTCCGAGGAGGGTTGTGTGGTGGAAGGGTCCTTATTAAGGTTGTAGAGATCTTCATAGTACGTGCTAAAGGCATTGGCAATATCATGAGGTTTAACCACTTGAGGACCGCCGTATTGCCAATATACGTCATCAGAATGGCGTGTATAGGCATAAGGACGTAGATCTACGTCCTTACCTTCCAGCGGGTGGGGGGTCCGATCGGACCCCCTCCCGCTGGATACGACGGTCCGTTTCTGACCAGCAGTGATCCGGGATGAGGGGATGGCCGTTGGTTTCTGGCCATCCCCTCTCGATCGCTCCTGGCCAATGACATCACTTCCTCCCCTGTGTATTGTTTACACAGGAAGGAGGAAGTGATGTCATTCTCCTCGGGGCGGTCTTTTTGACCGGACTACGAGGAGAACAGTGAAAGTAAGTGCACCAAAACACTACACTGACACATAGGTACACATAGGTACACAAACCCCCCCCCGATCCCCCCCCGCCCCCCTCCCCCCCCAGTCACAGTGTCACTGATTGCATTGATCATATATTTACTGATCACTGCATTCAGTGTCAGTTGTAAAAGTAAAAACTGTCAGGGCAGTTAGTGTTAGGTCCAGGGCAGCCCCCTATCACCCCCCAATAAAGATTTAATCCCCTGATGGCCCCTAGAGTTAACCCTTTCACCCCCGTTTGCCAGTGTCACTAAGTGATCATTTTTCTGATCACTGCATCAGTGTCGCTACTGTCGCTAGGTAGCTAGTTATTTTTTTAGGTTCACCGCCAGGTTTTTATATCGCTAGGTACCCCGATATACTACCCAATCATGGTTTTAACCCCTGATTGCCCCTAGTTAACCCTTTCACCCCCTTTTGCCAGTGTCACTAAGCGATCATTTTTCTGATCGCTGCATCAGTGTCGCTACTGTCGCTAGGTAGCTAGTTATTTTTTTAGGTTCACCGCCAGGTTTTTATAGCGCTAGGTACCCCAATATACTACCCAATAATGGTTTTAACCCCTGATTGCCCCTAGTTAACCCTTTCACCCCCTTTTGCCAGTGTCACTAAGCGATCATTTTTCGGATCGCTGCATTAGTGTCGCTACTGTCGCTAGGTAGCTAGTTATTTTTTTAGGTTCACCGCCAGGTTTTTATAGCGCTAGGTACCCCGATATACTACCCAATAATGTTTTTAACCCCTTGATTGCCCCTAGTTAACCCTTTCACCCCCTTTTGCCACTGTCACTAAGCTATCATTTTTCTGATCGCTGCATTAGTGTCGCTATTGTCGCTAGGTAGTTAGTTTTTTTTTAGGTTCACCGCCAGGTTTTTATAGCGCTAGGTACCCCGATATACTACCCAATAATGGTTTTAACCCCTTGATTGCCCCTAGTTAACCCTTTCACCCCCTTTTGCCAGTGTCACTAAGCGATCGTTTTTCTGATCGCTGCATTAGTGTCACTAGTGTCGTTAGGTAGCTAGTTATTATTTTAGGTTCACCGCCAGGTTTGTATAGCGTTAGGTACCCCCATATACTACTCAATAATGGGTTTAACCCCCTGATTGCCCCTAGTTAACCCTTTCACCAGCGATCACAGTATAAGTGTCACTGGTGACGCTGGTTAGCCAGTTAGTTATTTAGGTTCCCCGTCAGGTTTTTATATAGTGCCAGGGATCCCCATATACTACCTAATAAAAATTTGAACCCCCTGATTGCCCCTAGTTAACCCTTTCACCAGTGATCACCGTATAAGTGTTACGGTTGACTCTGGTTAGTTTGCTTTTTATAGCATCAGGGCACCCACCATTTATTACCCAATAAAGGTTTAACCCCCTGATCACCCGGCAGGTGATTTCAATTAGGTTTTAGGGTCAGGGTCTGCGTCGCCCCAGGCAGCAATAGGTTAGTGCCAGTACCGCTAACACCCACACGCAAAGCATACACCTCCCGTAGTGGTATAGAATCTGAACAGATCAATATCGGATCTGATCAGATCTATACTAGCGTCCCCAGCAGTTTAGGGTTCCAAAAAAACGCATTGTTAGCGGGATCAGCCCAGATACCTGCTGGCACCTGCGTTTTGCCCCCCGCCCAGCCCACCCAAGTGCAGTATCGATCGATCACTGTCACTTACAAAACACTAAACACATAACTGCAGCGATCGCAGAGTCAGGCCTGATCCCTGCAATCGCTAACAGTTTTTTTGGTAGCATTTTATATTTAAATCCGGAAGGCAGTGCTTGATTTTCGGGGTCCCGTACGCGGCTAGGCTCTCAAAAAGTCCCACACATGTGGTATCCCTGTACTCAGGAGAAGCAGCAGAATGTATTTTGGGGTGTCATTTCACATATGCTCATAGCATGTGTGAGCAATATATCATTTAGTGACAACTTTGTGCAAAAAAAAAAAGTTTGTAATATTCCCGCAACTTGTGGCAAAATATAAAATATTCCATGGACTCAACATGCCTCTCAGTAAATAGCTTGGGGTGTCTACTTTCCAAAATGGGGTCATTTTGGGGGGTTTTGTGCTATTTTGGCATTTTATGGCCTTCGAAACTGTGATAGGTAGTGAGGCGTGAAATCAAAAATTTGCACCCTTAGCAATCCTGAAGGTGGTGATTAGTTTTCGGGGTGCCGTACGCGGCTAGACTCCCAAAAAGTCCCACACATGTGGTATCCCCGTACTCAGGAGAAGTAGCGGAATATATTTTGGGGTGCAATTCCACATATAACCATGGCATGTGTGAGCAATATATCATTTAGTGAAAACTTTTTGTAAAATTTTTTTTTTTTTTTTGTCACTATTCAATCCCTTAGGACAAAAAAAAAAAAAATATTCAATGGGCTCAACATACCCATCAGCAATTTCCTTGGGGTGTCTACTTTCCAAAATGGGGTCTTTTGGGGGGGGGGTTGTACTGCCCTGCCATTTTAGCACCTCAAGAAATGAGATAGGCAGTCATAAATTAAAAGCTGTGTAAATTCCAGAAAATGTACTCTAGTTTGTAGACGCTATAACTTTTGCGCAAACCAAAAAATATAGGCTTATTGACATTTTTTTTACTAAAGACATATGGCTGAATAAATTTTGCCCTCAATGTATGACTAAAATTTAGTTTATTCGATTTTTCTTATAACAAAAAGAAGAAAATATCTTTTTTTTTCAAAATTTTCGCTCATTTTCCATTTATATCGCAAAAAAAAAAAATCGCAGAGGCAATCAAATACCATCAAAAGAAAGCTCTATTTGTGGGAAGAAAAGGACGCAAATTTCGTTTGGGTGCAATATTGCATGACCGCACAATTACCAGTTAAAGCAGCGCAGTGCGAAATTGGAAAAAGACCTCTGGTCCTTAAGGTGTTTATTGGTCCGGGGCTGAAGTGGTTAAGAAGTTTTTGGTGGGAGTGAGGGTGGAGTATAAAAGGAATTTTAGTCTTGTTTCTGTATCCTTTGATTTTAAGGGACATTGCTTTACCAGCTTTATTACCTGTGGTGTATGACCTAGCTTTGAGTAACCTGTATATTTTTTCTTGTTTCTCAAGGAGGTGGGATCGTAGGTCGTGACGTAGAGTGAAAATTTTTGCTTGGAGGGTAGGGGAAGGTGCAAGTTTGTTTCTTGATTCGGCGTTTGCTAAGGCGCTAGTCAGTTCGTCTAATTTCCGTGATCTAGCCTGCTTTGCCCTAGTGTCTAGTTGTAGGAAGACCCCTCTGATTACCGCTTTATGAGAGTTCCACACCACCACCGGGTCAGACACAGCTCCCTGATTAAGTGAAAAATATTCCACTAGTCGTTCCTTGATATGGGAGGATGAGTTAGAATTGCGAAGTAGATAGTCGCTGACTCTCCATATGAAAGGGCGATGGTGGGAGTGACCATCTGAGATGCTGATGCTTACAGGGGCATGGTCCGACCAGGGGGCGGTGTGTATATCAGATTTAGATACTCTTTGTAATAATAGCTTGTCAACAAGAAATAAATCAATTCTTGAGTAAGTGTTGTGACGCGACGAGAGGAAGGTAAAATCCCTCTCGCTCGCGTGACAACACCTCCACACATCATACAAATCCGTTGAGGATATATAGCTCCCTAGTGGGGAGGGGCGTCTCTTGGTGCCAGACGTCGAATCCAGTTCGACGTCTGGAACCATGTTGAAGTCTCCACACAGAATAACGTGTCCTTGTTGGATTTTCTTAACCTTACTGACAATTTTTTTGAGAAACGCCAATTGGCCATTGTTGGGAGCATATACAGAAACAATAGTGTACATAACATTATTAATTGAACCTATCAATATTAGAAACCTCCCCTCCGGGTCAGATTCGCATTTCGTAAGTTGGAAGTTCACTGAGTCTTTGATCGCTATCATCACTCGTTGTTTCTTGTGGTATGAGGAAATGAACACATGGGGATAAAGTCGATGTTGGCATTTAGGGGAAGCAGTTATAGAAAAATGTATCTCTTGTACGCAGAGAATGTCACTATTATGGGAAATAGCAGTTGACCATAAAGATGACCTCTTAGCAGGGTGGTTCAGACCTCTTGCATTGATTGATAGAATAGTGAATCCCATAATCGTAATCAGGAAATAAGATCCCCAAAAAAAGAGAAAAAAAGTAGATAAAGCAAAAAAGGAAAGAAAAGGGTCCCTGGGTACCTTGAGGGTCCAGACGCTGGCGACTCATCTGAGGTCTGTCGGATGTGGCAGAGGCAACGTTAGTTCCTTATGAGATTGTCCCAGGAATTCCAAAGTCAGTATTAGCTACAGGTAAAAGTTGAGTTAGTACTTCAAAGGACACCAATCGATATTTCTAGTTGCTTCACCTGGTAGTGGTAATACGGGTAATGGGGAGTGGGTAATGGTATCAAAAACTGAAAGTACAGGAAAAAAGGGCAACACAGGGTAGAACAAGGGGATCCAAAGGAAAGAAAAGGGGGGAATCCGAGTTGTGCGGTATGCACAGAAAACTAGCCAGTAGCCTGTTCAGCGTCAGATGCTGAGGAGCAACTGGTCAGGGTGGGGGGTATAGTTCAGTAAGTGTGAGTCGTGTCGCAAACCATTCCGGACGGGTAGTCGTTGGAAGTGTCCCGGGCTCAGTTATCATCGGCGGTTATTTTTGCGGGAACCGCGGCCCGCGCCAAAGGGGGATCAAGAAGGATTCCCCAGTCACGTAGCAATTTCAATCCTCCCTCCAGTGTGGAGATGGTATGGGGTATGCCATTGTAGGTGGCTAGTATGGTGGGCGGGTGCCGCCATTTGTACTGGATTTTGTGGTTATTCATGGCCTTAGTGATAGATCGAAGTTGCCTGCGCATCTGTAGCGTGTATTGCGACAAATCTGCATAAAGTTGAATATCGGAGTAAAGGGCAGGCAGGGGGGACAATTCTCTCGCCTTCAGGAGAATTTGTTCTTTGGCTTGGAAGAAGTGCACTCTGAGGAGGACGTCTCTGGGGACATCCGCCTCAAGATGGCGTGGTTTAGGCAGTCTATGTATGCGGTCAATCGTTAGCTCTATGGGGGACAGTTCTGGGAGCAGGCTAGAGAAGAGGGTGCTAGCAAAATTATGTAGTTCTGTAGGTTGTACAGATTCTGGAATGCTGTGTATCTTAACATTATTACGCCTAGAGCGGTCCTCAAGGTCTGCGAGTTTAGATTTCATCCACAGAGAGTCGTCTCTTTGATCATGATAGGCATCAACCAGGTCATTGACCGTTTCCGTGCACTCCTCCATTCTGGTCTCAATGAAAGTCACCCTGTTATCCATGTGCTTCATTTCAAGTGAAAATTTGTTGATTAAAGAGGAAAGATTCGACATGAGGGATGATTGGAGGGATACTAACATATCCTTCATGGTGGTATCTAATACCGGTTGCCCCAGGGTAGGAAATTGAGCAATGGATGATTGCAGGGAAGAAATTGCTGTGTCATTGTGCAGGCCTGTACTCACATTTTCTGCGGCCTGCCCTGAGACATCCATCTTCATCCTCGTTTTCGCTGGGCTCTGGGTAGCTGGGGTCACTGGAGAGTAGTCTGGCGGTTCTCCAGAAGCCATTCTGTGTCTGATTTCCTGCGGATGGCCTGTATTAAGCTCAGAGAAGGACAGGGAATGGTGTGCTATCCCTCTGGCGGCGCCATCTTGCCAGCTGTGTCTGGCTGAGTGAGGCTGGTAGGCGAAAGTTTGTAGTCGCCGTGGGCCCGTATCCTGGCTCCGTTTTCGGGACATTCCGGTCGCGGAGGAATCGGGTGGGAGCCCGGTAAGTCGCGTTCCGTCCGGATGATGTGCGGAGCTCTCAGCTCAAGCTGCCATTTCCGGCCGCGCGCAAGCCACGCCGCCCCGCCAGTGGCCCTTTTTAAAGGTACAGCTGCAGATTCTCTGTGCTGTTTGTCTGCAGCTAGTACTTGAAGCACCCTGTTTTCTGCCAGTTATCTGATTATTTGACCCGGCTCCTGTCTGACTACGCTGCTCTCTCCTGCCCCGACCCTGGCTTGCCTGACCCTGTCTCGGACTGATTACTGCTGCTGAACCTCTGCCTGTTTTGACGTTGCACTATCTACCACCTGTCTGCTGGTTCCTGCCTGCCTGACCTGTCTTGCCTATATCCTGTTCTGAGGCTTTCCAGGATCCGCTGCAGCCTTCCAGGTTCTTCAGGCTGCCAGCCTTGCCGCCACTGCCAGCTCTGCCAAGCCGTCTCCTGCTTCCACCAGCTCCTGTGGTCCCTGCATCTGAAGATTCTCCGCTTCGCCTGCATCTGCTGCTGCATCCGGCCAGACACTCCTACCCCTCTGTTCTCTCGTCCCACTGTTCTCACTCCAGGGGGACTTGAACCAGAGCCGTAAGAGAGGTCTCCTTCCACCAAGTCAGGCTCACCACCCAGGTACCTAACATGGACATAACACAGGAGAAAATACATGTAAATCGGAATGCTGCAGATGTGTTCAGGGACATGACTCTTCCCTATAACCCCATCAGCTGGGTGTTGTGCTGCCATATTGGGGGCCCAATTCATATCCAGCTAATCAGTACACGAGGAGCCACACATGGTGTCATCACATTTCACAGCGATTTGTGGATGGACAAAGATGGAGTCTGGCCTTCCACCCTGGGCTCTCCAATGGAATCAGACTTCAGATTTACATTACTGCTGTTGGGTATGACTTGCACATTCTTAATGTGCTTTGCTGTTCCATATTTCCATGGCTGTATTTCCTATGCAGATACATATACAAAACAACAAGGACAGTCAGTGGCATTGCTGAGGAATACAGAAGATAAGATGACCTGTCCATGGATGGTGTGCAAGAAGAGGGCCCAGATCTGCACTGGAGGAACCTCTCCTGTCCATCAATGACTAGATCCCAGTGATCTGATAGGAACCCATCTGGGTAATATTGATACAGCTGACACCATAGATACCCCTTTGTGACAGGTCCTCTTTCAGTGACCCATTAGCAGCAGGTGGAATCATTGGCTCCAGCTGTTCTGATGACCCTTCCGTGTTACCATTGAAATCTCTCTGTCAAGGAAAACAAAATCTGTATGTATTTCTTCTTCTTTGAGGGACTCAGGAATTCAGAGACTGTCGAGTTATACTGCCTCCTACAGGAAGGATGGGACACTGACAAAACTGTAAGCCCCGTATAGCCCCTGTTACTCCCAGTATGCCTTAGTTTTGTGAGAGTGTCCAGGAGAAGGGTTGTATTTTTATAATAATAAAATATGAAATTTGGGATATAGTTTGGCCGTGTTCTGACATTGTGTACAGGTGGAAATCTCAGGTGGACCGTCATAGGCAATAGAAAAGGGTCTTCGCCAACCACAAGTTTGGAGGAGCACAACTGTCTACAATGTCTTTGTATGATGGCAGCTTAGCACTGGGAACACCTGAGCTCATTTGGGGGGCAGCACATACTTTTGCCTCCACCTGAGGAGATCACACCCCACCCAATATCACCCCCTCCACCTGAAGAGACCCCACCCCACCTCACTCAATACATCCCCTCCATCTGTGAAGACCCCACCTCACCTAATATCGTTCCCTTGACCTGAGGAGACGCAAACCTCATCTAAAGCCTTTCCCTTACCTGATTAGACCCTCACCTCATCTATTGCCATCCTCTGCACCTGAGGAGACCTCTCCTCGCCCATTACTGTCCTCCTCGCCCGAGGAGACACCACCTCACCTTGCCCGATGCCATCCCCTCCATCCAAGAAGACCCCACCTCACCCAATATTATCCCCTCCACCTGAGGAGACCCCACCTCACTCAATACCATCCCCTCCACATGAGGAGACCTCACCTCACCTAATACCATCCCCTCCAGCTTGTGTATGATATCTGTCAGTATCTTATTCTAACTGTCCACAGAACAGACATCTCTTCACTATTCCTACCTATAGCATTGGCTGCAGCTCTGACAGACTCATATTTCCATAGAAGGGAAATGTGCTTCACCAGAGACCTCAGGAGATTCTTGCTTCTCCTGCCTTCACCTACCTTCTTGGTAGCCATAGCAAGGTGTGATTGGACTGGGCTGTAATTTCTTCACACATGCCTAGGTGTCCTTAATGCTCCACCTGCATTCTATGCATCTAAATTGGGGCTAATATATAGGAAACATGCATGTATTTTATGGTACAAATGTTATGTAATATTTACAAACAGTATATGGTAGGAACATATTATGTGGTAAATATACAGAGATGGCAGGGAGGATGCAGGGGGAGAGGTGAGAGCACAGAGAAAGATGAGAGAGGGGGAGGGAGAGATTAGAGAGAGGGAAAGGGATAGATGAGAGAGAGGGGAAGGGAGAGATGAGAGAGGAGGAAGGGAGAGGAGAGAAGGGGAAGGGAGAGGAGAGAAGGGTAAGGGAGAGGAGAGAAGGGGAAGGGAGAGGTGAGAGGGTATTAGCTATGGAGAACAAGATGAGAAGTTGGTAATAATCACAGAATCACAGAATAAGGTTGATAAAATATATAAAACTTTATTGAAGAGTGAAAACCCTCAATGGGGTAAAACTATAGAGAATAACACCTTCCAATAACCAGGTAATAATATTGGTAGTTCAATAATCAATCGGGATAATCGTGTCCCTTTGGGTGATGATCCATGACATGAAATCCTCCGGGGAATAATACATGATCCTCATATACAATATATCAGACATGAAATGTAATCAGAACAATCGGTGGATAAATCCATTTAGATGATATAATAAAAATTGCAGCAAGTTGTCAGTGAAAGGCGAAGCGGCTGAACGGACTCGGCACAATGAAATCTTAGGAGTCGTGTTGGCAGAGAGTCATGCAGAGCAGAGATGGGGGAGTTGGCAGAAGTAAAGATGAACTTATAGAAATGGGATGACTTGGCTAAGCTTGTCATTCAGGGGGATAAAGTTCTGGTTGTGGAAGAAAAACTCTGATATAAGGCAGCAGAGAACCGGCTATGAGATGTCCGTCTCTCCTTGGGATTGCTGATGGATCGGGTTCTGTTCTTATACAAGATAATGTCAGCAACATGGAGAAAGACATTGCAGAGAGAGACACTGGGGGCCGGGAATGCCGTATATATTAGATAGAGCCGCATCACTTTATTACATCCAAGGAGAGGAGAGAGAGAGGGAATGTAGGAAAAAGAGAGAAAATGCAATAATAGGAGAGTACAGGAAGAGGAGTATGGGGGATGGAGGATGGAGAGTAGTATGGAGGATGGGGAGGAGCATGGAGGATGGAGAGGAGTATGGAGGATGGAGAGTAGGAAGAGGATGGAGAGTAGGAGGAGGATGGAGAGTAATTTGGAGAGGAGTATGGAGGATGGAGAGGAGAGATGATGGAGAGTAGTATGGAGAATGGAGAGGAGGATGGAGAGTAATATGGAGTATGGAGAGTAATATGGAGTATGGAGAGGAGAGAGGATGGAGAGGAGTATGGAGGATGGAGAGGAGTATGGAGGATGGAGAGGAGTATGGAGGATGGAGAGCAGTACGGAGGATGGAGAGCAGTACGGAGGATGGAGAGCAGTACGGAGGATGGAGAGCAGTACGGAGGATGGAGAGGAGTACGGAGGATGGAGAGGAGTACGGAGGATGGAGAGGAGTACGGAGGATGGAGAGGAGTAGGACAGCAGTAAGAGGAAGATGCAGTCTCTTTGTCTGTATTAGTGATTGTTCCAGTCAGCTTTTATCAATGAGAAACTTTTTTCCCGCCATGAACGAATCCTAATAATGGGTCGGATCCTCATCATCATCATAGTAAGTATTCATAATATTGGAAAGTGTGGAATCCTACAGAGGGGAGAAGAGGGAATTCAGAATGGGAAGTGACCATTATATCCATGAAGAGTAGAAGACTTTCCTTTAGAGGGTTGCTGAGAAATCCGAGGTGTTGGTGAGGACATCCTCTATACATGGAAGAGGTCCAGCAGACCCAACACCGGGACACAATCACCAGACAAATCTCTGTCCATCTACAAGAGATAATTGTACAATTACACTGAGATATTACATTGTATACATTCCATGAAATGTTTCATCAATACATATATATGTGAATGTGATGTGTATATCATTCCATTTTACAGAGGGACTCGGTGTTATTTCCAAACTCTGCCAAAGTGACAACAGAATTTATCCAAAAAATTTCTAATCTTGTTCCCAGTGCACTACATTGTGGCCTCATCATACAGACCGGCCCCCAAGCCATTATTTATAAAATAAATACATTTTGCAGGAAAGAACAATTTAAATGTCATTTTTTTTTCTTTATAAATGTCAGTTTTGCTGCAGCAGGTTCTATACATGCAAAAATCAATAACAAAGGTAAGGTGGAGTGGGATTTTGTATGTACCTTGTAACAAATATTATAATAGCCTATGAATAAAATATTAACAAGATTATAAATAAATATTGATAAATATTTTAATCAATAT
The DNA here is from genome assembly GCF_037356315.1 of Lithobates pipiens. NCBI lineage: Eukaryota > Metazoa > Chordata > Amphibia > Anura > Ranidae > Lithobates > Lithobates pipiens. The sequence goes on along the minus strand of NW_027507903.1, from coordinate 651,813,686 downwards.
AGAAGCATAAAGTTTAAGAAATGTATAAAACATTCATAATTACTTAAAGCAGGACTGTACTGGGGAAAAAAATATTAAAAGCCAGCAGCTATAAATACTACAGCTGCTGACTTTTAATAAATGGACACTCACCTGTCCCGGGGTCCAGCGATGCCGGCAGCCGAGGCAGATCGATCGATCGGCTCTCGGCTGCTGCCGCCACCATTCTAGGTGAGGGAATCAGGAAGTGAAGCGAATCGGCTTCACTTCCCGGTTCCCTACTGCGCATGCGCGAGTCGCGCAGTGCAATAGGAATTGTCGGCGCTGTCTCTGGGACTCGTGTGTGTCCCAGCAGACAGCGTGGCAGGACCGGAAGAGGCATAGACTCCCACGGGAGTCTATGCCCGGAAGTGGATGTAAATACCTGTCTTAGACAGGTATCTGCACCCCCCTGAAAGGTGCCAATTGTGACACCGGAGGGGGGGAGGGTTCCGATCAGCGGAAGTTCCACTTTAGGGTGGAACCCCGCTTTAACCACTTACTGACCAGACGCCGCAGTTGTACTGCAGCAACATGGCCCGGCTGTGCAAATTACTGTTATGTCACGTTAGTAACATAAGCGGCCACTAGGGGGCCCCCGCTCTCTCTCCGAGCAGATGCGAGTGCCCGGCGGTCTCAGGGCACACGGAGAACCCGGAACGGTGTGTGTAAACACAGTTTTCAGTTCTCTGAGGGGAGAAACTAACAGATTGTCTGTTCATTAGACATGTGCATTTGTTTTCGTCCGAATTTCAGGTATATTCGTTATCGCAGAATCCGAAAAACGAAAGATCCGACATAAACAAATGCTTTATTTTTGTTTTCGTTGTGACAACAGTTTGATATAGATATGAGATTCACAATCTGTGTCCATCAAACCTGTGGTCAAATGTGCCTAACCTTAACTCTATTAGCCCAAGATTATTCTACATAGAGAGAAAAGATTTGACATACAGAGAAAAGATCGCTGCTGGAATTGGGTGGGGAAGTAAAATAAAAATAATGATGATGATGAATGTTATTGGCTGATTGTAAACAAAGAGGAGGAGCAGTAAAATAGCTAGAACTAAGTACACACGTACTGCCAACTTACTTTCACTTACGATTGCTAGCAGAGAGAGAGACACACACACTGAATCATTTCAGAAGACAGTCAATCTTATCTGGTTCATTTGTCAGAGAACCTAAATTATTTAGCAATTAAGCATAAGCACAGCAGCAGAACAATAGTGAAGCAAGCTACAGTTCAACCTAACTTGTTCCTAATAATTTGCTGCTATTGTGTTAGTGTTGTGAACTTGATAGTGATACTAGTGTTGCTAGTGTTGTGATAGCCTCAGAGGCTGCCCGTGTTGTGTGTGTGTGTGTGGAGGGGGGGTTATTATTATAGATTCTATATTATAAACTGAGATTCTATATAGATTCTATATAAACTATCTTGTTACCTCTTTCCATTTTAAACAGGGGATCTGGGGGTCCCCTTGTTAAAGGGGGCTTCCAGATTCTGATAAGCCCCCGCCTGCAGACCCCCAAAACCACCGGCCAGAGTTGTGGGGATGAGGCCCTTGTCCCCATCAACATTGGGACATCGTGCATCACAGACCCCCAAAGCATCCTCCCAATGTTGAGGGCATGCGGCCTGGTACGGTTCAGAGAGAGAGCTCCCCCCCTCTTTTCCTGCGGCCTGCCAGGTTGCGTGCTCAGATAAAGGGTCTGGTATGGATATTTGGGGGAACCCCAAGTAATTTTTTTTAAATTTGACCCCGGGTTCCCCTTAATATTCAGACCAGACCTGAAGGGCCTGATAATTGAATTTGGGGGAACCCCACGCATTTTTTTATTAATCAATGACTTTCAATGACTGTTCTCTGTATTACGGGGAGCCGACAATTCATTATAGTCGTGAGTGCTTTTAAGTGACTTTTTTTCCTTCAGAAATGACACTTTATGCAGGGACAGGTCTAAGCACAGGAAACAAGTACCCCTTTACAGGCACACTATAGACACCCCCCAGGTACAAAATTTAAAGGAATATTACACTTTTATTGTTTCACTTTAAGCATTATTAAAATCACTGCTCCTGAAAAAACTGCCGTTTTTAAAAGTTTTTTTTTTTTGCATTGATACATGTCCCCTGGGGCAGGACCCGGGTCCCCAAACACTTTTTAGGACAATATCTTGCATATTAGCCTTTAAAATTAGCACTTTAGGTTTTGAACGTTCGTGTCCCATAGACTTTATATTTCAATTTGTTTTCATTGAGTTTTCAAGATGAAACAGAAAGTTACAAGGCTTCATTATAGGTATGTACTTGTTATCAACTAGCGTAACTATACAGACAATCAAATTTACATTGTTCAGGTACAGTCTCATACAAATAAAGTTGATTCCCAACTGGACACCATCACCATTCTGGAGCGGCGACGCCCTCCCCACACCCAGCACCCCAATGGGAGCTAAATGTGCCCTGGCGTGGAGCATGACGGCCCCCCTCCACTCAACCACAATGAGATTCTTCCCCGGGGGAGACCTCCCCTCTCCAGGAACCTACAGGTGCCCCGGGCCAGCCAGTTACAGACCATTGCCAGAACTGCAGATGTACCATAGAAAGGTTTTTTCCATTATGGTGGTCCTGTATACTTCCTAGTAGGTAATATCATTGAAATATTTAGTAATAAGGGATAAATCATAAAGGGTAACATAAAAAAAAAAAAAAACAAGTAAGAAAAACGGTAACTAGTGCTGACTACCTTACACCTCCTCACCTCACTCCTTCCTTAAGATTAGTACTATTAAGCAAATAAGTTTGATTTACATTTACAGTAGTGGATATTCATTTAACCAATATTTGCAGTTATCATTACATTTTTGAAAAGAGTCCTGGTTAAGGGCCAGGGCTTTTTTGCATTGCACAACATTCTGCATTCTTTTAATAGTATCTGACACGTTAGGGGCTTTATTAGACTTCCACAAGTATGCAATAGTCATACGGACGACAGTGAGAATCTGGATTACCACAGTACGAAATTGTTTAGGTATAGTTCCTATATTCAAGTGAAGAAGGGCTAAATCCGCTCTTGGAGAGGTGAAGAAGCCTGTAATTTTGGATATGAGGGAGAATATGCCGTTCCAGAAGCTACGTAGGCTTTTGCAGGACCAAAATATATGGTACATGGACCCACATTCCCACACTCTCTCCAACACTTAGAGTCTGCAGATGGGAAAATCTTGGATAGTCTAGAGGGAACTAAATAGCTTCTATTGGTCATTTTCAGAAAGTTGTCCCAATGGTGGACACATTTGGGGGCTCTAAATGTTGCTTGTCTGGCCTTTTCCCAATCCCCAACATCAAAGAGAGAATTGAGATCTTTTTCCCACTTTGGCATATAAGATGATTTAACACTGACCACACTAGTCTGTAGATACGCATAGAACCTGTCCAGGGTAGCTCGTAAATATCCCCAGTGCACCCTATCAAACGCCTTCTCGGCAACAAGGGCCAAGAAGGTCGTAGGTGTTTTCCGCAATTCCACAATGCGTATTAGATAAAGCATGTGGCGGGTGCCATCTGGGGCCTGTCTACCCTCGACAAATCCCACCTGGTCAGTTTTGATCAATTTAGGAGTAAATTTAGCTAATCTATTTGCCAAGACTTTTGCGTAAATTTTGAGATCAGAATTCAGTAATGAAATGGGGCGGAAATTTTGTGGGCAGTCTGGGGTTTACCTGGTTTAGGAAGTGTTACTATTACTGCTCTCAGCATTTCAGATGGAAATTCCCCCCTAGACGCTGCTTGGTTAAATAGTTTGTCTAAATAAGGAATCAGACTGTTATGGAATATTTTGTAATATTCTGCAGAAAACCTGTCTGCTCCCGGTGACTTATTGTTAGGTAGATTTTTAATAACCGCCAGAATCTCATCTTTTCCCAAAGGAGAATTTAGCATTTCAAGTTCCTCTGTAGACAGCTTTGGCAGAAATACAGAGTCTAAAAATTCAGCTATCAACGAATCCGAGGGTTGAGGGGTTTTAGGGTCTTTACATAGATTATAAAGGTCTGTATAGTATTTACAGAAGGCCTCAGCTATATGATTTGGGTGGAAGACTTTGGTGTGGGTTACTGGGTCAATAATAGAGGTCAATTTGGATTTTTACTGCCTTTGTTTGAGGTAGTTAGCTAAAAATTTGCCCGCCTTATTACCTTGCGAGTAATGTAAGGCTTTAAACCTCCTCAGGGCATTGGCATGGGAGGTCCCTATTAATTCTTTGAATCGATTTCTAAGGGTGGTCAACTCCTGTAGTTTATCCACTGCCAAGTCGGATTTATGGGGAGATTCTAGCTGTTTAATATTCGTCAACAATACAGACATTTCCATGGATTTGCGCCTTTTTTCCCTGGCAGCCATTTGAATCATTAATCCCCTAATATAAGCTTTGTGAGCACACCAGACAGTGGAAATAGGCACATCTGGTGTTTCATTACTTGCAAAAAATTCCTAGATCTTCAGTTCAAGTTTTTTGAAAGGCTGCTGGGAAAAAAGGTTTACATTGTTGCGCCAGAGATATGTTGGTTTGGAGGCCTGAGCCTCTTGGACAGTTATAGAAATAGGTGCATGATCCGACCATAAAATAGAGTGTATCTTCGCCTCCGTCACTTTGGATAAAGATTGGATATCAGTAAGAAAATGGTCAATCCGGGTATAAAAATAGGTGTAGTCCCTCAGAAGGGTTGAGACATCGGCAAATGTCATATAGATCTTCCTTATGCAGGAGTTGTTGCAGGGTGGTGCGCTTATGTGAAGTAGCTGTGGTGTCCATGCGAGCATCAACTATTGCATTGAAGTCCCGAGACGAGAAGTGTCCCTTTGCACACTCATCGGACCCTCTTAAGTAATTTCTTCACAAATGTAATTTGGTGCGTATTGGGTGCATATGCATTCACTATCGTGTACGTAACATTGTTGATATCGCACACCAAAATAAGATACCTCCCATTCTGGTCTGGGATACAAAGGTGCAAAGTAAAAGCCACTGAGTTTCTCACCACTGTTAAGGTACCTCTTTTCTTGGCAGAAGCATTAGTAGAAGTAAAAATGTGCGGGAACAGCTTATGCGTGCACTTGGGAGGTTTAGAGGAAGCAAAGTGGGTCTCCTGTATACAGAGGACATCGCCATTCAATGCTCTGGCTTCCTGCCACATCGCCTTCCGCTTGAACGGACTGTTGAGGCCATGGGCATTCAATGAGATAAATTTAAGAGACACGTGGTGTGAGGTGAAAAACTGAGTACCTGGTAGCTAAGAAATCTTCAGTTTTCTTCCAGCAGCAGAGGCGCAGGCTGCGTTCCATAGGTTTTAGGCACTTCCCATGATCACGGATGGGGTTGAAGGCGTCAGCATGAAAACTTGTAAACAAAAAGAAAAAGCAACAAAAACAAGAATATGACATGGTAAGTGTGTAAAAAGAAACAAGAACAATAGCAGCAGTGTGAACTGCTAATTCAATTGGGGGGTAACTGCTCGTTTGAGCCACTGGGTTTCCGGTTGTAATGCTTAATGTTTATGCACTCTCCTCATATAGCAGGCGTGAGGATCACTCAGAGGTAGTATTCCAAAGCGGGGCAATTTTTGGCGGTGAGTTACCTTTCGGTGTCGTTGGTTGGTCTTCTGGTATTAGTCCCCAGGCTTCGGCCATTTGAAAACCCGAATCTACTTTAAATATAGTGTGGGTCTTGCCTTTCCAAGTAACCAGTAATTTGGCGGGGAAGCCCCAACGGTAGACCACCCCATGATTTCTGAACAGCTTGGTGAGTGGGACCAGCTTGCTGCATACCTGCATTGTGTATTTTGATAGATCAGCAAACAGTTTTATGCCCGTATAGGGTTCTGGCAGAGTAGGGTCTTTCCTGGCCTTTAACATAAGTTCCTCCTTCACGTGAAAAAAGTGTATACGGGCAATGACATCCCTGGGTACTTTCTCTGGGAGGAAGGATGGCTTGGGTAATCTATGCGCTCTGTCCACCACTATTTCTGCTGCAGGCACTTCAGGAAGAAGTGAGGCAATCATTTGTTGAATAAGGTTTCGCAACTCCGCAGGGGGGATCTTCTCATCCACCCCTCTGAACTTAACATTGTTCCTCCTGGGGAATGGTCTTCCAGCTCCACAAGCTTGGATTTAATGTTAAACATTTCATCCTCAGCTTCGTTATGTGCGTCCACGAGTTCATTATGCGCCACTGCAAAGTCCCCCATTTTACTTTCCACGTGTTGCACTCTTTCCAGACCTTCTATACAGTATATATATATATATATATATATAATGGGAGTCTATTATAATTACCAGGGGAGGAGGAAGGAGGGATCACAGATCCAAGTGGATTCTGTAGGATCCGGAGGGACGGGAGAGGGCTCATCTGACCACTGACATGCCAGATGAGTCTCCTCCGAATCCATCTTCCAGGTTTCCAGATATCCTAGATGGAGTGTTGGTGGCCGCAAAATTGCTCCCAGCTGATAGCTATCAGCAAGGGGGAGGCAGGGCTGTGCCAATGACCGGGGAGAGGATCGGGGCTGTGATTCAAATCATTTGGATCAGTTCAGTGAAATGATTTGAATCACTGAATCGACTCACGACTCATTTCCTCCAAGCTAAGATTAAGGATCATAACTTCAGTCCTGTGATACACTCAGTCAGTACAGTCAGCATATTAGATGTTAAGTAACAGATACCTTGAATTATACAAATATTAACATAACCAAAAATACTAATTATAGCTTGTTCCGGCACACCAAAAACATGAAAAAATAAAGTGTAAATGGATCCTGACCTGAACATTGAAAAACATTATTATCTGCTCCTATTTTAAGTTAACATTTAAAAACAAGATTTATGAAACTTTATTACTGGGAAGTTGAGTCCGTCTTTCAGTTATTATTTGCTTGTGATTCCATAGAGACTCATTGTGAGCTCTCTAGATGGAGTCATTCATAGATTCAGGAGTAGGGATGAGCCGAACACCCCCCGGTTCGGTTCGCACCAGAACTTTCGAACGGACCGAAAATTCGTACGAACTTTAGAACCCCATTGAAGTCTATGGGACTCGAACGTTCGAAATAAAAAGTGCTAATTTTAATGGCTAATATGCAAGATACTGTCCTAAAAAGGGTTTGGGGACCTGGCTCCTGCCCCAGGGGACATGGGTCAATGCCTAAAATGTTTTTAAAAATGGCCGTTTTGGCGGGAGCACTGATTTTAATGACGATTAAAGTGAAAAAAAAAGTGAAATTTTCCTTTACATATCGTGTCGGGGGGGGGGGGGGGGTGTCTATAGTATGCCTGTGAAGTGCCACATGTTTCCCGAATTTAGGACAGTCCCTGCACAAAATGACATTTAACGGAAATAATGTCATTTAAAACTGCTTGCGGTTTTAATTTCAAAGATTTTATTTTCAAAAGACAAAGTACAAAAATATACCAGGTGCAGACATCAGATCATAAAATACATCCGAGTTTAGTCAACCGTCTGAGTATCTCAAATACAGGCGAAACATTACAAACCCCTGAAACCACTAAAGGTCAACACTCTGTTCCAACAAGATGTAACCTTGGGGAGCGACATGTATTCAAGGAACCAAAAACAAACAGGAAAAAAAAAAAAAGGAATAAGGAGAAGGTTCAAGGGACCTAGGGGGATCAGCCTAGCACCCCTAATGGGAGCTCGCCGTGCCAGGCTTTCTCCTCCCAAGCCACCAGAAACCCACTGCTCCCGATGCATATCTGGGGAAGGCACACAGCGGTGAAGATTTATGTGAATAAGGCTAGAGCTTCAAGGGGAGGACCCTCAAATCAATTGTGCAGAATAGCTTAGATTCAATCGGTCCCCTTCTGGGTAGACTATGAGATTGAGTCGCAAATATGTCAACACCAACAACTACGTTTGTAGAAGCGAGTAGAAAAGGAGAGAAAGAAGAAAGGAAGGGGTTGGGGGATTCTAGATGGGAAGAGACACAGGAGAGAGAAAAAGGGTAGACAAGGGGAGCCAGGGGAGACAGAAGAAACCCGACTAGTTCTAAGGTAAGAGTGCCAGCGGTGTAGAACCACCCATAAGGGATGCAAAAATTATGGACCTGCAGTGGCTAGGGAAGGGAGGAAAGAGAGCCAGGCGACAGGATTAACTCCGGGCAACTAACGCCGAGCTAGTTCAAGTTGGAGGAACGCACGCTACAAGGGAGAAGCCCACGTGTTGGGCCCATGGCTCCCAGATAGCTTCAAACTTATCTCTGTAATTTAGTAATACGCTCGTGACTTTTTCCTGTGTCATGATCCATGAGATCTTACGTTTGGCAGCTCGAATCGAAACTTTGAGCTGTTTCCAAGCTTTCGCTATGGTGACCTTGGCACCTAGTAACATGTAGTGTATCAAAAAGCTAGTAGATTTGCCAATCCGGGGGATGGGGCTATTTAGGAGGGCTACAACCGGGGTTCTAGGAACCTGAATACCCGTCACCCTAAAAATTAAGTTGAAGATCTTCCGCCAGAAGGGTCGAAGCTTCACACATTCCCACCAGATGTGGGCCATATCACCTGTCATCTCGCAGCCCCTGAAGCAGAGGGGACTGGCCGAGGGGAACATGTGGGCTAATTTGGATGGGGTCAGATACCATTTAGTCAGCACTTTGAGATTGGCTTCTATTAGGGAAATATACCTAACCCCTTTATAGGCTTTGCAGAAAGAAGAGTACCAGGACTCCAGGTCCCATTGAAATAGGAGATCCCTTTCCCAGGCTAACATGAAAGAAGTCTTGTTATCGTTCTGAGCTAGTGCCTGGTAAATAACCGAAATTCCACCTCTTTGTATTGTGGCTTGTCCGCACCACGCCTCATAGTCAGTGAAGCGTGGGGGGGCCGGTTTCCCCTTCCAAAGCCCGTGAAGGAAGTGTTGAATTTGAGAGAACCGAAAGAGTTCCGAATTCGGAATCTCCAATTTCTTTTTGCAGTATGTCAGAGTGATGGGACCCAAGGACGTGAAAAAGTGGCCAATTCGGTACAGCCCTTTATCCAGCCACCATTTGAATGCTTTAATATCCAACCCTGGTAGGAAATCATGGTTATTAAAGATGTGAGCCAGGGGATGAGAGTCCGATACTAAGGAAGTGTTGGATTTCAATCTATCCCAGAGTGAGAGAGATTGGGACAGTATGGGCGAGAGGATGGGGGGCGCTCCCTGTGAGGGATCCAGAGCAAGAAATCTAAAGTGTATGTAGGGGCAGCCTGTCTCTCTATATTCAGCCAGTCAGGTTTTTCGAGTCTGGAATATAATGTAGATAATTGGGCAAGTCTGGCAGCTTGGAAGTACCAAGACAGTCTTGGAACTCCCAACCCTCCTTTCTTCCGAAGTCTAAAGAGTGTATTACAGGGTAGCCTGTGACCTGTTTTCCTCCATATGAACTGAATCACCTTCTTCTGAAGGGATTTCAGGTGGTCAGACCGTACGTTAATCGGGATCGCTCTGAATAAATACAGCAGCCTGGGAAGGAACGTCATTTTGAGAGAGTGAATTTTGCCCAACCAGGAGAGATTCCCCTTAGCCCAAGATTGTAAGTCTGCTTCCAACTTCTTGTAAGTAGGAGGAAAGTTGGCCGAGTATAGTTGTTCAACTTTAGGAGTAAGTTTTATCCCAAGGTAATCTAAGAAGGTGTCTCTCCACTCAAAGTCGAAACTGCTCCGAAGGGTGGATACCGTGGTTAGGGGAAGCGAAATATTAAGGGCATGTGATTTAGAGTAGTTAACCCGGAGACCCGAGGCCTTGGAGAAGGTATCTAGGAGTCTGCATAGATTTGGCAAGGACGTGATGGGGGATGTTATGAAGAGGAGAACATCATCCGCAAAGAGGCCGCATTTATGCGTCTGAGACCCACAGGAAACCCACTGTATGTCGGGATTGATGCGGATGGCTATGGCTAGTGTCTCAATAGCTATTGCGAAGATCAACGGGGACAACGGGCATCCCTGTCTAGTACCTTTAGCTATGCTGAGTGGTGGGGAATAGTGACCTAAAAGGCGAATCAACGCCGTTGGGATGGAATATAAAGAGTGCAGAATGCCCATAAACCTGTCTCCAAACCCCCATCGTTCCATGAGCGAGAAAATATAAGGCCATTCTATGAAATCGAAGGCCTTATGTAAGTCCATGGATAGAAGCATACCCTCTTGTTTTGGTCCCCCCTCCCAGTTGGATTGCAGAATGGAAACTATATATATAGCCCTTCGAGTCAGATCTGGCCCTTGTTGGCCGGGGATAAATCCAACTTGGTCTTTATGGACATATCTGCTAATAAAGGAGGCTAGCCGGTTGGACAGGATTTTAGTGAGTATTTTGAGATCATTATTGATTAGGGATATGGGTCTGTAATTCTCTACTTCTTCCAAATTCTTGTTCGGCTTAGGGATGACCAAAATGTAAGCGGAATTCAACTGAGGGTCTAAGGGTGAGCCCTTAGTTAATGAGTTAAAAAATTTAGCCATCTGCGGCACGAGAGAGTCTACAAAGGTCTTGTAGTATGGCACAGAGAGGCCGTCAGGTCCGGGGGCTGATCCCGTTTTAAGAGATTTTATGACTTCCTTAATCTCCTCAGCAGAGATTTCAGCTTCCATGATATCTCTGTGGTCTTTTGAGAGTGTAGGTATGGGCAAATCCTTAAGTAAAGTCTCACATGCATAGCGGTCATCCCCTGGAGTCGAACTGTAGAGCTTGGCATAAAAATCTTGAAACGACTTAAGTATTTTGGTGGGGTTGGCAGAGAGGGCTTGTCCCGAGACTCTAATTTTGGGAAAAGAGTGGGTACGCGACTTAGGTGTTAATTTGGCTGCCAACATGGAGCCAATCTTATCCTTCTGGTTATGAAATTTAGCACTGCCCCAACGGATTTCCTTTTCAGCTCTGGCGGTTAAAGCTAGGTTTAGTTCAAGTCTAGAGGCATCAACTAAGTCTGCTAAAGTCCTAGAAGGGTGTTGTTTGTGCTGGGACTGCAGGGTTTTGAATTTGGTTTCGAGGTTTTTAATGGTGAACAATCGTTCTCTCTTAATGCGCGAGGCTATGTTTATTATTTTTCCCCTGATCACTACTTTGTGGGCAGCCCAAAGGGTTTCCGGGGAGATCCCTCCCACTGCATTCAGAAGGAAGTATTCTTTCAAGGCGCTCTCTATGTCTTTTGATGTGCTGGGATCATTCAAAAGAGATTCATTAAGCCTCCAGTGGAACCCCGCCCCTCTTGTCACTACGTTGTGTACTGAGGCGCATACTATTGAGTGGTCTGACCAGGAGACATCGAGAATTGTTGCTTTGTGGATAGATGGGATCATCCCCGGGGGGACCAGAATGTGGTCAATTCTAGCGTAGGATTGGTGAGGGGAAGAATAGTGTGTGAAATCTCTCTTGGTTGGGTTTAATTCTCTCCAGACGTCAATCAGGCCGTGGGCATGTAGGGTCCTAGCTATGGACAAGCTGGCCTTGGTGGGGCGTGTAAGCTGAGACCCCAGAGGCTTGGATCTGTCAAGTCCCTGATCGAAGGCGACATTTGAGTCTCCCCCAAAGATCACCCTACCCTCGGTAAGGGGCAGGAGGACCCTGAGAAGGTCTTGAAAAAATTTTGGTTGACCCTTGTTAGGAGCATAATAGGAGATTATGGTATAGAGAACGCCCTCAATCAGACCCTTGACCAATATGTACCTGCCCCCGGGGTCTCTAATGGTAGAAGAGTGTTCAAATCTACATGACTTAGCAAATAGGACGCCTACACCTCTGGTCTTGTTCTCAGCATTCGCTAAATAAAAATTTGGATACCGTGGGTGAAGGAATTTGGGGCTGTACCGAACTGGGAAATGTGTATCTTGCAGTAGGATTATATCTAGATTAAGGGAGCGGTAATGTTCAAAGGCTAATTTTCTGGGGGAGTTCAGTCCCTGAACATTGTGAGAGGCAATTCTAAGAGGCCTCTTAGAACTATCTGAGTGGGTCATAGAACCCCGGTTGAGATAAGCTGTGGGAATGGACATCTCTTACCCGTGAAGATCAACTCCCAATAAGGTCTGGCACATGAAGGTGGGATGATCCGGTCTGGGATCAGATCTGCGGATCGCGAACGTCCTGTCGGCTGGCTCCGAAGGGGAAAGAAGAGGTGGAAAGGGGAAAAGAGAGAGACAAAAACAAACAAAACAGACATTTTCAAAGGAGATCTACGGTGCCTAGGGGAGGTTACCCCCAGGGACCGCAGAGCAACAGACGTTGGCGTCCTCTAACCAAGAGCCGACTTCCCGTCTCACAGAAACAAAAGCCTGTCTCTGCGGGAAGGGTGGAGGCGCAAGGGGATCACCTCTACCCCTTGCTTCAAAAAATAACGTTGTGTAAGAAAAGAAAAAACCCCCGGGATGAACCCGGAACAGCACTGAATCTAAAATGAGATAGATTAGGAACAGACCGTATATAGCAAAAAGACAAGGCAGCCATTCACTAATCTATGACATGTAAACAAGAGTAAACCGAACCTGAACCCCCCCATCCCAGGGTAGGGGTGGCTGTGGACCTAGAAAAATAAACTGGAAGTCCTGGATACTACCCCTAGGGAGAATACATTACAAACCCAGCTAAAAACTCCCCCGAGATATCAGGAGTAAGAATAAAGACTCTATCGATTCGGATGTCAGAGGAAAGGGGGGGGTCCCCAAGTTAATAGGAACCTCGCCCCCTCTCCCCCAACAGCCGACAGCATAATTGTACCCCTGTCTAAGCAGGGCAAATGCAACACCCCCAACAATGACAGAAAGTCAAGCAGCAGAAGTCCCTGGGGGGAGTGGTAGGGATTGCATCATCAAAGAGAAAATCCACAAAAAATTTTGCAAGTGAAAAAATATAACAAACTACTGAAAAAGGTCAGTGAAAAAATCAAAAAATAAGAAAGAGGATCGCATGGGGACAGGTTAAATAGGGGGGGCTCCGGGTCCCGACCTGAACAGAGAAACCTGACCTAGGTAATCGACCCAAAAAATTGTAAGGAAATAACAAGTGAAAAAAAAAAAGGCAAGACGGTCTCGTTATGGTGGCCTTCCCTCTCTTGATTTCTTGTTCTTCCCCGAGATCCATACGGGAGAGACCGAGCTCGATGGTTGAGGGCGCTTGGTAGACGCAGCAGCATTGGCCGTTACTTCGATGGGTGCTTTGTGGGATATGAGCTTTAGATGGAGGAATAACTTTTCGCCTTCTGGCAGGCTGGAGAAGGCGTAGGAGTGCCCTTTGTAGTTGAATCTGACTGCAAAAGGGAAGGCCCAGCGGTATTTGACCTCCTGGTTGGAGAGAACCGTAAGGAGCGGCTTCAGGGCTCTCCTCTTCTGGATAGTGACTGGGGACAGATCCGCGAAGGCCATGGAAGGCTATCTGTGGCTGGAGTCTAGACTGCTTCAGAACCTCCTCCTTCACAGCATAGAAGTGTGGCTTAACGAGGACGTCTCTCGGGGAACCATCCTTCCTTAGGGGACCGAGGGTTCTGTGGGCCCTGTCCAATTCCAAACGGAGTGACGGTAGATTCGGAATTAAATCCTTGAAGAAATCTTGGACTGCTGCGGAAACATCAGTATAGGACTCAGGTAGGCCACGTATCCTAAGGTTATACCGTCTGGATCTATTTTCAAGGTCGTCGATCCTGGATAGGGCCACGTCCAGTTGCTCCTGAAGGGTCTGAATGTGAGCAGCATTTTGGTTAGTGCGTGACACAGTAATGTCCAATTTGTTCTCAATAGCTTCCATTCTGGAACCTAGGTTTGCAAAATCTGATTTTATATCTCCGGTGATCTGGGCTGCAGTGTTAGCTAGGCCTCTCTCCAGGAGCGTTGAAAGTTTGTGAAACAAATCTCCCTGCTGGGAGAAGGAGTCCTGTTCAGGCAGGCATGGAGAGTGAACGGCTAGGAGGTTAGGGGAAGTAGGCCCTGACGGAGACAGGACATTGTCCTCCATGTGGCGGCCCAGGAGCGATTCCGTGGAGGCTGGGGATGGCGTTTGGGGGTAGTGATGTCCTCCCTGAGTTACTTGGGAGTACGAGAGAGTAGCTGGGGTAGCGATCACTTGCCTTTGGTCTGGCTTCTTTTCCCCTGTGGCTGCGTGAGGCTGTGAGGCATTCTGCACGGCGGCCATCTTGGTACACCCGTTCGATCCGGCCCTGTGGAAGTCCGGTCCCAGATCGCGTCTAGCCGCCGGGCCAGGCATCTAGGTGATGCGGAGCTCCCGGCTCAGGCGGCCATTACGGAGCGCCCGCGCCCGCGCATGCGCACTCTGCTTGCGGTTTTAATGTTATATCTGGTTTCGGCAATATGGATGAAAATCATTGAGAAAAATGGCATTGGGTAGCCCCCCTGCCCATTACCAGCCCCTTTGGGTCTTATACGGATATTAAGGGGAACCCCGTACCCAGGCCCTATATACTCAGAACAGCAGTATAAAGGCGGTGCAAACAAGACAGGGACTGTGTAGGTTTGTTGTGTTAAATAAAATCTGTTTGTAATTTTCAACTGGTACATTTTTAAAGTGTAGCTCCAGTCAAAAAAACTATTTTTAAGCTTTTTGGAAAACATAGGGAAGGGTTATCACCCCTGTATAATTTGTTTTGCCGTCCTTCTTTTTTGTCTCACTTGCTGTTGTCTCCTTCCATTTGCAAGTAGGAGACGTTTGTAAGTTGGATGTTTGAAAGTAGGGGCCTGCCCTATATGCTCTGCAGAAATGGCGGAACAAGGTGTTGCCACAACATTGTAAGCCCTCAAAGTGACTCTTGGTGGGCGCTGGAGCGCCCTGCTGTGAACGATTATATCAAGAATTGTAATTACATGCCATTGTTGAACAGTGGTAGAAAAATTGACCTCTGGGGGTTGTGGTGCTGGTGCCACAACACTATAAGTCCTCACAGTTACTCTGGGTGGGCACAGGAACGGGCCCTCCTGTGAACTATTACATGCCCCTGTTAAACAGGAGCTGAAAAATTGGGCCTTAGGCACTGATGCCATGACACTGCAACCTCTCCCATATACTCTAGTTGTAGAGTTGTAGTGCAGGAATGAGCCCTGCTGCAAAGCATTCCATCAAAAATTGTAATTAAACGCTCCTGTTAAACGTGGGCTGAAAAATTGGGCTGCTGGCACTGGTGCCACGACACTGCAACCTCTCCCATATACTCTAGTTGTGGTGCAGGAATGAGCCCTGCTGCAAAGCATTGAATCAAAAATGTTAATTAAACGCCCCTGTTAAACAGGGGCTGAAAAATTGGGCTGCTGGCACTGGTGCCACAACACTGCAACCTCTCCCATATACTCTAGTTGTAGAGCAGGAATGAGCCCTGCTGCAAAGCATTGCATCAAAAATTTTAATTAAACACCCCTGTTAAACAGGGGCTGAAAAATTGGGCTGGTGGCATCACCCAGAACCAAAAATGTTCTTCCAACATATCAGCGGAGGAGGAAGAGGATAGACAATCAACATAACAGGACAGTCACTCAACATCAGCATAGGCAGTCTTGAAGGGATGTGATATTTCATAAAAAATTATTCGGTTACATCAGCTTCAGGTGCTTGGTAGCTGTGGGTGATCCAAGACTGATTCATCTTGATGAAGGTCAGTCGATCAACTGAGTCGGTGGACAGGCGCACCCTGTGATCGGTAACAAAGCCACCAGCAGCACTGAAGGTGCGTTCTGAAAGAATGCTGGATGCAGGACAGGCCAGTAGCTCAATTGCATACTGTGCAAGCTCTGGCCAGTGATCCATCCTCAAGACCCAGTGAGCCAGAGGATTTTCGGTGGGAAAGGTGTCCAAGTCTGACCTTGCCCCTAGGTATTCCTGCACCATGTAAATCAGACGCTGGCGATGGTTGCTGGAACCGATCATACCTTGGGGCTGCGGACTAAAAAATTGTCTGAACGTATCGGTCAGATGGCCACCTTCTCCACCGCTCCTTCTGACCCGATGCTTCAGCAACACGTTGTCCAAGACCAGGAGTTTGTAACCTCCCAGTCTCTGGGAACGTGTTGCACAGACCTTTCTGCAAGGCCTACCGGAGATGTCTCATCCTCTGCTCCCTCTGCGACGGCAAGATAAGGTCGGCAACCTTACCCTTGTACCGTGGATCAAGGAGAGTGGCCAGCCAGTAATGGTCCCTCTCCTTGATCCGAAGAATACGAGGATCCTTCCGCAGGCTTTGCAGGATAAGGGAGGCCATGCAGCGTAGGTTAGCTGAGGCATTCGGTCCGGAGTCCTCTGGGTCACTAAGGACAACATGATCCGCAGCTATCTCCTCCCAGCCACGTACAAGTCCACGGGTTTCTTGGGACTGTAAATCATCCCTACAAGACTGCTGCTGCTGCTGAGTGCCAGCCTCCATCTCCATGCTGACACAATCATCCTCCTCCTCCTCCTCTTCCTGTGTGATGGGTGGCAAAGCAGGAACACTGTCTGGATAAAGGGGGCCTTGAGAGGCAAGGAAGTCCTTCTCTTCCTGCCTCTGTTCTGCCTCAAGTGCCCTGTCCATTATTCCATGCAGCGTATGCTCCAAGAGGTGGACAAGAGGTACAGTGTCACTGATGCATGCACTGTCACTGCTCACCATCCTTGTGGCCTCCTCAAACAGTGACAGTACAGTGCATGCATCCCTGATCATGCCCCACTGGCGTGGTGAGAAAAGACAGAGCTCCCCTGACCCTGTCCTGGTGTCGTAGTCGCACAGGTACTCATTGATGGCTCTCTGTTGCATGTGCAGCTGCTGCAGCATGGCCAACGTTGAGTTCCACCTGGTGGGCATGCCACATATAATGCGGTTCTTGGGCAGGTTCAACTCCTTTTGGAGCTCAGCCAGCCGATCACAGGCATTAAATGATCGACGGAAATGCACACAGACTTTCCTGGCCTGCTTCAGGACATCCTGAAAGCCCGGGTACCTTCCCAAGAACCGCTGCACCACCAGGTTAAGGACGTGAGCCACACAGGGCACATGGGTCAGTTGTCCCTGTCGGCGGGAGGAGAGGAGGTTGGTGCCATTGTTGCAAACAACCATTCCTGGCTTAAGCTGGCGTGGCGTCAACCACCTCTCGCCCTGCCCCTGTAGAGCTGACAAAACATCTGCCCCAGCGTGGCTCCTGTCCCCCAAACAAACCAGCGCAAGCACGGCATGGCATTGTTTTGCCTGCGTACTTGCATAGCCCCTGGAACGCCTACGAAGCACCGCTGGTTCTGAAGACAGAGCACTGAAGAGGCCATGGAGGAAGAAGAAGAGGAGGGGGTGGAGGAGAGAGGTGTGTCACAACCAATAGTAGCATTTTGGAGGCGTGGTGGCGGAACAACCTCGAACACTACTGCACCTTGTCCTGCATCCTTCCCAGCTGCCAGAAGAGTGACCCAATGGGCCGTGAAAGACAGGTAACGTCCCTGTCCATGCCTGCTGGACCATGAGTCAGCGGTAATATGCACCTTACCGCTGACCGCCCTGTCCAGCGAGGCAAGGAAATTGCCTTCCACATGCCGGTAGAGAGCCGGAATCGCCTTCCGTGAGAAAAAGTGGCGTTTGGGGACCTGCCACTGAGGAACCACACATTGTACAAACTCACGGAAGGGGGCCGAGTCTACCAACTGAAAAGGCAGCAGTTGAAGTGCTAGCAATTTAGCCAAGCTAGCATTCAACCGCTAATCGGACGTGGGTGTACTGCTAGCAGAGTGCCCGGAAGCACTTGGCTGTGACACACCTAATTCTACACCTTCATTCCTCTCAGAGCATGTTTCAGAGAGGACTTAAGGTCTAGTGGGGTTGGAGATCCCAGCTGATGAGGAGCAAGGAGAGGTCCGCTTTGTACTTTGGTGTGGGTCTTTGAGGTACGCTTGCCAACGAGCTGCATGGCAGTGCAACATATGTCTGGTCAAGCATGTGGTGCCCAAGCGGCTGATGTTTTGGCCACGCGAGATACGCTTGAGACATATGTTGAAAATAGCAGTGGTGCGATCTGATGCACTCGTCTCAAAAAAGGCTTACACCAAAGAACTTTTAGAATAACGAGCAGAGGCAGCGCCCTGCACAGGCAGAGCTCTGCGGTGTGATTCAGTCGGTGTGCTGCCCCTAAGCTGGCCCCCGGAGGGCATCCTGCCTCGTTGGACATGTGCCTCCTCATCCTCTCTCCTACCAGGCACCCACGTGGAGTCAGTGCCCTCATCATCCCCTCCCTCTTCATTGCTGGAGCAAACCTGGCAGTATGCTGCAGCTTGTGGAACATGACTGCCAGATTGCTGTCCTTCTTGAGCATCCCCTCTCTCTGCGCTCACGCTACTGCCTTCCTCTAGCTGAGTATCATCATCAGAGCCTACAAAACACTGGGCATCCTCCTGGAGCATGTACCCAACACTGTGCTCAAAGAGTTCAGGAGACTCCTCAGGAAGTGGTGGGTCTAGGGAAGGAGTCACTGATGATGACATTGAGAGGAGGGAAGACGATGCGTTGGCAGCTGCTTTGCTAGTACCCTGAGCCTGAGTGAGTGAGGATGAGGAGGATGAAGAGGGCTTGGTCATCCACTCTACCAAGTCTTCGGCATGTTGTGACTCAACATGTCCAGCTGCCGAAAAGAAGGACAAGCGTGTCCCATGGCCACGTGCTGATGATGACGATGCACCGCGTCCACGACCACCACTGTTGTCTCTAGACACAGAGCCTGCTTGCCCTCTTTTATCGTCTCGCGCCTGTCTGCCTCTCCTTGCTGGCCTTCCAGACATGGTAATGGCCTGAAGGGAGATGGGAAAACCAGCAATTGGGTAGTGTATATTGTGCTGGAGGCACACACAACACCCACTAACTCCTGCAGATGGCTCAATTAGAGAAGAGCTATGTAGGTGGATATAACGGTGTATACTGTGGTCAGGGCACGCAGACAGCACGCACAATCTCCTACAACTGACTGCAAGCTCTATTTAAAAAGAGCAAGATAGCTAGCTATGTAGGTGGATATAACGGTGTATACTGTGATCAGGGCACGCAGACAGCACACACAATCTCCTACAACTGACTGCAAGCTCTATTTAAAAAGAGCAAGATAGCTAGCTATGTAGGTGGATATAGCGGTGTATACTGCGGTCAGGGCACGCAGACAGCACGCACAATCTCCTACAACTGACTGCAAGCTCTATTTAAAAAGAGCAATATAGCTAGCTATATAGGTGGATATAGCGGTGTATACTGCGGTCAGGCCACGCAGTCAGCACTCACAATCTCCTACAACTGACTGCAAGCTCTATTTAAAAATAGAAAGATAGCTAGCTATATAGATGGATATAGCGGTGTATACTACGGTCAGGGCACGCAGACAGCACGCACAATCTCCTACAACTGACTGCAAGCCCTTTTTAAAAAGAGCAATATAGCTAGCTATATAGGTGGATATAACGGTGTATACTGCGGTCATGGCACGCACAATCTCCTACAACTGACTGCAAGCTCTATTTAAAAAGAGCAAGATAGCTAGCTACTGTATAAAGGTGGATATAACGGTGTATACTGTGGTCAGGGCTCGCAGACAGCACGTACAATCTCCTACAACTGACTGCAAGCTCTATTTAAAAAGAGCAATATAGCTAGCTATGTAGGTGGATATAACGGTGTATACAACGGTCAGGGCACGCAGACAGCACGCACAATCTCCTACAACTGACTGCAAGCTCTATTAAAAAAGAGAAATATAGCTAGCTATATAGGTGGATATAATGGTGTATACTGCGGTCACGGCACGCAGACAACAACCACTACAGAAGAGCAAGAACGCAAAATCGGCCGATAACGAACGGTGTATACTGTGTTGAAGGTACACAGAACATCCACTAACTCCTACAGACGCCAGCACACTACACAAGGCCGCCGCGCTGGCGGCCTTATATATTGTGGGGCGTGTACTACACAGCCTAAGTTATGATTGCCCACAGGCATCCTGCCTGTGGCCAATCATGGCTCTCCTCGCTGCCGGCGCTGTGATTGGCCAAGCATGCGGGGTCACAGTGCATGCTTGGCCAATCATGAGCCAGCAATGCACTGCGATGGCGCAGTGCATTGTGGGCCGTGAGCGCCACACGAATTTGGCGCGAATGGCCCATAACGTTCGGTATTTGCCTATGTTTGAGTCAAACGTATGTTCGACTCGAATACGAAGCTCATTCCTATTCAGGAGTCATGCTGCTGGCTCCTACATACACAGCTCACAGTAATATACAGAATGATTGTGTGCTCTGTGATTTAGGCCGGGTTTACACAGTGCTGTGCTCAGTTTGCTGTGTGACATCTGTGCAAATCACATGCGATGTCTGTGCCATGCAAATACAGACATTCAGATTTGTACGGCTGAATTTGCATCACATTCAGCTAGATGCTGCATAACAATGATATCCCTCTTCAAAGTGAGGACTTATATGAGCGTGTGGTGGTCTGGAAGTGGTTAAAGAAGATTGTTTTAAAAAAAAATTTTTTCACTGATGTCACCCAGGGCAGTTCCCAGCCCCCATACCCTCTTTATGACGAATTACTTGCATATAAGCCTTCAAAATAGGGACTTTTTGCAGTTTGGGTCCCATAAACTACAATGGGGTTTGCCGTTCGGGTCCAAATTCTTGTGATATTTGAAAGTTCTGCTGTGAACCGAACAAAAGGGTATTCAGCCCATCACTAGTGACTACACAAAATGCTCTGCAGTGGTATGGGTGACATGTAATACTCTGCAATGGGATGGGTGACATGTAATGCTCTGCAGTGGGATGGGTGACATGTAATGCTCTGCAGTGGGATGGGTGACATGTAATGCTCTGCGGTGGGATGGGTGACACGTAATGCTCTGCGGTGGGATGGGTGACACGTAATGCTCTGTGGTGGGATGGGTGACACGTAATGCTCTGCAGAGGGATGGATGACACATAATGCTCTGCAGTGGGATGGGTGACATGTAATACTCTGCAGTGGGATGGGTGACACGTAATACTCTGCAGTGGGATGGGTGACACGTAATGCTCTGCGGTGGGATGGGTGACACGTACTTCTCTGCAGTGGGATGGGTGACACATAATGCTCTGCAGTGGGATGGGTGACACATAATTCTCTGCAGTTGGATGGGTGACACGTAATACTCTGCAGTGGGATGGGTGACACATAATGCTCTGCAGTGACCAAAGTAGTGCAAGAACTAATTTGAAGTTGCTGCGACTTGAAGTTGCACAAATATGAATGGTATTCTTTGGAAATCATGGGAGGTACAACTTGTCATGGGACTTTGCAGTTCCAAGTCGCAGGATAAGTCGAACAAGTGTGAAAGGGGCCTTAGACAGATGTCAGTTAATCTACAAGCATATCTATTGGCTAGCCCCTTCCCCCGCTCTCCATCCTGAAAAATCTCCCCCCTGTAGCAGCTGGGGGAGAGGGGAGGAGGGATGCCAGCAGCACTGCGGTGGGGTAGCACAATATGGGGAGAAGCCCAGGCAGTAGGGGGAATCGGCACCGCAAAGTGTGATTAATTTGTGCCCAGGCACACCTGGCACACCCCCTGTGCACGCCTATGGGGATGGGTGACACGTATTGATCTGCAGTGGAATGGGTGTCACACAATGCCCTGGTAGGGGTAACACACAATAATCTGGGAGGGAGTGACACAGAATCTGCCTGGGGGATGACACAGAATCTTCCTGGGGGTGACACAGAATATTCCTGGGAGGTGGGGGTGACACAGAATCTTCCTGGGGTTGACACAGAATCTGCCTGGGGGGGTGACACAGAATCTGCCTGGGGGGTGACACGGAATCTTCCTGGGGGGTAACACAGAATCTTCCTGGGGGGGGTAACACAGAATCTTCCTGGGGGGGTAACACAGAATCTTCCTGGGGGGGGTAACACAGAATCTTCCTGGGGGTGACACAGAATCTTCCTGGGGGTGGCACAGAATCTGCCTGGGGGTGACACAGAATCTTCCTAGGGGGTGACACAGAATCTGCCTGGGGGTGACATAGAATCTTCCTGGGGGGTGACACAGAATCTGTCTGGGGGAGACACAGAATCTTTCTGGGGGGCGACACAGAATCTTCCAGGGGGGCAACAGAGAATCTTCCGGGGGGGTGACACAGAATCTTCCGGGGGGGGGGGGTGACACACAGTTCTGGGTGGTGAGGGTTAAAATAAACCATTTTTTCCAATGAAAACTGAGTCAGTAAAATGTATTGTCAGTAAACTTTGACACAACAGGACAGTGTTTTGTAGGAATAAAGTTTGTTGTAATGTTTGATCCTTGTGCCGTTGTCACAGAACATCATTCAGTAGCCAATCCACATGCAGCTCTGAAAGTGCGGGGGCCGCTGTCACTCATAGAGAGGAAGCGGGGCTCCAATCAGATGACAATGGAGGCGGAGCTGTAGCAGTGATGTGATGGGCGGTGCAGTCAGTGTGTCACCGCAGGCTTATAGTACAATCGATGGGAGCGCGCATGCGCGGGTGCCCCTATCAGATCAGAGCTGTGAAGGGGGCACCGGTCACACAACAACACAGGAAGTGGACAATACTGATCAGAAATTACGCCATTTAGAAGAGGAAAAGAAGAGATTACTGGAATTCTATATTTAAGGATCAGAAAGAGAAAATAAAAGCTGAGAGTTGATGTGACTTTACTCTGATATCATCCATTCCGGACATTCTCTTCATATCAGGATCCGTGTATTACCTGAGAGGGGGAGGGGCTCCCATCTTCTTACCTTCATCTCTCTATAGATACTTCCCAGTTTTCGTCATACCTTCATAGAAGAATAAAATGAGAGTGTTAGAGGAGGAAATGTTGCTGTAATGATGGAAAGGGGGGAGGGGCTCATACTGAGCTCTGTAAGAAATTATGGAAAAGTGAGGGGCCCTCCCCATGGCAGGGGCCACACACTCATCTTCATCCAACCATTGGGATAGCAGACTGTATGCTGGGTGTGCTGGGCTGTCATGTGTACAGGCTGAGAACGCACATCTGATTGGCTCAGTTATACTGACACATTGGATGGACCTCGGGGGATGGGAGGTATTTTTCTGTAAAGGTAAAACCTTGTGGAAGATTGTAAAACCTGACTAAGATTATTATTGGTGGATCTGATTTTCCCATCCCCCATCTGTAATGATAAAACTTGGGATGAGGAATAAATTCTCCATCATCTGGGAAATCTGTGACTGGCACAGGAAATCTCAATCATCTCTCTCATTATCTGTATAACTACAGAGACCTCCAATGGGCTCTACAGAAATTGTATAGAATGTTTGTCAGCCGTCCTTCCATTTTCATTACAGAGCAGACCGGGTGTCAGAAGACCTCCCAACAATGTCCCACCTCCCTCATCTCCATCACCTCATCCCCATCATCTCATCCCCATCATCTCATCCCCATCATCTAACCTCCATTATCTCATCCCCATCCAATGTTGTCTACATTTTACTATTCACATTCTAAAACTTAGTATGTGTGTTACCTCCAATATAACAGATCTTACCATCTTCTAAACACAGAGAAGCCGGAATTCCGGAGGACTTCACAACATCGTCTCACTTCTGACTCCGACATCTTCTCTTCATTATCCAATATTATCGACAGAGAGGTCAGAGTTTGGTTTGTAGAGATAAAGGAGCAAATATCATCACAGCTCCATAATGTCCCTTTTGAGTCCCGAACACTGGAGGGAGAAGAAGGAAAGAGGTGAATTGTTCTTCCAGGGAGAGCCAGAAGTAGACACATGCATTGAATAATCAGTGGGCGGGGTCTTAAGAGAATGAACTGTTCTTTCAGGGAGGGGCAGAAGTAGACACATCCAATGAATTATCGGTGGGTGGGGTCTTAGAGAATGAAATGTTGGGACATTTAGATGGGATATTGGTGGGATCTCCCCTGTGAAATGGATGTAAGTTGTCACCAACCTGAAAAGTCTTAGTGTGGAGTTACACTGTTGCGGGTACATTGCAGCGTAGGTGGTAACGCACACATTGGAGGTGTGAATGGCTCCATATAGATTCCCTTTCACACTAAACTGCGGCACATCGATGGGAACCGGCCACATAGGAAATAATGGGATTTCTACTTCACATGCGTCTCTGTGCAGCAAAATCCATGAGATCCTCTAAACACACTGACAAGCAATGATAATATGTCAGCAGATCAACCAATCATTAGACAGTCAGCCCTCGGGCGGAGCCGGGTGATGTCATTTCCTGCCTGGAACTGAAACAGGAAGTGGTGCTGCTGAGTGATTTTATCTACTGCCCAATTGGTTGCTGGATATGCTGACATATTATTGGTTGTCAGTGCATTCATTGTCAATAAAGGGACAATTGTTTTGAAGGACGTACTTCACTATTGGTGGCATTTTTGTTTTGTTCGGAGTTCTATATCCAGCCAATCAGGAGGGACCAGATCCCTTAAAGGGACCCCACGCTTGTGACAGCTGATTTTGTGGGAAGTCCCCCGGGCCCATTGAGCCCCCCAGAGGGGGGACAAGCACATGACACCTATATTGTATATGGGGCCAATACCTGAGGGGGCATTTCATCAGCACGGAGGTGGAGGACTCTGAACACACTTCATTTTGTAGTGACACACTGGAGGGGGCGCCATCATTGAGGAAGATTGATCACAGATATATGGACTTTCCTCTTATATATATCCAACTAGATACATTCGTTTTACAGCACTGGAGTTGTGGCATCAATTACTTGTAACTAGTCATTGTTTTATTACATTTATCATTTCCATTAGTAATGTGTTAGTTTGTAATATGTAATCACAGCACTGGGGATGTGGTATTGCAATTGGGGATGTGGGGCAATTTCATGGGGAAATTTGATGGGGCAATTTTGATTGTGGCAGTTTGATGGGGCAATTTTGATTGTGGCAGTTTGATGGGGCAATTTTGATGGTGGCAGTATGATGGTGCAATTTTATGGGAGTAATTTTACGGAGGCAATTTGATGGGGCAATAGGATGGTCCAGTTTTTTTTTATTGTGCCAATTTTGATAGTGGCAGTATAATGGGGAAATTTTGATGCAGCAATAGGATGGGGTAGTTTTGATTGTGGCAGTATGATGGAGAAATTTTGATGGGGGCAATTTTGATGCCAGTATGGTGGGGCAGTTTTGATGGGGGCAATTTTGATGGTGACAGTATGATGAGGTAATTTTTAATGGGGGCAGTATGTTAGGGCAATAGGATGGTACAGTGTTGATGGGGCAATAGGATGAGGCAGTTTTGATGGGGTAACTTTGGTGGTGGCAGCATAATGGGGCAATTGTGATGGAGGGATGAGATATTCAATCAATGAAGAAATCTCCAGTTTTAAAGGGAGTTAGTTTATCTTTAATGAGTTTAATTTCATCATCCATTCTAGTTAATTTGCAGGTTTTCCTGTCTATTAAAAATCTAGGGAACCACAAAGCACAGATGGCTATTTCCCCCAGCCTGGGTTCTTGGATGAGTGGAATAATGCGATCAGCCTCCCCCAGTTCAGACCAAGCAGAGATACAGAGCGTCAGCATATATATAAGAAATAGAACTCGCAATAGTGTAAAACCAAAAAGTTTAATAAGTAAAAAAACAGATTGCGCACTTACATCAAACCAATGTAAAACAGCATGTATCAATCGAGCCGGCCGGACTCGATAAACGTCTGATACTTCCGGGACAACTGCGTGAGTGGTGACGTCAGTGCGTCGCTCCCCTTTCCTACGCGTTTCGTCACTAATAGGACGTCGTCACGGGGTACGGGCGACGTCCTGACGCACCGCTTAAATAACCAAACAATACCAAGACTCACTTCGACCCCCGGAAGTGAAACGGAAGACACCATCTTGGTTAAGGGAAAAAAGACAATTGGAAATAAAAAAATGTCCTAATGAATACATCTAAATAAAATCTCAAAGCAAGAAAAATAGTGCATTCCCAAAATATGCGCATCCAAGTAAGGATGGCAAGAATACCGAATATATTATAGCAACAGAGAATGTGTAAATAATCAGTATGGCGGGTCTAAATAAATTCTTAAAGGGGATCGACAGATAGCCAATCCAGCACCGCACACACAATACCTTAAAAGTCAGTTCCTCCAAGAAACTCTTTAAATATTTTATTAGAAATAAAATAATAAATATAATAAAAAAATAAAAAATATTGTTAAGAAAATATTGTTAAAATTTTTTTTACAAAAAAATAAGTCAATTGTAAAGCTAAAAAATATAAAAACAATTGCCAATCTGGTGATCCATAACCTACCAGAAATCGAACTGATAGATCAAAAATATACATAAAAAAGATTGTTACATAAAAGGTACAAATGACACAATGTTATTAGGAGTTCTCAATAAAGCAATTAACATCTACATCAATGTTCAAACCAAAAGGGACATAACTCTTTAGCTTATACACCCAGGCCATCTCTAGCCTGGAAATGCTCCTGACCAAACAGCTACCCCTCCAATTAGGTTTGAATTTATCAATCCCTAAAATAATTGTGTTGGAGGGGTCCCTATTATGAGCAGCCAAGTTATGTTTAGAAACTGAGTGCTTGGTAAAACCTCTTCGTATATTGTTCATATGCTCGTTGAGATGGACCTGTAAAGGTCTCTTAGTCCGGCCCACATACTGTAGGCCACATGGACACTGGAGCATATAAATGACCCCAACAGTTGAACATGTGATGAAGGGTTCAATAGAAAAAGTTTTTGAAGTGCAGGTAGAGGAAAAGCTAGTAGTCCTTCTCGTACTACATCGGTTTAACTGGCACACCTGACACCTTCTACGCTGAAAATACCCTGTAAGCTCAGAGAAAAAATTAATTCTATCCATAGGGGGTTCAAAATATTGGGTGCCACTTTATCTTTAAGAGTAGGTACCCCCCTAAAGACCACCTGTGGTCTGTCAGGCAAGATAGTATTCAAAACCTTATCGTTTTTTAAGAACATGCCAGTGTTTGTTCATAATATGCTTCACACTGAAATGTTGACATGAAAAGCTGGTAACAAAGAGACACCGGTAAGTATTCTCAATACCGTTATTAGCCACCCTATCCCTCAGTAGGTCATTACGGTTAGTGTTAATAACCTGGACTAGTGTGTTGTCAAGGGATTCCAAAGTATAGCCCTTAGCCTTGAAACATTTCATAAGAACCTGTGCTTGAGCTAAGAAGGTATCATTATCTGAACAGTTACGTTTTATCCTAAGAAATTGACTCTTAGGTACCGATTTAAGCCAAGATCTATGGTGGCAACTATCGAGGGGTATGTATGAATTTCTGTCGGTGGGCTTAAAGTAAGTAGAGGTGACAAACCTATCCACCCCGACAGAAATTGTAAGATCCAAAAAATGGATCTGCTCTAAACTAGCTTCGTAATTTAAATGTATGCCCCTATTGTTGGTGTTCAAAAATCTCATATAGTCTGATAGGTCGGATTCACTGCCATCCCAAAGGAGGAGGACATCATCTATGTAGCGAACCCAGAGGATGACCTCTGACCTTGGTTCGGCATAGACGACGTCCTCCTCCCACTTGGCCATAAAAAGGTTTGCCAAACTGGGGGCATGCTTAGCCCCCATAGCTACCCCTCTATCCTGACAATAATAGTGACCATTGAACCAAAAAGTTATGGGTCGCTGCAAACTCAAGCAAAACCATAATAAAATTAATCTGCTCCTGAGGTAAATTAGACCACTTATTCAGATAGAATAAAACAGCTTCTAGGCCCAAATGGTGGGGATCACTGTATAAAGTGAGGTAACATCGGCCGTTACCAGCCACATCCCCACCTTGGGTTTGTGATTGAACAAAAGATTAATAACGTCCCGAGTATCTTTCACATAAGATGGCATTGCGCGAACCAATGGTTGCAAGAAAAAGTCAATGTACTTGCCCACCCGGGATGTGACAGAGTCAATCCCACTAACTATGGGACGCCCCGGGCGGGCAAGTAAGGCTCTTATGTACTTTTGGCAAATAGTATATTATCGGAATCCTCGGTGCCCTCGGAACCAAGAACGCTTTCTCTTTTTTATTTAAAAAAAGCCTATCAAAACCAATAGTAACAATCAGTTCTAATTCTTTTTTGTATTTCTCATTAGGGTTAAACCATAAAGGAGTGTAGGTACTGGTATCTCCCAAAATACGATACATCTCATTCATATAGTTGTCTTTGTTCAAGACGACTATTCCACCGCCCTTATCAGCAGGGCAGATAACGAAATGATTGTTCTTACACAGAGACTCAATATCCAGATCGATCTCGTTTTTATTTTTTATGTGTCTAACCTGCATGGCATCGAGGTCTTTTAGAGCCAAATCCATAAACACCTTCAATGAAGGGGCCAAATGCCCCGGCGGGTTAAATAAAGATGCATTGGCCAGACCAGAATGTGAAAAGGTAGAAGTAAGAGCCCTAGGGGGGTTATATGGATTGGAAGCCATATAGCATTGAACATTACGTTTTCGGACATATTTATGTATGTCCATACACGTTTGGAATTTATTAATGTTTCGAGATGGGGCAAACTTCAAGCCTCTATCTAGAACACTCTTTTCAGAATCCGTTAAAACATGTGAGCTTAAATTGAAAATCCCTGTCCCAACTAAGTCCTTGCTCTTTTTGGGCTTAGTACGCCTCCCCCCTCGAGTTCCTCTCGGAGCTCGACTACCCTTTTTATTCCTTGGCCGGTCTTGGGAAAACCCCAATTTTGTTGTGTATACATATCAATATTAGATGCATCTCGGTGTTCAACATGGTTGAAACCATAATAGCCTGCACCCAACTTTGCATTAGTTTGTATTCTAGAGGAGGGCTCATAAAAGCCTTCATTAGGACCCACAATGTCTCTGAGAGGTAAAAAACTATTTTGGGTCTGAACATTATATTCTGGTTGAAAATCACCATCATAGTGTACTATTTGCTGATCACCATAAAAGTTTTGCGGACCATAACCCTGGTCCTGAGGGTATGGCGGACCATAACCCTGGTCATAAGGGTATGTGGGCAAGGCGGTACGATTATCAGCATACCTGGGTTTAGAATTAGAACCGCGTCCTGGGGGGGTCCCTGACTCCACCCATGGCCTCGGTGACGCGGAGGACCCTGGGTGTTATGACTGGGTTGTCCCTGCCCATATGGCTTCCAAGGGGCAGGTCTATAATTTGAATCGCCTCCACCCCTACCAGAATTAGGGTGGGGAGGACATGTTCCTCTACCTGCCTGATTTTGTGGTTATATAGCCCCAACTGGAGAACAATCCCGTCCTATTCCAGAGACTACAGGATAGCTAGGGGGACCTAGAGGCCTACCAACACCTTGGTCAGAAACATGTGGAGTGGTATCCATAGCTGGATTACTCTCATTCCCTTTTTCAGCAAGCATTTTTTTCTGCCATTCGAAAACTAGCTGGGACTCATAATCAGCTAAGTCCCTATTATATTTCTTTTTCTTTTTTTGCTCTCTCTCCTCTTTTTCTAAGAGTTTGAGCAAATTTTTGGACCTCTCTGTGTATTCATCTCCAGTTTTAAAGGGTGTTAGTTTATCTTTAATGAGTTTCATTTTATCATCCAGTCTAGTTAATTTGCAGGTTTTCCTGTCTATCAAAAATCTAAGTAGACTGATCCCAGCTTCATTGAAATACTTATACCAACCCTCAAGGTCAACCTCTCCTTTCTGTGGGCACACCTCCCACCTCAAACTACATGGTACCATATGATTCTTTATATAGGTTTCTAAGAAGGCTATATCCCACTTAGTATGAATTTCTGAGACAGTTAGGTTTTTCAACCTCATAAATAAGCCACCTAGGTCACTGTCTCCATTTTTGAAAGGTTCGAAAACACCATCAGTATCAACCACTCTGGTGGCCCTAAACTCAAAGATATCCATAGAGTCCCCTGAAGGAAACAGCAGGCAGCAGCAGTAATATGTATAAGAATGTAAATATGAAAAAAAGAAAAAAACGCACTAACCAAATCAAGAAAAATGAAACCAAAACAAGCAGCAATGCCCAACTGTTGTACAACATTCACAGAAAAGAAAAAAGAAAGTGGGCTGCGCTAAAAGAAGTGATGAGATATTCAATCAATGAAGAAATACTAAAACAAAAAAATGAGAGGATCAAAAGGATTGATAATATTGATTTATAAAGGTTGAAAAACCTAACTGTCTCAGAAATTCATACTAAGTGGGATATAGCCTTCTTAGAAACCTATATAAAGAATCATATGGTACCACGTAGTTTGAGGTGGGAGGTATGCCCACAGAAAGGAGAGGTTGACCTTGAGGGATGGTATACGTATTTCAATAAAGCTGGGATCAGTCTACTTAGATTTTTGATAGACAGGAAAACCTGCAAATTAACTAGACTGGATGATGAAATGAAACTCATTAAAGATAAACTAACTCCCTTTAAAACTGGAGATGAATACACAGAGAGGTCCAAAAATTTGCTCAAACTCTTAGAAAAAGAGGAGAGAGAGCAAAAAAACAAAAAGAAAAAGAAATATTATAGATTATTTACACATTCTCTGTTGCTATAATATATTCGGTATACTTGCCATCCTTACTTCGATGCGCATATTTTGGGAATGCACTATTTTTCTTGCTTTGAGATTTTATTTAGATGTATTCATTAGGACACATTATTAATTAACCATATTTTTTGCACCTTTTTCCTTTGTAATATTGGGGAGATTATTAATTTATTAGATGTATATATGAATTGTTTTTTGTACATCCTTCAGTATTGGGGAGATTATCAATCCTTTTGATCCTCTCATTTTTTTGTTTTAGTATTTCTTCATTAATTGAATATGTCATCACTTCTTTTAGCGCAGCCCACTTTCTTTTTTCTTTTCTGTGAATGTAGTATAACATTTGGGCATCGCTGCTTGTTTTGGTTTCGTTTTGCTTGATTTGGTTTTCTCTTTTTTTCAAATTGTGATGGAGGCAGTATAATGGGGAAATTGTGATGGGACAGATAGGATGGGGAAATTGTGATGGGACAAATAGGATGGAGCAATTTTGGTGGTGGCAGTATAATGGGGCAATTTTGATGGGGCAATAAGATGGGGCAATTTGATGGGGAAATTTGATTAGGGCAATAGGATGAGGCAGTTTTGACAGGGAAAATTTTATTGTGGCAATTTGGACGTAAAGACGTAATAGGTACTGATGGAAAAATTCACAAGATCAAGCAGTTTATTAATTGCGGGACCCAATACGTCATCTATGGCCTTTTGTGTCCTTGTAGCCTCCTCTACGTTGGTCGTACTTCAAGGCAGATGAGAACTAGAATGAACGAGCATAGAAGCAACATCCTGACGAAGAAGGACAAGTATTCGATACCGAGACATTTCAAGGAGACCCATGCCAGGAATGTTGATGGCATTAAGGTCTTTGGGATCGAGGCTAAGCCAAGTGATTCAGACAATGGCAAAAAACATCAGTTACTGTGTAATAGAGAGGCCTACTGGATATTCTCCCTAGGGACTATGGCCCCCAATGGCCTAAATTAAGAAATTGAACTACACAATCTTGTATGAGATTGGTGGACTCTGTGAGCCTGGGGACAGACTGAGGTTAGACAAAGCCCATGGGATTTGCTCATGTGGTTCATCTGCCATTTGAGGGCCCAATCATTTAGATTGGGTATATCCATTCATTAAACAGCCATATTCCCCGAGATGTGTCATATAGAATTAGATATGTGGTGGGTTTAGCCTTAGGTGTAGATATGCTAGGGAGATAGACTTAGTTTTGTTTTTGGTTTTGTTAATTTTTCTGCCCTGTCTGTTGTGTCATTTTTTTTCCTTTTGATAAAAAATATTCTGTAACTTTATAACATTATGCTTATTGGTCTATGCCATTGGCAACAAGCATACGGTTTCTCGCTAGAGAGTTATTTAAATAGGTCCCCCTGTAGTTTTTGATATCTATTTGGGAGCACTAATAATGTGTCATTTATTTACTGGCACATCTCTGCTAGATGTGAGCTAGAGATGTATTTACTCTCCTTTGAATTTGAGTCGACATTTAGGGAGACTGGGGGAGATTGAGGGACACTTTATTAATAACAGCTCTATCAATATTATCATCATCACTTTTATTCACCCTTTTTTTGGGGGATTTCCAAAATTGGTTCTTATTTTAATTTAGTTTTTAATACAAGTTTTTAATATTGTTTTTAAGATATTCATTTATTCACAACCATTTTAATAATTTTTTAAAGTTTTTATAATTTACACATTTTATACGTACGGTGTTATAGTTATATATGGGTCCCCACGTATAGATGTTGTGAGTGGGGGTCGGGTGGTTCCTCGGTCCCCCTTTCCTTTTCCTTTTTTTAATTCAATTTAATTATACTTATATTTAAATTTTAAATCTGTGGATTTGATGTAGGTGTCGGACTTTTTCTATGGGCGGACGCTGTCCTCACTTGCAGACAGCGCCGCCACCCCCCTCTTTGGGTATTTTAGGTTGGCCGGATGGAGCGGGTGAAGTGCTTGATTCTTCGCTTCTGGGCCGCACCTCCGGCGTGTATCGCCATAGACACTGTGCTGCTCTCACGCACAGGCATTCGGCTTGCGTGCGTGAGAGTGGAAGGGATACATCAGGCGGCTGGAAGTTGCGGGTGGAGCGTATCTCCACCCGAGCTTCCTGTTTGTTGGTTACAGCTTGTGCTCCAGCGACTTTAGTGTGCGCAGGAGTGGAAGCAAAATATATGGGGCAGCCGGAAGTTGCGGGTGGAACGCATTTCCACCCGCACTTCCTGTTCTACGAGGCTGCGTGCATTCCAGCTAATCAATCAAGCCTTTCAGTGAATCCAGCCTAGGCTGGCGTTCTTTTATGATTTATCCTGGTGTAGGGGCTTGATTTGAATCCTCCAACAGATACATTCCCGAAACTCGCACTCAGTGTAAGTCTCTTGCTGCTACTATACCACTACCATTTTCATTTTTATTATATATATATTTTTTACTAGTACTATGGGCAGATATGACCCGCTGACATGAGTGATATTTGAGGAATCCGGAGATATTATTATTATTACTTTTATGATTTTTCAGTAGTATAGATATTTAATGGGTTTGAAAATTAAATTAAATGTTTTTTTTCTTTGGGTGCGGTCCGTGGGAGTGTTTTGGGTGAAGCTCTGTCGTAGTTTGGCCACGTGCACTTAGAGATCCACATACACACTTATGTATATATACAACGTTATTCTTTATTGCCCGTCTAGGCTCTGAGGAAAGGGGTTCTCCCCTGAAAAGCATCAGCCATTGTGTGGGGGTATCGGTCGATTTACTTGACATCAGATCCGGGCTTGTTGATCTTCAGTGAGGTGGACCCTGCTGTATTGATCTTGCCTTTTATCAATACTAGTTTGTAAATAGCCATTTTGCTATATGTTTGGTTTTGAGTAAAGCTCTGTCTAAGGTAATGCACTAGGTCAGTGCGCCCTCCTTTTTTGTTTTGTTTTCTCCAGCGTTTGAATACCCATTATTCTGAGGAGGGCTGCTAGACTTTTAGACACTACCTTGTGAAACTGTCGGTATCACATATTGAGGATCAAGACACCAAAGCGCAGGAGAAGTCGTTCTTTTTTTGGCAGTATGATGGGGCAATTTTGATGGGGGAACTATAATGGAGCAATTTTAATGGTGGCAGTATGATTGGGCAATTTTAAAGGGGCAATAGAATGGGGCAGTTTTGATGGGGAAATATGATGGAGTAATAGGATGGGGCAATTTTGGTGGTGTTAGTATAATGGGGACATTTTGATGGGGCAACATGATGGTGCAATTTTGATGGGCAATAAGATGAGGCAGTTTTCATGGGGCAACTTTGATGGTGGCAGTATAAAGGGGTAATTTTGATGGGGGCAATATGGCGGGGAAAATTTGATGGGGCAGTAGGATGGGGCGTTTTTGGTGTGGAAATATGATGGGGCAATATAATGGGGGCCATTTTGATGGGGGCAATATGATGGGTCAGTTTTGATGGTGGCAGTATGATGGGGCAGTTTTTATGGGGATGTGATGGGGCAGCATCTGCAAAAGGTAATTGCTTTTTAAACAATGCTAATTGTAAATGATATCCCTCTTTCTGTGCAGATGTTATATATATATATATATATATATATATATATATATATATATATATATATATATATATATATATATATATATATATATATATATATATATACACACACACACACACCTCTGCACAGAAACAAGGATTATCATTTACAATTATCATCTTTTATAAAGTAATTTCCTTTTGCAGGAGATTTTTGTATTTCTAGATTTATAATCTTTGTAAATGTAGATAAACTTCCTGCTTCCTGGAGGGGGAGGGGAGGTTTCCTAGAGGGGAAGGAGTAGGACCTTCCTCTGACACTGCTGTTGCTATGGAAACCTGACCTACAACCTATTACATGGCTCGTGCTGCTCTGAGCATGTGCAAGATCTGGAGGTGCATGCTGGGTAACCGTGGAATACAGGAAGAGATACAGTCTGGCATCAGATGGCGGCGGCCTGCTGGGACTTACAAAAGTAAGAAAACAATGCTGCAAAATACAAAGTGGCCCTTGGATTACAGCGTAACCTTTACTATAATACATGAATCATGAGGATTATAGGGGGAGATTTATCTACAAAGTAACATTTCTCCTGGAGCACAGCTTTAAATATACAAGTGCCTTAAAAGTCTCCCTTAGGGGTATTTATTTTGTTTCTAACAAGTTTTTGGATGTGGCACTACTGAGAGGAGATCCTCACCGACTCCATTTCTACAATTACCTGGATAAAGTTGTTAGTTTTCTGTATAAAGTGTATTAATACCAATTCATTATTCTGCAGCACATTGTTCCGGCACTGAGGTTGTGGTAGTAGCAGACATATGTTGTATGTAGTATTTGCTTTGTATTATCCTTTTTGTTGTGTAATTATTATTTGGAAGTATCAGGGTCAGGTGTTTAGGTGGTTTGTTACATAGTTACACAGCCGTATAGTAACAATGGGGTTGTGGTAACACTTACCTCTGTCTGCAGGTAGGTTGTCTGTCTGTAATATAGAGCAGAGCTACACTAGTTTGTTAGGATCCTCAATTTATGGATGTGGGTGTTAGCCATCAGCCAATCAACCATGGGGGGTGTTCCCTGCCCAGCCCACAAGCCGGTCCTGTGTTCTGAAGGAACCAGAGATAAATGGACCATGAATGGTTCTGATGGATGAGGATTGGTAACACCGTCTTGTCAGTCTGATCCCAACAAGACCAATCAGTGCTTGTCTGGTGTGATCAGACTCCATAGAACCATTCTGGGAGTTTCTCCAGGATTCTATCCTCACTACACATACAATGTTATATGTACATGTACCCCAACATGTCTACAATCAGGAGGAATTATTTCCATCTCTCTGCAACTAATATTTTATTTTGTATGAGAGATAAAATAGATTCCTCATATCTCTGATATAAATCAATGTCTGGCAGACAGTTTGGGGTCTTCTCACTGTATCGGCCTCATTCCCTGCTGAGCTTGTAGATGAAATGACTAGGAATTCCCTTTGAGGCTCAGTGAGATGGCAATTTTATATCTACAAGGATGGGGGGATTTTATTGGCATCTAGGGGTCACTTCTGGTCTAGAGACTCGCTCTGTCCTTCCAGATTCTAATTGAGTACCATCTGTCTATGATTGGTTACTGAATGAAGAGAATACAGAGTCCTGTGCGTCTTCTGGTCTGTTTTAGGTCCAAATTCAACCCAACATTCGGGCTGAAATCAGACTTGAAATGGTGAATGGAGACACACAGGACCCCCTGCTGTGAGCCACTGTGTTTGCCAGTGTGAACCCAGCCAAAGTCTGATCTCCGATAGTCAGTGGAGGGGGAGGGGATGAAAGACAATAACAGCAAGTGTCCTGAAGGACTATGATGGGAACTCCCAGTGTAACCGGCCAATCAGAAGTCTGTCTTTGTATAATTTTCATCTAGGTGACATGTCTGGATCCCTCACATAGAAGATTTATACCAGAATCCTGCAGAATATTATATCATTTATAGGATAATCCTCACATCAGCCTCTGCAGAGTACAGCCAGGATGTCTGAGCCCCTCACATAGAAGTTTTATTCCAGAGTCTTCCAGATTATTATATGATAAATCCAGTGTGGTGAGGGATCGATTATTGATAAGAATGGATCGGAGATCATCACAGCCTGAGGAAGTCACACCACATCCCTTCAACCTGCAGAGACAAATTAAGACACATGATATTATATTATAAGATGAATATGAGGAATTATTCCCATTTAGTGAAAAATAACATAACATCACTAGAGCGGAATATCAGGATATACAGAATGTTATACAGAGGAAAGATCTTGTTATTAGGGAAGCTGATAAAGGGGAAGCTGTTGTAGTACTTATGTCTACACAGTATAAAGAGGGGGCGCTGTGAAAGCTCAGTCACCCCCTTATGTACCCGGTTATTAACTACTTCCCGACCGGCGCACGCCGATGTACGTCGGCAGAATGGCACGGGCAGGCATATTGCTGTACAGGTACATCCATTTTTAAATGCCGCCCTGCCATCGCGTGCACGCCGCCACCAGTGCGCTCGCGTAGTGGTCGGGACCCCCGTGAGTCTGGTCGCGGGTCCGGTGGACTCGATCGCCACGGTGATACCCGCGATCTACTCACGGGCGGCTGAATGAGGAGATGCCGTTGTAAACAGCATCTCCCTGTTCTGCCTAGCAACAAGTGAGGCTGATCTCTGCTTCATGTGATTGGAGCAGAGATCAGTGTTCACTAAAACAAAGCCCAGCCCCCGACAGTTAGTAACACACCCCTAGGAACACTTAATCCCTACACTGCCACCCCCTGGTTAACCCCTTCACTGCCAGTGTCATTTACACAGGAATCACTGCATTTGTATAGCACCGATTGCTGTATAAATGACAATGGTCCCAAAAATGTGTCAAAAATGTCCAATGTGTCTGCCATAATGTCACAGTCACAATAAAAATTGCTGATCGCCACCATCACTAGTAAAAAAAAAATGTTTTAATAAAAATGCCATAAAACTATCCCCTATATTGTAAACGCTATAACTTTTGCGCAAACCAATTAATAATCGCTTATTGCGATTTTTTTTTACCAAAAATATGTAGAAGAATACGTATCAGCCTAAACTGAGGGAAAACATTTTTTTTATATATTTTATACAAGTACTATTTTGGTGGATATTCCACATTTACAATGGGATTCTACATTCACATGGGGGACACTTCACATTAAAGCACTTTATTCTCCCATCCCCCATTCTTTAGTGTCTCCAGCAATCAGATATCATCTCCATAGATATAGATCATATACTAGGAAGTCAGAGGAATTATTACAGAGGATGTAAAGGATGAAGGTTTTTTTTACCTTAACCACTTCAGCTTCGGAAGGATTTTAATGACCAGAGCACTTTTTACAATTTGGCACTGCGCTGCTTTATCTGGTCATGTAACGCTGTACACAAAGCAAATGTGCGTCCTTTTTTTCTACAAATAGAGCCTTATTTTGGTGGTATTTTATCACCTCTGGTATTTTTATTTTTTGAAATATAAATGAAAAAAGAATGAAAATGTTGAAAAAAAATATTTCTACGTTTTATTATAAAAAAAATCAATAAACAGAATTTTAGTCATATATTTAGGCCAAAATGTATTCAGCCACATGTCTCGGCTAAAAAAATCCCAATAAGCATATATTTGTTGGTTTGCACAAAAGTTATAGTGTCTAACTAGGGTACATTTACAGGAATTTACACAGCTTTTAGTTTATGACTGCCTATCACATTTCTTGAGGTGCTAAAATGACAGGGCAGTACAAACCTCCCAAATTACCGCGTTGTGGAAAGTAGACACCCGAAGCTATCTGCTGAGACAACAAAAATGAGAAGCCTAGTGCACGAAGGCACAGCTAGTACCCCTAGGGGTATTAGACCGAATAGACCAGATAGTAGTTAAAATAAAAAATAAAAAAATAAAAAATAAAAAGTATATATATATATATATATATATATATATATATATATATATATATATATATATATATATATATATATATATATATATATATATACAGTAGAGAGTATTGCCAACATGTTTCAAACTTTCCGTCCTTTTTCTGAGGCAAAATAAACGTCTCATAAATACATAATCTAGAATGTAAATATACAGAATATACACATTTTAACCATGGTAGTAAGGGTAATATAAAATATAACTACTTACAGATCTAGCACAGCGTCAGTATTCAGCAGCAGGTGGTTAGGGTAGTCAGGATAAATTTAAAACATGCAAAAAAGGTAGTTTAATGCCGGTATTGATGTGGTGTACAAGCCTATTGATGGCCAAGCAAGTATCAATGCGGTAAAATCCGGATCAACTTTGGCTGCAGGAGCTCAACTGTCTGGTAGTAAAAACCAGAACAGCAAAACCAATGGCATGAGTATGCAAAAATGAAGAGTATGACAAAAGGGACAAAATATGGTATAATAACATGCGGCAGTGGAAAAATGCCTGAGTACTATAGTATGCAATGGCAGCATTACGACACAAAAAAAGTACTGAACTGAGCGCACAGAGTAACTGTGAGTACTGCAAGGCGGCGTGCAACACACGAGAAGGAGGTAATGAGAGTCAGCTGCGGACAGGTGCCATCAGGCAGCGTGCCGCAGCTATGGCCATTAAGGACGGACTTGTGTGCCAATGGCAGCATCAAGTCCGTCCGAAGAACTCCCTGACAGGACGGCGCGGGGCCATGCCAACCAAGTGGGTGGAGTCACATCCCGCGTCAGGACAACACCCGGCCGTCTGCGCTCCAAGCTGGAGCACAAACAGAAAGAGCGCAGGAAAACCTGCGCTCAAACGGGCAAATGACCCACAGACACACTCAAAGAATTATGGGGGCCTGTGGAGTCTCGCGCGCGCTGGGCAGGCACAGACAACATCGGAAAAGGGTAAAGGATTTGTGGCTGGCACCTAGCCTGAGAGAAAAAAATATGTATAATACATTTTAAATAAAGCACCCAATGGTGGTGGGCTGAGGCTGTGAAGACAAGTAACATGGGTACCATATCTCTGTCAAAAGGCAGGCAAATAATGAAGATGACGGCAGTGACATGATACATAGTTACAAATAAACAACAATGCATATTGTACAACAAACATGACAGTATATGGCGAAGATATATAGTGATGGTCTATTCGGTCTAATATCCCTAGGGGTACTAGCTGTGCCTTTGTGCACTAGGCTTATAATTTTTGTTGTCTTTTTTGGGATTCTGACCAGCTTCTGACCCACCACCATTCTGCACACATTTGTTTGTCTTCAAGCTATCTGCTGAGAGGTATGGTGAGTATTTTGCAGATCCCACTTTTTGTCACAAAGTTTTGAAAACGTAAAAAATAGAAAATCTATTTTGTTAAAGACTTTACATTTATGTATCCATACATTGAGATTCTGTATGGACTTTTTATGTTTGTTTATATGTTGTTTTTAATTTTTTTTTGACTAAATATATTTTTTTATGATAAAAATAAAAATGTGTTCGCTTTAAAAGTCCCACTGTATTGGGGGGTACGGTTATCCCTTTAGTTAGTGATTTTACTTTAAAAAAAAAGATGAAAAAAATTATTCCTTTACTTTCTTAATTTTCCAAAACAAATGATATCTGCAAAATACTCACCATGCCTCACAGCAAATAGCTTGAGGTATCTACTTTCCAAAATGGGGCCCGGCTTGTCTCCCCCTGCTCCAGCCTGCTGCTGATCCTGCATCACCCAGCTCACCGGATCACTGATCTGCATCTGCCAACCAAATTCCGGTCTTCCCTGGTGATCCATCATCCACCCATCTGTGCCAGCTACCACAGATCTCACAGGCACTCTTACCTCGCTGTACTCTCAAGGCTACTGTCCCAACTCCAGTGGCTCCTGAGCCAGGGCTGTAAGAGAAGTCTCCTCCTACAAGTCAGGCTGTATGATAAGGTACATAACAGTATCAAACAGCCATGTCTGAGCCTGCAGGAGGAACCACTCAGGTGATGGAGGTTTGTCAGCACCTCACAGCTCTTACACAGGCCATGAAATCCTTACAGGAGGGTTACGTTAAGCTGAAAGAACGGGCACAGAATTTAACAGTTCCTACTAATGCAGCTTCTGCATCCTCTGCTGCACCTACACAGACTGTTTCCACTCCCTCAGTGGTGATGCCACCACCCGAACCAAGAGTCCCCACTCCAGAGAGATTTGCAGAGGAACAAACTAAATTGCGGGCCTTCCGAAACGCATAATGAAAAATCCTAAGCCGCGCTTAACTTATGCAAACGACTAATTGTGCAAAAAAAATTGTGTTAGAATAAATAATAAACAAGGTATAACGACCCTATATAAATTAGTGTATATCTATAACATGCGTGATATAAAACACGCGTATATTAATATCTCAAAACGTAGAATCTAGCCCTTACAATAAATTTCCATAACATAAACCTATATCAACATAAAAATAAAAAAGAGATGAGACAAAAACACCCAGTCTATGAGCAATAAGTCCGTATACATGAGCCACCAAACTAATTATCACAGAACTGTAAATAAAGTCCTCCAAAAAATAAGCCACAATATTCGTAGAAAATCCACCACTAAGTCCAATGGGAAAAAGGAGTGTTCAATCCACCACCAACATACGATAAGATTTGCCGCTTACCAGAAAGCCATGACCCCCCACTACAGAGGGTCACACGAGACTTGTAAAAATGGATACCACTTCCAGCCAGGGGGGGTCCTCCCAGTTCCACCACTCCAATGGGGGTTGGGAAGAAGACTCACTCCCGGACGTCTTACTCAGAGGTCCAAAAAGGGACTCAAAAAGCAGGGGCATCAAAACCATAAAGGGAAAAATAGAACTCGAAATAGTGTAAAACCCTTTATTGTTAAAGATAAAAAAGTAAAAATACACTTACAAATGTATAGAAGAAATTAAGCCTTAAGTCCGTTGCGCCGGCCGGACGCACACGGACAGACCCATTCTCCTGGAAACCGTCACAAACACGAGGTGATGAATAGCGTACCGCTCAGCCCTACGCGTTTCGCAACAAAATTGCGTCATCCAGGGGCTCCAAAACGCATGTCAGCTTTATTTTGCTCTGTAACCCCAGACTTTTTCATTAAAATCCACCAAGGTGGGATTTTTTTTTAAATAAAAAAAAAGTTTATTGTGCAAAAACAAATACAAATACTGTCAGGTACATAACTATTGCAGCAAAATAATCGGGTGTAGTCATTATAATTAGTATTATCATTATAATACAGCTTCTAGGTATAAACAGTTGTATGAAATCAACTCACTGTACAAATATATTATTATTCATTTCGGTGGGGGCTGCATAAATTGACAACAACATTTACCACTGAACTTGTATTATGGGAACTATTGTAAAGCATTGAACCTGTAACAGTAGATAGGTAAAAGGGAGAACAAATATCATCCGTTTCAAGGCACACAGGGAGAGAAGAGAACATTACCCTCAATACATGTTGTTATTGATATTGTGATTCACCATGGTTCCATCAAGAGTAATTGCTATAAAAGTTAGACATTATTACCGGCATTTGGAATCTGTCTTCTAATCTGCCAAATTACATTTGTAACAGTCCATCTTTGGCCAACTTCGGTTCCTATCCAGAACATGCGAACAGACCGAAAGTTTGTGTAAACTCTCGAACACTGTTAAAGTCTATGGGACTTGAACGTGAGAAATCAAAAATGCAAATTTTAAAGGCTAATATGCAAGTTATTGTCTTAAAAAGGGTTTGGGGACCTGGGTCCTGCCCCAGGGGACATATATCAATGCAAAAAAAAGTTTTTAAAATGTCAGTTTTTTTCGGGAGCACTGATTTTAATAATGCTTAAAGTGAAACAATAAAAGTGTAATATTCATTTAAATTTCATACTTGGGGGGTGTCTATAGTATGCATGTAAAGGGGCACATGTTTCCCATGTTTAGAACAGTCTGACAGCAAAATTACAGGAAAAAAAGTAATTTAAAACTACTCGCGGCTATAACGAATTGTCGGTCCGACAATACACATAAAAGTTCATTGATAAAAACGGCATTGAATTTCCCCACAGGGAAACTCCAAACCAAAATTTAAAAAAAAAAATGTGTGAGGGTCCCCTAAATTCCATACCAGGCCCTTAAGGTCTGGTATGGATAGTAAGGGGAACCCCGTGCCAAAATAAAAAAAAATGGTGTGGGGTCCCCCCAAAAATCCATACCAGACCCTTATCTGAGCACGCAACCTGGCAGGCCACAGGAAAAGAGGGGGGACAAGAGAACCCCCGCCTCAACCATACCAGGCCACATGCCCTCAACATTGGGAGGGTGCTTTGGGGTAGCAAGAAGATAGAAGAAGAAGTGGAAAAAAGAAGACATTGATAAAGGACTTAAGGTCAAAAACCCTCTCTTGTGTTTTTTAACATTTTGGACACTTTTTTTGTGAAATGGCAGGGGTACATTTGTACCCCATTATCAATTCACACCCGCAGACCCCCACAACCACCGAGCAAGGGTTTTGGGGATGAGGCCCTTCTCCCCATCAACATGGGTAAAAGGTGCTGTGAGGCTACCCCAAAGCACCCTCCCAATGTTGAGGGCATAAGGCCTGGTACGGTTCAGGAGGGGGGGGCGTTCTCTCGTCCCCCCTCTTTTCCTGCCAGTTTGCTCAGATAAGGGTCTGGTATGGATTTTTGGGGGGACCCCACACATTTTGTTTCATTTTGGCGCGGGGTCCTGAAGGGTCTGGTATGGATTTTGAGGGGGACCCCCACACATTTTTTTAAAAAATGTTAGTTTGGGGTTCCCCCGTGGGAAAATCCCATGCCGTTTTTATCTATGAACTTTTATGTGTATTGTCAGACCAACAATTCATTATAGCCGCGAGTACTTTTAAATGACCTTTTTCCTTTAGAAATTTCATTTTGTTGTCAGACTGTTCTAAATACGGGAAACATGCACCCTTTCCAGACATACTATAGACACCCCCAGGTACAATATTTAAAGGAATATTTCACTTTTATTGTTTCACTTTAACCAGTTGCAGACCGCCGGCCGTCAAATGACGGCCAGGCGGCGCACCTATTGTAGCAGGAGGCCGTCATATGACGGCCTCCCGTTTAAACAGGAATGCGCGCGATCGTGCGCGCGCATCCCTGTTTCTTCGGTGGCGGCGTGTCACGGAGACACCGCTCGTCACCGAAGGGGGTGAACAGCCATTCGTTATGGCTGTTTACCACGTGATCGGCCGTGATGAAGTCCCGGCCGATCACAGATGGTAACACCCCGAACGTGCACGGCGCATGCGCGCGATCGCGAGCGCGCTGCGCGTGCACGTTGGTGGCGGCGTGTTCCGCGGGAACACTGCTCGTCACCGACGCTGGTAAACAGCCATTGGCCGGCTGTTTACCCACGTGATCGGCTGTGATCCTTTCACAGCCGATCACTCAAATGTAAACAAACGGCGGTAACGGGATGTTACCGGGTTCTCCTCCTCACACACCGATCGTGTGTGAGGAGGAGATTGCGGTAACATCTCGTTACCGCATACAGTGTACACCAAACATACTGATTGCCCCCCCCCCAATAAAGAGGACCTGTCACCACCCCTCATAGTACCTGTCAATCACAGTCCATCAGAGTACCTGTCACAGCCCATCAGATTATTTGAGTAGCTGTCACAGCCCATCAGAGTACCCGAGTACCTGTCCCGGCCCATCAGAGTACCCGAGTACCTGTCACGGCCCATCAGAGTACCCGAGTACCCGTCACGGCCCATCAGAGTACCCGAGTACCTGTCACGGCCCATCAGAGTACCCGAGTACCTGTCCCGGCCCATCAGAGTACCCGAGTACCTGTCCCGGCCCATCAGAGTACCTGTCCCGGCCCATCAGAGTACCTGTCACGGCCCATCAGAGTACCCGAGTACCTGTCACTGCACATAAGAGTACCCGAGTACCTATCACGGCACATCAGGGTACCCGAGTACCTGTCCCAGCTCATCAGAGTACCCGAGTACCTGTCCAGGCCCATCAGAGTACCCGAGTACCGGTCCCGGCCCATCAGAGTACCCGAGTACCTGTCCCGGGACATCAGAGTACCCGAGTACCTGTCCCGGCCCATCAGAGTACCCGAGTACCTGTCCCGGCCCATCAGAGTACCCGAGTACCT
The DNA here is from genome assembly GCF_037356315.1 of Lithobates pipiens. Taxonomy (NCBI): domain Eukaryota; kingdom Metazoa; phylum Chordata; class Amphibia; order Anura; family Ranidae; genus Lithobates; species Lithobates pipiens. The sequence goes on along the minus strand of NW_027507903.1, from coordinate 651,769,317 downwards.
GTCCCGTCCCATCAGAGTACCCGAGTACCTGTCCCGGCCCATCAGAGTACCCGAGTACCTGTCCCGGCCCATCAGAGTACCCGAGTACCTGTCACTGCACATCAGGGTACCCGAGTACCTGTCACGGCACATCAGGGTACCCGAGTACCTGTCACGGCACATCAGGGTACCCGAGTACCTGTCACGGCCCATCAGGGTACCCGAGTACCTGTCACAGTCCATTAGAGTACCCGAGTACCTGTCACAGTCCATTAGAGTACCGAGTACCTGTCACAGTCCATCAGGGTACCCGAGTACCTGTCACAGCCCATCTGAGTACCCGAGTACCTGTCACAGTCCATCAGGGTACCCGAGTACCTGTCACAGTCCATTAGAGTACCGAGTACCTGTCAGTCCATCAGGGTACCCGAGTACCTGTCACAGTCCATTAGAGTACCGAGTACCTGTCACAGTCCATTAGAGTACCGAGTACCTGTCACAGTCCATCAGAGTACCCGAGTACCTGTCACAGTCCATCAGAGTACCCGAGTACCTGTTCCAGTCCATCTGTATACCAGAGTACCTGTCACAGTCCATCTGAGTACCCGAGTACCTGTCACAGTCCATCTGAGTACCCGAGTACCTGTCACAGTTCATCTGAGTACCCGAGTATCTGTCACAGTTCATCTGAGTACCCGAGTACCTGTCACAGTCCATATGAGTACCTGTCACCGCCCTTCAGAGTACCCAAATACCAGTCACCAAACCATCAGAGTACTTGTCACCAGGCCATCAGAGTACCTGAGTACTTGTCACCAGGCCATCAGAGTACCTGAGTACTTGTCACCAGACCATCAGATTACTCGAGTACCTGTCACCAGGCCATCAGAGTACGCGAGTATGGACTGTGACAGGTACTCGGTACTCTAATGGACTGTGACAGGCCATCAGAGTACCCGAGTACTTGTCACCAGGCCATCAGAGTACCCGAGTACCTGTCACCAGGCCATCAGAGTACCTGAGTACCTGTCACCAGACCATCAGAGTACTCGAGTACCTGTCACCATGCCATCAGAGTACCCGAGTACCTGTCACCAGGCCATCAGAGTACGCGAGTACCTGTCACCAGGCCATCAGAGTACCCGAGTATCTGTCCTGGCCCATCAGAGTACCCGAGTACCTGTCCCGGCCCATCAGAGTACCCGAGTACCTGTCCCGGCCCATCAGAGTACCCGAGTACCTATCCCGGCCCATCAGAGTACCCGAGTACCTGTCACTGCACATCAGGGTACCCGAGTACCTGTCACGGCACATCAGGGTACCCGAGTACCTGTCACGGCACATCAGGGTACCCGAGTACCTGTCACGGCCCATCAGGGTACCCGAGTACCTGTCACAGTCCATTAGAGTACCCGAGTACCTGTCACAGTCCATTAGAGTACCGAGTACCTGTCACAGTCCATCAGGGTACCCGAGTACCTGTCACAGCCCATCTGAGTACCCGAGTACCTGTCACAGTCCATCAGGGTACCCGAGTACCTGTCACAGTCCATTAGAGTACCGAGTACCTGTCACAGTCCATTAGAGTACCGAGTACCTGTCACAGTCCATCAGAGTACCCGAGTACCTGTCACAGTCCATCTGAGTACCCGAGTACCTGTCACAGTTCATCTGAGTACCCGAGTATCTGTCACAGTTCATCTGAGTACCCGAGTACCTGTCACAGTCCATATGAGTACCTGTCACCGCCCTTCAGAGTACCCAAATACCAGTCACCAAACCATCAGAGTACTTGTCACCAGGCCATCAGAGTACCTGAGTACTTGTCACCAGGCCATCAGAGTACCTGAGTACTTGTCACCAGGCCATCAGAGTACCCGAGTACTTGTCACCAGGCCATCAGAGTACCCGAGTACCTGTCACCAGGCCATCAGAGTACCTGAGTACCTGTCACCAGACCATCAGAGTACTCGAGTACCTGTCACCAGGCCATCAGAGTACCCGAGTACCTGTCACCAGGCCATCAGAGTACGCGAGTACCTGTCACCAGGCCATCGCAGTACCCGAGTACCTGTCACCAGGCCATCAGAGTACCCGAGTACCTGTCACCAGGCCATCAGAGTACCCGTGTACCTGTCACCAGGCCATCAGAGTACCTGAGTACTTGTCACCAGGCCATCAGAGTACCCGAGTACCTGTCACCAGGCCATCAGAGTACCTGAGTACCTATCACCAGGCCATCACAGTACCCGAGTACCTGTCACCAGGCCATCAGAGTACCCGAGTACCTGTCACCAGGCCATCAGAGTTCCTGAGTACCTGCCACCAGGCCATCAGAGTACCCGAGTACCTATCTCCAGCCCATCAGAGTACCCGAGTACCTATTTGCAGCCCATGTCTCATAGAATATACGTTGGGGTGTTTGCTTTCCAAAATGGGGTCATTTTGTGGGTAATTGCACTGTCCTGGTGGTCCAGGACCTTCAAAAGTGTGATGGGTAGGAATGAAATAAGATGTGTCATTTATGCTCCTAGAACGCCTGAACATACTACTTCAATGTTCGGCCTCTCTATGTGGCCAGGCTGTGTAAAAGTCACACACATGTGGTATTGCCATACTCGGGAGGAGTAGCAGAATGTATTTTGGGGTGTAATTTTTGCTATATACATGCCATGTGTTAGAAATATCTTATAAATTGACAATTTTGTGTAAAAAAAAATGCGTTTTAATTTTTTTCCACATATTCCAAAAACTTCTGGAAAATAAATAACCATTCAAAAGACTCATTAACCTCACAGATTATACGTTGGGGTGTTTGCTTTCCAAAATAGGGTCATTTTATGGGAAATTCCATTGTCCTGATGCTCCAGGGCCTTCAAAAGTGTAATAGGTGGTTGAGAAACGTGTTGCGTAATTTTTGCTCGTAGAACGTCCGAAGGTACTACATCAATGTTAGTGCTCTGTATGTGGCCCGGCTGTGTAAAAGTCTCACACATGTGGTATTGCCGTACTCGGGAAGAGTAGCAGAATGTATTTTGGGATGTAATTTTTGCTATATACATGCTATGTGTTAGAAATATCTTATAAATTGACAATTTTGTTTAAAAAAAAATGCGTTTTAATTTTTTTCCACATATTCCAAAAACTTCTGGAAAAAAATTAACCATTCAAAAGACTCACTATGCCTCACAGATTATACGTTGGGGTGTTTGCTTTCCAAAATGGGGTCATTTTATGGGAAATTCCATTGTCCTGGTACTCCAGGGCCTTCAAAAGTGTAATAGGTGGTTGAGAAATGAGATGCGTCATTTTTGCTTGTAGAACGTCTGAAGGTACTACATCAATGTTAGTGCTCTGTATGTGGCCAGGCTGTGTAAAAGTCTCACACATGTGGTATCGCCGTACTCGGGAAGAGTAGTAGAATGTATTTTGGGATGTCATTTTTGCTATATACATGCTATGTGTTAGAAATATCTTATAAATTGACAATTTTGTGTAAAAAAAAATGCGTTTTAATTTTTTTCCACATATTCCAAAAACTTCTGGAAAAAAATTAACCATTCAAAAGACTCATTATGCCTCACAGATTATACGTTGGGGTGTTTGCTTTCCAAAATGGGGTCATTCTATGGGAAATTCCATTGTCCTGGTACTCCAGGGACTTCAGAAGTGTAATAGGTGGTTGAGAAATGAGATGCGTCATTTTTGCTCGTAGAACGTCTGAAGGTACTACATCAATGTTGGTCCTCTGTATGTGGCCAGGCTGTGTAAAAGTCTCACACATGTGGTATTGCTGTACTCGGGAAGAGTAGCAGAATGTATTTTGGGGTGTAATTTGTTGTATGCATATGCTGTGTGTGAGAAATAACCTGATAATATGACAATTTAGTAAAAAAAAATAAAAAAAAATAAAAAATCTTCATTTTGCAAAGAATTGTGGGAAAAAATGACAACTTAAAAAAACTCACCATGCTACTTACTTAATACTTTGGGATGTCTACTTTGTAAAAAGGGGTCATTTGGGGGGTATTTGTACTTTCCTGACTTGTTAGTGTCTCAAGAAATGAGATATACCTGATGTACTGAAGGCCTGATCAGAAGTGATCAATTTTCAGTGATTGGCACCATAGTTTGTAGACTCTATAACTTTCACAAAGACCAAATAATATATACTAATGTGGGTTATTTTTACCAAAGATATGTAGCAGTATAAATTTTGGCCAAAATTTATGAAGAAAAATTACTAATTAGCAATAATTTATGACAGAAACTAAGAAAAAGGCATTTTTTTCACAAAATTTACGTTTTATTTTATTTATAGCACAAAAAATAAAAAACCCACTAGTGATTAAATACCACTAAAAGAAAGCTCTATTTGTGTGGAAAAAAGGACGCAAGTTTCATATGGATACAGTGTTGGATGACTGAGTAATTGTCATTCAAACTGTGAGAGCGCTGAAAGCTGAAAATTGGTCTGGTCAGGAAGGGGGTGTAACTGCACTGTATTGAGGTGGTTAAGCATTAATAAAATCACTGCTCCCAAATAGTTTTTAAAACTTTTTTTGCATTGATACATGTCCCCTGGGGCAGGACCCAGGTCCCCAAACACTTTTTATGACAATTCCATGCATATAAGCCTTTAAAATTTGCACTTTTGATTTCTCACATAGACTTTTAAAGGGTGTTCCACGACTTTCGAATTTGCCGCGAACACTCAAAATTGTTCCCTGTTCGGCAAACTGGCGAACAGCCAATGTTCGAGTAAAACTCATGTTTGACTCGAACCTAAAGCCCAATTCCTAGTTGGTGGTACCAGGACACTGTAAGCCCTCACACTTACTCTTGGTGGGTGCTGGAATGGGCCTTGCTGTGAAATATTATATCAAGAATTGTAATTACATGCCCCTGTTGAACAGGGTCAGAAAAATTGGGCCTTTGGTGGTGGTGTTGCCACAACACTATAAGCCTTCACAGTTACTTTTGGTGGGCACAGGAACGGGCCCTGCTGCAAAATATTACAGCAAAAATTGTAATTACACACTCCTGTTGAACAGGGGCAGAAAAAGTGGGCTTTAGGCACTTGTGCTGGTGCCACAACACTGCAACCCCTCACAGATACTCTAGTTGAGTGCAGGAACAAGCCCTGCTGCAAAATATTACAGCAAAAATTGTAATTGTATGCCCCTGTTAAACAGGGGCAGAAAAATTGGGCCTTAGCCACTGGGGGGTGGTGCCCAGAACCAAAAATGTTCTTACAAGCTATTAACATGAACACTGAGGAGGAATGGGATAGTCACACAGCATAACAGGATAGTCACTCAGCATCAGCATAGGCAGTCTTGAAGGGATCTCACATTCATGGAAAAAAATATTTGGTTACAGCATCAGGTGCTTGGTAGCTGGTGATCCAAAATGGATTCATTTTATGAAGATCAACCAAGTCAGTGGACAGGCACACTGTCAATCATAGTTAGCTGTAGAGTATGTAAACAAATCTGTGCTGACTTTTTACCCCATATTAAATCTCTGAACTGGGCATCTATTTGGGTAAACCATTTGTGTGGTATCCATATAGGGGCATTGTGGAATATATATGAAAGTTGTGGGGCCCACGCCATTTTAATTAAATTTGCCCTGCCTGTGACAGAGAGGTCATTTCATCTTTCAACTTCATCTGAAATTTACAGAGTAAGGGTACTAATTCAGTGTACTATACTGCTTTGGGTCTGGAGTTACCTGTATGCCGAGGAAGCGGAACTCACCAACTGTAATAATGTCTCTTGCACAATCAGGTAGAGGCTGTGGCAGGGGGTCCAGTGGCATAAGCACTGACTTATTACAGTTAATACTGAATCCCGACAGCTCACCGGAGTCAGCTATTAAATGCATTATATTCTTCAAGGAGGTGTCTCCTAAGTAAATCAATGTGTCATCCGCGTATAGAGAAATTACATCATGGTTAAGGCCTTCACAGAAGCCTATGATGTTTTGCAATTCTTTGACATGTATGGCTTTTTCCCCTTCATGTCCCCTCCCCCCCCATCTCTAACCCTCTCTCTCCCCCCTTCTTCTCCTATCCAGCTGGTTGTTAAGACCCTTTGTTCATTTGTAACTACAAATATTGTACCAATGACAATGTTTCATTGTTATTATGCATTTATATTTTAATAATACAATTAAATGGTGTCAGAGATTCATTTATAAATGTTGTATGTTGTTTGACTTGCTGTAAGGTGACAGTGTGAGCTTTTTTATCTTTCTGATCCCGTGTTTGCATCCTTAAGTCAGCTGAGGCCGTTCTGGGTGGAGGGGATGTTTTTCTTTCCCGGCGATTGGTGTGACTTGGAGTGGGGCGCAATTGGCGATCCACCTTACAGGTGGACGATACGGCCTTCTGTTATCCTCCCTTTGCAAACAGTCCGATGGACATATAACATCGGGGCTGTAAGCGCAGGCGTGCAGGTTTTTGGTTCCGCGCGTGCGCTGTCCCTCCCGCCGCCCTAACTGGAACGCGGTCATCCCCTGTACGCGGCCATACTTTGGGTATCGTGGTGGGAAGTGCGCATGCGCTGTTATCTCTATGTGCGCGCACTGTACAAGCCACTGACCCCGCTGACATCATGCGCCGGCGACACGGCGCAGAGGTCAATGCGGGGTTGAGGGGTATAAAATGGCGGCCCCACGCCATCCCAATGAGACCGACTGGATCCACGGGATATACGGAACTGCTACACGATCGGTGAGTTAGGAAGGGGGCGACCATTTAATAAATCTACCTTGATGAGGGGTACTATATTCAGCTTGTAGTCTGATAATAACCTCCTGCTTTATAACCTTTTCAGTTATCCCCACTCACTAGCTGATTGCTATTTGGAGTTCATTTTGACTCCATATACATTAAAATGCCCTGTGTGGCGTATATGGATTTGTGAACGTGTGCAGTTGCATAAGACCCGGGATCCACTGTTCTATCCAAACAATTGCATGTATTGGTAATTATTCTTGACTTCTTTGGAAGCTAGACGAGACTACATTTCTCTATTTTCACCACTTTTTTGGGCACCATTTTCACTTCCTCTGTATAACCAATTCAAGATTTACATCACATTGGTGTTGGGCTACATGCAGTTGTTAGGCATGTATAGTTTCACCTATAATCCCCTTTTTTGGAAGAGACTTCTTTTCCTTTTTACCTTTGTGATTTTCACATGGGTTTTTATCTGTGCACTTACACACCTTCTGGTTTTTCCTTTATAAACAAAGAACTAATCAAAAACTAAAATCATTAAAATGACCTTGTTTGGATACAGGTCGGCATTTGGGTCTGTTTTTCTCCCCCTCCCAGTCGCCGGGAGAGATTTGTTCTTCCTTTCGCCCCGTAATTCAGGCTTCGGCTGATGTAGGGAGAGGATTAGAGAGGTAAGATCACACTCTCACTATATATTATAAACAATTGTCTCCTGTACTGAATTGCCCTATGCATTGTTATGTAATCTTGGTTTTTTTCTATTGTTATACTTATTAATAAACTCATGTATCTTTTAGATGTGGGTAATATCCTGAAGAAGCTGAGAAGCAAAACTAGTTGATTTACCCCACTTCTCCTCTTTGAACTTGTGATATTTATCCGAAGTTGTAATTTCTTGTATTTTTAATAAATTGTTTTATGAAATATTGCCTTTTCTTATATTGACCAAACCGATGTATGTGCCCCGTGATAGTCCCCTTGCTCACATTCCCTCGGCATCTCTGATTGGAGACCAGAGATCTCGAACTTATTTCTCTAGTTAAATTGGGATGAGGATTTTGGATTTTGTATATGTTATATATATTTTTTTTTGTTTTGATGTGAGGCCGTCTATTACATGTATGGCTAGAGGTTTAAGAGCTAGAGTGAACAACAGGGGTGATAGAGGACACTCCTGTTGCATGCCCTTGAAGAGTCTGAAGGGTTTTGATACATCTCCAGTGAAAAGAGGGGCCCACCCCAAATTTTGTCAGTGTTTCTCACAGATAGGGCCATTTAACACTGTCAAATGCTTTGGCAGCCTCTAAAGAGAAGATGGTCCTATTACCTGGTTTGACTGTAGGCAGTTGAAAATTGAGAAATAGTCTGCGTTGGTTTTGAGATGTGGATCTAGTTGGTATAAAACCTGACTGATCTCTTTGGATCACAGTTTGAATACATTTGGCCAATCTGTTAGCCAGAACTCTGGCCAACAGCTTAATGTCAAACGTAAGTAATGAATTAGGTCTATATGCATCTGGAGATAGGGTATCCTTGCCAGGTTTCAAAAGTACAACAATAAATGCCTCACTCATAGAGGGGGGAAGTCTCCCAGTTTCAAATGCCTAGTTATAGACTTGCAGGAGTATTGGGATTAATTGTGCTGTGTAGCGTTTATAAACGTCCACTGGCAAGCCATGTGCACCAGGCGGTTTTCCATTTTGAGCATGGGTCAATGCCTCTAGGGAGCTCCTCCTCAGTCAGTGGGCCATTTAATTGTTTTGTGTCCATGGTGGACAAGCAGGGTATAGGGTATTTTTCTAGAAAGGAGTGGATGTCCTCAGCTGATGAGTGGACTTTAGATGTGTATACATCTTCAAATACATTTTTAAAGACACCCATAATGGCTTGTGTGGAATAACAGGATGTGCCCCGTGCGTCTGCCACTGCTACTATGTGTGAGGGGCCTTGTTGAGATTTGACTAGTAGGACTATGACCCGAGTTTTCGCCTTCTTTAAAGTGTTTCTGTCGCAGAAATAATTTCTTATCTTCAGCAGTTGAAGGGATAAATGCTTGAGCATGGACTGGGCTACCAGCCATTTTCTTTTGGTGTCACCAGTAGGGTCTGCTACATAAAGCTTCTGATCTCTGTGCTTCAGCTTGCAATAGATTTTGCCATTCTTTAGTTTTAGTTTTGATATAATACCTCTTTGGCCCGCTCCCAGACCTAAATGCAGCTCTCCCCGATGGCTCACACATCAAACCTGACCTCAGAGGGCCCCCTGGCTCCAAAGGGCACCATGGACATCCCTTCATTCTCAGGAACGGTGAGTCCCCCACACTGTATCCCCAGGGGCCTCACACATGGCCTTCAGCCCACCATGCTCGGCCCCCCTCCTTCACAATACACCCAATGCTCAGATGCATATCCTCGATTGCTGAGGACAGCTTCAGGACCCCTGTATGCATGGAACTGACCCTGGATCCCTGGCATCCTCAGATTTCTCTATAGACTTACCAACCCCGCTAGGCTCTGTGCACCCATCCAGCCAGATACTACAAGAGCCTGGGGGAGCCATGCAGCCTTCAGTACCTATGCACCTAAACCACCTCGCCCTAAAGCACCAGAGACTGTCTCACTCACAGGCCTTCAGCTCCCCCCAGGGAACAGGTTACACCACCAGCCACCTATACACAAAAGGTGTACTCCCCTGCCAACCACCCCTCTGGAGCAGCAAGCACGAGGGACCCCACGCCTGATCAAGCACTGATCTGGGGGGGCCCATGAAGCTCATCACCTGGACTAGCATACTCTGCCCAGGGCAATGCTACCTCATATGCTCAAACAATGCCATCTCGCCCACCTCCACCACAGCAAACCCCAATGCCAGCCCAAATCCACTCTGTACCCCCACAATGGCACTCATATCTACAGGTGATGCCCACCAAAGAAGACTTCAAGCAGCTAATAGCAGCTGTAATATCCACATGCCGCTCAGAAATACAAGTGCTACAGTCAGGCCTTAAGTATCTAGCAGACAGGGTGGAGATGGCCAAAGAAGAAATACAGGAGACTAAGCTGGCAGTCCACAGAACCCAACTCCAGGGAGCAGACCATCACAACCTGCTGAGAGACTTTCAACACCACATGGAGGACTTGGACAACAGGGGGCGCAGGAACAACATCTGAGTGAGAGGGGTCCCAGAGACTGAGGGCCCTGAGGACATTCAGAACACTTTGCAGAATGTGTTTAACAACCTCCTAGGTGAGCCTGCCACCAAACATATTGAAATGGACAGAGCCCACCAAGCCCTACATTCTAAGAGCTCCACCTCCAAACCAAGGGACATCATCTGTAGGATTAGTTCCTACCCCCTGAAGGAAGAGATCATGCGGCAAGCCCGTCTAGCACGCAAGGTCACTTTCCAAGATGTCAAAGTGAAACTGTATCCGGATCTCGCAAGGATTACCATGCAAAAATGCAGACTTCTGCAACCCCTTTTGCACACCCTACAAGACAAAAACATTCCCTACTGTTGGGGATTCCCCTTTAGCCTCACAGCTAAACATCAGGGCAAATCCACTGCCCTACAATACCCAGAGGATCTAAACGCCTTTTGTGATGTCCTTTGGATCCCTATCCCCCAACTCCCAGAATCGGATTTTGTGGCCACTCCACCTCCGCCACCCACAATGTGGCAGAAGGCCCCCCCCATCCAACCACTCCTGGAACGTGGATGCATCCCGCAAGAGCAACAAACATAGAAATGGCTGAACTAGATAGATCCCCTCTTCATATGTTACCTCCTAATGGATTGACCCGCCATCTAACAAGGCTGGTGAATCTGCCCTGGACAGTCTAGAATATTTAGTCCCCCTTTGTGCCCCAGTTTTAATCCCAAGTTTACCTTATGGGCATGTCTCTGATGAGACCCAAGAGAGTAGGAACTTTCATGCTTACTCGCCCCCCCAATTAAGTGACTAAAGTTACCATAGTTTTGTTGTTTTATTCTATATGACCAATCTAGGGCTCCCTTGCATCCGCCTGAACCATCCCCTTGGATTAGGGTGGGGGGATTCCTGGGAAACCATACTGACCTAGGCCTGACGGCCTCTCAAGGTCATGTGACAACATTTTCTATTAACGCTTCTTTTTCCCTTTCAGCTACCTCTCCTCTTTTCTTCTCCCGTCCGTTATCGTGTAGCTCACCGCGCAGGTCGCAGAATTTGCCTGAATCTCCTCCTGAAGTAGTTCTGCTCCTGGCCTTCAATTTTTGGAACCTCATCTCCACAACAGGTAAGATACCCTCCCCCTCCCCTTACCCGACACCATGGCTAAGATCCTCTGTTTGAATGTTCATGGCCTAAATTCCAATATAAAAAGACATTTGGCACTGAGGGAGTTTAGACAGTCAGGCGCAGACATTATCTTTGTCCAAGAGACACACTTTGATAAAGGGGGAACGTTCACCTCCAAACAATTTCCCTAGATCTACCTTTCCTCAGGACCTCATACATGTGCCGGGGTCGCCATACTTATCCAGCACGGGTCTCCAATCACCTGTTCAGAACACTATAGCGACCCACATGGCCACTTTGTCATCCTTGGGGGTCTGTGGCAAACACAGGAGGTCACCTTATGTGCCCTATATGCCCCGAATATTAAACAATATAGATTATTGTCTAAAGTGTTTGCCCACCTCTTTCGCTTTGATCATGGGTTCTTAGTGGTGGGGGCGACTTTAACTTAACCCACTCTGAAACTGCGGATCGCCACATGGGGAGCCCCCAGACATCGTCGGATTGAGCTCTCAGGGACTCAAAGCTCTTCCGCCAACTTTCTAGACGATATGCTCTCTTCAATGCCTGGAGTGCTCTCCACCCAGGGGATCGGCAGTACACATTTTACTTGGCACCCCACCGAACACACTCACGTATTGACTATTTCTTTATCAATAACCCCACACTTAGAATAACACGCAAGCATGGATACTCCCGATCTCATGGTCTGACCACGCCACTATCTTGCTTACTTTGGAATTAGGCTCCCCCCAACCTTAGGCCCTACAACTGGAGGTTAAACACATTCCTTTTCCAGCACCGCTCATTAAAATGTTACTTTGCGGAAAACACCACTACTGACATCTCCCCCCCTACACTCTGGGAAGCCCATAAGGCCATCCTTCGAGTCAGATGTATGGCAATATCCCCTGCCATGAATAAAGATGCTCTGGCCACAAAGATCCAAACCAAGAAAGAGCTTAAGGTTCTAGAACACCGACTACAATTGTCCCCTACCCTATCCCTCCTTAAGAAAAGGCTTTGCTTAGACTAAAACAAGTATTTTATGATAAAGGTAATAAGGCCCACTGCCTACTGGTGAAGAAAATGTGTGACAACTCCAACATGTTCACGCTTCACTAGATTAAGAACAAAACAGGCTGCCTACTATCCCACCCTAAAGACATTGCTCATACCTTTGCAGAATTTTACACAGACCTCTACAACAATCCTGACATCCCCAGTAACCCCCCAACCTATCCCATCGCATGCAACAATATCTTGAACTAAGTGGAGTCCCCCAACTCCAAGCCACTGACTTAGCAACCCTAAACACACCAATTACTGAAGAAGAAATAGAACAGACTGTTAAATCTCTACCATCCCACAAGTCCCCAGGCCCAGACGGACTACCTTATGAATACTATAAGACCTTCTTTGCCCTTCTACTCCCCCACATGTGCAAACTCTTCAATGCCTTCCTCCGGGACACCCCCATCCCAGCAGACATGCAACAATCCTTTATTACTCTGATCCCCAAACCAGACAAAGACTCTATCGTATGCGCCAACTACAGACCCATCGCTCTGCTGAACTCGGACCTCAAAGTTTTTACAAAACTGCTCTCAATTGGCCTGAATGTAGTCCTCCCCTCTCTTATCCACAAGGATCAGGTGGGCTTTGTCCCACTCAGACAGGCGGGCGACAATACCAGATAGGTGATTGATCTGGTGGACGTGGTGAACAGGGAGAATTCGGCATCCTTGCTACTTAGTCTGGATGCTGAAAAGGCCTTTGACCTTCTTGGTTGTTCCTTCCTGTTCGCCACACTAAAACATGCTGAGTTTAGGGGACCTTTCCTATAAGTGATTCAGCACCTCTACTACCACCCCACATCCCAGGTTAGGACTTCCATCACTCTCTCCCCCTCATTCTCTATAACTAACGGTACACGGCAGAGGTGCCCACTTTCACCCTTGCTATTTGCACTGTGTGTTGAACCCCTAGCTGCCTCTGTTCAAAATAATCTAGATATCCGGGGTGTATCAGTCAGGAGCAGACAGTTTAAAAATTCACTATTCGCTGACGACATTATCCTAACCCTGGCAAAACGTATAATCTCCCTCCCAAATCTCCATGCAGAACTAGACTGCTATGGGGCCCTCTCAGGATACAGAAGGCTAAATCGGAGGCTCTTCCAATTAATATCCCCGAAGCAGAAACAACACACCTACAGACCAATTTCTCCCATCACTGGAAACATGCCTCCTTGAAATATCTGAGAATACACATCATCCCAAAATTCACCACCCTATACCAGGAAAACTCCCCCCCCCCTTCCACTTGATCAGAACCATGCTTCTGCAGTGGAAAAAGCAACAGATCTCCCTCCTAGCCCGGATCGCTTCAGTTAAGATGATGATCCTCCTGGAGCTACTATACCTTTTCCAAACACTACCTATCTCGGTCCCCTACAAACACCTGAGAAAACTCCAATCTGACTTACTTAAATTTATCTGGAACCACAAAGGTATAGAATACCCCAATCAGTAATAATGGAGGTGTGTTAAGGAGTTATTCCTGCGCCTAATCAGGGAAGGGAACAACGATCTAATTTTTGTACCGCTGCATACACTGGAAATGGGGTACTTGAACCCCTTTTACAGAATAGAAAAATATGGGAAGTAGTGTTGCGCAGTACTGGATAGGTAAAAGTTATCCTGAAGATTTAATAAATTCTGTCTGCATCAAAGTGATAAAAATAAGTGTGCTATCGCCCAAACTAAAACAGGGTGATATATGGGAGGTAAAAAATTGGCAAAATGAAATGAAAAAATGATGCTAAAGTGTGGATAAATTTGTGTGAGTGTCTTCTACATCACAGTGTGGATAACATAGTACATAAATAATCAGCGAAATAAAATAGTGATTCTTAATGCGATTAACCAAAAAATCGCATAAAAAGTGCCAGTGCTGAACGGTGAATAAATCTATAAAAATATCTCCTACACCATAAAATAAAAACCAATATACATATAAAAGTCACTAAAAACCAAAATTATGTAAAAAAACTTAATAGTGACTAAGAAATCGCATAAAGTGCCAGTGCCAAGGATTATTGTAGATAGATGCGTATAAATGTCTATAAATGTCTTTATACCATTTACTAAATCGTGTAAGTACGGTGAACATATATAATCGTGCAGCATAAAAAGAATAAAAACTTATAACAAAAAAACGAAGAGATGAAATCTCTTAAAAGAAAATCACGGTGGATGTGCACAGTGATTTAAAACTATATCAGCCAATACACATAGTTAAAGAGGTTGCACAATCGCATATATAAGGTTAATGTCCATTCAAGATGTGCATCAACTGGTGGCGATTCTATCCAAAATCGCATGTAACAGAAACGCATATGGTGCTGGTACTGGATTATTTTGTGTGCGCTATAAGATAACGATGCAATCGGTGATTGTATTGGTGATGGTGACTATATCCCACGTGGTCCTGTGTGCTCAGGGTATGAATGTCCCCTTACCTTACAGCTGTAAGGTAACAGCGTTTGACATGTGTATCCTCAGGGTTCTTGGTAATCCTTATCCCTCGAGGTCCTATTCTTGTAGCCCCAAAACCTGGCGTCTCCTGCCTATTGCGCCGTGTTGATCTCCTCAAATGGACGCTCAGCGGTACTCAGCATGGGGGGGGGGGGGTTGTTAGGTTGCCTCAGCGGTAGATAAATGTGAGGGTTAAACAGATAAGGAAGAGGGGAGCCCCATAGTGTAGTAAATTTGAACAAAGTTTAGGTTTTATTTAAATATGCTGAATAGTACTCACAAACATATAGAGCTTCTTTGCAAGGTATAAACGAGCCTCGAGCTCGATTGCGTCACTTCCGGTAGCGTCCCGACGCGTGTTCGTCACGGTCACGTGACTTCATCAGGGGATCCTTATGTGAAGTTCTGCTCCTATCCTCCACGGCATTAGCCACTAAATTAAAATCTCCTCCCACTATCAGGTGAGGAGAGACATATCTGTCAAGAGTACTCAGGAATAAGTGATAGAAGGTTCCCTGTGCAGTGTTCGGGGCATACAGATTAGCAATTGTAATCCCCTTGCCCTGCAATTTACCCTGAACAATTAAGAATCTGCTATCCTGGTCTTTAAACACATGTGAGGGTTCAAATGGAACAGTATTACGAATATAGATTGCCACTCCTCTGGTCCTGGACTCAAAAGTAGTAGTGTAGTGTAATTTATATGACTTATCAAAAAATGTAGGGCAGGCCCCCAAGGAGAAGTGCGTCTCCTGTAGCAAAATGATATCCGCCCCAATCCGCTTATAATATCGGAAGGCCTTCCTCCGTTTGTGGGGGGAATTAAAGCCCCTCACATTATGTGAGATAACATGGAGACCCATATCATCAAGTATTTAAACGCAAATGTGCGTATGATCCGCAGGATGGACTAAGATCACTATAGTAGGGGCCAGAACCAGAGGAGCTCCCAGCGGCTAATATCAGGCCAAATCCAGTGCATATAAGGCCTTCAGGAGATCAGATACGAATCGGAAATCCATCAGCCCCAAGGTTACATTCATAGAAAACCCACTCAGTCGTGAAGTCAGCAAAACAAATAAACAAAAACGTAAAAAGAAAACTTAACACTCTATGGGGTCTGGGTGGAAAATCCAGCCAGATCAAGAATATTGTGTAAATACCAGGCCTTGCGGCCCAACTGCCACCTGCTCCACACATGCCCCACAGTAGGTGAAGGACTTTAACGAGCGGAGAGACTAATCGGTGATGAGTGTAGTCCAACGACACGGTACCCAGAGCCCTGGGACCGAGGACACGTGGGGAATGGTGTGCAGGTATGGAAGGGGGGGAGCGCTGCTCCGAATGTCAGAGGAGAGGAGACTCAGGAGAGATAACGCAAAAACCGAGTCACTTCCCTCAGCTTCCGGGGACATGGAGAAAACAAAAGATAAATGAGCTGAGTCCATACTGGGCATTAGGAAATAGGGACTCCGGAAAGTTCAAAAACCACCGAAAACAGACAAAGGGAAGACCTCTTAAAGAATTACGGTCAGGAGAACAAGACGTCAAACGTCCGGTAATGGCTGAAGTCTGCGAGACCTTCTGTCTCTTTGCGGTGATGGCGTAGCCCAGATGGGGGATGGTCGTGGGGTCGGTGGGTGTCGGGGTGAACGTTGTCGTTCCAGGAGACCCAGCTTCACCAAAATGTCCTTGCCCTCGGAGACCGTAGAGGCGATGTAAGTGGAACCGTTGTGAGGCACGATCAGTTTATCAGAAATCAGAAATATCCGGGTATATCTGGACGGAGGCCCCATCCAATTGGATGCGTGGCATGTTTCGTGAGGCACGAAGGATTTCCTCCTTTATAAGATAGTCCTTGAGACACAAGACGATATCCCTGGGCGGCTTCTCGGGGGGAGGTTTAGGTCTCAGAGCGCGATGTAAACAATCGCATGTAAAGGCTTCGTTGGGTTGGTTCGGAAGCAGTAGTTGAAACAGGCGGACGATCGTAACTGGAAGGTCCGTCACCGACTCAGGGATACCACGCACCCGAACGTTATTCCTCCTGTTGCGGTTGTCGAGGTCCTCCAAGTGGTTTTGAAGTTGAACGACCGTGTCCCCGAGCAGCTCATGATCCCTTCGTAAGTCCGAATAGGCAAGGTGTAGTTCATCGTGTTTAACTTCCAGGAGGTCTGTCCTATTACCAAGGGCCGCCATTTCTTGCGATAGCATGCTTGTGGATTTGTGCAGCTCCGTTTGGAACTTCTTCGCTAGCTTGTCATACATGGAAGACAGGCTGTCCTCCAGGTCAGCTTTAGTTAGGTGAGTGTCGCCCATACCTTTGAGTGAGCCCGCCGGCCGCGAGGCTTCCACGGTTTGGGCGCCATCTTGGGACATGTCTTGTCTGTCCGTGGTTCGTAGAAGGTAGGCCGTAAGAGAGCGTTGAGCGGTTTTCCGCTTGCCCTTCTTGGATGTCGGCATGCACAAGTGGTCCCGCAGGAGAGTGATGTTATTTATGGGCCGGTAGACGGTCCGAATCGTCCTGGGGAGTGTTGTTTATTCTCCTCTGTCCCGGGAGCTCCGAGACTTAGCTGCTGCCTCGTTCCGCACCGCGTATGCGCCCCCCCTCGCCAGGTTTTTTATAGTTATTTACAAATACGCCACTACACCTTGACCATAGCGCCTGACCTGCAATTCTCCCCCGAAACCCCTTTTGAAAATTTAATTCTAGCAGGCTCTGGCCAGAAGGGCTTAATCTCTGACATTTAAAAAATACTAAATGCTTACCCACTAGATACACACCTATATGATTAAGTGGGAGAAAGCCCTCAATGAGGAAATCCCTATAGAACAAGAGCTCATTTTGCACACTATATAAAGAAAATGCATATAAAATTATACTTTTCTGGTACATGACTCCAGATGTGCTCCACACCATCCCCCACATTTATTGGAGCTGCCCACCAATTACCTCCTTCTGGAATGTGGTCCAGCAGTTACTGACCAATCTTCTAGAAACACCAGTCTCCATGACCCCCAAATTTTTCCTACTGGGCTTATCGCCATTAAGGATCTCCACACACTATAAAAAACTAGTACATCCTCACAGCTGCCTGCTGTCTTATCACCCTAAACTGGAAATAATGCCCCCCCCCCCACTCCTGAGATATTGTACGCCAGAATTAAAGATGTGGAGCTGATGGAGAAGATGACGGCCAGGATGCAAGACAGGCTGGATGCCAATGACAAGGTATGGGAGCTGTGGCACCTTCGGGAGGACCCACCATGACCAGGTAAATGAGCTGCTACAATGACCTCTTCCTTCTTTTTCTATTCCTCTCTTTCTCCTCCAATATGAGTACTCCTGTGACTCTCACTCCCTTATATAGGATGCTACATGTCATTACATGACACTAAAATGCATATACAACAATTTCAGAAGTGTGACTGTTGCTATCTTAGGACATACTGAAAGAAATTTTGAGCATACGTCTGAAAAATTAATGCATAATACGAGACAGAGGTATGAGCAGAATTTGTCATTTCTCGGTAGGAAATCAGTTAATGACAAAAAAAGATATTGAAAAAGAAATAACATCAGAGTTAGATCCCTTCAGAATGAGGCAATTAGAAGCCTTTATTAGATCTAAATCAAAAGTATATGTAGAAATAAGGGCACTGACTGAGTTTGAAGAGATCTGTTTGAAAGGAGATGTACTGAGACATTTGATGTCTTATTTTTATAGTATGTTAATAGAACAGGAGACTCCACAAGAACTTCCTTTTCTTCAGGCCTGGGAAAGAGACTTAGGGACTACGTTCTCCCCAGAACAAAAGGATAAGATGTTCCTGTTTAATCAAAAGGCCTTGATGGCAAGCAGATATCAAGAAGGGGGATATAAGATCCTTACTAGGTGGTATAGAACACCAAAAGTGCTACATCAAATCTACCCCCAGATATCGGAGACATGTTGGAGATGTCATGGAGCGGAGGGAACATTATTACATATTTTTTGGGAATGTCCAAAAATTAGAGTGTTCTGGGAGATGGTAGCTGATACTATTGTAATGATAACAGGAATTGACCTTGGAGATAAACCGGCAACTTTTTTGCTGGTGGATATTCCAATGGCAATAGAAAGATTCAAAAATTCTTTGCTGAGACACCTAGTGATGGCAGCAAGGGCATGTATTCTTTGATAATTGACAATTTGACAATGACAATGAGAGATCAAGATGAGAAATATCAGAAGATTTGGGCTCCATATTTAAATTATAGAGAAAGTATGATGTAAAACATTTGAAATATGGTAGAGCTGTCGGATCGTGGGGGGGGGGGGGGGGTGAAGGGGGGGATTATTATGAAAATTCCCTTTTTTTTTTTTTGGGAGGGAAGAGTGAGGGATGGGGGAGGATGATGTGGAATTGAGGTATAGATTGGAAATATTGTAAGATATAGCTGTTAAAGAAGTTGTAGGTATATAATGAACTGTAATGTGAAAGAAAAGATGGAAAAATAAAGAATTTATAAAAAAATGAATGCATGATACGATTCGTACATTTTCATTCTACGTATTCCTGTACTTTAAATGCTAATAATAAAATGTTATTTGGAAAAAAAGTTAGCTAAGATTGTAAGGAGACTGGCTGATAACGGAGGAGGAATGTACAACCCTGACAGTACACATTTTGTTCCATATAGAGAGCATAAAACTAATACATAACAACGTCAATTTTAGCTTCCAGAAGGGACAATTGTGCATCTCTTTTATTCATATTCCCCTCGAATATGTAGAGTAGTACTGGTGACAAAACTGTCTTTGTGCAAATAGTTGTGGGGAGATGAGTCTCCTGCAAACATATCACGTCAGCATTCAAACGCTTGATCGTGCGAAGCACGGCCAATTGTTTAACTGGATTATTTAAACCCCAGATATTCCAGGACAGTATTCTAGTTAGCATAGACATTGAATCAGCATAACAATAGTAATGGTTATAGATCCTATGTGTATTACATGATCATATGGAAATAGGTTGTGACAACTAGCACTTAAAGTCTGTGTCCAGATGGAAAAATTTTGAAAAGCATCCTGATTTAGTAAGAAGTTGAGTGGCAGATCCATAGGTGTGGTAGTGTTATGGAAAGTAGGAACCACAAATAGTGTAGAAGATAATGGAGAAACCATGGTAAAAAAAAAAATCTGAAAAAAAACCCCAAAACATGGTGGAATTGGCCAACAGGGCCTTATATACTTGCCAGAAGAGGCCTGGGGGTCTGTACCAGACCATCTAGGTGGAAACAGTGGAAGCGCACTTCAGTGTCTTACAACTTCTCAACAGGAAGAACAAGAGCCGTGGTTGCAGAAAAACTATTTGGAGAGCAGACAACTATCTCTGCCTTGGTAAGCTGTCAGTGGGGAAGATAGGGAAAGAGATTCCTGTGTTCAGCTTTAGAGTTTTATGGTTCATGATGGTGCATGGCACCTGTTGCGTGCTTCACAAATTGTTTGTTCTTCTCACTCCAGCTATTGTGCAGCTGCTGATGGGGAGTCAAAGAATTGCACTGAGCCCAGCACCTCAACTCTCAGATCAAGATCTCTGTGGCAACGTTTCTCATCAGAAAAAAATGGCTCTCTGCTTCTGCAGATCAGCCGAGAAATGCGGAAAAAGGGAAATTTTAGAATTATCCATTTTCAGTGCAGCTGGTTTTACTCTGGCATTGTACAGAATTGCATCTCTGTCCTTGTAATTGAGAAGTTTAAATAGGAAGGGTCATGGAGGATCTCCTGGCAGAGGAGGCCTAGCTGGAACTCTGTGAGCGCGTTCCACAGTAAACATGGGGGAGAACACTTCTCTGCCAAATGCATTGATCAGCCATCGTTCAATAAACACTACAGGATTTTTCCCCTCCATTCTTTCAGGCAGACCTATAATGCCGCGTACACACGATCAAATTGTCTGGCATACCTAGTCCGACATACAATCCGACTGATAATCCGGTGGACTTTCTACCGAACGGACTTGGCCACACACGGACACACAGAAAGTCCGGCGTTTGCTAGCGCGATGACGTACAGCACGTACGACGGGACTAGAAAAAGGAAGTTCAATAGCCAGTAGCCAATAGCTTCCTTTTTCGTACTTGCTTCTGAGCATGCGTCATTCTTAGTCCGCCGTACTAGCATACTGACGAACGTATTGTCCGCTGAAACCCAAGTCTGAGGGGAAGATTGGAGTGAAAAAATACTTTCTTAGTCCGCCGGACTTCACGCTGGAAAAGTCCGCTGAAGCCCACACACGATCGAATTGTCCGCTGAAATGTGTTTCGGCGGACTAAGTACGCCGGACAATCTGATCGTGTGTATGCGGCATTACGCTCACGTTGTTTCTTCTCATCCTAAATCTTCTAAGCAAGAAGTGTGTTGTGTCAGCAAGTGGTTATTGTATGTTAGGTCTCCCTGCATGGGCGCCATGTCATCTTCTATGGAGCTCACTTTCCCCGCCAGGGCTGATGTTCTTCCCTTAACTTTTGAGTATCTTGGCGTAGGAAGGTTATTTCTGTCTTCACCCCTTTTATTTCAGCTGTGATTGTTTACAGCCGTAAAAATGTCCAGCAGCATGGGTTCACCTTTAGGATTAGGGCTGGTGGGGATATGAGGCCTAGCAGGGGTATCCCCTGGACGACTCAGTGCATCCCATGCAAAACTGGCACAATTGGAGTCTTCCAGCGGCACTGTGTCATCAGCCTCGGAGATTCCTCTGGAGTACTGGAGAAGGCTGCTGGATCTGTGGAGAGTGGCATGGAGAGCAACTTTTCCGCCACCTCTCTGTGTTTCTCCTTTGCAGAGCACTGCGCGAGGGTGCCATTTTGGCCCATGAGGTCTGCGGGCCTGGACTGATATTGCCATTTTGTAGTGGCCATCGGGGTTGCAGTACAGAGAAAACGGGGTGGTCAGGAACAGGGGACCTTCTGACCCCTGGTAAGCTGTGTTTTGAGCAGGGTATATCGGTTCCTCAGGTTTTCTGATCAGATTTTTCGGTGGAGTGAGCTGAAAGAGCGTCCGGCTACATTCGCTGCCTGGCCACGCCCCCCACCAAGGTGGTATTTTTAATCTCTCTGCTTCAAGGGGAACCTCAGACTTGGGCCCATCGGTTACTCAAGGGAAACAGTGAACAAACGCATGCTATGTCATCCTCCTTCAATGCCATAGCCCAGCTTTACGAAGATCCACAATGGACTGCCACAGCAGAGACTGCCCTGTTTGCGCTCCAGCAGGGCTGCAGAGCAGCTGAGGACTATGTTACAGACTTCAGACGCTGGAGCCCAGACACCCAGTGGAATGACGCAGCTCTGCGACACCAGTTTAGGATGAGTCTTTCCAAAAACATCAAGGATAAACTTGCCTGAGTGGGAATACCCAATACCCTTGAAGAATTGATCACGCTAGCTATCCAGATCGATCGGCAGCTCTGTGAACGCCAAACAGAGCGTTCCGCTCAGCAGGGCCATTCTGTATGGATGACCCCAAGAGCTCCAGCCCCTGTCGCATGCTACCGTTAACTAATTAATTAAGGGCCACTGGGGTATACTTATACTCCGTGGTCAGTAGTCAATGCTGCTACATCCCTTTGCCACATACATGGAAACACTCTGTGACTTGTGAGTATTTTTGTGAGTATTCCTGTTTACCCCACTGTGCTTTCATTCGGAGGATCAATTTTTAATGCTACTTCTCTTTATAGGTCAATTAATCTATAGGCTCCATTGCCTAGCCCCTGGCTTCAGTCTCTCCTGCGGGCACATTCTCTTTGCAAATCTTGAGCCTATTGAGGCTTTTTGCTTATTTTGAGTAAAACCTTTTGTACAGTATATGGGAATTGAGGCTCCTTCAGTTTTGTGCAACCCGTTCTTTCTTTACACAGAAGATTGGGTAAGCGATTGTTTGTAATATAGTTTTTGTTGGCTATCCTCACTATCTAGCACACCTGTCTGTCTTTTACTGATTGATTTTTTGTTCTTTAAGTACATCTTTATGCCTGCATACTGTGGCCTCTTTTCTCTATGGTGGAGGCTGGGCCATCTGTGATCTACGTATATCTGGATCATATTGGTTCAGTTCATTCTATTTTGGCCAAACTACTAGGTGGTATAGGGCTATTTGAATAATTGGTGGTAGCTTGGACAGGAATCTGAGAGGTGGCTCTATGGAATCCTTTTGATCTCTTCTGATGATTTTATGGGGTGTAGGCTCTCTTCTATACAGGGCGACCCTCTTAGACACCTCTAGACATCCTTTGGTAGCCACCTGTATGTTTCTTTATAATCTTTTTTCATTTTGCATAGGAAGGGTGGACCAAAAGGGAAGTAGTCATGGCCAAATACCAGTCTGGGACAAAGCCACACAAACCAATGACAGGCATTTGTATGTAATGGTCCCAATACATCTATCTTTGATGTAATATCTCAGGTAGGTTATCTCTTGATTATACTTTATATCCCCCCCTTTTTTTTTCTCCCCCACTCTCATTCATGCTAGCACATGTAATTTTTTGCAAATTTGTGTAAGATTGTGTTTTTCTATGTTGTAGAATTATCAACTTACCACCCAACTTTTTGCTCTTCACCCCTGAGGAAAGTTTTCAGCAACTAGAAACACGTCGGGTGAGGGGTCATCAGCTTAGAGTATGATTAATATTTATTGGTTGTTTTTTTTTAATGTAATTATGTGTTTATAACATTTTGCTATACCATTGGGACACTGTTTGCTTAGTAGTCCCTCTGGTTTTAATGTATTTATGTGTATCTTTTGTTCTGTATTTGTTAATAAAATATTCATGTTTTTGATTTGTGTGTTGTGTTGGTGGTCACTTATAATCCCATTTATATAGGGGAATTTTTTTGTTCAAAATGTATCAGAGATGAGACCACCACACTAGAATCTTTTGATCCACTGAGAGCCCCCTTCCCTCTGTCGCATGCTAACTGGTACCAGCTAGTTCAGGCCCTACCAGTTCAGCATCTGATGTTCCTGAGCCTATGCAATTAAGATTGATGCGACCAACCCTGTCCCTTAGAGACCGAGCACGCAGATGCCCTGCAAAGACTCTTAAGTGCCCATCTTCTGTTCCTGCTAACATGTCAACATTGTCTGCCAATGCCACTCACCTTGCTCTTCCACTCTCTTTCCAGTTCTCGGAAATAATAATCTCAGTCAATGCTATCATTGACTCCGGAGCATGCAACTGCTTCATTGACCTAACTCTCACCACTCAGAAACTTATCCCCCTGCAAAAAAATATGCATTGACTCTCTGTCTACTTGGCTGTCTACTTGGCTGATGGCTCTTATATAAAGTCAGGACAGGTAACCCAGGAGACACCTCCATTATCTGTTATCATCTCCACCCAACATAAGGAACTACTGAGCCTGGACACCATCTTCTCCCTATTGTTTTCTCTCATCTTGGGCCTACCCCGGCTTCAGGCCCACAATCCCCAGATCAACTGGATATTCGCAGGAGTCAAATTCTTGTCAGCCTACTGCCAAAGACATTGTGTATCAAAGCCCCCTGATCCATCAGCCACATTGTTATGTATGGACTCTGATCAAAACATACTTCAGTCAGTGCCTGAACCGTATCACAAATTTATTGACATCTTCTGCAAACAAGGGGCAGACACACTTACCTCTCATCAGCCCTATAACTGCCCGATTGAGCTTCTCCCTGGGGCTGAGATTCCTTTTGGGTGCATTTTTTCCACTGGCACAACGGGAGCAGGAGGCATTGTAGGAATACATCAACAAAAACATTGAAAAATAGGATTTTTTGTACTCACCGTAAAATCCTTTTCTCTGTAATTCACGACTGACACAGCTTCTCTGTCAGGGCTGGCTTAGCCCTTCCTCCTCTGGGCTGGCTGCTCAGCTGTCGGCTAATTTCTTCATTGCCTTCACGTTTGGTCACATCGCAAGGAACCTTCTCCTGCTGTTTGTTTCAAGACTGGCTTGCTGACATCTCTCCTGGCTTCTTATCCGGCTTGCAGTTGCTCTCCTTGGATCCCTGACTTCTGAACTGGCTGATTACCCGATCTGGTTTAGGAACTTTGGACTGGCTGACTACCCGATCTGGCTATTGGACTCTGGCTATGCTTGACTACGCTTTTTTCTATTTACCTTTTATTTTTATTATTAATAAACAAGTGTGATTTGATTGTACTTCTGTCTCAGTCTGTTTCATGGTTCCTGACAGTACGTGAAGGCCATGAATTCAGAAGATAAGTCATTACACTTGTTGGTAATATTTTTTCCAGATTGGATGAGCAAGATCACCACATGGATCAGTTTGCCTTGGCATTACAAACGCTCCTGAATTGCACGGCTCACCTGGAATCCCCCACGGTGGCTGCTCCGGTACAACCTGAGTCACAGGCCATCCCTGCTGCTGTGCCAGTCTCTGTGCAGGCACCCGCCTCGAGTATTACCTCTATAAGAGGTATGTCTGGTTCTGCTCCGCTTCCCCAGCGATTTGGGGGCGATCCAGTTCAATGCAGAGGGTTTCTCAATCAGGTTGAGATATACTTCAAAATGCTGCCCCAGGCATTTCCCACAGACAGAAGCAAAGTAGGTTTCGTGATATCTTTGCTTTCTGAGAGAGCCTTGGCCTGGGCTAACCCTCTATGGGAGACGCAAAAACCTGTTGTCTTGAGTTACCCTCAGTTTGTGGCCTCCTTTAAAAGGGTTTTTGACGTCCCTGCATGCTCCGCTTCTGCTGCCAAGTGCCTCATGTCCATCAAACAGAGTACGAGAACTGTTGCCGACTACGCCATTGAATTCCGTACTCTGGCAACAGAAGTTGCTTGGAACAATGAGGCCCTGGTGGCTGCTTTTTCTTATGGTCTCTCGGATTCCATCAAGGATGAGATAGCAGCCTGAGATATACCCACTGAGCTGGAGAGCTTGATCTCGTTTGCCATCCTCATTGACTCCAGACTCAGAGAAAGACTTTCTCTTAAGGAGCGCTTGTAGAAGCCTCCTGTACATTTGCCTCCGAGCTTTGTAGTCCCACCCATGCCTCCCGGTACCGAGTTTTTCAGTGAAGATGAACCCATGCACCTGGGCTTCACGCGTCTCTCTGTGGATGAGAGAGCCTTTAGGAGGAGGGAGAGATTGTGCCTTTATTGTGGCCAGGCAGGTCACTTTTTGAAGTCTTGTCCTACCCGTCCAGGGAACGCCCGAACCTTGAGGTCCTGTCATGGACAGACCTTAGATGGCGTTGTTTCATCCCCAGTTATCCAGAAGGATAAGCCCCTGGTTTTGGTCACCCTTTCTTGGGCTGAGTCGTCCATCGAGATACAGGCTCTAATCGACTCTGGGGCTGCAGGCCTGTTCATTGATGCTGCATTTGTTTTCGCAGCACTCAATTCTGCTGCAGCTGCGTGACACTCCACTTGCCATTGAGGCCCTTGACGGGAGACCTTTACAGCCTGCCCATGTGACTCATGAGACGGTTCCGTTGTCCATGGCTGTAGGGGTTCTTCACCATGAGATAATCCAATTCCAATTATTTCCTCACCCAGATTTCTACTGGTTATTGGTTATCCTTGGTTACAGAGGCACAACCCCTCTTTTGATTGTCTCCGTGCTGAGGTTCTCTCCTGGTCACCACAATGCAGCGAGACATGCTTCCTGAAGGTATCCAAGGTCCTGTGCACCGCTTCACTCCCCTCCCTGCCGGAGGAGTACTGTGGTTTTGGCGATGTCTTTGATAAATGTCAAGCCGGTAGTTTGCCTCCACACCGCCCTTATGATTGCGCAATCACCCTTCAACCTGGTGCCATACCTCCTAATGGCCGGGTTTACCCTTTCTCGGTCTTGGAGGATAAGGCCATGGAGGAGTATGTTGCTGACGCACTTTCTCGAGGTTTCATCCGCAAATCCTCGTCTCCTGCTGGTACTGGTTTATTCTTTGTGAAAAAGAAGAGCGGTAAACAGAGACCTTGACTAGATTATAGGGGTCTCAATCGTGTCACGATTAAGAATGCCTACCCGATTCCATTGATTACTGAATTATTTGACCATCTCAAGGGAGCAACGGTTTTCATGAAGCTTGACCTGAGAGGGGCATACAATCTCGTGTGCATTAAGGAGGGCGATGAGTGGAAAACTGCGTTTAATACCAGAACAGGCCATTATGAATACCTGGTAATGCCTTTTGGCCTTTGTAACACCCCGGCAGTTTTCCAGGAATTTATTAACGATGTCCTCCAAGATTTGTAAATATTCAATGGACTCCTGCGCTTGTGGATGCCGCAAGCACTTTCATGAGACACCAGCTCATGTATATAGACTAAAAGAAAAAATGGTGATGCTGCGCTTCCAAAAAAATGTGACCTTACACGAAAATGTTATAGAGCTAATTATTCAGATGGAGATATGTCAGATGGTATATATTCAAACTAGTATGGTAAAGTAGTAAGGGAGAACTCTTATCCTAATGTAGAAATTCTTCTATCAATAGTGCCTGCAACAATGTGTACACAATAATAACTGTCACAATCCCAAGTGCAACTTATATCTCTATGATATAAAAATAGCGCTAAGTGCAAAACCACATACAGTGGTCTAACTATAAATCAGACTTCTATGACAGAAAGTGCTGAGTGCATCATAGCAAAACCAAAGTGACTGAAATATAAACAGTTACTGGCTACGTAAGCGCAAACTAGTGACAATAATAAAGTGCAAAAAATGCAAAACTACAGTGCAAAAAATGCAAGCAAGCAAAAATAAAGTGCAAAAAATGCAAACAAAGTGCTTAGTGTAACACAAAATATTAATAAAAAACATATAATAATCGAGCTATAGAACAAAACTCCATAAACAGAAAGTGCTGAGTGCAAAAAATTGGACTATATCCAGCTGTTAATGACGTGAACACAGTCCCGTGATGATGTCACATAAACATCTAAAGTGATTCTGTGCTGGGAAATGTCTCAGAGGTTCTTCCTCCACATAAGTGATTCCACGCATAAGTGTGCACACTGGGTAATTACCTTCTCGCTATATAAAATATAGCGAAAATGCAGCCTCCTCTTGGATATACCAGGAGTCCCAGGAAAGGGGGTGAAAGGGGGGCCTCAGGGGGTCACTCTCAGATCTCCGTCACAGTATACTCCAGCAAGATGTTCCAATATAGCTCAGAGAATAAGTATAAGAGCAACCATAGTGTAGTATGTTTTTAAAAATCACTACTTTATTAAAAGGTTAAAATTACTCACAAACGAAATGGGGTAAATAGGCAGCATTAGCAGCAAAACAGTTCAAATCGACTCCGTATCCTACGTGTTACATCACTTCCAGTGACTTCAAGTTTTGCTGCTAATGCTGCCTATTTACCCCATTTCGTGGTGCTGAGTGCAATTATGAGATTGGTGACAGAGAGCTGTTGGTGATCATTTTAGCCCTGAAAGAATGGAGACATCTCTTTGAAGGTATCACTGTGCCCATTCTTTTTCTTACTGACCATAAGAACCTTACATTCTCGTCTGAGGCTAAGCGACTCTCTCCCAGAAGGGCGCGATGGGCTCTTTTCTTGTCGAGCTTTAATTACATTGTCTCATTCTTACCCGGTACTAAGAATGTAAGGGCTGATGCCTTGTCACGACAATTTTCCTCCACTTCCAAGTCGGAGTCGGTTTCGGTTCCTATGATTCCTCCTGATTGTATCTTGGCTACGGTTCGCACAAGTCTTACTTCTCCTTTGGGTGACAAAATTCTTGCTGCTCAGGTCCATGCTCCTCCTGATAAACCTTGTGACCGCTGCTTTGTCCCAGAGAGTCTCCATACTGCAGTGCTGCAGACTTACATTCTCCCAAGGCAGCTGGCCATCCTGGGAAGAATCAACTCATTTGGGCCATCTCCCAACAATTCTGGTGGCCTAGTCTACGGGCTGATGTTACTGCCTTCGAAGCTGCCTGCCCCATGTGTGCTCAGAGTAAGACTCCACGACACCTTCCAGTGGGCCTCCTACAACCCATACCCAATGGAGAGAGGCCCTGGACTCACCTGTCTATGGATTTCATTGTGGAATTGCCCAACTCCCAAGGCAATACTGTTATCCTTATGGTGGTTGACCGGTCCTCAAAGATGTGTCATTGTATTCCACTTAAGAAGTTGCCCACCTCTAAGGAACTGGCTTCCATTTTTGCTAGGGAGATCTTTCGCTTACATGGGCTACCCAAGGTGATTGTCTCGGACAGGGGCAGTCAGTTTGTCTCCCGGTTCTGGCGAGCCTTTTGTGCACAGTTGGGAATCCAGCTTGCGTCTCTTCCGCGTATCACCCACAGTCTAATGGGGCCGCAAAACGAGCCAATCAGTCCTAGGAGCAATTCCTACGTTGCTATATTTCTGACCATCATAACAACTGGTCTGACCTATTACCTTGGGCAGAGTTTTCTCATAACAGTGCCTTGAATTCTGCCTCCCGATTGTCTCCATTTATGGCGAATTATGGTTTTCAACCTTCCATGTTGCCTGACTTGTTTGTTCTGCAGAGTATTCCTGCATTAGAGGAGCATCTCCGTGGTCTTCGTTCCACTTGGGTACAAGTCCAGGAGGCTTTGTGTCATGCTAATGATAGGTACAGACTCCATGCTGACCGAAGACGCCTGCCTGCGCCTTCCTATCTGGTTGGGGACAGGGTCTGGCTGTCATCTCGCAACCTCCGGCTTCGTGTTCCCTCACTGAAGTTTGCACCTCGGATTATTGGGCCTTTCCGTATCCTTCGCAGGATTAACTCAGTAGCTTATGCGTTGGACCTTCCTCCTAGTATGCGCATCTCAAATGTGTTTCATGTCTCCTTATTGAAACCGTTGGTCTGTAACTGATTTACCACCTCAGTGCCACAGCCTCACCCTATTCAGGTTGAGAACCATGAGGAGTATGAGGTACAATCCATTGTTGACTCCTGTAGGTTCCGTGGGCGCATCGCATATAGTACCTGGTGCATTGGAAGGGGTACGGTCCGGAGGAACGCTCCTGGGTTTCATCCTCTGACATACATGCCCCTGTCCTCCTCCGCGAGTTCCATAGACGGTTTCCCATCAAGCCCGGTGGCCCTCCAAGGGAGAGGGGTCATTGAGGGGGGTACTGTCAGGGCTGGCTTAGCCCTTCCTCCTCTGGGCTGGCCGCTCAGCTGTCGGCTAATTGCCAGCTCTCTTCTCTTTCCACAGTTACCAGCTGTTCCCGATGATGCTCGTCTGACCTGCCTATTTAAAGCATTCCAGCTCACTTCTCCTTTGCCTTTGCGTTGGTCACTTCACAAGGAACCATCTCCTGCTGTTTGTTTCAAGACTGGCTTGCTGACATCCCTCCTGGCTTCTTATCCTGCTTGCAGTTGCTCTCCTTGGATCGCTGACTTCAGGCCTGGCTGATTACCCAATCTGGTTAATGAACTTTGAACTGGCTGACTACCCGATCTGGCTACTGGACTCTGGCTATGCTTGACTACGCTTTTTCTATTTAGCTTTTTATTTTTATTAATAAACAAGTGTGATTTAATTGTACTTCTGTCTCTGTCTGTTTCATGGTTTCTGACAAAGAGAGGAGTGTGGAGGGTATGATGGGGAAGCATAGGGAAGGATTTCTTGCAGTGTCTGTGGGGTGACCAGGGAGCGATGTTGGGAAGAGAAGGGAAGTTAAGTGACCATAGAATGATGTCCCTCAGCTGGGGGGTAGGAAGCAGCTCTGAGTGGTGTCTGTATGAAGTGGTCTGGGGGGTGATACAAGCTGGGGGGGGGGGGGTAGGGGGCTTAGAAGAGGTCAGATAGCGATGTCTATAATCAAAAAAATCTCATCCACTACTATATACAAAAATACTTCTCAATGAAAACAATCTGGTATAAGAAGTACATATCTATATACGGTAAGCCAGCTCCTAGCACTCTGTATACCTGGATGATGAGAAGGTAATTGATGACCATTCATATAACCCGTGTTATCCAATCTCTGAGTCTGTACAATCAGAAGTTACACTGAACCACATACACACAGGATTACATGAATGGTCAGAAATGACTTCACATGATCTGGACTGAGGATTTGGGGATGTTTTTATAGACAGACAAGTGTTCAGGCTTAGAAGTTATCTGTCAACTGTGATTGGGCTTCAGACTCCCCACCCCCACACACACTCACTATCTCTCCCGATTCGCCTGTCAACTTAACCCTTCACTGCATCAGCAGAACAAATGCTCCTGAAAGTTTACAGCTTTCCACCCTAGGAGACTTTTGTCATAAAAAAAACTCAGCTCACATCTCCCTGCATGTAGTGTGAACAGCCATCTGGACAGTAGTTACAGTGAGCTCCGCCTCCGATTCTCTCACCACATTAATGATTGGGGGGGTTGAGTCAGAGATCAGAGAGACCCTCCAGGAGACTGAAGGGGGGAAGAGAGACAGAAAGGAGCTTCGGATCCTCAACACCACACCACAGGCACAGTGTATTTAGAAGAAGTGCCTCTTCTGCTGTCTCCACAGTGGCAGGTGCTATAATGTTCCCCCCTGCCCGAATGGTCTGTCCCTGGTCTGCGGTGAGTAATGTGCCCGGGTGTCAAGCAGTACAAAACCCGGGCACATGATTCAAGACCCATTCTGTCCGGGTGAATCCTGGACAGGTGGCAACCCTAGTAGTGTTCCTGGGGTGGAGGAGGGGCTCCTCATTACTTCAGGCTCTTCAGGTGTCAGGAATAGTGTGGACATATACAGGGGTGGGGGGGCTCTGGGCTGGCTTCTGCTGTCAATTTCCAGGTTTCCTCTGCCCAGAATTCCCCCAACATGCAATTGGGATGGTCTGAGCTGTGATCTGTCATATGGGGTGCTGTGCACAGGAGGCTAGATGAGTTATTATATGGTCATTCTAGGAAGTTTAATCAGCTTCTTCCTCTTATCACACGTTCTCTATGACCCCTTTCACAACGGTGGTCCAATCAGGTCCAGGTCCTCTCAGTTTTTTAGGAGAACCCGATTGGATACAGCAGTCTCTCCTATGGAGCGGCAGATGTCTACTGACACCAACCACCATCCAATCTGATCCTGTCCATCAAAAACAGACGGACAGAGGTCCTATTTTTCATCTGTCTGGTAGATTGGATGGCATCAGATGGAACCAGAGAGGCAGTCCATTTCCATCCAATTGTCCTATAGAGGAGAGCAGGACTGTGTCTGTGTCCACTTTGAATAGCGGAGCGGACACGTCATCCACCAGCTTAGAGTGGATCAGCAGAAACACCCCCCACTGAGCAAGCACGTGCACAGCTGTGTGTGGTAGTGCAGGTTTTTTTTTTTTTTGCATTCAGGCACTCCATGAAGTGCAATGCCGCGTACACATGATCGGACAACCTGCCCACACACGACCGGAATTTTCCAGCGGACTAGGTCCGGCGGACAATCTGCTGGACTATGGCGGGAGTCTGATGAATTTTTTAAATGAACAGACTTGCCCACACACGGAGTAAAGTCCTTTAATTTTGAACGTGGCTCCAGATAGACGTGACTAGTGAAGGAAGTTAATGTCGTTGCCTCCATCGGCCAGATTGACACCTCGCTGGCCCCGTCACCTTGTATGGATTTAAAGTGGAAGCCCTACGCTGAACACATGGCGTATGGGGCTCCCCAAAGTCCATAGCAGACCCTTATCCGAGCACACAGCCCGGCCGGTCAGGAAAGGGGGTGGGGACGAGCGAGCGACCCCCCTCCTGAGCCATACCAGGCTGCATGCCCTCAACATGGGTGGGTGCTTTGGGGAAGGGAGGGCCCTGCGGCACCCCCACCCCAAAGCACCTTGTCCCCATGTTGATGAGGACAAGGGCCTCTTCCCGACAACCCTGGCCGTTGGTTGTTGGGATCTGCAGGAGGGGGGCTTATCGAAATCCGGGAGCCCCTTTAATAAGGGGGCCCCCAGATACCGGCCCCCCACCCTATGTGAATGAGTATGGGGTACCATGTACCCCTATCCATTTACCTGGTGAAAAAAAGCATAAATAAAAAAAGACAACACAAGTTTTTTAAATAATTTATTAGACAGCTCCGGTGGTCTTCTTCCGTCTTGATGGGGTCTTCTCGCTGGACTCCTCTGCTATCTTCTGCTAGCTCTTTTACTAGCGGAGGAGCTCGGCTTTCTTCTTCGACGTCGCCGCCATCCAGGGGTCTTCTTCCGACTTCGGGGTCTTGTCCCACTCTTCGGTTCTTCTTGCCAGGCCTCCGCTATCTTCTTATAGCTCTTTTACTAGCGTTGGCCCAGTCTTCTGTCGTTATCACTGCCTTCACCTTCTTCTTCTTCTTCCTTGCAACGTTGACCCGACGCTCTCTCCCTGTGGCCGCAATGGCAGGGACGCGTTGTGTGGTGACTTATATAGGGACAAGGGGTGGGGTCACAGCGTGATGTCACATGATGACCCCGCCCCTTTATGATGTCACTGTCCCAGAGGATGCTGGGACTGTGACATCATAAGGGGCGAGGTCACCATGTCCGCCGCACAACGCGTCCCTGCCATTGCGGCCAGAGAGAGCGTTCTGTCAACATCGCAAGGAAGAAGAAGAAGAAGAAGAAGAAGAAGGCGGCGACAGCAACAGAAGAACTGGCCAACGCTAGTAAAAGAGCTATAAGAAGATAGTGGAGGCCCGACAAGGTGCTTTGGGGTGGGGGGGCCGCAGGCACCCCCCATGTTGAGGGCATGTGGCCTGGCTCAGGAGGAGGGGCCGCTTGCTCGTCTCCACTCCCTTTCCTGACCGGCCAGGCTGCGTGCTTGGATAAGGGACTGCTATGGACTTTGGGGGACCCCACGCCGTTTTTTCGGAGTAGGGTTCCCCTTTAAATCCATACCTGGTGACGGGGCCCTCGAGGTGTCAATCTGGCCGATGGAGGCAGCGACGTTGACTTCCTTTGCTAGTCCTGTCTACCTGGAGCCACGTTCAAAATGAACTGACTTTTCACCTTGTGTGGGCAAGTCCGTTTATTTCCCAAGTGAGGTGGACTAGCATATAGACAGACGGAGTGTCCGCCGGACTGCTGAGTCTGCCGGACAATTTTGAGTTAAAACTTCTTTGTTCGTCCGCCGGACTTTTGGGATCAAAAAGTCCGCCGAGCCCACACACGTGCGGATTGTCCGGCGGACTCTGGTCCCCCCCGGACCAAGTCCGCCGGATAGTCCGATCGTGTGTACACGGCACAAGTGGGCTTCCAATGCACTTCAGCACATCTATACATTGTTGTGCCACAAGAGTCTCACAGACATCTAAGCTTATTTTATGGACACAAGAAAGCTTTTGGTTTATTTAACCATGCCCCTTTAAGCCCTACCCATTGCTAACATAATCTGGCCATACCAATTGTTCACTGTGAGGCGCACAGCATGCCACATTACTGCCCTCCTTGGGACACCAAAGGTCTTTTCCAATCCTATAGTTTATACTACACAAAAAGCTGTGCACTACTAAAAGTGAAGTCCAAGATACCAACGGGCCCAGGACGATTCCCTGGGAGTGAAATTCAGCACTCAGCATGCTGAGCAGGAGGGGGAAGAGGAGGAGGGGAGAGAAGATGATGAGAGAAGAAGAGGGACCACGAGGTATGAATACTTTTTCAAGGCAGTGTGTATATGTATATGTGTGTGTATGTATGTGTGTATATATAAACACACACACACACAATATATATATAAAATTGTGTTTTATAGTTAGCCCCCCTACTTTTGTCCTTGTCCCCCCATATATGAAAGCTGGAGTCGCCACTGGATCCAAGACTGATTGATTTTTATGAAGGTCTGTCAATCGACCAAGTCGGTGGACAGGTTACAAAGCCTCCAGCAGCACTGAATGTGCGTTCCGAAAGAACGCTGGATGCAGGACAGGCCAGTAGCTCAATTTCATACTGTGCAAGCTCTGGCCAGTGATCCATCCTCAAGACCCAGTAACCCAGAGGATTTTTGGTGGGAAAGATGTCCAAGTGTGATCTTGCCTCTGGGTATTCCTGCACCATGTAAAACAGACGCTGGCGATGGTTGCTGGAACCGATCATACCTTGGGGCTGCGGATTTTAAAAATTGAACGCATCAGTCAGGCGGCCACCTTCTCCCCTGCTACTTCTTTGACTGACCGAAGCCTCAGCAACACGTTGTCCAGGAACAGGAATTTGTAACCTCCCAGTCTCTGGGACACGTTGCACCTTTCTGCAAGGCCTCCCGAAGATGTTTCATCCTCTGCTTCCTCTGCGATGGCAAGATAAGGTCCGCAACCTTACCCTTGTAACGTGGATCAAAGAAGGTTGCTAGCGAGTAATGATCCCTCTCCTTAATCCGATGAATACAAGGATCCTTCCGCAGGCTTTGAAGGATCAGGGAAGCCATGCAGCATAGGTTAGTTGAGGCATTCGGTCTGGAGTCCTCTGGGTCACTAAGGGTGACATGATCCGCAGCCACCTCCTCCCAGCCATGTACAAGTCCATGGGTTTCTTGGGACTGTAAATGATCCCTTAAAGACTGCTGCTGATACTAAGTGCTAGGCTCCACCTCCATGCTGACACAATACTCCTCTTCCTCCTCCCCCTCTTCCTGTGTGATCTGCGGGCCAGCAGGAACATTGTCTCGATAAAGGGGAGAGGTAAGGAAGTCCTCCTCTTCCTGCCTCTGTTCTGCCTCAAGTGCCCTTTCCATTATTCCACGCAGCGTGTGCTCCAACAGGTGGAAAAAGAGGGACAGTGTCACTGATGCATGCACTGTCAGCGCTCAACATCCTCATGGCCTCCTCAAATGGTGACAGGACAGTGCATGCATCCCTGATCATGGCCCACTGGTGTGGGAAAAAAACAAGTTCCTCTGACACTGTCCTAGTGTCATAGTCACGGGTACTCATTGATGGCTGTGTGTGCAGCCGCTGCAGCATGGCCAACATTGAGTTCCACCTGGTGGGCATGTCACAGATTAGACGGTTCTTTGGCAGGTTAAATTCCCTTTGGAGGTCAGCTAGCTGAGCACTGGCATTATATGACCAGCCGAAATGCACACAGACTTTCCTGGCCTGACTCAGGACATCCTGTAAGCCCGGGTACCTTCCCAAGAACCGCTGCACCACCAAGTTAAGGTCGTGAGCCAAACAGGGCACATGGGTCAGTTGTCCCTGTCAGAGGGCAGAGAGGAGGTTGGTGCTATTGTCACAAACCACCATTCCTGGCTTAAGCTGGTAAGCATGGCATCTTTTTGCCTGCGTACTTCGCGTAGCCACTTGAACGCCTATGGAGCACTGCTGGTTCCGAGGACAAAGCACAGAAAGAGGCCATGGAGGAAGAAGAAGAGGAGGGGGTGGAGGAGAGAGGTGTTTCAGAATCATCAATAGTAGCATTTTGGAGGCATGGTGGCAGAACAACCTCCAACACTACTGAACCTTGTACTGCATCCTTCCCAGCTGCCAGCAGAGTCACCCAATGTGCCGGGAAAGATAGGCAACGTCCCTGTCCATGCCTGCTGGACCATGATCTGTAATATGCATCTTACCGCTGACCGCCTTGTCCAGCCAGGCCGCTGGACCATGATCTGTAATATGCATCTTACCGCTGACCGCCTTGTCCAGCCAGGCCAAGACATTGCCTTCTACATGCTGGTAGAGAGCCGGAATCGCCTTCCGTGAGAAAAAGTGGCGTTTGGGAACCTGCCACTGAGGAACCGCACATTACACAAACTCATGGAAGGGGGCAGAGTCTACCAACTGAAAAGGCAGCAGTTGAAGTGCTAGCAATTTAGCCAAGCTAGCATTCAACCGCTGGGCATGTGGATGGCTGGGAGCAAACTTCTTTCGGCTGTGCAGCAGTTGGGGCAGAGCTGTGACATACCTAATTCTACACCTTTATTCCTTTCAGTGCAAGTTTCAGAGAGGACTGAAGGTATAGTGAGGTTGGAGATCGCAGCTGATGAGGAGCAAGAAGAGATCCGCTTTGTTCTTTGGTGTGGGTCTTTTAGGTACGTTTGCCAACAAACTGCTTGGCTGGTCAACATATGTCTGGTCAAGCATGTGGTGCCCAAGTGGGTGATGTTTTGGCCAGACGAGATAAGCTTGAGACATATGTTGCAAATAGCAGTGGTGCGATCTGATGCACTCATCTCAAAAAGGCCCACAACAAAGATGGAATAATGTGCAGAGACAGCAGCGCCCTGCACATGCAGAGCTCTGCGGTGTAATGCAGTTGGTGTGCTGCCTTTAAGCTGGCCCCTGGAGGGCATCCTGCCTCATTGAAGTTGTGCCTCCTCCTCCTTGTGGAGTCAGAGACCTCATCATCTCCTCCCTCCTCATCACTGGAGCAAACCTGGCAGTATGCTGCAGCTGGGGGAACATGACTGTCAGATTGCTGTCCTTCTTGGGCACCCCCTCTCTCCGGGCTCATGTTACTGCCTTCCCCTAGCTGGAAACCATCATCAGAGCCTACAAAACGCTGGGCATCCTCCTGGAGCATGTACCCAACAATGTGGTCAAACAGTTCGGGGGACTCCTCAGGAGGACATGGTGGGGCTAGAGAAGGAGTGATGTCATTGAGCCGAGGGAAGAGGACGCGTTGGCAGCTGCTTTGCCAGACAAAGTACCCTGAGCCTGAGTGAGAGAGGATGAGGACGACTTTGTCATCCACTCTACCAAGTCTTTGGCATGTTACGGCTCAACATAGCCAGCTGCCGAAAAAAAGGACAAGTGTGTCCCACGGCCACGTGCTGACGAGGATGCACTGTGTCCACGACCAGCACTGTTGTCTCTAGACACAGAGCCTGCTTGCCCTCTTTTATTGGCTCATGACTGTCTGCCTCTCCTTGTTGTCCTTTCAGACATACTAATGGCCTGCAGGGAGATGTAGCTGCACAAAGCTGGGACGTATATACTGATATACTGCAGCTAATATAATTAACTGCCTGCCTGTAGTATTATTAGTATGAGAAATAGGAAGAAATACTAAAGCTGTGACTCTAATTGAAAAGCAGCAAACATTACCGAAAGACTAACGGTTAAAAGATAATAAAAAGAAAAATGATGTTGCGCTAAAGTGCTGGTGTTCATGAATTATAAAAATCTATTAATACCCACAATGAATGTCAATAGGCAAATTCATACCAATAAACATATAGATATACCTGTAAGTCAAAACCTATATATTATAAGTGCTAATTATGAGAAAAATAATAATATGCAATCTTATTACAGAAAAACAAGTGAAAAATCAAGAGGATGTGAATAATATAAAATTGGTGCTCAATAATATAAATGAACAAAATAAAGAGTCCAATAAGTTATCAATTATAAATCCTCACCAACTCCATTTCTACAATTACCTGTATAAAGTTGTTAGTTTTCTGCATAAAGTGTATTAATACCAATTCATTTTTCTGCAGCACATTGTTCCAGCACTGAGGTTGTGGTAGCAGACATACTGTATGTTATATGTAGTATTTGCTTTGTATTATAGTTTTTGATGTGTAATTATTATTTGAAAGTATCAGGATCAGGTGGTTAGGTGGTTTGTTACACAGTTACACAGCCGTATAGTAACACTGGGGTTGTGGTAACACTTACCTCTGTCTGCAGGTAGGTTGCTGGTCTGTGTAATATAGAGCAGAGCTACACTAGTTTGTTAGGATCCTCAATTTATGGATGTGGGTGAAGTTTATCCATCAGCCAATCAACCCTGGGGGTGCTCTCTGCCCAGCCCACAAGCCGGTCCTGTGTTCTGAAGGAACCAGAGATAAATGGGTCATTAATGGTTCTGATGGATGAGGATTGGTAACACCGGCATGTCAGTCTGATCCCAACAAGACCAATCAGTGCTTGTCTGGTGTGATCAGACTCCATAGAACCATTCTGGGGGTTCTCCTGGATTCTATCCTCACTACACATACAATGTTATATGTACATGTAACCCAACATGTCTACAATCAGGACCAATTATTTCCATCTCTCTGCAACTCATATTTTATGTATTAGAGATAAAAAAGATACCTCTGATCACTGATATAAATCAATGTCTGGCAGACAGTTCAGGGCCTTCTCACTGTATCGGCCTCGTCCCCTGCTGGGCTTGTAGATGAAATGACTAGGACTTCTCTTTGAGGCTCAGTGAGGTGACAATTTTATATCTACAAGGATGGGGGGATTTTATTGGCATCTAGGGGTCACTTCTGATCTAGAGACTCGCTCTGTCATTCCAGATTCTAATTGAGGACCATCTGTCTATGATTGGTCACTGAATGAAGAGAATACGGAGTCCTGTGCGTCTTCTGGTCTGTTTCAGGTCCAAATTCAACCCAAAATTCAGGCTTAAATTGGACCTGAAATGGTGAATGGAGATGCACTGGACCCCCTGCTGTGAGTCGCTGTGACCTCCAGTGTGACCCCAGCCAAAGTCTGATCTCTGATAGTCAGTGGAGGGGGGAGGGGATGAAAGCCAATAACAGCAAGTGACCTGAATGACTATGATGGGAACTCCCAGTGATATCCGCTCCAATCAGAAGTCTGTCTTTGTATAACTTCCATCTAGGTGACATGTCTGGATCCCTCACATAGAAGTTTTATACCAGAATCCTGCAGAATATTATATAATTTATAGGATAATTCTCACATCAGCCTCTGCAGAGTACAGTCAGGATGTCTGAGCCCCTCACATAGAAGTTTTATTCCAGAGTCTTCCAGATTATTCTCTGATAATTCCAGTGTGGTGAGGGATCGATTATTGATAAGAATGGATCGGAGATCATCACAGCCGGAGGAAGTCACATCACACCAATCCAACCTGCAGAGACAAATCCAGACACATGATATTATATTATAAGATGAATATGAGGAATTATTCCCATTTAGTGAAAAGTAACATAACATTACTAGAGCGGAATATCAGGATATACAGAATGTTATACAGAGGAAAGATCTTGTTATTAGGGAAGCTGATAAAGGTGAAGCTGTTGTAGAACTTATGTCTACACAGTATAAAGAGGGGGCGCTGTGACAGCTCAGTCACCTCCTTATGTACCCTGTTTTTCTTCTGAAATTGATAAATAAAAGGAAAGAATCTGGGGGGTTTATGAAATAAAACAGCAGAATTTCTGATGGTGGATACCCCAGTGACTCCACATCTCCATAGATATAGATCATATACTAGGATGTTACAGGAATTATTACAGAGGATGGAAAGGATGAAGGTTTTTTTTACCTTAACCACTTCAGCCTCAGAAAGGATTTACCCCCTTTAATTACCAGAGCACTTTTTACAATTTGGCATTGCGTTGCTTTATCTGGTCATGTAACGCTGTACACAAAGCAAATGTGCGTCCTTTTTTTTCCCACAAATAGATCTTTATTTTGGTGGTATTTTATCACCTCTGGGATTTTTTTTTTGCAATATAAATTTAAAAAAAATTGAAAATGTTAAAAGAAGAAAATATTTCTACGTTTTGTTATAAAAAAATCCAATAAACATAATTTTAGTCATACATTTAGGCCAAAATGTATTCAGCCACATGTCACGGCTAAATAAATCCCAATAAGCGTATATTTGTTGTTTTGCACAAAAGTTATAGTATCTACAAACTAGGGTACATTTACTGGAATTTACACAGCTTTTAGTTTATGACGGCCTATTTCATTTCTTGAGGTGCTAAAATGTCAGGGCAGTACAAAACCCACAAATTACCCCATTATGGAAAGTAGACACCCCAAGCTATCTGCTGAGAGGCATGGTTAGTATTTTGCAGATCTCACTTTTTGTCACGAAGTTTTGAAAATTTAAAAAATAGAAAATCTATTCTTTTAACCACTTTCAGACCAGACCAATTTGCTGGTCAAAGACCAGACCACTTTTTGCGATTCGGCACTGCGTCGCTTTAACTGACAATTGCGCGGTCGTGCGACGTGGCTCCCAAACAAAATTGACGTCCTTTTTTTCCCACAAATAGAGCTTTCTTTTGGTGGTATTTGATCACCCCTGCGGTTTTTATTTTTTGCGCTATAAACAAAAATAGAGCGACAATTTTGAAAAAAACGCATTATTTTTTACTTTTTGTTATAATAAATATCCCCCAAAAATATATAAAAAAACATTTTTTTCCCTCAGTTTAGGCTGATACGTATTCTTCTACCTATTTTTGGTAAAAAAAATCGCAATAAGCGATTATTGATTGGTTTGCGCAAAAGTTATAGCGTTTACAAAATAGGGATAGTTTTATAGCATTTTTATTAATAATTTTTTATTATTTTTTTTCTTACTAGTAATGGCGGGGATCAGCGATTTTTATTGTGACTGCGACATTGTGGGGGACCCATCGGACATTTTTGACACATTTTTGGGACCATTGTCATTTATACAGTAATCACTGCTATATAAATGCAGTGATTCCTGTGTAAATGACACTGGCAGTGAAGGGGTTAACCAGTGGTGGCAGTGTAGGGGTTAAGTGTTCCTAGGGGTGTGTTACTAACTGTGGGGGGGTTGGGCTTTCATTTAGTGAACACTGATCTCTGCTCCAATCACATGGAGCAGAGATCAGCGTCACTAGTTGCTAGGCAGAATGGAAAAATGTTGTTTACAACGGCATTTCTCCATTCGGCCGCTCCGTGAGACGATCGCGGGGATGCCCGCGGCGATCGAGTCCGCGGGTCCCGCGACCGGACTCACGGGGGTCCCGACCAGCGCGGGAGCGCGCCGCCGGCGGCGCGCTCCCGATGGCAGGGCAGCAAATTTAAAGGGACGTACATGTACGCCCATATGCCTGCCCGTGCCATTCTGTCGACGTACATCGTCGTGCGCTGGTCGGGAAGTGGTTAAAGACTGTACATTTATGTATCCATACATTGAGATTCTGTATGGACTTTTTATGTCTGTTTATATGTTGTTTTACCATTTTTTTTTAATAAATATTTTTTTTATGATAAAAATAAAACTGTGTTCGCTTTAAAATTTCCACTGTATCGGGGGGGGGGGGGGGTACTGTTATCCCTTTATTTAGGGATTTTACTTAAAAAAAAAAAATCCTTTTCTTTCTTAATTCTCCAAAACAAATCAGATCTGCAAAATACTCACCATGTCTCTCAGAAAATAGCTTGGGGTATCTACTTTCCAAAATGGGGCCCGGTTTGTCTCACCCTGCTCCAACCTGCTGCTGATCCTGCATCACCCAGCTCACCGGATCACTGACTGCATCTGCCAACCGCATTCCGATCTTCCCTGGTGATCCATCATCCACCCATCTGTGCCAGCTACCACAGATCTCACAGGCACTCTTACCTCACTGTGCTCTCAAGGCTACTGTCCCAACTCCAGTGGCTCCTGAGCCAGGGCTGTAAGAGAAGTCTCCTCCTACAATTCAGGCTGTATGATAAGGTACATAACAGTATCAAACAGCCATGTCTGAGCCTGCAGGAAGAACCTCACCAGTGATGGAGATTTGTCAGTACCACACAGCTCTCACACAGGCAATGAAATCCTTACAGGAGGTTTACGTTAAGCTGAAAGAACAGGCACAGAATTTAACAGTTCCTACTAATGCAGCTTCTGCATCCTCTGCTGCACCTACACAGACTGTCTCCACTCCCTCAGTGGTGATGCCACAACCCCAACCCAGAGTCCCCACTCCAGAGAGATTTGCAGAGGAATAAATTAAATTCCGGGCCTTTCGCAACGCATGTCAGCTTTATTTTGCTCTGTAACCCCAGATTTGCTCTGTAACCCGCAGAAATATAATTAGGTGTAGTCATTATAATTAGTATTATCATTATAATACAGCTTCTAGGTATAAACAGTTGCATGAAATCAACTCACTGTACAAATATATTATTGATTTCGGTGGTGCTGCATAAATTAACAACAGCATTTACCATTAAACTTGTATTATGAGAACTATTGTAAAGCACTGAACGTGTAACAGTAGATAGGTAAGAGGGAGAACAATTATATCATCTGTTTCAAGGCACGTAGGGCGAGAATAGAACATTACCCTCAATACATGTTGTTATTGATATTGGTATTCACCATGGTTCCATCAATTGCTATAAAAGATAGACATTATTACCGGCATTTGGAATCGGTCTTCTTATCTGCCAAATTACATTTGCAACAGTCCATCTTTGCCCAACTGGGTTGGACCTAGTCCTGGTTAGGGATGAGCCGAACACCCTCCGGTTCGGATCTTATCCAGAACATGCGAACAGACCGAAAATTTGCGCAAACTCTCAAACACTGTTAAAGTCTATGGGACTTGAAAGTGAGAAATCAAAAATGCTAATTTTAAAGGCTAGTATGCAAGTTATCATCCTAAAAAGGGTTTGAGGACCTTTGTCCTGCCCCAGGGGACATGTATCAATGCAAAAAAGTCATTTAAAAGTACTCGCGGCTATAATGAATTGTTAGATAATATTTGTGGGCTGCTGGCGCTACCTCGAACTGATGTTACATCCAAACCTACATTAACCTTTTAGTTTCCCTGAGGCTCTATATACGCTAAATCCTGTGTTTATTATTATCACCCAATTACTGTGATTATGTCAAACAGGTTTTTACTTAATATCCTGAATCCAACCCCATGCGACTACACAACATTTATATTAATTACCCTACATAAATAAACTCCCTGAGTACTTCACTTTTTCACCAAGAAAAGAATAAGATCCCAAAAAGGTTATTAATCAAGAACCCAAAAAACCCCGACCACATATAAAAAATAAAGGTCAGAAACACCGAGCAATACTCAAAAATGTTCTGTGATACTGAAAAAAAAAAAAAAAAAAAAAACTTTTTTGTGATACTGAAAAAAACTTTTTTGTGATACTGAAAAAAACCTTCTGTGATACTAAAAAGATCCCCTTAAAGGGAAAGTGTGACCCTATAATTCCACTACACGTGCACCATTCTTGTGTTAATTATTATTTGTACTATAAGACCCCAAAAAACCTAATAGGTAGAAGAATTATTGT
Organism: Lithobates pipiens; assembly: GCF_037356315.1. Lineage (NCBI taxonomy): Eukaryota > Metazoa > Chordata > Amphibia > Anura > Ranidae > Lithobates > Lithobates pipiens. Next base: position 651,725,802 of record NW_027507903.1, on the reverse strand, counting down.
TGTCTAAGGGATCACAAAAATTATGAATAATTACAACCTCCTTAAAAATACAAAAAAAATGCAGAAGTCGTATAAAAATAAAAATAAAATACAAATAAAAATGAATGTGAATAAAGTCCGGAAAAAAAAAAAAGTTTTTTTCAGTATCACAAAAAAGTTTTTTTTTTTTCAGTATCACAGAACATTTTTGAGTATTGCTCGGTGTTTCTGACCTTTATTTTTTATATGTGGTCGGGGTTTTTTGGGTTCTTGATTAATAACCTTTTTGGGATCTTATTCTTTTCTTGGTGAAAAAGTGAAGTACTCAGGGAGTTTATTTATGTAGGGTAATTAATATAAATGTTGTGTAGTCGCATGGGGTTGGATTCAGGATATTAAGTAAAAACCTGTTTGACATAATCACAGTAATTGGGTGATAATAATAAACACAGGATTTAGCGTATATAGAGCCTCAGGGAAACTAAAATGTTAATGTAGGTTTGGATGTAACATCAGTTCGAGGTAGCGCCAGCAGCCCACAAATATTATCTAACTTCTAAACACAGTCTGTTTGATGTAGACTGTGTTTTCAGGGAGGCAGCAACCTCATAAAGACTATTTTAAATAGATTTAATTAATTTTTACATATATTTTTATATTTCACAAAACTGGAACTATTAACAAACTATTAAGAGAAATAGGGCCTGGGGGCATATAAACATTCACATATATCACTGTCTGATTGTGGCCTATTCCATAAGCGCGGCCTTTCCTGTATAAGTGTCCTATAATGAATTGTTGGTCCGATAATACACATAAAAGTTCATCGATAAAAACGGCAGGGAATTTCCCCACAGGGAAATCCCAAACCAAAATTAAAAAATAAAAAATAAATAAAAAATGCGTGGGGGTCCCCTAAATTCCATACCAGGACCTTAAGGTCTGGTATGGATAGTAAGGGGAACCCCGCGCCAAAATTTTAAAAGAAATGGCGTGGGGGTCCCCACAAAAATCCATACCAGACCCTTATCTGAGCAAGCAACCTGGCAGTAACGCAGGAAAAGCGGTGGGATGAGAGAACCCACCTCCTAAACCATACCAGGCCACATGCCCTCAACATTGGGAGGGTGCTTTGAGGTAGCACCAAGACAAGAAGATGGAAGAAGAAGTGGAAAAAAGAAGACATTAATAAAGGACTTGTCAAAAACCGTCTCTTGTGTTTTTTAACCTTCTTGACACTTTTTTGTGAAATGGTAGGGGTACATTTGTACCCCATTACCAATTCCCACGGGGGCGAGATCTGGGGATCCCCTTGTTATAGCGGGCTTCCAGATTCTGATAAGCCCCCCGCCCGCAGACCCCCACAACCACCGGGCAAGGGTTTTGGGGATGAGGCCATTCTCCCCATCAACATGGGGAAAAGGTGCTGTGAGGCTACCCCAAAGCACCCTCCCAATGCTGAGGGCATGTGACCTAGTATGGTTCAGGAGGGGGGCGTTCTCTTGTTCCCCCTCTTTTCCTGCCAGTTTACATGCTCGAATAAGGGTCTGGTATGGATTTTTGGGGGGACCCCACACATTTTTTTCCATTTTGACACGGGGTTCCCCTTAAAATCCATACCAGGCCCTTATTTTGAGGGGGACCCCCCACACATTTTTTAATGCCGTTTTTTTCAATGAACTTTTATGGGTATTGTCAGACCGACAATTCGTGATAGCCGCGAGTACTTTTAAATTACTTTTTTCCTTTAGAAATTTCATTTTGCTGTCAGACTGTTCTAAATACGGGAAACATGCGCCCTTTCCAGGCATACTATAGACACCCCCAGGTATGAAATTTAAAGGAATATTTCACTTTTATTGTTTCACTTTAAGCATTATTAAAATCACTGCTCCCGAAATAACGTCCGGTTTTAAAACTTTTTTTGCATTGATACATGTCCCCTGGGGCAGGCCCCAGGTCCCCAAACACTTTTTATGAAAATACCATGCATATAACCCTTTAAAATTAGCACTTTTGATTTCTACCATAGACTTTTAAAGGGTGTTCTGCAGCTTTCGAATTTGCTGCAAACACTCAAAATTGTTCCCTGTTCGGCGAACTGGCGAACAGCCAATGTTCGACTCGAACATAAAGCCCATTCCTAGTTGGTGGTACCAGAACACTGTAAGCCCTCACAGTTACTCTTGGTGGGCGCTGGAACGGGCCTTGCTGTGAAATATTATATCAAGAATTGTAATTACATGTCCCTGTTGAACAGGGTCAGAAAAATTGGGCCTTTGGTGGTGGTGTGGTGGTGTTGCCACAACACTATAAGCCCTCACAGTTACTCTTGGTGGGCACAGGGACGGACCCTGTTGCAAAATATTACAGCAAAAATTGTAATTACACACCCCTGTTGAACAGGGGCAGAAAAATTGGGCTTTAGGCACTGGAGCTGGTGCCACAACACTGCAACCCCTCACAGATACTCTAGTTGAGTGCAGGAACAAGCCCCGCTGCAAAATATTACAGCAAAAATTGTAATTATATGCCCCTGTTAAACAGGGGCAGAAAAATTGGGCCTTAGCCACTGGGGGTAATGCCCAGAACCAAAAATGTTCTTACAAGCTATCAACAATGAACACTGAGGAGGAATAGGATAGTCACTCAGCATCAGCATAGGCAGTCTTGAAGGGATGTCACATGCATGAAAAAAATTATTCAGTTACATCATCATCAGGTGCTTGGTAGCTGGTGATCCAAAACTGATTCATTTTATGAAGATCAACTGAGTCAGTGGACGGGCACACTGTCAATCATGGTCAAAACAAGTTTACAAATAAAGGAAAAACCTACCAGATCTGTAGCACTTTTATCTGTTCTACAGAGTTTGTAGTCTATTGTTTGATTTGCCTGTGCGGTTTGCACTACGTGGGCAAAACCATATGCACTTTGAGAAAGAGGTTTGGGGAGCACCTCTGTCTCGTACAGGCAGGAGACGACACGCACAGTGTTCCCCTACACTTCCTCAGAAAACGTGACCATTCCTCGTCGGGTCTGGATTATAGAGTCCATTTCCAGTGCGTTCCCACTGGCAGAGCGTTTTAAACACCTCTGTCAGAGGGAGATATATTGGATTGATATCTTGGACTCCCTTGCCCCTGGAGGCCTGAATGAGGAAATAGAGGTGAGTAGTCTAATCTGATTGCTTTCCTCTATAGTCCTTCCTTCATCCACCATTTTCACAATATTCTTATCATTACTATTGGTTTTTGTCTTGTGCACATCTGCACATGAGCATATTTTAACAGCCAGATATTTATACATCATAGCTATTTAACCACTTCAATACCAGGCACTGCTACACCTTCCTGGCCAGACCAATTTTCAGCTTTCAGCGATGTCGCACTTTGAATGACAATTGCACGGTCATGCTACACTGTACCCTAACTAAATTTTTATAATTTTGTTCCCACAAATAGAGCTTTCTTTTGGTGGTATTTGATCGCCTCTGGGATTTTTATTTTCTGCAAAACAAATAAAAAAAAATGAAAATTTTGAAAAAAAAAATGTTTTTTTTTGTTTCAGTTACAAAACATGGTAAATAAGTACATTTTCTCCTTCACTGATGGGCACTGACGGGGCTGCAGGTATGGACAACGATAAGGTGGTACTGATGGGCACTGTTGATGTGGCACTGATATGCGGCACTGATATGTGGCACTGATATGCGACACAGATAGGCACTGATAGGTGGCACAAATTGGCACTGATAGGTGGCACAAATGGGCATGGATAGGTGGCACAGATGGGCATGGATAGGCGGCACAGATGGGCATGGATAGGCACTGATAGGAAGCATGGATGGGCACTGATAAGCTGCATGGATGGGCACTAATAGGCGTCATGAATGGGCACTGAGAGGCGGCACGAATGGGCACTGAGAGGCAGCATGGATGGGCACTGATGGGTGGCATTGTAGTGTACAGTATTGGATGGATGGATGCCAATAAGTGCCAAATAATGCATGCCAATCAGCGATACCCATTGTGGGCACTGATTAGCATCCATTGTGGGCACTGGCTGGCATCCATTGTGGGCACTGACTGGCATCCCTGGTGGTCTAGGGTGGCATACCTGGTGCTGGGCATTCCTGGTGGTCTGGTGGTGTCCCTGGTGGTCCAGTGTGGGCATCCTTGGGGTAGTTGCACTGATAATCGATCAGCACAGACCCCCCTGTCAGAGGAGCAGCCGATCGGCTCTCCTCTACTCGTGTCTGACAGATCAACGGCTCTTTCTATTTACACTGTGAGCAGCCGTGATTGGACACAGCTGATCACTTGGTAAAGAGTCTCCGTCAGAGACTCTTTACCGAGATCGTAGTTGTGGTGTGTCACACTGACACACCACAACAACGATTGCCATGAGGTGCGCAGCGGCTAAATATCCTGATCACAACATCATATGACGTCTGGTCAGAATATTGAAACCACCTTGCCGCCGTCATTCTGCTATATGGCGAGTGGCAACTGGTTAAGGTTATATTCTAAACAAATTTTCTTTATCCAGGTTGTCTCCTCTAGTTTACATCTATCCATTTCTGACAAGTCCCCTATGGTCTTCTTTTTCCCACAAGAAATTAACGTCGTCTATAGAGATAGATAGCTCGATGAAGATCGATGAGATGTAGACAGCATTTGTGCAGTACAGTTCCTCTTTTATTAGCTTTAGCATTTTTCTACTTTTTTTGTCCCTCCCCCCCCCCCTTTTAATCAGGTTCTCACCGGTTTAATGCTTAATCACATGGCTGCGACTTTTCAGTTAATTGTGTAGTAAATAATATTTTTTTAAAATATTTATTTATACATTCTACTATTACCAGTACAACACACATCTTCTTTCCCTCTCTTTCTTCTCAGATGTTGAAAGCTTTTTAATTTTTTTTTTTCATAAATTTTACAATCCAGTACTTCTTGTATGTCAATCAGTCATTTTTATTTTCAATGTTATGCTATGAGTGACCGCTCTGTCCTGCAATGAGCTGTGTGTCATTATGATCTATCAGCTCTGTCCGCTAGCTGTATAAGCTTTGCCCTATCATAGCCTTATTTTGTGTTACATGCGTGAGACCTGCCTCTAGGTGAGATAGAGCCAACAGCAGTGAGCCCTCAGGAATAGTGATGGACGAACTTCCGACGGGACGTTTCGCGAACGCGGCCGATAGTTCGCGAACCGGAACGTTCGCGGCGGGCCCCATTGACTTCAATGGGAGGCGAACTTCGCAAACCTACAGGTCAAATTTGCAGCCACAAAATAATTAATAGCTGTGCAAACATAGTCCCACCACATGGCCAATGACATAACACATGTATGAGGTGAATCTGGGATCGACAACTACAAGCATTCTTTTTTTATATGGGAAATTGTTGTGACAATTCAGGACTGTGGAGCGCATGAAGGCAATGGAGAAGAGGGAAGGTCAGGGACCAGGGTAGGCAAAGAAGAGGGTGCAGGAGATGATCACCAGCAGCGTGACATACAGCAATGACACCTGCACCGTGATAGAGTCATCTGACACCAGCACCGTGATAGAGAGCACTGACATCAGCAGCGTGACATACAGCAATGACACCTGCACCATGATAGAGTCATCTGACAACAGCACCGTGATAGAGAGCACTGACATCAGCAGCGTGACATAAAGCACTCACACCAGCACCGTGATATACAGCACTGACAGCAGCACCGTGATAGAGAGCACTGACATCAGCACCGTGACATAAAGCACTCACACCAGCACCGTGATATACAGCACTGACAACAGCACCGTGATAGAGAGCACTGACATCAGCACCGTGATATACAGCACTGACACCTGCACCGTAAGCAGCCCCAGGAGGAAGTCAGCACAGCACAGGGATGGTGGGAGCCCCTCATAATAAGCAGCCCCAGGAGGATGTCAGCATAGCACAGGGACGGTGGGAGCCCCTCATAATAAGCAGCCCCAGGAGGAAGTCAGCACAGCACAGGGATGGTGGGAACCCTTCATAATAAGCAGCCCCAGGAGGATGTCAGCATAGCACAGGGACGGTGGGAGCCCCTCATAATAAGCAGCCCCAGGAGGAAGTCAGCACAGCACAGGGATGGTGGGAGCCCCTCATAATAAGTAGCCCCAGTAGAAATATGACACCGCTCAACCTCTTTAAAGAGGAGGGTATGGGCATATAGTACGGTGTGCAGGACAAGGAAGTGAGCCAAATGAAGAAATAAGGTCTCTGTGCTCGATTAAAAAAAGTGTTTAAAGACATATACTTGGTCTACTGGTCACATGTGTTGAATTCCTCCGAGATCCATGCCTCATTCATTTTTAGAAATGTGAGGTAGTTAACACTGTCGTGAGCTAGGCGAGTACGCTTATCGGTCACGATCCCCCTGCTGCGCTGGACGTCCTTTCGGACAGGACACTGGATGAGGGGCAAGTCAACAGTTCGATTGCAAATTGGGCAAGCTCTGGCCAGAGGTCAAGCCTGCCCACCCAGTAGTCCAGGGGTTCATCACTCCTCAGAACGTCCACATCGGCCGTTAACCCGATGTAGTCAGACACCTGACAGTCTAGGCGTTCCCTGATGCTGGATCCGGATGACATCTGTCGATGGGTCAGCTGAAAGAATGACCTCATATCCGAAGTCACCAACACATCTTTAAACCGGCCTCTTCTTGCAGGCGCTGTTGGATTGGTACCCGCAATTCCTATCTCTGGGAGTGGGAATTGCTCCTCTGCCAGCGCACGCAAAAGCAGAATGCAGCATTTCTCGAAGCAAGGCATGGAAGTGCTGCATTCTGACAGCCCTCTGTGACGGCGGCAACATTTCCGCCATTTTGTGTTTGTACCGGGGGTCTAAGTACGTTGCCACCCAGTACTGGTCCTTGACCCTTATGCTTTTTATACGGGGGTCCCTATTAAAACACTGGAGCATGAAGGCCCCCATTTGCACTAAAGTGGAAGCGGTGTGGTGGCCTGGCTCCTGCTCATCATCCAGGATAATGTCGATAATTCTCCTCTCCCCATGCACGCACAACAGGGATCCCAGAAAGGTTTAAAGCATGCTCTTCTTGCTCCTCCTCATCCGCCCCGGTACCATCCTCCTCTGACTCCTCTTCAGACTCCTGTTGTTGACTTGTCTCAGATAGAGTAGCCCCCCCTGGGAATTCATCCAGCATTGCGACTTCCTCATCTTCCCGCTCCTGCTCCTCCACAGCTTGATCAATGACACGACGCAATGAAGGCATAAGGTACCATGTCACTGATGGCGCCATGGCTGCGATTGACCAGTTTGGTGATCTCCTCAAATGGGCGCAGAAGTCTGCATGCATCGCGCATGAGCAGCCACTGGCGCGGTGAAAAAAAAACAGCTCCCCAGAACCGGTTCTGCCACAGAGTTCATACAGGTAGACGTTAACTGCACGTTTCTGCTGGAGCAGCCTATCAAGCATATAGAAGGTTGAGTTCCATCGCATCGGGCAATCGCAAATAAGACGTCTGACCGGCAGATTGTGTCGCCGCTGAATGTCAGCAAGGCGAGCCATGGCCGTGTAAGATCTTCTGAAATGGGCCGAGATTTTCCTTGCCTGCCGCAAGATGTCCTGGACCCCAGGGTATTTGACAAGGAATCGCTGCACGACCAAGTTTAAGACGTGTGCCATGCATGGCACGTGCGTGATTTTGCCCTGTTTCAATGCGCTAAGCAGATTGGCACCGTTCTCACACACCACTTTACGAACTGTCAAATTGAGCGGTTTTAGCCACTGATCTGCCTGTGAACGCAAAGCTGAAAGGAGTGCCGGGCCAGTGTGGCTCTTGGCTTCCAGGCACAACAGACGCAGCACAGCATGGCAACGTCTCACCTGGCATGTCGAATAGGTTCTGGGGAGCTTGGGCGGCGCAGCAGAAGAGACGCTAGCAGCGGAAAAGGAGGAGTCAGCTGAGGAGGAGAGGGAGGAGGATGGAGTAGGAGGAGGAGGAGAAGAAGAGTCAGGCCTGCATGCAATCCGTGGCGGTAAAACCAAATCTACACAGGTGCCACGGGTTACATGCTTGACGGCCGTCAGAAGGTTCACCCAGTGGGCAGTAAAAGTGATATACCTTCCCTGCCCGTGTTTGCTAGACCACGTGTCTGTGGTCAGATGTATCTTGGCACCGACACTGTGTGCCAGAGATACATTCACTTGCCGCTGAACATGGCCATATAGCTCTGGGATGCCCTTCTCTGAGAAATACTTCCTTCCTGGGACCTTCCATTGTGGTTTTCCAATGGCCACAAATTTGCGAAAGGCCTCCGAGTCCACCAGTTTATATGGCAGTAGTTGGCGGGCTATGAGTTCTGACAAGCCAGCCGTCAACCGTTGGGCAAGAGGGTTATCCGACGTCATCATTTTTTTACGCTCGAACATTAGGCCCACGGAAGCCTGCCTTTTTGCAGAAAAACGTGAGCTTGGCGTGATGGAAGGTGGAGTGGAGAACAATTGTGCTCCCACTCGGCTCGGTGATGGCTGCTCATGTGCCTTCCTAAGGCGGTCATCCCTAGGTGAGTGTTGGGCTTACCACGACTAATGCGTTGACTGCAAAGATTACAGATGGCAACGCTATTGTCAGCAGCGGACACCTTAAAAAAAGCCCACACTGCGGAGCCAGGTGCCGGTGTCCTGGGAGCGCCAGATGTGACCGTACATGGTCGATGACTCGCTCCTTATACATTTGCAGTCTGCTTTGTCCCTCCTGTGAAATGTAAGTTATTCCTGCTTCTCCTCCCTATCTGCTGGTCCATATCTCCCTCTGAACTCCCCTCCTCTTCCTCTCTTGTGGGTACCCACGTGACATCACTAGACACGTCATCATCAACGTCACCTTCCCCACCACTATAAGTAGAGATCTCGGAGTAGGCAGCAACACCGGGGCTGATCTGGGTACTGTTGTTAGACTGCTGAGTAGCGGTTGTTGCTACCTCCTCTTCCTGATCCAATACCAAGAGTGGCTGCGCATCAGAAATGTCCTCTTGATATGGATCGGAAAATAATTCCTGTGACTCAAGCGGAAGGTATGTGGTGGTGGTGGTGTTGTTGGTGGTAGTGTCTTTGGGGGTGCACATAGCAGAGAGTGAAGAAGAGGGTGCAGATTGAGAGGATGAGGAGGGTGCAGAAGAGTAAGGCTGAGCGAGCCACTCAACCAAGTCTGGTGCGTCCTTTAAAGTAATTGAACGCACCTTCTGCAACTTCCCACTTTGGCTCAAGCCTGTTGCTCCTGCCCTACCCCTACCACCCCTGCGGAACGGCCTGCCTCTTCCTCTGCCTGTCATTTTTTAAATGACCCTGTGACAAAACTCTCAGTCCCTATACCGTTGAAGGTCTGCTGCAGTATAGGGCAGCAGTCAGCAGTAGTGCACCTCAACCCTGTGTATTGTGGACCGATACCAGTCCTTATAGAATGGCAGACTGTACCTCACTCAACCCTATGTACTGTAGCACCCTAGACAGACCAAGTTACCAGTCCTTATAAGGACTTTTGTGGACCAAGTAGGTTGTGTGTGAGTGATTAGCAGACTGTACATCAGTCCCTATACCGATGAAGGACTGCTGTAGTATAGGGCAGCAGTCAGCAGTAGTGCACCTCAACCCTATGTATTGTGGACCGATACGAGTCCTTATCGAATAGCAGACTGTACCTCACTCAACCCTATGTACTGTAGCACCCTAGACAGACCAAGTTACCAGTCCTTATAAGGACTTTTGTGGACCAAGTAGGTTGTGTGTGAGTGATTAGCAGACTGTACGTCAGTCCCTATACCGAGGAAGGACTGCTGCAGTATAGGGCAGCGGTCAGCAGTAGTGCACCTCAACCCTATGTATTGTGGACCGATACCAGTCCTTATAGAATGGCAGACTGTACCTCACTCAACCCTATGTATGTAGCACCCTAGACAGACCAAGTTAACAGTCCTTATAAGGAGCTTTGTGGAACAAGTGGGTTGTGAATGATTAGCAGACTGCAGCAGAAGGGCAGCAGTCAAGTATAATATTCTTTCTATATTTGGAAGAAAGAATATTATACGTGTACAAGCCTATTACCATACCACTGATACCAGTCCTGAAAAGAACCTTTGTGGAACTAATAGTAACAGCTACTGATTAAACTGACCCTCACTGCCTGACACACTGCTTCCTGCCTGTCCCTATATAAACTGACAAAACAGAGGCTACTGGAACAATAACTGGAATAGCACTTTTGTGGACCTGATAGTAACAGCTAATGATGATGACTAAACTGACTGTCCCTACAGCAGACACAGCGTCCTGTCCCTTTCTCTAAACTGACAAAAGACACTCAGGCTGCTGCAACAATCACTAGCACAGCACTGCCTATCCTGAACTACACCTAACACCTATACCAGTCCTGAAAAGAACTTTTGTGTACCAAATAGCTAGCGATTTGGGTCACTGTAATCTCTCCCTGCTCCACACAGCAACCTCTCCCTATAGTGACAGAAGAAAGAATGGGTGTATTTATAGGTTAGGGGGAATGTTCAAGTGTCCATGTGCTGTAATGTCTCATTTGGCTGTCCTGTACCCCATGATGGATGTGTCATCATAGGTCAATGTTCTTTTACACAGTAAACGCGGAAGTCCGCCGAGCGAACGGCGCCAATAGTCCGCCGAACGGGTGGACTGCGAACAGCCGAAATTCGCCGCGAAACGACCGCCGGGTGAACCGTTCGGCCATCACTACTCAGGAAGCAATAGGGACCTGATGGGATCATTGACATCGAAACCCCCCCAGTTACCCAGGTGTTGGAGCTGGGATGCCACAAAGTACAATCTGGCATGCGGCACAGCTAGGCCCCCTTGATCTTTAGTTAGCTGTAGAGTATGTAAACAAATCCATGCTGACTTGTTACCCCATATTAAATCTCTGAACTGGGCATCTATTTGGGTAAACCATTTGTGTGGTATTCATATAGGGGCATTGTGGAATACATATAAAAGTTGTGGGGCCCACGCCATTTTAATTACATTTTCCCTGGCTGTGACTGAGAGAGGTAATTTCAACATCATCTGAAATTTATGGAGTAAGGGTACTAAGCTCAGTGTAATATACTGGTTTGGGTCTGAAGTTACCTGTATACCGAGGAAGCGGAACTCGACAACTGTAATAATGTCTCTTGCAAAATCAGGTAGAGGATTGTGGCAGGGGGTCCAGTGGAATAGGCACTGACTTATTCCAGTTAATACTGCATTACATTCTTCAAGGAGGTGTCTCCTAAGAAAATCAAAGGGTCATCCGCGTATTGAGAAATGACATCATGGTTAAGGCCTTGAAGGAAGCCTATGATGTTTTGCAATGCTCTTGCATGTATGGCTAGAGCATGGGTCTTCAAACTATGGCCCTCCAGTTGTTCAGGAACTACAATTCCCATCATGCCTAGTCATGTCTGTGAATGTCAGAGTCTTACAATGCCTCATGGGATGTGTAGTTTCACAACAGCTGGAGGGCCATAGTTTGAGGATCCCTGGGCTAGAGGTTCAAGAGCTAGGGTGAACAACAGGGGTGATAGAGGACACCCCTGTTGCATGCCCTTGAAGAGTCTGAAGGGTTTTGATACATCTATAGTGAAAAGATGGCCCCACCCCAAATTTTGTCAGTGTTTCCCACAGATAGGGCCATTCAACGTTGTCAAATGATTTGGCAGCGTCTAAAGAGAAGATGGCCCTATTAACTGGGTTGTCTGTAGGCAGTTGAAGATTGAGAAATAGTCTGCGTTGGTTTTCAGATGTGGATCTAGTTGGTATAAAACCTTAAAACCTGACTGATCTCTATGGATCACAGTTTGAATACATTTGGCCAATCTGTTAGCCAGAACTCTGGCCAACAGCTTAATGTCAAACGTAAGTAATGAAATAGGTCTATATGCATCTGGAGATAGGGCATCCTTGCCAGGTTTCAAAAGTACTACAATAAGTGCCTCACTCATAGAGGGGGGAAATCTCCCAGTTTCAAATGCCTTGTTATAGACTTGCAGGAGTATTGGGATTAATTGTGCTGTGTAGTGTTTATAAACTTTCGCTGGCAAGCCATCGGCACTAGGCACTTTTCCATTTTGAGCATGGGCCAATGCCTCTAGGGAGCTCCTCCTCAGTCAGTGGGGCATTTAATTCTTTTGCGTCCATGGGGGACAAACAGGGTATAGGGTATTTATCTAGAAAGGAGTGGATGTCCTCAGGTGATGAGTGGACTTTAGATGTGTATACATCTTCAAATACATTTTTAAAGACATCCATAATGGCTTGTGTGGAATAACAGGGTGTGCCCCGTGCGTTCGCCACTGCCACTATGTGTGAGGGGCCTTGTTGAGATTTGACTAGTAGGGTTAACTTATGACCCATGTTTTCCCCTTCTTCAAAGTGTTTCTGTTGCAGAAAGAATTTCTTATTTTCTGCAGTTGAAGGGATAAATGCTTGAGCATGGACTGGGCTGCCAGCCATTTTCTTTTGGTGTCATCAGTAGGGTCTGCTACATAAAGCTTCTGATCTCTGTGCTTCAGCTAGCAATAGATTTTGCCATTCTTTAGTTTTAGTTTTGATATGTGAAATTTCTCTAATGAATTGCCCTCGTAAATAGGCCTTGACCGCCTCCCATACAGTATCAATGCTCGTAGATCCTATATTCCGTTTAAAAAAAATATAAAAGAGCTTTTGAGAGTGGGTCAGGTTCTGGTAGGAGTGACAACCAAAAGGGGTTAAGCTTCCATAGATTGTTACTTCTATGTTTCAATAGTTTTTTACTGAGGGTTTACAATACAGAACAAACAAAATTCTCATCAATGCGGTTCATTATTACAACTAGTACAGTGCACAAATCAGTTATTCACCGGTCATTTCTTTGAGATACTCTTTCAGTAACATTGCAATTTCTATAATACCATCCAGCGTCCACTACAACAACCCAGCGGGGTCAGCAGTGGACACCAGTCCGGCTCCCACTATGAAACATAATTCCAACCTGAAGAAAGACAGTGGTGATTCATGCTATTAACACCTCCGTACCCCAGGAAGGTCCCACCCCCCTCACATCAAGAGTGGTCCTGGGATCTCCCCCGGGCAAGTACCAATTACTCTCTGTCACACTGGACTTAACCTGCCGATGATCATTAACCATTTTTATATCCGATCGTGCAACTATCACCGCTCAATAAGAGATGAGTAGGGAGCAAAGAGGAGAGGAAAAAGAGGGGAAAGTCCAATAGAAAAGGGGGTAGAGATGAGTGAAGAACAGGGGAGAGTGGGGGAGGAAAAGGATTGGAGGAGACATGGTCCCGTGTCATAAAGCCCATACTGCTGTAATACGATTAATCAATACGTGTCCTGGGGTCATTAGTTAGGTAAGCAATCCATGGGTCCCATATTCTGTGAAATAATCTCATCTTGTTCTGTGACAATGCTGACAACCGCTCATTAATCATTAACCATGACATCTTATGTTTGAGATGTGCAATTGGCAAGGCAGCAGACCACCAGTTTCGTGCTATGGTAATCTTGGCAGATATAAATATAAAGGTAAGGAGTCTCTTCTGGAACTTGGAGGCCTCCACCAACATGCCGCCCAAGAGGGCTTGCTTAGGCGACTTCTTCAGGTTCAAGCCCGTGATTGTATAGACAAAGTTATACACTCTAATCCAGAACCTTCTAACCTTCGGGATGACCACCAAATATGGTAGGTGGACCCCACCTGGCCGCAGTCCCTAAAACATTGGGACATTGCCCCTGGTACAAAGGTGGCCAATCTGGTTGGGACCATGTACCACCTTAACAAAACCTTATAGTTTGCCTCTATCACCGAGGTGTTGATAAGTGATCGATATGCCGTCTCAGAGAGTGCATGCCAGTCATCTAGGTCAAAAGTTTCCTGAAGGTCCTGTTCCCATTGGATCATATAATTCAGTTTCCTCTTGGTACCTCTTAGTATTATATATATAGCCGATAAGTGGCCCCTAATTTTATCGTATTGACTACTTAGCTGTTCCATGGGAGTTAGGGACACCAAGTCCCCCCTGCGGGCCACAGTCTGCACATAATGGTGCAGTTGGGCATACCGGTACTTCTCTGAGGGCGGCATATCGAATTTGTCTATCAGAGCACGTTCAGAAAGCATACCCCTATGGTCATATAAATCGGCAATGCGTAGTAACCCTTTATTCGTCCACCAACCAAATTTTTGAGGAAAGAGACCCGGGTGAACTCCTTGTTGTTTAATAATGGCGCCAGTGGATTGTGGGGTGAATTGAATTTGTGTTGTCTCGACAGTCTGTCCCATATAGCCAATGCTAGGGAGAGAGTGGGACACAGCATTAGTGGTCTGTCCTTCATTGGAAGCCACATGATCTGTGAAATCTGCACAGGACGACAAGAATAAGATTCCATAACCATCCATATAGCATGTGGTTGGTGAGAGTGGTATCTGGAGAGGTGGGCCAGCTGAGCCGCATTAAAGTATTTCTGCAGATCAGGCAGGCCCAGCCCCCCATGTCTTTTTAGAGTGTACATCATACTTCTGTTCACCCTGGGCCTCTTCTTTCCCCAAATGAACCGGAGAATTCCATTTTGAAGCAACTGAAGATCCCTTCGTATTAAAGCCACCGGCAAGGTGCGAAACAAATGTAATATTCTGGGCAACACGTTCATTTTAATGGAGTGTAGTCTGCCATACCTTGATGGGGGATGGACCTGCCATTTCGCTAGTTATTTTTTTATAAAGTGGGGGATAGTTTTTCCTATACAACGTCTAAATCTTCGGGGTCAAATAGATAACAAGATATATATATCTCTATAACTTTCTGTGTGGTGCCTGACAATGAAAGATTGAGCGCTCTAGATTTAGTCTGATTAATTTTTAGCCCCGAAATTTCAGAAAAGGGTTGCAAGATCGCATGCAGGTTGGGGAGGGAAGTAACTGGCGATGCCAGCGTTAGCAGTAGATCGTCCGCGAAGAGTAAGCATTTGTGCTCCCTGTCCCCGCAAGTGATCCCCTTAACATCCTGGCACTCCCTGATCCTGATAGCTAATGGCTCTATCGCGAGGACAAACAGCGGCGGGGACAGTGGACACCCCTGCCTCGTGCCTCTTCTAATCGGAAGAGGCCAAGAGGAGTACCCCCGGAGCATCAGTGATGCTGACGGAGTATCATAAAGTGTTCTGAGAAGAGTTAAAAAGCGTTCTCCAAATCCATATCTGTGTAATACATCAAATAAGTATTCCCAAGAAAGGGAATCAAACGCTTTCTGAATATCCAACGAAAGCAACATACCCCGTCTAGGGCCCCCACCGTCCCAGTCCGATTACACTGCTGTTAGATTGTTACTTCTAACCGCTCCCACTCGTATATCAATCGAGAGTGGGGAGTTGTCTGAGATTTGTCTGGCATGGTACTGCAATCTACTATTGGCAGCATATGTTCATTATCTAGTCCTAAATCAATCCATGAGAGGCCACCTACTGAGGCTGATTGGCATGAATACATCTTAGTGTTAGTGTTATGCATCCTCCACACGTCTGCGAGGCCCATCTCCAGAAGAGGACAGGCAAGCGGTGTAGGCCCTTTCCTTCGCTGTGATCCGTCTTCAGTACTACTACTTAATTTATCCTTCCCATGATCAACGCAATTATTAAAGTCCCCTATGACTAGTACTGGTATGCCTGGGAAGAGGGATATAAAGTTAGCTAAGGGGGGCGTGACTGGTAGCCGTACTGGATGTAAGCCTGACTCCCCTGCTCTTTTTCAGCCTGTGATCCAAAGGCACATTTAGGGATGTTTTGCTGCACTTTAATGGGCAGATTCAGGACCACCCGATCCACAAAAGCCCGTGATCATCACAACCCGCCTGGTTCCTCCTGGGACCTCCGGTCCTTCTTTCTACTGTTGGACATACCTCCCGGTGGAGCATACAAAATGGCACCGGATGCCTCCTTGGCCTGCGCCCAGACCTCAATGCAGCTCTCCCCGCTGGCTCACACATCAAACCAGACCTCTGAGGGCCCCCCTGGCTCCGATGGGCACCATGGATATCCCTTCTTTCTCAGGAGCGGTGAGTCCCCCACACTGTATCCCCAGGGGCCTTGCTCATGGCATGCAGCCCGCCATGCTCTGCCCCCCTCCTCCACAATACACCCAATGCTCAGATGCATATCCTCGATTGCTGAGGACAGCTTCAGGACCCCTGTATGCATGGAACTGACCCTGGATCCCTGGTATCCTCAGACTACTCTATAGATGTACCAGCCCTGTCAGGCTCTGTGCACCCATCCAGCCAGATTCTACAAGAGCCTGGGGGAGCCATGCAGCCTTCAGTACCTATGCATCTAAACTACCTCACCTTAAAGCCCAGAGACTGTCTCACTCACAGGCCTTCAGCTCCCCCCAGGGAACAGGTTACACCACCAGCCGCCTATACACAAAAGGTGTACTCCGCTGCCAACCACCCCTCTGGAGCAGCAAGCATGAGGGACCCCACGCCTGATCAAGCACTGACCTGGGGGGACCCATGGAGCTCATCACCAGGACTAGCATACTCTGCCCAGGGCAATGCTACCTCACAACCTCCAACAATGCCATCTTGCCCACCTCCACCACAGCAAACCCCAATGCCAGCCCAGATTCACTTTGTACCCCCACAATGGCACTCATATCTACAGGCGATGCCCACCAAAGAAGACTTCAAGCAGCTAATAGCAGATGTAATATCCACATGCCGCTCAGAAATACAAGTGCTACAGTCAGGCCTTAAGCACCTAGCAGACAGGGTGGAGATGGCAAACGAAGAAATACAGGAGACTAAGCTGGCAGTCCACAGAAGCCAACTCCAGGGAGCAGACCATCACAACCTGATGAGAGACATGCAATGCCACATGGAGGACTTGGACAACAAGGGGCGTAGGAACAACATCCGGGAGAGAGGGGTCCCAGAGACTGAGGGCCCTGAGGACATGCAGAACACTTTGCAGAATGTATTTAACAACCTCCTAGGTGAGCCTGCCACCAAACATATTGAAATGGACAGAGCCCACCAAGCCCTACATTCTAAGAGCTCCACCTCCAAACCAAGGGACATCATCTGTAGGATTAGTTTCTACCCCCTGAAAGAAGAGATCATACGGTAAGCCTGCCTAGCATGCACGGTCACTTTCCACGATGTCCAAGTGCAACTATATCCAGATCTTTCAAGGATTACCCTGCAAAAATGCAGACTTCTGCAACCCCTTTTGAACACCCTACAAGACAAAAACATTCCCTACTGCTGGGGATTCCCCTTTAGCCTCACAGCTAAATATCAGGGCAAATCCACTGCCCTACAATACCCAGAGGATCTAAACACCTTTTGTGATGTCCTGGGGATCCCTATGCCCCAACTCCCGGAATCGGATCTTGTGGCCACACCACCTCTGCTGCCCACAATCTGGCAGAAGGTCCCCCCATCCAACTGCTCCTGGAACGTGGATGCATCCTGCCAGAGAACCATAGAAACGGCTGAACTAACTACACCCCCTCTTCATATGTTACCTGCTAATGGACTGACCTGCCATCTAACAAGGCTGGTGAATCTGCCCTGGACATTCTTGAATGTTTATTCCCCCCTTGTGCCCCAGTTTTGAGACCCAAGAGAGTAGGAACTTTCATGCTTACCCACCCCCGGTTAAAGTGGAAGTAAACTCATGGATTTAAACAGTTAAAAAAAAAGGCATGCTGAGAATGCTAACTGCACATTGGCTGTGCTCTCAGCCAAACTATCAAACCATCCAATGGCTGGTGTCATAACGAATCACATGTGCAGCACCATAGCAGTTGAAGATTAAACAGAGGCAAAGATGGCAGCTTCCTTGGCTGGAAACGATAGGGGAGTTTACTTCCACTTTAAGTGACTAAAGTTAGCATAGTTTTGTTGTTTGTATTCTATATGATCAATCTAGGGCTCCCTTGCATCCGCCTGAACCATCCCCTTGGATTAGGGTGGGGGGATTCCTGGGAAACCATACTGACCTAGGCCTGACGTCCTCTCAAGGTCATGTGACAAAATTTGCTCTAATTTCTCAGTGTTTATTACGTATTAACTCTTCTTTTTCCCTTTCAGCAACCTCTCCTCTTTTCTTCTCCCGTCCGTCATTGTGTAGCTCACCGCACAGGTCGCAGAGTTTGCCTGGATCTCCTCCTAAAGTAATTCTGCTCCTGGCCTTCAATTTTTGGAACCTCATCTCCACAACAGGTAAGATACCCTCCCCCCTCCCGTTACCCGACACCATGGCTAAGATCCTTTCTTTGAAGGTTCACAGCCTAAATTCCAATAGAAAAAGACATCTGGCACAGAGGAAGTTTAGACAGTCAGGCACAGACATTATCTTTGTCCAAGAGACACACTTTGATAAAGGGGGCGCGTTCGCCTCCAAACAATTCCCCAAGATCTACCTTTCCTCAGGACCTCATAAACGTGTGGGGGCCACCATACTTATCCAGCACGTGTCTCCATTCACCTGTTCAGAACACTATAGCGACCCACATGGCCACTTTGTCATAATTAGGGGTCTGTGGCAAACACAGGAGGTCACCTTATGTGCCCTATATGCCCCGAACATTAAACAATATAGATTCTTGTCTAAAGTGTTTGCCCACCTCTTTTGGTTTGATCATGGGTTCTTAGTGGTGGGGGCGACTTTAACTTAACCAACTCTGGAACTGCTGATCGCCACGTGGTGAGTCCCCAGACATCGTCGGCTTGAGCCCTCAGGGACTCAAAGCTCTTCCGCCAACTCTCTAGACGATATGCTCTCTTCGATGCCTGGAGGGCTCTCCACCCAGGGGATCAGCAGTACACATGTTAGCCGGCACCTCACCGAACACACTCACGTATTGAATATTTCTTATCAATAACCCCACACTTAGAATAACACACAAGCACGGATACTCCCGATCTCATGGTCTGAAATCGCCCCTATCTTGCTTACCTTGGACCTAGTCTCCCCCAACCTTAGGCCCTACAACTGGAGGTTAAACATATTCCTTCTCCAGTACCATCAAATACAGAGCTAAACTCCACCCTAAAATTTTACTTTGTGGAAAACACTACTACCAACATCTCCCCCTACACTCTGGGAAGCCCATAAGGCCATACTTCGAGGCATATGTATGGCACTATCCTCTGCCATGAATAAAGATGCTCTGGCCACAAAGCTCCAAGAAAGAGCTTAAGGTTCTAGAACACCGACTAAAATTGTCCCCTACCCTATCCCTAAGACTATAACTAAGTGGAGTCCCCCAACTCCAAGCCTCTTACTTAGCAACCCTAAACACACCAATTACTGAAGAAGAAATAGAACAGACTGTTAAATCTCTACCATCCCACAAGTCCCCAGGCCCAGACGGACTACCTTATGAATACTATACGACCTTCTTTCTTCTCCTACTCCCCCACATGTCTCACATGCAAACTCTTCAATACCTTCCTCTGGGACACCCCCAACCCAGCAGACATGAAACAATCCTTTATTACTCTGATCCCCAAACCAGACAAAGACAAAGACCTATCTTATGCACCAACTACAGACCCATCGCTCTGCTGTACTCGGACCTCAAAGTTTTTACAAAACTGCTCTTAATTGGTCTGAATGTAGTCCTACCCTCTCTCATCCACAAGGATCAGGTGGGCTTTGTCCCACTCAGACAGGCGGGTGACACTACCAGATAGATGATTGATCTGGTGGATGTTTGGCGAACAGGGAGAATTCGCATCCTTGCTACTTAATCTGGATGTCGAAAAGGCCTTTGATCATCTTGGTTGGCCCTTCCTGTTCGCCACATTAAAACATGCAGGGTTTAGGGGACCTTTCCTATGAGTGATTCAGCACCTCTACTCTCCCCCCACATCCCAGGTTAGGACTTCCTTCGCTCTCTGCCCCTCATTCTCTATAACTAACGGCACCCGACAGGGGTGCCCACTTTCACCCCTGCTATTTGCGCTGTGTTGAACCCCTAGCTGCCTCTGTTCTAAATAATCCAGATATCCGAGGTGTATCAGTCAGGAGCAGATTTAAAATTTCACTGTTCGCTGATTACATTATCCTAACTATGGCAAAACCTAGAGTCTCCCTCCCAAATCTCCATGCAGA
Organism: Lithobates pipiens; assembly: GCF_037356315.1. NCBI lineage: Eukaryota > Metazoa > Chordata > Amphibia > Anura > Ranidae > Lithobates > Lithobates pipiens. The sequence goes on along the minus strand of NW_027507903.1, from coordinate 651,705,642 downwards.
ACTAGACTGCTATGGGGCCCTCTCGGAATACAGAGGGCTAAATCGGAGGCCCTTCCACTTAATATCCCCGAAGCGGAAACTACACACCTGCAGACCAAATTTCTCCCATCACTGGAAACATGCCTCCTTGAAATATCTGGGAACACATCACCCCAAAATTCACCACCCTATACCAGGAAAACTTCCCCCTTCTTCCACTTGATCAGAACCATGCTTCTGCAGTGGAAAAAGCACCATATCTTCCTCCTAGGCCCGGAACGCTTCAGTTAAGATGATGATCCTCCTGAAGCTACTATACTTTTTCCAAACACTACCTATCTCGGTCCCCTACAAACACCTGAGAAAACTCCAGTTTTACTTACTTAAATTTATCTGGAACCACAAAGACATAGAATACCCCAATCGGTACTAATGGAGGTGCGCTCAGATGGAGGCCTAGCATTTCCCAACCTCATCAAATACTATCAAGCCCCCAACTTCATAGTTACCTAGTTAGCAAGGTTAAATAGAGACACCAGTCCATCCAGATCAACCTGAGTGTGTGTCTACACTTGTCCCTATCCCTGTACATTGCATACTCATATCGGTCCCTACCCTCAACGAGCCCACAATCCAAGGTCCCATTCATATACTAGGGCCAATTTTGGACAGAAGCCAATTAACCTACCAGCATGTCTTTGGAGTGTGGAAGGAAACCGAAGTGCCCGGAGGAAACCCAGGGATTCAAACCAGTGACCCTTTTTACTGCTAGGTTAGAGTGATAACCACTACACCACTGTGCCATCCTAAATAGCATTTAGGGCAATAGCATTGTGGTTCACCCAACGGTCCTATAATAAGTGGACAGAAATCTGTCTGGCCTCGACCCACCCAAATAATCTACTTTGGAGTGCGAACATGGAGGTACCCCCCAAACATTTACTGGGATCTATGTCCCAACTACGCCAGCTCTGGTGCAAACTGTCACCTCCACACGGGATATCCTCAGAAAGATCGCTTCTGACCTCATTTGTCTGCAATTCCAAGGTGCCAGATAGTCTCACTCAACAAATGTCATATATGTAGTCATCACAAAATGTATTTCACCATGGGAACCAAGTGGAACCTAGATCACGCAAGCTAATACCCTTCTCCAAACTTCAGACTAAATATGACCTGCCTCGTCAGGTGTTTTATTGTTATTTACAAATACGCCACTACACCTTGACCATAGCGCCTGACCTGCAATTCTCCCCCCAAACCCCTTTTGAAAATGTAATCCTAGCAGGCTCTGCCCAGAAGGGCTTAATCTCTGGCATTTACAAAATACTAAATGCTTACCCACTAGATACAAAAGGTAAACACACCTATATGATCAAGTGGGAGAAAGCCCTCAATGAGCAAATCCCTATAGAACAAGAGCTCACTTTGCACACTATATAAAGAAAATGTGTATAAAATCATCCTTTTCTGGTACATGACTCCAGATGTGCTCCACACCATCTATCCCACTAATTCGGACAGATGCTGGTGATGCCAGGGAGATAAGGGCGCCCTCCCCCACATTTATTGGAGCTGCCCATCAAGTACCTCCTTCTGGAATGTGGTCCAGCAGTTACTGACCAATCTTCTAGAAACACCAGTCTCCATGACCCTACTGGGCTTATCACCATTAAGGATCTCCACACCCTATAAAAAACAAGTATAACTAGAAATAACGCCCCACCCACTCCTGAGATCTTATACACCAGAATTAAAGATGTGGAGCTGATGGAGAAGATGACGGCCAGGATGCAAGGCAGGCTGGATGCCCATTAAAAGGTATGGAAGCTGTGGCACCTTTGGGAGGACCCACTATGACCAGGTAAATGAGCTGCTACGATGACCTCTTCCTTCTTTTTCTATTCCTCTCTTTCTCCTCCAATTTGAGTACTCCTGTGACTCTCACTCCCTTATATAGGATGCTACATGTCATTGCATGACATTAAAATGCATATACAACAATTTCAAAAGTGTGACATTTGCCATATTAGGACATACTGAAAGAAATTTTGAGCATACGTCTGAAAATATGATTCGTATATTTTCATTCTACATATTCCTGTACTGAAAAATGCTAATAATAAAATGTTATTTGGAAAAAAAAGTAGCTAAGATTTTAAGGAGACTGGCTGATAACGGAGGAGGAATGTACAACCCTGACAATACACAATTTGTTCCATATAGAGAGCATAAAACGAATACATAATGTCAGTTTTAGCTTCCAGAAGGGAAAATTGCACATCTCTTTTATTCAGGAGGCTCACTCCCCTCGAATACATTGAGTATGTAGAGTGGTACTGGTGACAAAACTGTCTTTGTGCAAATAGTGGTGTGGACGTCGAGGGGAGATGAGTCTCCTGCAAACATATGTTAGCATTCAAGCGAAGCACGGCCAATTGTTTAACTGGATTATTTAAACCCCAGATATTCCAGGACAGTATTCTAGTTATCTTAGACAATGTATCAGCATAACAATAGTAATGGTTATAGATCCTATGTGTATCACATGATCATATGGCAATACCTTGTGACAACTAACACTTAAAGTCTGTGTCCAGATGGAAAAATTTAGAAAAGCATCCTGATTTAGTAAGAAGTTGAGTGGCAGATCCATAGGTGTGGTAGTGTTATGGAAAGTAGGAACCACAAATAGTGGCGAAGATAATGGAGAAACCATGGTAAAAAAAAAAATCTGAAAAAAAACAACAAGAACGTGGAACAGGATGTTATATAATTGCCAAAAGAGGACTGAGGGTCTGTAACAGACCATCCAGGGGGCAACAGTGGAAGCGCACTTCAGTGTCTTACAACTTCTCAACAGTGAGAACAAGAGCCGTGGTTACAGAAAAACTATTTGGAAAGCAGACAACAATCTCTGCCTTGGTAAGCTGTCAGTGGGGAAGATAGGGAAAGAGATTCCTGTGTTCAGCTTTAGAGTTTTATGGTTTATGATGGTGCATGGCGCCTGTTGCATGCTTCACAAATCGTTTGTTCTTCTCGCTCCAGCTATTGTGCAGCTGCTGATGGGGAGTCAAAGAATTGCACTTAGCCTAGCACCTTAACTCTCAGCTCAAGATCTCTGAGGCAATGTTCATCATCAGAAAAAAAATGTCTCTTTGCTTCTGCAGATCAGCTGAGAAATGCAGAAAAAGGGAAATTTTAGAATTATCCATTTTCAGTGCAGCTGGATTTATTCTGGCGTTGTACAGAATTGCATCTCTGTCCTTGTAATTGAGAAGTTTAAATAGGAAAGGTCGTGGAGGATCTCCTGGCGGAGGAGGCCTAGCTGGAACTCTGTGCACACGTTCTACAGTAAACATAGGGAGAACACCTCTCTGCCAAATGCATTGATCAGCCATTGTTCAATAAACACTACAGGATTTTTCCCCTCCATTCTTTCAGGCAGACCTATAACACTCACATTGTTTCTTCTCATCCTAAATCTTCTTTTTTTTTTTTTTTTTTTTTTTTTAATTTAAAAGATGTTTATTGAAACCAAGACAATACATATATCAAATTGCTCTCACGTAGGAGAGACAGCAGTAAGGCACGTAGCAAACAACAAAAGACAATATGCCAAAGGACAATGAAAAGGGGAATGATGGCGCCCGCGAACCAAAAATACAAGAATACTGGTCAAAAATGCGGGGCACATGTGAATTGGGGGGGAGCGAGTGATGCACACGGGAGTCCCCAGCTAAAAAGAAGTCCAGGGAAGGGGGAGAGGGGAACGGTTTCAGTGGTAAAGGGAGAATTCAATTTCTTTTGGGGAGCCCGGCTTCCAGACACCCCACATGGGCTCAGACTGTGCCCGGAGCTCTGAGCCCCCCAAACCCCTAACCCCCTAGGACTACCGCGTGCATCAAACCTGACATAGGACAACTTAACAAGAATAATGTCAACCAAACGAACTCAGGGACTGAAAACGTAGTAAAAAATGCGATCCGACTCTGGACCCTCCAAACAAGAAACAATGGGAGGGGCCAGAGTAGGGAAGGCCCTATGGGCCACAAGATAACAGTGTCTATGCAGGCCAAAAGGTAGGTCAATCTTGCTCAGTCCAGGCTCCAAACTTGTGCCGCATATCCAACACCTCCCGACGAAAGATTTCGAGGGGAGGGACGGAGTAGAGAGAAGAAGAAAGACAGGACAGAAACAGAGGGGACAGAATAGGGAAAGGGAGAAGGGAAAGGAATGGGTAGGGGAGGTACCCGTGCCAGGGGGAGCTCCTAGGGGAAGGCAGGGATCTCGTTGTGATACAGGTTGTCAAAAATACGCCCTGTTCTAGGGCTAGAGGAGAACCCCCACATAGCGAGCCCAGGGATTCCAGATTTTCTTGAATTTTTTATATTTATCAATGATGAGACTGGAGGTCTTTTCCTGGAACATAATCCAGGAGATTTTCTGTTTAGCTGCTGGGTACGAGACCCTTGGGGACTTCCAGGCCCGGGCTATGGTCATCTTGGCACTAATCAAAATGTAGTGGATCAAACATTGCTGGTATTTAGAAGTATTAGGGATTGGCTGGTTCAGGAGCGCTATAGCAGGGGTTTGGGGGGCTGCAACGTCAGTGACCTTGCGGATCAGAGAGAAGATTTTGTTCCAGTAGCTTCTTACCCGGGGACACTCCCATAGGATATGGAGAAGGGAGCCCATGTGGCCACAGCCTCGAAAGCATAAAGGCGAGGTCTGTGGGTAGAATTTAGCCAGGCGGGTTGGGACCAGATACCATCTAGTGAGGACCTTAACGTCTGCCTCAATGAGGGAGACATTAAGGATCCCTGTGAAGGCTCTTGAAAAATAGGAGTGCCAAGTGTCCATGTCCCACTCTAAGTCAAGGTCTCGCTCCCAGCTTAGCATATAACTGGATTTCTCCGAGGGGGTAGACAGAGCTGTGTAGATCAGGGAGATTCCCCCCTTCATGTCCATGGCCGAGACACACCACTGTTCATAAGGAGTGACCTCAAGGCGATCTGAGTTGGTGTGTAGGAGAGAGCGTAAGAAGTGATTTATCTGGTAAAAGTGGAACTGCTCCGTGGGGGGCATGGCAAGTTGGGAGATGCATTGCTTTAAGGTGACGGGACCATTCATATTAAAAAAGTGCCCAATCCTATAAAGGCCTTTGTCCAGCCACCATCGAAAAGCTTTAACGTTTAAACCGGGGGGGAAGGCAGGATTATTAAAGATATGGGCCAGGGGGTGCCAGCTGGAAGTAACCTTATTCATCTTATGTAGGGTGTCACAAAGTGCGAAGGAATGGGAGAGAGTAGGGGACATGATCGGGGGTCTGCTTTTTGAGGGGCGCCAAAGGAGAAAGTCAATGGTGAAGTTGGGAATTGCCTGTCTCTCCATCTCGATCCAATCCGGTTTGGATCCTCTCGAGTATACAGTCGAAATTTGGTTCAGGTGAGCAGCTTGATAGTACCAGCGAAGATTGGGTAAGCCCAAGCCCCCTTTCCGTCTGGGGCGGAATAGAGTGTTCTTGGGGAGCCTATGGGTGGAGGACCCCCAAATAAATCGGTTAACGGACAATTGGAGGGATCGGATATGAGATTGGGGGACCAGAATAGGGAGCAAACGGAATAGGTAAAGAATCCTAGGGAGAAGGGTCATCTTGACTGCGTTCACCCTTCCGAACCATGATAGTTTGTGGAGGGACCATTGATCTAAATCCATCTTAAGCTTCTTAAACATAGGGGGGTAATTATGTTTGTAGAGTTGGTCAAATTTTGGGGTGAGGTGAACTCCAAGGTAGGGAATGGAGGAGGTGCTCCAGGAGAAGGGGAAACGTTCTGTTAGCAGATCTACTGTGGCTTGGGGGGAGGAGATATTAAGGGCTAAGGACTTAGACATATTAACCTGTAACCCTGAGGCGTGTCCAAAGTGGAGAAGAAGTTGGAGGATATTGGGAGTAGAAACAAGGGGGTTGGTAACGAAAAGGAGGACATCATCGGCGAATAACGCACACTTATGTACGGATTGGCCGCATCGAACTCCATGAATGTCTGGGTGATTCCTGATAGCGATCGCAAGCGATTCCACGCCTATGGCAAAGAGGAGGGGGGATAGGGGACAACCCTGTCTGGTGCCTTTGGAGATCGGGAACGGGTCAGAGGTGTCCCTGGAGTCTGACTTGAGCCCTGGGCTGTGAGTATAAGGAACTCAGGAGAGTCCTGAAAGGAGAACCGAAACCCCAGTGCTCAAGGGTACGGAATAGGAAGGGCCAAGTGATAGTGTCAAATGCTTTCTGTAAGTCAAGCGAAAGGAGGAAGCCCTCCTGTGGGGGGCTCCCGTCCCATCGAGCCTGGAGGACAGAGATAATGTCTACAGCTCTCCTTATTTGGTCTGGGCCCTGTCTCCCCGGGATAAAGCCTACCTGGTCTTTGTGGACATAGGAACTTATAAAAGAGCCCAACCTGTTCGAGAGAATTTTTGTCATTATTTTGAGGTCGTTGTTGATCAAGGAGATGGGTCTGTAGTTGCTCACTAGGCTCTGGTCCTTGCCAGGTTTAGGTATGACAGATATGTATGCGAGGTTGGAAGCTGGGTCTACGGGTGAGTTTTGGCCTAGGGAGTTAAAGAATCGGGTCAGGAAGGGGGAGAGGGTTTCCGAAAAGGTTTTATAATAACAATTGGAAAATCCGTCAGGGCCGGGGGCAGAATTTTTTTTCAGGGACTTGATCACCTCACTTACCTCCTCCTCAGAAAAAGGGGCATCCATGATGGATCGGTGGCTAGCAGAGATTTTGGGGAAGGGGATGCTGTTAAAAAAGGAGTCGATCGTTTGGTCGTTACCTGGATTAGGGCCAGAGTAGAGGTCAGAATAAAATTTGTGGAAGGCCTCAAGTATTTGTTTGGGGTTTTGGGTCAGAGAGCCAGAAAGGGATTTGATTTTGGGTAAGGCTCTTACTCTATATTTCGGGGAAAGTTTGGCCGCAAGATGGGGGCCAAATTTGTCAGAGTTAAGGTAGAATCTACCGCTTACCCACCGCAGATGCTGTTCCGCGTTGGAGGTAAGAGCTGTATTAAGTGCAAGCCTAGCTGCGTCGAGGCGCGCGAGAGATGGAAGGGAAGGGTTAGCTTTGTGGGCCTGGCTAATGGAGCGGAATTCTTTCTCAAGTTTTACGATGTCTATTCGTTTCTCTCGCTTTAGGCGTGAAGAGAGTTGTATGATTTTACCCCTCATGACCGCCTTGTGGGCTTCCCAAAGAGTACCGGGAGAGGTATCATCGGTGTCATTGTGACGGAAATAATCCTTCAGTTCATGTTCAAGCATAGTGCGGTGAGCTGTATTGGATAGGAGAGAGTCCCCAAGGCGCCATTGAGGGGTGCTTGCTTTGTTCAACAGACCTGAAAACGTTACTGAAACTAGGGAATGATCAGACCAGGGGACCTCGCATATGGTGGCCTGAGAGGCCAAAGATATGTCCGAGGAATGAAGGAAGATATGGTCGATGCGAGCATAAGTGTTGTGTGGAGCAGAGAAGTGAGTGTAATCCCTAGTCGTGGGGTGCAGCTCCCTCCAGGCATCAATCATGCCCATCGAGTGGAGGAGTCGTGCGATAGTGAGGCTCTGCTTGGGCGGTCTTTTGAGGATGGTTTTGTGGAGGGATGATTTATCCAAAAGGAGGTCGAAGGCGACATTTGAGTCGCCTCCTAGGACCACTTTACCTTCTATGTGAGGAGCGAGGGAAGTTAACATTGAGGAGAAGAAACGAGTCTGGCCCTTGTTAGGAGCATAGTATGAGATGAAGGTGAACAAGGTCCCATTCACATGGCCTTTGACAAGAAGGTATCTCCCCTCACTGTCTCTGATTATATGGGAAAGGGTGAAAGGGATATGTTTAGAAATGAGAATGGCCACTCCTCGCTTCTTTTCCTCAGCGCTAGCAAGATAAAAGGTGGGGTAATTGCGATGTAAAAAAGTGGGATTAAAACTTTTGGGGAAGTGGGTCTCCTGTAGTAGCATAATGTCAAGTTTTCTCGAGTGATAGCTATGAAAGGCTTTGCGTCTCTTCATTGGGGAATTCAGGCCCTGCGTATTGTGCGTCCCTATCCGGAGGGATTGGAGCGTGGGGAGGTCAGCAGCCATGGACATGAGGGTAGAGGAGCAAAAAAAACCAGAAGGGTCTCACCTGATCCAGTAGAGAGGATTTCATTGGAGACAGCAGGAGGGATCGATCCCGGTGTCGCTTGGAAGACGGGTGTGGAGCTCCCCTTGGAGGTACCTGAAGGAAGAGGGAAAAGGGGGCGAGAAAAAGGAGGAAAAGCCAGAAAGGGGGAAGAGAGAGAGAAAAGTGAGAAAAGAGCAGGTCCAGGAGAGAAACTATCCTGGGCTGCATGTCAGCAGGGCTGGGCGGCCAGCACCTGCTCCGGTTCCCTAGACAAAATAGGGAACGGTATAAAGGCATCCCTACAGTGGGATGAAAGCCTGGTGGCATCCCGAGGGGAAATAAGGAGCCCTCGAGACAACAACAGGGGGAGCGGCAAAGAGTACCGCTCCGGCCGTTAGGCATTATACATTTCAAAATAGCAGTGGGACCACCAGGGGTCCGATCCACTTAGGTGAACCATCAAACCAATAGGGTTAATTAGACAGGCTCAAACAGACAATCTATAATGATAAGAAAGATAATGACATAGTTTAAAAAAAAAAAAAAAAAAAAAAAAAAAAAATAAAAGGGTGAAAAAATGTTCGAAAGTAGTTCAAAAAAAAGAAGAAAAGGGTCCCAAAAAAAGGGGGGGGGGGAAAGGGGGACCTGTCTGGGTGTATAAGTGGATCATTGTTGACAAAAAAGAGAAAAATCCGGCCTAGGCAGAGGAATAGGACCGTTCCCAGCAGGGAACACTGGCCGAGGGATTCATCTTGGGGGGATGGAGTCACGGTATCTCTTCGACTTTTGTTTCATCCACATCGGGGGGAGCGGGCTGGTCGGAGGGGGCCTCTTAGAGGAGCTGGAACGGGTTTCCATCTGGTCATGATCGACATCCTGGGAGATGAGACCAAGCTGGAGAAGTAGGCGTTCGCCATTTTGGAAGTTTGTGAAGCTGTAGGATTTCTCCTTGTACTGGAATTGCAGGCGAAAGGGGAAGGCCCATCTGTATTTGATGAATTTCTGGGAGAGGACTTCCAGGAGCGGTTTGAGGGATCTCCTCTTCTGGATAGTAGCCGGGGAAATATCAGCAAAAATCTGGATTTTATTGCCGTTCAAAAGTATGTCTTCTCTATTACGCAAACGCTTCATGATTTCCTCCTTGACCCCATAAAAGTGGGGCTTGACAACAATATCCCTGGGGAGGCCATCTTGACGAGGGGCTTGAAGGGCTCTGTGCGCCCTATCCAATTCTAGCCTGTGGTCTGGGATATCAGGGATAAGGTCTTTAATCACGGCTTTGACTGTGTCCTGCACATCTAAAGTGGATTCGGGGATGCCTCTGATACGAAAATTGTATCGTCTGCTTCTGTTTTCCAAATCTTCTAATTTGGACTGGGCAGTTTCAAGTTGATCCTGAAGCGATTGTATACACAGAGTGTTCTGGTTAGTGCGTGCATTAGAGTCATCAACCGCCTGTTCAATAGCATCTATCCTGGCCCCAAGGCTCTGTATATCTGCTTTAATGGATGTAGTAATCTGTGCAGCGTTTTGAGCAAGGCCTGCTGCCAGCATGTCAGAAAAGCTATTGAGAAGCTGTGCCATGTCAGGAGAGTGAATAGCCTGCATGATAGGGGCCTGTGGGGAAGCTAGTATACTGCCCGGTGTGTTACTGAGGGGAGAAAAAGGCGTCCCGTTCTGGAGTCTGTTTAGGAGGGATTCAGTAGATGCCGGGGATGAGAAGGGATGTTGGCCACTACTCACAAGAGGAAGAGGAGTCAGCGGAGGTTCTGCCTCGATGGGGCCTGTAGCGGTGCCGCTGCCTGTATTCAACGCGGCCGCCATCTTGGAAGGCTCAGGGGGAACCAGGCCAAAGTTAAGATGCCGGTTAACGTCCCTCTTGGGAAGCCCCTGCGACATACGGGAGGTGTCTCTGCCGTGTCCGGAGTGCGTGGATAGTCTCGCTGGGAGTTTTCGCTGTCAGATGCGCGGTCTGTATGCCTTAGACGGCCGGAGCGGAGCGGAGCTCCCGGTTAGCGTGGCGATCCGGAAGTCCCGCGCATGCGCCTCATCCTAAATCTTCTAAGCAATACGTGTGTTGTGTCAGCAGGTGGTTATTGTATGTTAGGTCTCTCTGCATGGGCGCCATGTCATCTATGGAGCTCACTCTCCCCGCCAGGGCTGATGTTCTTTCCCTTAAATTTTGAGTATCTTGGTGTAGGAAGGTTATTTCTGTCTTCACCCCTTTTATTTCAGCTGTGAGTGACCTTCAGGATTAGGGCTGATGGGGATCTGAGGCTTAGCAGGGGTATCCCCTGAAATACTCACTGCATCCAATGCAAAACTGGCACTTTTTGAGTCTTCCAGCGGCACTGTGTCATCAGCCTCCGAGATTCCTCTGAATGGTTCCTCTGGAGTATAATAGCTGGAGTGAGAAGAACAAACAATTTGTGAAGCATGCAACAGGCGCCATGCACCATCATGAACCATAAAACTCTAAAGCTGAACACAGGCTGCTGGATCTGTGGAGAGAGGCATGGAGAACAACTTTTCCGCAACCTTTCTGTGTTTCTCCTTTGCAGAGCGCTGCGCAAGGGTGCCATTTTGGCCCATGAGGTCTGCGGGCCTGGACTGATTTTGCCATTTTGTAGTGACCATCGGGGTTGCAGTACTGAGACAACGGGGTGGTCCGGAACAGGGGACTTTCCGACCCCTGGTAAGTTGTGTGTTGAGCGGGGTATATCGGTTCCTCAGGATATCTGATCGGAGTTTCGGTGGAGCGAGCTGAAAGAGCATCCAGCTACATCCGCTGCCTGACCACACCCCCACCAAGGTGGGATTTTTAATCTCTCTGCTTCAAGGGGAACCCCAGACCTGGGCCCATTGGTTACTCAAGGGAAACAGTGAACAGACGCATGCTATGTCATCCTCCTTCGATGCCATAGCCCAGCTTTATGAAGATCCACAGTGGACTGCCACAGCAGAGACTGCCCTGCTTGCACTCCAGCAGGGCTGCAGAGTGGTTGAGGACTATGTTAGACTTCAGACGCTGGAGCCCAGACACCCAGTGGAATGACGCAGCTCTGCGAAAACCAGTTTCAGATGAGTCTTTCCAAAAACCTCAAAGATAAACTTGCCCGAGTGGGAATACCCAATAACATTGAAGGACGGCAGCTTCGTAAACGCCAATCAGAGCATTCCACTCAGCAGGGCCATCCTGTATGGATGACCCCAAGAGCTCTAGTTTCTGTCGCATGCTACCTGGCACCAGCTAGTTCAGGCCCTACCAGTTCAGCATCTGATGTTCCTGAGCCTATGCAATTAGGATTGATGCGACCAACCCTTAAGAGCGAGCACGCAGATGCCCTGCAAAGACTCATAAGCGCTCATCTTCTGTTCCTGCTAACCTGTCAACATTGTCTGCCAATGCCACTTACCTTACTCTTACACCCTCATTCCAGTTCCCGGAAAGAACAATCTCAGGCAACCTAACTCTCTCCACTCAGAAACTTATCTCCCCGCAAAAAAATATGCATTGACTCTCTGTCTACTTGGCTGATGGCTCTTATATAAAGTCAGGACAGGTAACCCAGGAGACACCTCCATTACCTGTTACCTCAACCCAAAATAAGGAACTACTGAGCCTGGACACCATCTTCTCCCTATTGTTTCCTGTCACCTTGGGCCTTCAGGCCCACAATCCCCAGATCAACTGGATATCTGGAAAAGTCAAATTCTTGTCAGCCTACTGCCAAAGACATTGTGTATCAAAGCCCCCTAATCCATCAGCCACATTGTTATGTATGGATTCTGATCAAAACATACTCCAGTCAGTGCCTGAACCTTATCACAAATTTACTGACATCTTCTGCAAATGAGGGGCAGACACACTTACCTCTCATCATCCCTATGACTGCCCGATTGAGCTTCTCCCCGGGGCTGAGCTTCCTTTTGGGTGCATTTTTACCAAATTAGATCTGAGAGGAGCCTATAACCTGGTCTGAATCCGAGTTGGGGATGTGTGGAAGACAGCTTTTGGTACCAGATTTGGTCACTACAAATATCTGGTTATGCCATTTGGACTTTGCAATGCCCATGACACCTTCCAACATTTTACCAATGATGTGTTTAGAGACGTTTTAGGCATTTTTGTAACCGTCCATCATATTCTGATTTTCTTGGGATCTCTTGACCAGCATCAGGAACATGTCTGCAGAGTGTTATGCTGGCTTCGCCAACATGGATTGTATGCAAAGGCAGAAAAAAAATGTGAATTTGATCGGCAGAGTATTGAGTTTTTAGACAGGAATTAAAATGGACCTCCAGAAGGTGTCCGCCATATTGGATTGACCAGTACCTGTGGACAAAAGAGAAGTACAACGTTTTGTAGGCTTCACAAACTTTTACAGGAAGTTCAATAAATGGTTTTCTGCCATAATCACTCCCAGCATGCAGCTGACCAAGCAAAACTTGTGATTCCACTGGAATCCGGAGGCACAAGATGCTTTTAAGACACTTAAGAGACTTTTAACTTCAGCCCCAATACTCATTCATCCTGACACGTCATTGCCCTACATCTTTGAGGTAGATGCAGCTGAAATGGCAGTAGGGGCAGTTATTTCTCAGCATCAGGGTATCAAGGAGTTAATGCATCTTGTAGCTTTTTCTCATAGAGGCTTTCCCCAGCAGAAAGGAATTATGATGTAGGGCATCAGGAATTACCGGTCATCAAAGTAGCTTTGGAAGAGTGGAGGTACTTGTTGGAAGGTGCTGCCCATTCAAAAGTAATATACACAGATCATAAAAATCTGGAGTATTTAAGATCCGCTAGACAGCTGAAACCAGGGCAAGCTTGATGGGCCCTGTTTTTTTCACGCTTCTCCTTCCATATTACCTACCAACCTGGATCAAAGAATATTAAACTGGACACATTATCTTGTATGTACAATGACCCCAAAGACCTATTGGTTCCAGACACTATCTTGCCTGCAGGTAACTTCCTGCTACTGCAAACATATCTCCTCTCCTCAATCAAAGAAGCTACTGTGGACATTTCTAGTCCCCCTGGGGCCACTCTGACATCTAGGGATCGCTTATTTTGGAGGGGGAGACAATTTTTTGTTCCAGAAGATGTACAAGTAGAGGTCTTGAAGCTACATCATAATCATCTGCTGGCAAGTCACTTTGGCATCCATAAAACCCTTGAGCAGGTATGGGGGCGTGACCGGATGTGTAAGGAGGAGTGAGAGATGTGAGACGCCGTGGGTAACCTCCTCCCGGACCCCATGAGGAGAGCGTGGCGTGTTTGACGTTATGGCTGGATGCAGTGTGAGGAGGGTTGGAGTCACTTGCTGAAGCCGGATGGGAGGAGAGGTGACGACACACGTCTGTATCGTCAGGCCGAGTCAAGCTGAGCTCTCGGGGATCTCCGTTCACTTCCGGGTTCCGAACCCCTAGCGAAAACGGCCGAAGATACACGAGGACATACGAGCACCTCCAGCGCCGATTGCCTTGGAGCCTCCGAACCCCGCCGAATAACTCTGCATACAGCTGACATCAAGAGGCTCTCCCGCCCGCCCGCAAGCCGTGACAGGAGGAGGGAGGTAAGCGGTGGTGTGCGGGGGGAGAAGAAGACGGAGGAGTGAGGGGGATAGTAGGCGGAGGTCTGGCAATGTAATTTTGTGGACATAGTGGTGTCTGAAAACTGGTAAACAGCTAATAGGAGAGCGCTGGCTGGGGGTGAGGAGGACTTTTAGCGCTTCTTTTCTTTTTTCTTTTCTGGAGTGTATCGCTCTGTATTGCTTCGTATTGCACATCAAAACGAACGAATGGTAACCAGGAAGTCTGTGATACTGGAATTGAATACCTGTGGAATGGCTATAAGGCAAGATCAGTGTTGCACTAATTGATTTACTGAGGGATGGTGGCAGTCCTAGAAACGAACTGATTTTTGAAATAGTGTGTGCAAATAAGTATCGGTTGTGAAGTAATAAAGCAGGGAGTCAATGTGATACATGAAGTGAATACTGGAGAACTGGGTATAAGATACGGTTAATACTGCATTAAACCTCTGATTGAGTGATGGACGGCTGAGTTACAATGTTAAAAAATTATTAAATACAATATCCAGGACTGATTTGAAGAGAGAAGGAAATACCCAAAGAGAAGGGGGAGGAAAGCGGCAAAAAAAAAAGGAAAGAGAAAGAAAGATGCAGCACCTGCGCTCTGCAAAGGAGAGGGGGGAAAAAAGCATGCAACAGTCTGCCACAGCAGCCAAACTAGAACCTTTTGCTCATAATCCTGCACAGTCATCTCAGACCCCTCCAAAAAAGGGGCAGACAAAGGGGCAGCAAGGGATAATGTCTGAAAGGAAAAGCACGGGACAGTCAAATACTAATATTAATACGCAGGCCGGAACAGTGGCAAAAAGTTCAGTTAATAAGAATGCGGGTGCAGGGGAACTGAATTTAGAGACCATAACAGGTGATCCTCCTCCGTTGGAAAAAGAGCCAACTATCAAGGATGTGTTAATGGCCGTAAATGCATGTAAAATCTCATTGAAAGAATTGTGTATTCAAATGAAGGGAGTGAAGGAGGATCTACTGGTGGTAAGGCAAGACTTACAGAAAGTTGTGGAGAGGACGGCAGAACTTGAGATAAGGACCAGTAGATTAGAAGACGATACAACCTCCCTAACCAAAGAGCTAGAAAGTTTGAAGGAGCAGTTTACAGGATATAGAATAAGAATGGACGAAATGGAAAATAGACTCCGGAGGGACAATGTGCGCATAGTGGGCCTTCCTGAAAAAAGCGAGGATGTAAACCCCGCTGAGTTTATGGAACATTTATTAATTGACATGTTTGGAAGGGACTCATTCTCAACAACGTTTTCCATAGAGAGGGCGCACAGAGTGCCCTTTAGAGCTCCACCTGAGGGAGGTCGCCCTAGGCCATTACTGATGAAATTACTAAATTATAAAGAAAAAGTGGTGCTGTTACGGAAAGCAAGGGAAATGGGGAATATGTTGTATAAGGGGGTTAGAATTTCATTATATGCCGATTTTTCCCCAGAACTCCAGAGAAAAAGGGCAGAGTTTTTTCAAGTGAAGCGCAGGTTACAGAAACTTAGTTTGACGTATGCTCTTCTTTACCCTGCAAAGCTATGGATTAATGCATTAGGGTATACTCAGGTTTTTGGCTCCCCAATGGAAGTGGAAAAGTGGATAGAAGAAAATAGAGAATAATTTTAGTTTTTACGGTTCCTGGTCAGGAGTGTGAGTCTGGTAGGAAGGTAGAAAGGGGGGGAGGGTGAGTTTTGAGAGGGTTTTTTTTTTGTGTGTGGGGGGGGGGGAGGGTGGTAATACACGGCGAGAAGGAGTGGAGAAGAGATATGTGGTATATATGTTGTGAAAATAGTGGAATAAGGTCACTAAGAAGCCCCCTGAATAACACCTGGGTAGGTGGGGGGAGGGTGGGTGGAGGGGAAAACAGGGGGAAGGTTGGGGGAAAAAAAAAAAAATATGTGTACACTAATGAATGGGGCTCAGGAGATAACTCAAATAAAGAAAAGATATAAAATACTGGGAGGTAAAAAACAAGGAAAACTGATTGATTACACGGGGAAAAACTGTAATAAACAATTATATAGCACAACTCACATTAGGAGATATATAATAGATGAAATAGCGGTGATGGTTAGAAAATATGTCATCTTAGTGGGGATCAGGGTTTTGGAAGCCAGGTTTAACTCAATAAAGAAGGTAGCGGGGAGATGGAAGGTACTGGGATATAAGGAGATTTCAATCTCTGTCGTTTTTAGAAAAAAAAAACGCCTTGTTATCTCCTTCTTTCTCCTTGATTTTCTCCTTTTCTGTCTGTTTACTTTGTGAATGCAGGATGGGAAAATTAAGATAGGCTCCTGGAATGTGAGGGGCCTGGGGACACAGGTGAAACAAAAAGCGGTGTTTTCTATGATGGAGGGACACGGAGTTGGGTTGGTCTGTCTGCAGGAGACTGACTTAATTAGAGATACAATACATCGGCTGCAGAATAGAAAATATCAATATCAATATCACTCTGTATACTCGTCATATAGTAGAGGGGTGAGTGTCATGGTTAGAACAGGGTTGAATTTTGCTTGTAAACGGGTCATCCAAGATGAAAAGGGTAAATATATATTTTTACATTGTTTAATTGAAAATAGAGAATGTGTGCTGGCAAAGATCTATATTCCTCCGCCATTTAAAATGGAAGTGTTGTTTAAATTATATGAATTTTTACTGGGGGTAGATGGAATTCCTATTATAATAGTAGGGGATTTCAATACAGTTTTAGATACCAAAATGGATAGATTCCCAGAAAAGATACTGGTGGAATCAGCTGGGCATGGGAGGTTGGGTCAATACATGGAAGAAGTAGGACTACTGGATTTATGGAGAACGGGGAATCCGGGAGCCAGGCAGTATAGTTGCCGTTCGGCCTCGCATTCCACGTTGTCCAGAATAGATATGACACTGGGGAATGACCTGGCCCTACAGCTGGTGGAAAAGATAGAATATCAGCCCAGGGGGATATCGGATCATTCCCCAATGACAGTAACTTTAAAAATGAGGGAACGAAGGGGACAGAAGGTATGGAAATTGAATCCCCTTTGGTTAGAACTAATAAAAAAAGAGTCAGAAGAAGGCCCAGAGAAAATCCAGGTGGAACTAAAAGAATTCTTAAAAAACAACCGAGGTACAGTAGCACCAGGGATATTATGGGATGCTTTGAAAGCATTTTTGAGGGGTCTCCTGATTCAATCTATAGCAAAAACCAATAGAAAGTCAAGAGTGCAGGAGGCAAGTATAGGGAGAGAAGTGTTAGAGGCTGAAAGGAACTATATTAGTGACCCTACCCTGGGAAAAGAAAAAATGTGGCTAGATAAACAAGAAGAATTTAGGTTAATGGCTTTGAAAAAAGCAGAGATACAACGTATGTTCTCTCGTCAAGTCTCTTTTGTAGAAGGGGAAAGTATGGGAAAAATGTTAGCACAATTGGTGAAGAGTAATTCTGGTCCATCTTCAATACCGGTGATTAGGACAATGGAGGGGGAGGTTACAACTGAAACTGGGAGTATAGGTCAAGCATTTAGAGAATATTATAAAAAATTATACACCGCACAGAAAACAGGGATGGATGAGCAGATGGAGACATTTCTGGGTCACCTAGAGATACCATGTTTGAAACAAGAAGAAAGAGAAGAATTGAAAGCCCCAATCACTTTGAAAGAACTTCAGGAAGCAGTCACAAGCATGTCAAATCAAAAATCGCCCGGGCTAGATGGACTCCCGATTGAAGTATATAAAAATTTTGGTGAGATACTGCTCCCTGAACTTCTGGAGACACTAAGAGGAGTAAGTGGGGAGGGTAAATTGCCCCTATCATTACAGACCAATTTCTCTCCTGTGCACTGATGCAAAGATACTGGCTAAGGTATTAGCAACCAGACTTAACCGAGTTATAGCAAGATTAGTACACATGGACCAAACAGGATTCATAGCTAATAGGTCAACCAGCATGAATATTAGGAGAGCTTTTTTGAACCTACAGATTCCAACAGATAATGATACCCCGGGAGCAGTTGAGGCACTAGACGTAACAAAAGCATTTTATAGTGTAGAATGGGGATACATATGGAAAGTATTGGAGAAATTTGGTCTGGGTCCTTCCTTTATCGGTTGGATTAGGATGCTATATGATAAACCTAGTGCAAGATTAAAAATCAATAATGAGCTTTTCGATAAAATAGAGCTGGGGAGAGGAACGAGGCAGGGGTGTCCATTGTCACCCCTACTCTTCGCTCTCGCTATAGAGCCCTTGGCCTGTGCAATTAGAGCAAATCGGGAGATAGTTGGCTTTCTGAGGAAAACTGGGGAGGAAAAAATTGCTCTTTACGCAGATGATATTCTGCTATTTCTGGGAGATATGAGACACTCATTGATAAAAGCAATAGGAATAGTGCAGGAGTTTGGTGGTTTTACAGGGCTGGAGATTAACTGGGAAAAGTCGGAATGTCTCCCTATGGACCCAGTCGATCAACAAACAGCCCTAGGAGTCCCCCAAATGTTAATAGTGGACAAATTGAAATACCTTGGAATTACTCTGACTAAGGATCCCAAGCAATTTATAAGTCATAATTTAGCCCCACTATTGGTTAAGTTTAAAAAAAAAATTGCGGTGGCTGGCAGATGTAATCTGATAAAAATGATCTGGATGCCCCAACTTCTTTATATACTGCATAATACCCCGATATGGATTAATAGAAGTTGGTTTAATAAGATCGAGATGTTATTCAGGGAATTAATATGGAAGGGAGGACAGGCCAGATTGCGATTGCGGATGTTATTTCTGGTCAGCACAACTACAACAGTTAGGGGGAATTGAAGTGGTGAATGGAGGAACCCCAAATGGGAGACTGGTTTTAACAGGCTCACCACATAGGACGCTGATCGAGACCCTAGAAGCAGACTCATTCCAGTATAGATGTCCTACAGTATAAATGATGTTAAAGATATGGCATATGGTTAAAAAAAAAATGGGATATAGGGAAATAACAAAGTACACTCCTCTATGGAATAACAAGAAGCTACAAGAATTATGGCGAGTCGGCAAAATCCTAGAATGGGAAAAATGTGGTATTGAAAGGTTGAACCATTTATATAGAGGCCCGGGTATCAAAACCTTTGAGGAACTACAAACAGAATTTAAGATACCACAAAACTCACTATATGCATATATACAAGTGAGACATGCTATAAAGACCCAGTTTGGGAACTTGTTATTGGTGTGGGAAGAATTGCCGTTGATACAACTGGTAGCGCAAGCAGGACCCACCAAAGGATTAATATCAAAACTCTACTCCCATTTAGATAAACAGATTAATTGTGAGAGGAAAAGTAGGGTTGAGAAGGAGAAATGGGAGTTAGACGTAGGTAATATAACACAGTCACAGTGGAAAACGATTCTAGAGTCATGCCCAAAGATCTCGGTTTCTCCCCCCCATAAGATATCACACCTGATGGTGATTAACAGAGCGTATTACACCCCCCAGAGACTATTTAGATTTGGTAAAAGAGCAGACGACAGCTGTCCTAGGTGTGGGGGGATGGGAAACTTAATACATATTGTCAGGAACTTACCAGCGATGGACAGGCACAGCTGCGTGCACACATGCGCACGCGTGCTTCTTCTCAACCTGAGCCTCAGCGTGTTCACACTGGCAGGCGTCGGCGCGTGCCTCCTGCGCGTTCGCGTACGCGTTCGCGTTCGTGTGCACGTTAGTGTGCGCGTTCGTGTGCACGTTCGCGTGCGCGTTCGTGTGCGGGATCGCGGGTGGTGTGCGTGCGCGATAGCGCTATTTGCCGCCACTGAACACTTAAAGGTTCTCCAAGTGCGCTGGTGCGGCGCTGTTTCGTCTCAGCTCCTGTGCACCTGAATACCTGATCCTGAACCTGATTATCTGCTACTGCTACCGACCCGGCTTCGCTTGACTTCTCTGCCTTCTCCAAACCCGACCCGGCCTGCCTGACCTCGCTACCACTTCTGCCTGTGATTCCGTTGCCGACCACTGCCAGTTTTACCGACACTTCCTTGCCTGCTGCTATCACCTGTCTGCTTGCCTACTGACCCGGACCGTCCGACCCTGCTCCAGCCTGCTGCCTGTTCTGTGTTCTGCTGTGCCTGTGGTTCCCCTCATCGGCTCCTGTAGCTGCTGCTTGCATTTCTCAGCTCTTCTAGCAACCTCCAGCCGTTCAGCCTTCCAGAGGGATCTCTGCTCTGCTATCAGTCCCAGCGGCCCTATCCAGCAGGCACTCCTACCCACTGTGCTCTCGAGACCGCTGTTCCCATTCCAGTGGCTCCTGAACCAGCGTTGTAAGAGAGGTCTCCTTCTACAAGTCGGGCTTCAACACCAGGTCTTTAACACATATGCTCTGGAAGTGTCCTAAACTATTCCGATATTGGAAAGGAGTAGTAGAGACATTAAGTAGAATTTTCGAGACAGTAATAGAACTAAATGCTGTGGTGTGCATTCTAGGATACAGAAACGAGAGAGCAGAGAGAAAGGGAGTAACCACTGTAATTTTAAGATGTTTATTTCAAGCCAGGAGGATGATCGCTAGGAGATGGCAATCAAACCTAGCCCCCACAGTAGAAGACTGGGTGAGAGCTGTAAATGAATATCTATGTAAGGAGAGAGCAGTATACGCAAAACGAAATAACTTAAGAGTTTAACAAAAACTGGCAAGATTGGTTAGAGGAGATGCATACCCCAATATAAATTATAAGAACTAAAGGAAGATGAGGTGGGGGGGGGAGGTGGGAGGGAGTAGGGAAGAGAGGAATAGGGGAGTAGGTATCACTTTAAGAAATTAGCTTTAAAGGGAAAGGTGAAAAGGAAAGAAGAGAAATACACGGAAGGGTAAAGCATAAATACAGCACTAGAGGGGAGGGGGGAGGGAGGGATAGAAAGGGAGAAAAGGTGGGGGGGTTAATTAAATAGGAAAAATTAAGGTAGTGAAAAATAAGTTGTGGAGGGATGTTGGGGTGTTATGGTATTGTTTAAAATATAGTCTTTATGTTGTTATTTATTTTTGGTGTATGGATACATATACATGACCCCCCCCTTTTTTAAATCCCAGACTCTGGAATGGAAGGAACTTGTATTGGATTATTGGTAACTTCGGGTTATTGTTAAAATGATTAAAAGGATGTCTGTATAAGATATGAAAAATGTTCTAATAAAGATTAATATTAAAAAAAAAAAAGTTATGGCGCACATTCTGGTGGCCTGGTCTGGATGAGTTTTGCAAGAAGTATGTGAACTCATGTTCTTTCTGCACTCAAAACAAGACAGCAAGAAGTAGGGCATGGGGGCTATTGAAACCCTTGCCTGTTCCTGATAAACCATGGAGGATGATCTACATGGATTTTCTAGTAGAGCACCCGCCTCCTGAAGGATGTACTGCAATCTTTGTAGTTGTGGACCGATTGTCCAAAATGACCCATTGCCTGCTGTTAAAAGACACCCCATCTGCTATGGAAACTGCACGAGTGTTTATAAAGAAAATTGTCAGACTACATGGAGTCCCTGCAAACATTGTGTCCGATAGAGGTGTTTGATTCATTTCACGCTTCTGGAAGGCCTTATGTTAAACCTTGAACATTTAATTGGCCTTGTCCTCAGCTTACCACCCCAAACAGGCAGACAGAAATGACTAATCACTTATATTAGATGTTTTACATCCTTTGTCCAAAATGATCGGGTGTCATTACTGCACTTAGCAGAATTTGCCTACAATGCAAGTCACTCAGCTACAGGGCAGTCCCCTTTATATGCTAATTATGTCTTTCACCTGTCATTTGTGCCTGACTTTTTTCCAGAATTTTCAGTTGTAGCAGTTCAGAGCACCATGGATTTCCTCAGTCGCAATAACCAGGTCTTACAGGGGTCAGTGACAAAGGCCCAGGCTGACAGTAAGAAGACTTTTGATAAAAGGAGAAGAGGGAAACTGGATCTGCAGTTGGGCGACCAGGTATGGCATTCCCAGACTAACCTCAGGTTGGCATGCCCATCAAGAATGTTGGCACCCAAGTCCATAGGACCATTTCCAGTAAAGAGGAAACTGAATGAGGTATCATGTGAACTATCTTTACTGGACTCATTGAAAATCCATCCTGTGTTCCATATCTCACTGTTAAAACCTGCAGTATCTGATCCCTTCCCTTACAGAGGGTCTAGACCACCAGAACCTGTTCTGATTGATGGTAGTGAGGATTTCGAAGTAGAGATCATTCTAGATTGTAGGAGAAGAAGCAATCAAGTAGAATAATGAATGAAGTGGAAAAGGTACAGTCCAGAAGACAATTTCTGAGAACCCGAATGTAACATCCACGCAAGAAGGTTGATTCATGCTTTTTTTCTCACTCATACTGAAAAGAAAGGCAAGTTAGGCCGCGTACACACGGGCAGACTGTCTGTCCAACTTAGTCCGCTGAAACACAGTTGAGCGGACAATCCGCTCGTGTGTGGGCTTCAGCGGACTTTTTCAGCGGACAGTCTGGCGAACCAAGTCTTTCGGAATTTCCGTAAGACAGTCCGTCCAAACTTGGTTTTGGCAGACAGTCCTGCCGTGTGTATGCCAGTCCGCCGTACTTTTGAAATGAGCGGACTTTTCCCGCCCGGAGAAAAGTCCGCTCATTTCGAGCGCGTCTCCAGGTAGGCGGGGCCCGCGAAGGAGACGTCGCTGGCCCCGCCTCCTGGTATGGACTTAAAGGGGACCCCCAACGGCGAAAAAAAATCGGCGTGGGGGTCCCCCCCAAGTCCACAACAGACCCTTGTCCGAGCACGCTACCCGGCCAGCCAGGAAAGGGGGCGAGCGCCCCCCCTCCTGAGCCGTACCAGGCCGCGTGCCCTCAACATGGGGGGTGCCTTGGGGAAAGGGGGGGCCGCGCGGCCCCCCCACCCCAAAGCACCTTGTCCCCATGTTGATGAGGACAAGGGCCTCTTCCCGACAACCCTGGCCGTTGGTTGTCGGGGTCTGCGGGCGGGGGGCTTATCGGAATCCGGGAGCCCCCTTTAATAAGGGGGCCCCCGGATACCGGCCCCCCACCCTATGTGAGTGAGTATGGGGTACAATGTACCCCTACCCATTCACCTGTAAAATAAAAGTACAAAAAAAAAACACAACACACGAGATAAAATACTTTATTGCACAGCTCCGGGGGTCTTCCGTCTTCGGTGGTCTTCTCGCCAGACTCCTCCACTATCTTCTTGTAGCTCTTTTACTAGCGGAGGAGCCCGGCATTCTTCTTCGTCGCCGGCCTCTTCTTCCGACTTCGGGGGTCTTGTCCCCCTCTTCGGTTCTTCTGCCGGGCCACCGCGCCTTCTTATAGCTCTTTTGCAGGCGGTGGCCCGGTCTTCTGTCGCCGCCGCCGCCGCCTTCCGTTCCTCTTCTCCTTCTTCTTCTCCAGGAGATGTTGCCTCGACGATCTCTCTGGCCGGAATGCCAGGGACGCGCTGCACTGCCACTTATATAGGGACAAGGGGCGGTGTCACATGGCTTTATGTCACATGGGTTGGTCACATGGGTTGATGTCACATGGGGACTATGACATCGTAAGGGGGCGGGGTCACCATGTGACACCAACCCATGTGACAAAAAAGCCATGTGACACCGCCCCTTGTCCCTATATAAGTGGCAGCGCAGTGCGTCCCTGGCATTCCGGCCGGAGAGATTGTCGAGGCAACATCTCCAGGAGAAGAAGAAGGAGAAGAGGAACAGAAGGCGGCGGCGGCGGCGACAGAAGACCGGGCCACCGCCTGCAAAAGAGCTATAAGAAGGCGCGGTGGCCCGGCAGAAGAATCGAAGAGGGGGACAAGACCCCCGAAGTCGGAAGAAGAGGCCGGCGGCGAGGAAGAAAGCCAGGATCCTCCGCTAGCAAAAGAGCTACAAGAAGATAGCGGAGGAGTCCGGCGAGAAGACCCCCGAAGATGGAAGACCCTCGGAGCTGTGCAATAAAGTATTTTATCTTGTGTGTTGTGTTTTTTTTTGTACTTTTATTTTACAGGTGAATGGGTAGGGTACATTGTACCCCATACTCATTCACATAGGGTGGGGGGCCGGTATCCGGGGGCCCCCTTATTAAAGGGGGCTCCCGGATTCCGATAAGCCCCCCGCCCGCAGACCCTGACAACCAACGGCCAGGGTTGTCGGGAAGAGGCCCTTGTCCTCATCAAAATGGGGACAAGGTGCTTTGGGGTGGGGGGGGCCACGCGGCCCCCCCTTTCCCCAAGGCACCCCCCATGTTGAGGGCACGTGGCCTGGTACGGCTCGGGGGGGGGGGGGGGGGCGCTCACTCGCCCCCCTTTCCTGGCCGGCCGGGTAGCGTGCTCGGACAAGGGTCTGTTGTGGACTTGGGGGGGACCCCCACGCCGATTTTTTTTCGGCGTTGGGGGTCCCCTTTAAGTCCATACCAGGCGGCGGGGCCAGCGACGTCTCCTTCGCGGGCCCCGCCTACCTGGAGACCCGCTCGAAATGAGCGGACTTTCCTCCGCGTGTGTAGGCGAGTCCGTTCATTTCAAAAGTTGGGCGGATAGTACGGCGGACTTAGTACGCCGTATTAGTCCGCTCAAAAAGTGCCGTGTGTGGGCAAGTCCGTTCATTCGAAAGTATGACGGACTGTCTGTCAGACTGTCTGACGAACTAAGTTGGCCAGACAGTCCACCCCGTGTGTACGCGGCCTTAGGCATCCGGAGGATGCCCAATAGGAGGGAGCAATGTCAGGGACTTACTGCAGCAAGACGGAGATGTGCGTGCATGTGCTAACCTTTACTTGGTGCCAATGGGCCTATAAAAGAACAGAAGCTGCACTTGTGCAGTGCCGTTTGATCTGCAGCTTACCCGTATTCTGAAACCTGTACCTGCTATCTGATTACCTGTACTGACTTGGCTCTGCTGAGTTTCATGCTATCTCCAATCCTGACCTCGGCATGCCCGGACTCTGCTAAAGCCTCTCCTGCATGATATCCTGTTGCCAACTACTGCCTGTCCATAAGACCTTACTTCAGCCTGCTGCCTTGCTCTATCTGATTACCTGTGTTGACCCAGCTTGCCTGAGCCAGCTCCAGCCTGCTGCTGATCCTCCATCACCCAGCGCACTGGATTGCTGACTTTGGCCATCAGCTTCTGCTGCCAACCACATTCAAGTCTTCCCTGGGGATCCATCATCTACCCTTCTGTGCCAGTTACCACAGATCTCACAGGCACTCCTACCTCACTGTGCTCTCGAGGCTACTGTCTCAAATCCAGTGGCTCCTGAGCCAGGGCTGTAAGAGAGGTCTCCCTCTACAAGTCAGGCTCTACGATCACGCTCTACAAGTAGAATGACATACCAGCAACGCAAACGCGATAAAACACAGTAACAATAAAACATTACAGTTAAGCATAAAATACAATAAAACAGAGCAGAACAATGGAGAGAGAACAATAGAGAGAGAGGAACAATAAAACATCAACTATTTTGGCTGTTTTCTTTTTTCTACACATTTATTGTAACTATAAACATTACAGGTTAGTGTCTCTCAAAATGTGATGGACATCTAACATCTTTCGAGACCCTGTGTAAGTGTGCCCTAGGACTGTGCAGTTATGTACCCTATTCTAATACTCCACTAATGTATGGTAGTGATGGAAACATTCACAGATGCAGAGAACAGGTTGGTCAGGACAGGAGGGATAATAAAAGCGGGTGTCATGCAATATATCTGCGTTTTCTACAGACACAACATCTTCTTTGGGGTGCACTTTGGGTAGGGGTACCAGGGAGGACATCGGGAAAATGCCTCTCATGCAGCCGGCTCACTGTATTTGCATTGGGAAGTTGGGCCATAGCATGTTGGGATACAAAAAGGCTGTGATGATCTCTTTCTGTAATTTTAGGAAGGATTCAGTTTGTCCTGATGCTTTGAATAGCACATAAGCATTCAGCAGAGCCAATTGAAATAAGTATACAGACACTTTTTTGTATCAGCATCTGGTCTTATGGGCAACTAAGTACGACACCATCATCTGGTCCTTGAAGTCCACCCCTCCCATGTTAAGGTTGTATTCATGGACACAGAGGGGCTTCTCAGCAACACCATTCGCTGTTGGAATTTGGGTTGTCGTATCTGTGTAAATGGAGGACAGAGCAAAAACATTCTGTGTGTCTCTCCACTTCACTGCAAGCAATTTATTACACTTCAAGCAGTTTCTCTCCCCATCTAAGGTCAGGAATCTACAAGTCATTGGCAGAAGCCCTGGCAATTAGACCGCACTGCGCCAATTCCAGAATCAAAAAAAGTGACTAAAAAGTGTCACGCTTGTGTAATAATTGTCCACATTTGAATGGTACCCCTTTCTGAGTAAGGCTGACACCAAGTCCCAAATAATCTAACTGCTGCTCCCTATGTAGTCTGGGCAGTTGGGGGCTCCATGTGACTATCTTTTCCCTCATAAACCATTAAACTATATGTATAGCCTGTGGCCCTGTCTCAGAGCTTATACATCTTGACCCCATATCTGGCACGCTTGCTGGGGAGAAACTGAAAGCAAGATGACCAGAAAACGTAATCAGGGACTCATCAATGCAGACAACTTGATCGGGAATAAACAAGGTTGTGAATTGTTGGTTGAAGTGGTTTTAGAGGGGCCAAATTTTGTGGAGCCGATCATATTCAGGGTCACCCCGAGGATGACAGAGCTCATTGTCATTGAAGTGCATAAACCACAAGATTTGCACATATCTAGTCATGGAAGCAGAGAACACAGGCGTATGGTGAATTGGGTCAATGGACCAATATGACTGCAACTCACACTTTTTTAGTAATGCCCATGAGAAGGGATAGGCACAGAAAGGTCTTAAATTCAGGAACTGTAATGAGTTTCCAGCCACATTCTCTGGCAAAGGTCAAATGAGGATGTGTGGTGATAAATTGATCAGCGTATACATTGCTTTGGTCCACAATAGATTGCATTCTTTGGCCGATCACAGCACACTGCATAGAGAGCCATAATTGGCCAAAGGCAGAGTGGCTTTGGCCAATCATGGCTCAGGGGGACTAAGTCCACGCCAAGCACTATATAAGGCTGCTTACATAGCAGGTGTGTATGGTGTGTGACTGTGGATAGAGATAGATTGAGCTAGATTAGGCAGGCAGGTTAGTTAGTTGAAGTGTATTCGATATATATATGTCAGTCTGCATTTAGTGTAGACTAGATATTCAGTGTAGACTCTATATTCAGGCAGTGTATTTGATATATATACAGTCAGTCTAGTATTATATATACACAAAAATGAGTGCACCCCTCACATTTTTGTAAATATTTTATCTTTTCATGTGACAGCACTGAAGAAATTACACTTTGCTACACCCTGCTGTAAAGTAGTGAGTGTACAGATTGTATAACAGTGTCAATTTACTGTCCGCTCAAAATAACTCACATAGCCATTAATGTCTAAACCGCTGGCAACAAAAGTGAGTACACCCCTAAGTGAAAATGTCCAAATTGGGCCCAGTTAGCCATTATCCCTCCAAAGTGTCATGTGAATCGTTAGTGTCCCAAGGTCTCAGGTGTGAATGGAGAGCAAGTGTGTTAAATTTGGTGTTATCGCTCTCACTCTCTCATACTGGTCACTGGAAGTTCAACATGGCCCTTCATGGCAAAGAACTCTCTGAGGATCTGAGAAAAAGATTTGTTGCTTTACATAAAGATGGCCTAGGCTATAAGAAGATTGCCAAGACCCTGAAACTGAGATGCAGCATGGTGGCCATGACCATACAGCGGTTTAACAGGACAGGTTCCACTCTGAACAGGCCTCACATTGGTTAATCAATGAAGTTGAGTGCACGTGTTCAGTGTCATATCCAGAGGTTGTCTTTGGGAAATAGATGTATGAGTGCTGACAGCATTGCTGCAGAGGTTGAAGGGGTGGGGGGTCAGCCTGTCAGTGCTCAGACCATACACAACACACTGCATCAAATTGGTCAGCATGGCTGCCATCCCAGAAGGAAGAACCTTCTAAAGAAAATGCACAAGAAAGACGGCAAACAGTTTTCTGAAGACAAGCATGACCAGTGTAAGCAAGATATCCCCAATTCTCCCATAACCCCCCTTTTACCTTTCAAACCCGTTTTACCTCCCCTTTTATAAAGAAATAGACCACACAGTAGTTTTGGAGTATAACTGGCAACAGCAGCCTTTTATTAATAAACTATTAAATCCAATATTAAATAATTTTTTATCTACATGTGTATAAATATGTACAACCTTTTGTAACAAAAATTTTAACTCCCAATCTTTTGGTCCTTGATGGCATCCTGAACTTCACATTTCCATTTTAAACTTTCCACCAGTACACTGCGAAGACCATATTTTACTATACCAGGCCTCCAGCTGTATTATCATCTCGGAGACAACCCCCTTCCCGCAGTACAACCATTTCCATATTCAGCCTACCCTTCCACTGGAAACACACCAGAGGGGCACATAACACTGATGAGCCCCCCACCACTTCCATCACATCTGTTTTCTACCACCATCAGAGGCCAAAGACACTGCCACAGCCTGAAAGGATGACCCCTTAGCCTTAAGGGCCCTTCCACACCCGCAAGGCCCTCTCAATACCATTCTACTTGTAAGTACATCCCTGCGTTAATCTTCAACTCCATGTGTCTCACTACCAACTTTCTAACGACAAATTTACCCACCGCCTTGTTTACTTTAATGCGTGCCTTATTGATCCTGAACACAGATCTCACCATGCACCATGAGGTCCTCGCTACTATGTCTGACCAAACCACTACCATCCACAGGAAAGCCACTCGAAGTGTCAAAAAATTGCACTTAACATCAGAAACTAGCTCCCTATTGGATTGGACCCCCAAGTAATTCATATACATGTAATACCAACACATCTGGTGGCCTTAGCATATTTTTTCTACTTCAGGCACAACTCTGTTCCATCCCATTCCTGGAATTCATATTTATATAATGCATGCCTCCCTCCGCAAAATCCCCAGTTGCCTGCCCTTTTGTCTAGTGTCCCCCCTTCTGGTCCCCCAAAAAACATAAGAATGCCCCAAGATCCAGACGAGACTTCCGACACACACATCCCCTCTAAAAGAAACGTTTGCCCCTTCTTTTTTTTAAAGTCATCATTTAACAATTAAGGGCACACATAAGACTGGAACCTCCTGGATTCCCACTTCACAATCCTCTTGACTGCTGCCTCATCCATCCCACACCTGGTGGCCTCTGTAGCCACCTCGATGCAGAAAGAGTATGAGGCAAATTATCTACAATCCAGCCCTGCCACCCTAAGGCATTTGCGGAATACTGCAATGAACTGAAACCTATTAAATAGGTCCCATCCCCATGCAAAAACAACCGTCCTTCTCCAACCGGTCGAACGTTGAGAAATTCCCTGACCACCCTTACTGGGCAAACCTGGGAACCGGGCAATGTAAACAGTTGCACATTCACCCCTTTCCCACTCTGGTCTGTCTTAGACCTGCGCAAACCTTAACACCACCCTATCCCTTTTTAACTCCACCCCTGTACCAGCAAACCCCCTTTACCCATTTTGCCAGGCTCACCAACTCCCCCATACGAAATGCTCCAAAAAACGCAATAGAAAAAGCTGTTCTAAACAAAGTGATCTCATAACCAGATGAACACACCCCACCCAATGCCGTATAGTTGACCTGCAGAACTGAGAAAATTACACTGACCTCCTTGTATCTTTTTTTGCGTGACCCTTCCTATACCCTTTTAGCGCTTGTTTCACCCAGAAGTCCTTAGTGAAATCCATCAGACCTAGAAGCTTAAATAGAAAGGCCAAACCTGCCAGCTTCCACTCAATCGTGCACACTGACACCCTTCCCTCCATATGCCATGAAACAAAATACACCACCAGCAACCTCAACTTGTGCCCTCCCAGTTCGGGTCTGTCAGGAACCATGAAACAGACAGAGACAGAAGTACAATCAAATCACACTTGTTTATTAATAAAAATAAAAAGGTAAACAGAAAAAAACCATAGTCAAGCATAGCCAGAGTCCAGTAGCCAGATCGGGTAGTCAGCCAGTCCAAAGTTCATAAACCAGATCGGGTAATCAACCAGTCCAGACATCAGACATCCAAGGAGAGCAACTGCAAGCAGGATAGAAGCCAGGAGGGATGTCAGCAAGCCAGTCTTGAAACAAACAGCAGGAGATGGTTCCTAGAGATGTGACCAACGCGAAGGCAAAAGAAAAAGTGAGCTGGAAGGCTTTAAATAGGCAGGTCAGACTAACATAATCGGGAACAGCTGGTAACTGTGGAAAGAGAAGAGAGCTGGCAATTAGCCGACAGCTGAGCGGCCAGCCCAGAGGAGGAAGGGCTAGGCCAGCCCTGACAGTACCCCCCCTCAATGACCCCTCTCCCTCGGAGGGCCACCAGGCTTGAGGGGAAACCATCTATGGAACTCGCGGAGGAGGACAGGGGCATGTACGTCAGAGGATGAAACCCAGGAGCGTTCCTCCGGACCGTACCCCTTCCCATGCACCAGGTACTGTATGCGCCCACGGAACCTACGGGAGTCAACAATGGATTGTACCTCATACTCCTCATGGTTCTCAACCTGAATAAGGTGAGGATGTGGCACCGAGGTGGTAAATCGGTTACAGATCAACGGTTTCAATAAGGAGATATGAAACACATTTGAGATGCGCATACTAGGAGGAAGGTCCATTGCGTAAACTACTGGGTTAATCCTGCGAAGGATACGGAAAGGCCTAATAAACCAAGGTGCAAACTTCAGTGAGGGAACACGAAGCCGGAGGTTGCGAGATGACAGCCAGACCCTGTCCCCAACCTGGTAGGAAGGCGCAGGCAGGCGTCTGCGGTCAGCATGGAGTCTGTACCTATCATTAGCATGACGCAAAGCCTCCTAGACTTGTACCCAAGTGGAACGAAGGCCACAGAGATGCTTCTCTAACACAGGAATACTCTGCGGAACAAACGAGTCAGGCAACATGGAAGGTTGGAAACCATAATTCGCCATAAATGGAGACAATCGGGAGGCAGAATTCAAGGCACTGTTGTGAGCAAACTCTGCCCAAGATAATAGGTCAGACCAGTTGTTATGATGGTCAGAAATATAGCAACGTAGGAATTGCTCCAAGGACTGATTGGCTCGTTCTGCGGCCCCATTAGACTGCGGGTGATACGCAGAAGAGAACGCAAGCTGGATTCCCAACTGTGCACAAAAGGCTCGCCAGAACCGGGAGACAAACGGACTGCCCCTATCCGAGACAATCACCTTGGGTAGCCCATGTAAGCGAAAGATCTCCCGAGCAAAAATGAAAGCCAGTTTCTTAGAGGTGGGCAACTTCTTAAGTGGAATACAATGACACATCTTTGAAAACCTGTCAACCACCATAAGGATAACAGTGTTGCCTTGGGAGTTGGGCAATTCCACAATGAAATCCATAGACAGGTGAGTCCAGGGCCTCTCTCCATTGGGTATGGGTTGTAGGAGGCCCACTGGAAGGTGTCGTGGAGTCTTACTCTGAGCATACACGGGACAGGCAGCTACGAAAGCAGTAACATCAGCCCATAGACTAGGCCACCAGAATTGTTGGGAGATGACCCAAATGAGTTGATTCTTCCCAGGATGGCCAGCTGCCTTGGGAAAATGTTAAGTCTGGAGCACTGCAGTACAGAGACTCTCTAGGACAAAGCAGCAGTCACAAGGTTTATCAGGAGGAGCATGGACCTGAGCAACAAGAATTTTGTCACCCAAAGGAGAAGACTGGTGCGAACCGTAGCCAAGATACGATCAGGAGGAATCATAGGAACCGGAACCGACTCCGACTTGGAAGTGGAGGAAAATTGTTGTGACAAGGCATCAGCCCTTACATTCTTAGTACCGGGTAAGAATGAGACAATGTAATTAAAGCTCGACAAGAAAAGAGCCCATCGCACCCTTCTGGGAGAGAGTCGCTTAGCCTCAGACAAGAATGTAAGATTTTTATGGTCAATAAGAATAAGGCCGCGTACACGCGAGCGGACTGTATGGCCTACTTAGTACGCCGAAACACATTTCAGCGGACAGTCCGCTCGTGTGTGGGCTTCAGCTGACTTTTTTCAGCGTGCAGTCTGGCGTACTAAGTATTTCAGATTTTTGGAAATTCTGTCCGTCGTACTTTGGTTTCAGCAGACAATCCGCTCGTCAGTAGGCTAGTTCGACAGACTAAGAATGGCGCATGCTCAGAAAGGATTTACACGGCGGAAAGGTGCATTGCTGTGTATTGGACTTCCTATTTCTAGTCCCGTCGTACGTGCTGTACATGTCATCGCGCAAGCTTTCGACGGACTGTTTGTGCATCCGTGTGTGGTCAAGTCCGTTCATTCGAAAGTATGACGGACTGTCCGTCGGATTGTATGACGGACTAAGTAGGCCATACAGTCCGCTCGTGTGTACGCGGCCTAAGAATGGGCACAGTGGTACCTTCAAGGAGATGTTTCCATTCTTTCAGGGCTAAAATGATCGCCAACGGCTCTCTGTCACCAATCTCATAATTGCATTCAGCAGGTGACAATTTCTTGGAAAAGTAACCACACGGATGCATAGCGCTCTCAGAGTTAGGACGTTGAGACAGAAGGGCGCCAACTCCAGTCTCAGAAGCATCAACTTCTAGGATAAAAGGCAACATAGTATCAGGATGTGCCAACACAGGAGCAGAAACAAAGGCAGCCTTGAGAGTCTCAAAGGCCTTAATGGACTCCGGAGACCAACTCTGTGGGTTACCGTCCTTTCTGGTCATATCAGTGAGAGGCTTGACCAGAGACGAGAAGTTATGAATAAACTTCCGATAGTAGTTGGCAAAGCCCAGGAAACGCTGCAGAGGACTTAAACCCATGGGTCGAGGCCACTGTAGGACTGCCGACAGTTTCTCTGGGTCCATTGAAAAACCAGCAGTGGAAATGACATGGAAAAGCCCAGGAATGTAACTTGTTCACGATGGAACTCGCACTTCTCCAGTTTACAATAGAGATTGTTCTCCCTTAGTTTCTGAAGAACACAACAGACATCTGTGTGTGTGGTGGCTCTCCAGGGACTTGGAAAATATGAGGATATCATCGAGATAAACCACCACACACAATTGCAACAAATCTCGGAGGACATCGTTAATAAATTCCTGGAAAACTGCCGGGGTGTTACAAAGACCAAAAGGCATTACCAGGTATTCATAATGGCCTGTTTTGGTATTAAACGCAGTCTTCCAGTCGTCGCCCTCCTTAATGCGCAGGAGATTGTATGCCCCTCTCAGGTCAAGCTTTGTGAAAACTGTTGCTCCCTTGAGGCGGTCAAATAATTCTGTAATCAACGGAATCGGGTAGGCATTCTTAATCGTGACACGATTGAGACCCCTATAATCTATACAAGGTCTCAGTTCACTGCTCTTCTTTTTCACAAAGAAGAAACCAGCACCAGCAGGGAACGAGGACTTGCGGATGAAACCTCGAGAAAGTGCGTCAGCAACATACTCCTCCATGGCCTTATCCTCCAAGACTGACAAAGGGTAAACCTGGCCACGAGGAGGTATGACACCAGGTTGAAGGTCAATTGCGCAATCATAAAGGCGGTGTGGAGGCAAACTACCGGCTTGATCTTTATCAAAGACATCGCCAAAATCACGGTACTCCTCCGGCAGGGAGGGGAGTGAAGCAGTGCACAGGACCTTGGATAACTTCAGGAAGCATGAATCACTGCATTGTGGTGACCAGGAGAGAACCATAACACGGAGCCAATCAAAAGAGGGGTTGTGCCTCTGTAACCAAGGATAACCCAAAACTAGCGGAAACCTGGGTGAGGAAATAACTTGGAATTGGATTATCTCATAGTGAAGAGCCCCTACGGCCATGGACAACGGAACCGTCTCATGAGTCACATGGGCAGGCTGTAAAGGTCTCCCGTCAAGAGCCTCAATGGCAAGTGGAGTGTCACACAGCTGCAGTGGAATCGAGTGCTGCGAAACAAATGCAGCATCAATGAACAGGCCTGCAGCCCCAGAGGCGATTAGCGCCTGTACCTCGATGGACAACTCAGCCCAAGAAAGGGTGACCAAAACCAGGGGCTTATCCTTCTGGATAATTGGGGACGAAACAATGTCACCTAAGGTCTGTCCATGACAGGACCTCAAGGTTCGGCCGTTCCCTGGACGGGTAGGACAAGACTTCAAAAAGTGACCTGCCTGGCCACAATAAAGGCACAATCTCTCCCTCCTCCTAAAGGCTCTCTCATCCGCAGAGAGAGGCGTGAAGCCCAGGTGCATGGGTTCATCTTCACTGACCAACTTGGTACCAGGAGGCATGGGAGGTGAGGGAGGCATGGGTGGGACTACAAAGCTCGGAGGCAAACGTACAGGAGTCTTCCGCAACCGCTCCTTAAGAGAAAGTCTTTCTCTGAGTCTGGAGTCAATGAGGATGGCAAAGAAGATCAAGTTCTCCAACTCAGTGGGTATATCTCAGGCTGCTATCTCATCATTGATGGAATCCGAGAGACCATGAGAAAAAGCAGCCACGAGGGCCTCATTGTTCCAAGCAACCTCTGCTGCCAGAGTACAGAATTCAATGGCGTAGTCGGCAACAGTTCTCCTACTCTGTTTGATGGACATGAGGCACTTGGCAGCAGAAGCGGAGCGTGCGGGAATGTCAAAAACCCTTTAAAGGAGGCCACAAACTGAGGGTAACTCAAGACAACAGGTGCGTCTCCCATAGAGGGTTAGCCCAGGCCACTGCATTGAACTGGATCACCCCCAAATCGCTGGGGAAGCGGAGCAGAACCAGACATATCTCTTATAGAGGTAATACTCAAGGCGGGTGCCTGCACAGAGACTGGCGCAGCAGCAGGGACAGCCTGCGACTCAGGTTGTACCGGAGCAGCCACCGTGGGGGATTCCAGGTGAGCCGTGTGATTCAGGAGCGTCTGTAACGCCAAGGCAAACTGATCCATGCGGTGATCTTGCTCATCCAATCTGGAAAAAATATTACCAACAAGTCGATTGACTGTATCTTATGAATTCATGGCTTTCACTTACTGTCAGGAACCATGAAACAGACAGAGACAGAAGTACAATCAAATCACACTTGTTTATTAATAAAAATAAAAAGGTAAACAGAAAAAAGCGTAGTCAAGCATAGCCAGAGTCCAGTAGCCAGATCGGGTAGTCAGCCAGTCCAAAGTTCATAAACCAGATCAGGTAATCAGCCAGTCCAGACATCAGGGATCCAAGGAGAGCAACTGCAGGATAGAAGCCAGGAGGGATGTCAGCAAGCCAGTCTTGAAACAAACAGCAGGAGATGGTTCCTAGTGATGTGACCAACGCGAAGGCAAAGGAAAGAGTGAGCTGGAAGGCTTTAAATAGGCAGGCCAGACAAGCATCATCGGGAACAGCTGGTAACTGTGGAAAGAGAAGAGAGCTGGCAATTAGCCGACAGCTGAGTGGCCAGCCCAGAAGAGCAAGGGCCAAGCCAGCCCTGACAGGGTCCCCCCAGCCGTGTAAAAACTAACCACTCTTTCCATACCTTGTTGTATGCCACCCAGGGTGACCCACTTAAAGACCTCCTGCTCCATCCCGCAGCAACTCCCAGGCCATCTCCCAAAGCCACCCCGGGAAAGGAATACCTTCTTTTTCTGCAGCTGGGGCAAGCTCCCTGAACCTGTCCCACTGAAACCGAGACAAGGAGTCAGCCAGCGTGTTGTCAATGCCTGGGATATGAACAGCATATAGAAAGACGTTTAACTGTAAACAACGCAACACGCGGTGGCGCAGCAATCGTATCACCGGCTGTGATGATGTGGATATATTATTGATGACTTGCATCACCTCCATTTTGTTGCAATTCAACCTGATCTTTAAATTCTGCCATGCGGTACCCCATAACTCTATAGCCAGGACCACTGGGAACAATTCCAACAGTACCAGGTTACGACTCAATCCTGCCTCTACCCAAAATTCCAGCCAAGCCTCAGCTCCATTGTCCTTGGAAGAAAGCCCCGTAACCCGTAGATCCCGCCGCGTCCGTAACCAATTCTAGATCAAAATTACTTATGGCCCTTCCATCCAAACCAGTCAACCAGTGTATGTTTCCAGGAACTTGTGCCAAACTTTCAAGTCCTCTGTATGTTCTCTGGTAAGTCTGATAAAATGGGACGGAGACTGTATCCCCGATGTAGCTGCCAACAGCCATCGGCAAAAAACCTTACCGGTAGGAATAATGCGATACGCAAAATTCAACTTACCCAACAAGGATTGCAAACTTCTGAGCTGCACTTTCTTTTTCTTTTCTTTTTTTTTGCCCTTCAACCTTGTCCCTCAGCAACCTACACTCCATAGCTCTGGTATCGATCTTGATGCCCAAGAAACTCAGTTCTGTCGTCGGGCCCTCTGCCTTTTTTTTTTTTAATTACTTTCTTTTTACCATTTTAAACAAGGACAGGGAAAGAAAAACTTAAATAATCACTCTTTCCGTTATTTAACAATATATTCCTTAATATATATAACCCAGGATAAATGAGTATATTCTATTCTCTTTATATCTGAACTTCTATAAAATGATATCTAATCTGTTTAGTAGGGGCAGCTGAGTTAATAAGTTTGAAAAAAAAAGAAGGGTTGAGAGGGTGGAAACAAGGGGGTAGTCTCCCTCAATATTCCAACCCCCTTACATTTTAATTGCCTGACCCTAGGGTGATGCTATCCCAAGACCTGGCCAAGATTTAATTACTATCTTCCACTATTCCTCCTACCTCCCCTATTTGTGGTCCATTTCCTTACCCTCCTTATATCCCCTACCCACCCCCCCCCCCCCCCCCCCCCCCCCAGACAGCACAAAAAACTGAGGAAAAAAATATTTTAATTTGTCTTTTCTGCCGCCAACGCAACTCCAAACTTACCCGCTATGTGCTGCAGCATCACCAAGAGGATTGCACACACATTGGATCCCATAGGACCCACACATAGGAAGTCGTCCAGTTAATGTATCCATGGATGCAAACCTGACACATCCCGTATCACCCATTCAAGGAATGAGCTGAACAAACTTGGCGCAGGAAATGGAGCAACCCATGGGCAAACACTAATTAAAGTAAAATTCCTCTTGCCAACAGCATCCCAACAGCCAAAAACTGTTCGGGTGTACCGGCAGCAAGCGGAATGCTGACTCAATGTCCTATTTTGCCATGAGTGCCCCCTGACCATAGTGCCTAACCCATGCCACGGCTGCATCGAACGATGTATAAGACACTGCACAATCTTTTGGGATTGATACCATCGTTCACAGACCGCCAGGGAGCATGGTATTCTAAAACCCTCCAAAAAACCCTCGGCCAATACCCTTGCGACCTACCTATTTAGAAAAGTCTGCATCCTTACCTCCATCACCGGTGTTGTCCCTCTTCTGAGCAAATCCCCCTGCCCGTTTTTCTTTTTTGAAACAACGGGACAAGAGGTGGGTCCCCCCACATCCTGACCATTCGTGTTTGAAATGACAAGACCCCCGAACTATACAGGACCCCTCTGCCAACACACTCATTTCTTTCCAGCCTGCAGTCCAGAGATGGGTGATCCCCGCCCCCCCCCCCCCCCCTGAAAAAACTGGTGTGGGGCTCTAGAAGAAGATATTAAATGCATCCAAAGGCTGATATCCTTATGATTTAAGGGCCCTCTTCTGACTAAACTGCTCATCATACCACAGCCACGCGTTCCCCCATACACCCTGTGAGCCTCTCCTATGGCGTCCATATAGCAGAACAATGCAGAGCAATGTTCTGGGTTTTTCTCACCTGTGACGCTGGCTATGATGGCAAACGCCTGTAGCCAATTCACAAAGATCCTGGGGATCAACCGATACCTCCTCTTCTGCTCATCCTCTTTTTTGGAATCATCCGGTTTTACCAGGGGTAACATTGAGAAGATTTCCATGTAATCACCTTTTCCGATCTTATCCCTAAGCTCTTGTTTCAAATAGGTCCCCAACGGCCCCTCATAGCAAACATATACTTTGCATTTTGCCGCATCCACTATCCTGACCACGTCTGCCCTTGCCACCACCGCTGGCTCCACCGCTTTTTCCTCAGCCATGGTACTCACCATCACACCTGTTTCTGGCATAGCCGTGGACTCCACCACCACCTCAGGGGTCCCCCAGTCCCTGTCTTATCCGCTTGCCCCCCTAACCCACGGTGCTACCTGTGCTGGCGCTACTTGGCTTCCCGCAAAATGCTGGACCAAATCCCTTAGCCCAAGAGTAACTCCTGCAATGGCTCCTGTGTCCCAGAGGCGATGGGCGTGCTACCCGCCACCCTTGGGCCAGGTGTAACCCCTTCCACACTCTTGAGCCCCCCGCTTCCCACACCTAACAACCTGCACAAAGCATCATTCACATCCACAGCAGATAAAACAGGTGACATACCGAGCTGACTGGGCCTGCTCCCCATAGCCGCTGCAATGGTTCCTCCTGGCAGCATGATCTCCTGGCGCTCCTCTTCCCTCTGACTGTACATCCATGGCTGGGAGCATCAGTGTGACCAGCCCCCCAGGCGAAGCTGGCCTGGAGGCCGTGGATTCCATCCCCGTTGCTGCTTGCCCCCTCTCTGTGTGTCTGCTCTCTGATGCTGCACCACGCAGGCCTGTACGCATGGCTCCTCTGCTCTCCCTCTGTTCCTGTGTCCCTCCACCTTCCTAGCGCCACTGGACCACCAGCAGCATCTGGTAGATGCCCCACGGCCGTGGCACCGCTCCTCCCTTGCCGAATCTCCCCCCTGCTAGAGCCCTGTGAGGAGGGGGGGATCACTCTGTCCTTGGACTCAGTCCTAGAAGGCGAGGTGTGGGCACCATTATGGCCCGTAGCCCCACCCCCGAGCTCCACCTCACTTTGCGGGGGTTGCAGACGGGTCCGTTAATGGGTTTCTAGTGGGGTGCTGAGCTCTGCTGGAGGGGCCTGGAGAGAATCACTGCGGAGCCCGGGACCTCCGTGTGCATGGTGTCTCTTCACCTCCCGTGGCCGACCCCCCGCTTTGTCCTGGATAAGGGCAGCTACCTGGGCTTGTAGCCATTCGGGGCCCCCTCACCACCACCACCATCAGCAAGCATGCTAGGATCAAATCAAGGTCGGCCATGCTGCTGCAACATGTGTCCCAACTTTCTCTTCCATTGCTCCCAGAAGTCCCCTCCTCTTTCTTTTATAGCACTCCACCCCTTTATTTAATTTTCACCTGCCTCCTCCCCTTTACTTCCTTCTTCCCTTATCCTCTTGTTGTCTCTCCTCTCCCCACTTGTCATGTCCTGCCCTTCATTATTTTTCATGTTTCCTCTCCATTCTGAGCCTCACTGACTAAGGACATGGATTACTGGAACCATGTCCTGTGGTCTGATGAAGACCAAGATAAACTTATTTGGTTCAGATGGTGTCAAGCGTGTGTGGCGGCAACCAGGTGAGGAGTACAAAGACAAATGTGTCTTACCTACAGTCAAGCATGGTGGTGGGAGTGTCATGGTCTTGGGCTGCATGGGTGCTGCCAGCACTAGAGAGCTACAGTTCATTGAGGAAACCATGAATGCCAATATGTACTGTGACATATTAAAGCACAGCATGTTCCCCCCTTCAGAGTCTGGTCCGCAGGGCAGTATTTCAACATGATAACAACCCCAAACATACCTCCAAGATGACCACTGCCTTGCTAAAGAAGCTGAGGGTAAAGGTGATGGACTGGCCAAGCATGTCTCCAGACCTAAAACCTATTGAGCATCTGTGGGGCATCCTCAAATGGAAGGTGGAGGAGCACAAGGTCTCTAACATCCACCAGCTCTGTGATGTCGTCACACAGATACCATGAATCAGACTGAGAAAGAAGTACAGTTAAATCACACTTGTTTAATAATAATAATAAAAAGGTAAACATAGTCAAAGCATAGCCAGAGTTCAGGAACTGGTAAGGATAGTCAGACAACCCAAAACGCAGGGAGCCAGAGATGAGCATAGTAGAACAGCAAGCAGGATTTTGAGTCAGAAGGAATGTCAGCCAAGCAAGTATAGCACTGACCCTCGAGTGCCATGAGGTCAGGATAGCGGACACCGGAAAGAAGCTCCCACAATATGGCGTCGGTACCTTAAATACCCTCTCCCAGAATGCACAGCGGGGGAAACCACTCCCACTGAGCCATTTCCAAGCAAAAGGTGGTATTCAATACATCCAGCTTGCTGCATTTCTACACTTACCGGCAGTGACAGGGACACCTACGGTCAAGTGGAAATTAGTGCAACCCAGCTGAACTGGTACAGAAACCAGAACTTTTTAGAATAATTAGCCTGAGCCCAACTGCAGCTTCAGACAACTAAATTTGAAAAACAATAGCGTCTGCTTATTAGGAGTAGGGCGCTACATACTCCCCCCTCCGCATTAGACAATGTCCCCATCGTCTGTAAAAATAAAGACTCTCAGTCCTGAAAGTCTGGTACCAAAACTCAAAATTTGGATAGGGAGGGGAAAAGGAAAGGTAAAGCGAACACATAATATGTTTGAACAAATTCACACAGACAAGTTACATCACACATTACTCCCAACCTCTAACTATCTAAACCACCCACTCTCCAGCAGCTTGATAGAAGATCTCATTGCATTCCTGAAAGAAAACACACATAAACAGAAAAACAAAAGCATATAAAATGTACAACTATAGGAAACAAAGCCCCATTTCAAAAGAAAATGACACTTTCTTTCTAATATATTTAACTGTGTGTCTAAGTGCAAGAGTCCAACCTGTTGCCCAAACTTCCACCATCTAGTGGCGAAAGCATTGAAATACAAGTCTATTATACAAGTACTGTGGATGGTAGATAACCTTGACCCGAAGCTTCCTTCCAGGAAACCTAATGCCGCGTACACACGATCAAACAAGTGGGTGGAAAAGTCCAGCAAACTCAAGTCCGCCGGACAATCCCCCCGTGTGTAGCCTCCGGCATACTTTTTTGACCCGAAAGTACGGCGGACTTAGAAAGTAGTTTTACACTCCAATCTTCCCGCCGGACTCGCATTTCGGCGGACAATCCGGCCGTGTGTATGCCAGTCCGCCGTACTTTTGAAATGAACGGACTTTTCCCACCCGGAGAAAAGTCTGCTCATTTCGAGCGGTTCTCCAGGTAGGCGGGGCCCGCGAAGGATACATCGCTGGACCCGCCGCCTGGTATGGACTTAAAGGCGAACCCCAACACTGAAAAAAATCGGCGTGGGGGTTTCCCCCAAGTCCACATCAGACCCTTGTCCGAGCACGCTACCCGGCCGGCCAGGAAAGGGGGGACAAAAGAGCGCCCCCCCTCCTGAGCCGTACCAGGCCGTGTGACCTCAACATGGGGGGTGCCTAGGGGA
The DNA here is from genome assembly GCF_037356315.1 of Lithobates pipiens. Lineage (NCBI taxonomy): Eukaryota > Metazoa > Chordata > Amphibia > Anura > Ranidae > Lithobates > Lithobates pipiens. Next base: position 651,664,531 of record NW_027507903.1, on the reverse strand, counting down.
AGGGGGGCCGCGTGGCCCCCCCACCCCAAAGCACCTTGTCCCCATGTTGATGAGGACAAGGGCCTCTTCCCGACAACCCTGGCCGTTGGTTGTCGGGGTCTGCGGGCGGAAGAACGGAAGGACAGAAGAACGGAAGGCGGCGGTGGCGACGGCAGAAGACCGGGCCACCGCCTGTAAAAGAGCTAGAAGAAGGCGTGGTGGCCCGGCAGAAGAACCGAAGAGGGGGACAAGACCCCCGAAGTTGGAAGAAGAGGCCGGCGGCGAGGAAGAAAGCCGGGCTCCTCCGCTAGCAAAAGAGCTACAAGAAGATAGCGAAGGAGTCCGGCGAGAAGACCCCCGAAGACGGAAGACCCCCGGAGCTGTGCAATAAACTATTTTAACCCTTGTGTGTTGTGTTTTTTTTGTACTTTATTTTACAGGTGAATGGGTAGGGGTACATTGTACCCCATACTCATTCACATAGAGTGGGGGGCCAGTATCCGGGGGCCCCCTTATTAAAGGGGGCTCCCGGATTCTGATAAGCCCCCCGCCCGCAGACCCCGACAACCAACGGCCAGGGTTGTCGGGAAGAGGCCCTTGTCCTCATCAACATGGGGACAAGGTGCTTTGGGGTGGGGGGGCCACGTGGCCCCCCCTTCCCCAAGGCACCCCCCATGTTGAGGGCACACGGCCTGGTACGGCTCAGGAGGGGGGGCGCTCGCTCGCCCCCCCCTTTCCTGGCCGGCCGGGTAGCGTGCTCGGACAAGGGTCTGATGTGGACCTAGGGGGACCCCCACGCCGATTTTTTTCGCCGTTGGGGTTCCCCTTTAAGTCCATACCCGGCCGTGGAGCCAGCGACGTATACTTTGCGGGCCCCGCCTACCTGGAGACCCGCTCGAAATGAGCAGACTTTCCTCTGCGTGTGTGGGCGAGTCAGTTCATTTCAAAAGTAGGGCGGATAGTACGGCGGACTTAGTACGCCATATTAGTCCGCTGAAAAAGTGCCGTGTGTGGGCAAGTAGCCCGTTTGGAAAGTCCGACGGACAGTCTGGCGGGAAGTCCGCCAGACTAAGTACGTCGGACAGACGGCTACGTGTGTACGTGGCTTAACACTACCTAGCTAGTCCCCACAGTCCTTGTATGTTGGGAAATTTCCTTTTTTTAGAACTGCCACTGAAGAAAAGTCACTGTGATCCATCACCAATAGAAACGGGGATCTGGCAAAGTTATGACTTTCCCCTTAGCATCCAGTGTTGAAGACACCTGGTGAAAAGATCATCCATGCTGGGAGAACATCCTGGCTTCCTGAAGGGTTTTGGTACTTTCAAATAGCCCCAAACATTGTCAGCGTACCAACGTTCTCTGTTCTGTTCAATCTCCTGCATGACCTCTTTAGGAACATAAGGGAATTCCAGCCCATACTCGGTAGCCACCCGTTTATTCAGCAGCCGCTGTGATTGGGCAAGTCTAGGCAGGGATCGGGCGCTTCCCAATCCAGGAGGTACATATGAATTAGACGGCTTTTGTACCATGGCATAGATGGGCAATTTCTTTGACCCGAATGAACTATTATCTTTGGGCAAAGTCTCACTAATAGTAGCCGGAGTTTCCGCCTGAGGAGATGCACTCCCCGAGTTTAAGGTTAGCCAAACAGATACATCACACGTTGCAGCAACATTGTCAGCATTTGCCCACAACATCTCCTGGGACATGGTTTCAAACAGGTGGTTTCCCCAGATATGTCCGACAGAGAGTCTATCTCAGAGTCACGTAACTCTTCTGCCGGTAGATATTTACACACAGTCCCACTAGGTATAGTTTCCCTAGAGTTCTAAACCGTTCCTGTAGTGGATTCCTCTGGAGCGATCACTTTCTCCAGATCCGGTCCAGGCAATTTCTGAGGTAGGTCTCAACCGCGGCCGCGGGAGGCTTTCACATATCCCACTTTCTTTTGGGCAGATGCAGGAAAGTGAGTAGCGGTAGAAGGAGCAGCTTCCACGATGTCCACGGTTGTTCCTCTGATGGCAGTAACAGTACCATCTCCCTCAGGAACACTGGTTGTAGCAGTTGGTTTTGAAGATGTAGGCCTGGCCATAGGAGTAAATGTAGCGGTCTCCTCAGTGGCGAAGCCCGTAGCCTAGTCCATCCTATAGGCACAAGGTGGCATTGTGACCAGTCCCTCGCACCTGTTGCACAGCATGCCCAAGGCCTCAACATCTCCTGTACTATACAGTATGAAATGCCCCTGCAGTCTCAGGTGAATCTCTGTATCTGTCAACAGAGTTCCAGGCAGTCTTGTAGTGGTACCCCCAGAGAACAGCCTGAGTCCTATAACAGATGATACTCCTGGCATTCGGAACATTTTCTTTAGTGAAAAAGATCAACTCTTCCTTTCAGCGTCTCAACACGGACATGTGGTGCCTAATGCAGCAAATAGACAGAAAGACTCCTCCTACTTGTTCCTCTGGTCACGTAACTCATGGGCTTTTCTTGACTCCGCCCACAGCTCACGCGCCAGGTAGTGACCCGCAAATAACCCCTTGTAAAGAAAGTATGGCACAGTCCAGAATCCTCTTTTGTGTAGCCTTCCAACAAACAGTTTCCTTGAGTTGTAAGAGGTAATGGCAAATCCCGGATGTACGAGACCCCACATATAGCACTGACCACAAAGGAGCTTCTGGTTTTATTTGGGCTTAGCTTTACCTCACCTGCTCGCTTCTCCGACTTAGGGGTCCCGTTGGAAAGTAGCCCAAAGAATGTTAAATCCGACACTTAGTCCTTTTCCAAAAAATTGATTTGGGATAAGCACAAAGTCCTTCAATAGAGGGTCAAAGGGTTAAGGGGAGTTCAGGTACCTGATAATAACGAGTTAGAGGTATTGATCAGATTCAGAGGACGAACAGCTCCACAGACTGGATCCAGCAAGCACCAGATAGGCCCGTCTCATTTGACCTAGCAGCCGGTGAGATGCTCAAAGTCTCTGCCACAGACTTGTCAGTTGAACTAAAACATTCTTGAGAGATCTTGAGAGATGTATAGAACTGCCATACAGTACCAGTTTTCTTTCAACCGACCCAGCGATACTGTATGGGTGTTGATCCGGGTTGAGTCCTCTAAACTGGATTTCCAGAGTCCTCCAGAGATACCAGCCTTGTGCTCGGTCCTCTCCTAGAAAAGTCCTCCCCTGGGTCCTCCAGTTTTCTTGGCCTCTCCCCGCAGGCAAGACAGCACAGAACCACCCCTGGATCAGTAGGCCCCAAGACTTTCTGGACCTACCCTCTCAGTTGCAAAGCCTCAGGCCAGCTGGCCCCAAGGTGCAGGATCATGCGACACACTGCCCAGGCCAGGAGGGCCATGAGGTCCGGATAGAGGGCCCCAGAAAGAAGCTCCCACAATATGGCGTTGGTACCTTAAATACCCTCTCCCGAAAAGCACAGCGGGGAAATGACTCCCACTGAGCCATTTCCGAGCAAAAAGTGGTATTCAATACATCCAGCTTTCTGAATTTCTACACTTACGGACGGTGACAGTGACACCTACGGTCAAGTGGAAATTAGTGCAACCCAGCTGAACTGGTACAGAAACCAGAACATTTTAGAATAATTAGCCTGAGCCTCAAACTGCAGCTTCAGACAACTACATTTGAAAAACAATAGCGTCTGCTCATTAGGAGCAGGGCACTACACAAGTATTTAACAGGAATACAGGAGAGTGTCTCTAGAGATGTGATCAAGGCAAAGGCAGAGATCATCTGGGCTGGATGGCTTAAGTAGGCAGGACTGAGGAGCAGGATATCATCAACAGGTGAGTCACTTTGGAGAGATAGGAGCTGGCAATTAGCCGACAGCTGAGCAGCCAGCTTTGAGAAGGAAGGGCTGAGCCCACCCCTAAAAGTACCCCCTCCTCAATGACCCTTCCTCCTCAGAGGACCACCAGGCTTGAGGGGAAAACATCTATGGAAATCACAGAGGAGGACAGCGGCATGTATGTCAGAGGATGAGATCTAAGAGCATTCCAATTCCAATTCACTAGGTACTGTATGCGCCCACAGAACCTGAACAGGGTAAGGACGAGGCACCGAGGTGCAGACCAAAGGTTTTAATAAGGAAACATTAAATCCTGCGAAGAATACGGAAAGGCCCAATAAACCGAGGTGCGAACTTCAGAGAGGGAACATGAAGTCAGAGGTTGCGAGATGACAGCCAGACCCTGTCCCCAACCTGGTAGGAAGGTGCAGGCATGTATCTGCGGTCAGCATGGAGTCAGTACCTATCATTAGAATGTCGCAAAGCCTCCCAGACTTGTGCCCAGTGGAACCAAGACCACGGAGATGCTCCTCTAATGCAGGAATACTCTGCGGAACAAATGAGTCAGGCAACATGGAAGGTTGGAAGCCATAATTCGCCATAAATGGGGACAATCGGGAAGCTGAATTTAAGGCACTAATGTGAGCAAACTCTGCCCAAGGTAAGAGGTTTGATCAGTTGTTATGATGGCCAGAAATATACTATATAATTTCTCCAAAGACTGATTGGCTCGTTCTGCAGCCCCATTAGACTGCGAGTGATACGCAAAGGAAAAAGCAAGCTGAATTCCCAACCGTGCACAAAAGGCCGGGGACACAAACTGACTTCCCCTGTCTGGAGAGGGGTGTTCGGCTCATCCCTAGTCAAGGGTACTAAAATCTGCCGTTTCCACCTGAATTCCAGGTTGGCCAATGAATGGGGGAGGTACGGGCACTGCAGAAGTGGTGGGCTGTCAATCAGGATTAGCAAACGCATCAGGAAGGGCACTATGGGCTCTTGGTGGCTGCTAGGGATGAGCCGAACACCCCCCGATTCGGTTCACACCAGAACCTGCGAACGGACCAAAATTTTGTGCAAACTTTAGAACCCTGTTAAAGTCTATGGGACTTCAACATTGGAAAAAGTGCTAATATGCAAGTTATTGTCCTAAAAAGGGTTTGGGGACCCTGGTCCTGCCCCAGGGGAAGTGCATCAATGCAAAAAAAGTTTGAAAAATTGCTGTTTTTCGCAAGCAGTGATTTTAATAATGCTTAAAGTGAAAGAAAGTGAAATATTCCTTTAAATATCGTACCTGGGGGTGTCTATAGTATGCCTGTAAAGTGGTGCATGTTTCCCGTGTTTAGAACTGTCCCTGCACAAAACAACATTTTTAAAGGAATAAAAATAATTTAAAACTGCTTGCGGCTTTAATGTAATGTAGGGTCCCGGCAATATGGATGAAAATCAGTGAGACAAATGGCATGGGTACCCCCCAGTCCATTACCAGGCCCTTTGGGTCTTGTATGGATAAAAAGGGACCCCACACCCAAATAAAAAAAAGAAAGGCGTGGGGCCCCCAGGCCCTATATACTCTGAATAGCAGTTACAGGCAGTGCAAACAAGACATGGACTGTAGGTTTGTTGTTAAGTAGAATCTGTTTGTAATTTTGAACTGGTACCTTTTTAACCACCTCGCGCCCGCCCTATAGCCGAATGACGGCCGTAGAGCAGGCGCGTTCGTCCGGGTGGTCGTCCCTGGACGTCCTGATGTTTACTTCCGCAATGCGCGCATCGCGGAAGTTCTGTGTTCGCCGTGTCCCCCGGGGACAGGCAAACACAGATCGCTGTAAACGGCCAATCACAGCGGCCGTTTACAGCGTGATCGGCGTGTCCAATGGGAGATGATCTCATATGTAAACATATGAGATCATCTCTCAGCGCCGCTCTCTCTCCTCACACAGACAGTGTGAGAGGGGAGAGATGAACGGCTGCAGCGGCAGCCGTTCTGCCTCGAGTAAAAAAAAAAAAAGCAGTGCCATCCTCCTCCACCAGTGCCATCCGCCCACAGCAGTGCCATCCACCCCAGTGCCATCCACCCCAGTGCTACCTGCCCCCAGTGCCATCCACCCCAGTGCTACCTGCCCCCAGTGCCATCCACCCCAGTGCCACCTGCCCCCAGTGCCACCTGTTGTCAGTGCCATTTGTCCCCAGTGCCATCTGTCATCAGTGCCACGTATAAGTGCCATCTGTCATCAGTGCCACGTGTCATCAGTGCCACGTATTAGTGCCATCTGTCATCAGTGCCACGTATCAGTGCCATTTGTCATCAGTGCCACCTGTCAGTGTCACGTGCCATCTGTTGTCAGTGTCACGTGTCATCAATGCCACTTATCAGTGCCATCTGTCATCAGTGTCACGTGTCATCGGTGCCATGTATTAGTGCCATCTGTCATCGGTGGCACGTATTAGTGCCACATATTAGTGCCATCTGTCATCAGTGCCATGTATTAGTGCCACGTGTCTTCAGTGCCACGTATTAGTGCCACGTGTCATCAGTGCCACATATAAGTGCCACGTGTCATCAGTGCCACATATTAGTGCCATCTGTCATCAGTGCCACATATTAGTGCCATCTGTCATCAGTGCCACGTGTCATCAGTGCCACGTATAAGTGTCATCATTGCCACGTATCAGTGCCATCTGTCATCAGTGTCACGTGTCATTGTCCTGGTGCTTCAAAAGTGTAATAAATAGTCAACAAGTTAGATGTGTAATTTATGTTCCTAGAACACATGATGGCGCTACCTGCATGTTGGGCCTCTCTATGTGTCCAGGCTGTGAAAAAGTCCCACACATGTGGTATTGTAATACTCAGGAGGAGTAGCAGAATTTTTTGGGGGGTGTCGTTTGTGGTATACACATGCCACGTGAGAGAAATAACCTATTACAATGACAATTTTGACAATGACAATGACAATTTTGTGGAGAAAAAAAAATGAAAAATCTTAATTTTGCAAAGAATTGTGGGAAAAAATGACAACATCAAAAAGCTCACCATGCCTCTTACTAAATACCTTGGAATGTCTACTTTCCAAAAAGGGGTCATTTGGGGGGTATTTGTACTTTCCTGACTTGTTCGGGTCACAAGAAGCGAGATAGGCCACCAGTACATCAGATGTGATCAATTTTGTGCGATTCGCACCACAGCTTGTAGACTCTCTAACTTTCACAAAGACCAAATAATATCCACTAATTTGGGTTATTTTTACCAAAGATATGTAGCAGTATAAATTGTGGCCAAAATTTATGAAGAAAAATTAATAATTTGCATAATTCTGTAACAAAAATATGCGTTTTTTTTCAAAATGTTCGGTCTTTTTTTCATTTATAGCGCAAAAAATAAAAACCCCAGAGGTGATCAAATACCACCAAAAGAAAGCTCTATTTGTGGGAAAAAAAGGACAAAAAATTCATTTGGGTACAGTGTTGCATGACTAAGTAATTGTCATTCAAATTGTGAGAGCACCGAAAGCTGAATATTGGTCTGGGCAGGAAGGTGTTTAAGTGCCCAGTAAGCAAGTGGTTAAAGTATAGCTCAAGCCAAAAAAAAATATTTTTAAGCTTTTTGGAAAACATAGAGAAGGGTTATCACCCCTGTAACTTTTGTTTTGCTGTCTGTGCACCTCTTCAGAAGATTTCACCTCACTTTCTGTCCCAATGACAAATGATTTTTGAAAATTTGGGCTTTTTAGTGAAACAAGGATTGGTGATAAAGCATCAGTGGAAAGGAGACACGTTTTTCCCATATTAACTATTACAGGAGAGAATTTCCCTTCCTAGGGGTAGATTTCATCTCACTTCTTGTTGTCTGCTTCCGTTTGCAAGTAGGAGTCATTTGTAAGTTGGATGTCTGAGGCTGCGTACACACGCGGGGACTGTTCGCTCAACCTTGTCCGCTGAACAGTGTTTCAGCGGACAGTCCGCTCGTGTGTGGGGCTTCAGCGGACAGTTTCAGCGAACAGTCTGCTGAACAAAGTTTTTCGGAATTTCCGAAAAACTGTCCGCTGAAACTTGGTTTCAGCGGACAGTCCCCTCGTGTGTAGGCTTGTTCGTCAAACTAAGTTGCGCGCATGCTCAGAAAGGATTTACACGCCGAAGGTTGCATTGCAGTGTATAGGACGTCGTATTTTTCGTCCCGTCGTACGTGCCGTTCACGTCATCGCGCAAGTTTCAGCGGACTGTTCGTTCGTCGTGTGTGGGCAAGTCCGTCCATGCTAATTTTGAGCGGACTGTCCGCTGAAACTGTTTGACCAACAAAGTTGAGCGAACAGTCCCCGCGTGTGTACGCGGCCTGAAAGTAGGGGCCTGCCCTATATACTCTGCAGAAATTTGGGACTTAGGTTTTGGTGTTACCACAACACTGTAAGCCCTCACAGTTACTCTTGGTGGGCACTGGAACGCCCCGCTGTGAACTATTATATCAAGAATTGTTATTACATGCCAGTGTTGAACAGTGATAGAAAAATTGGGCCTTGGTGGTGGTGTTGCCACAACACTGTAAGCCCTCATAGTTACTCTTGGTGGGCACAGGAATGAGCCCTGCTGCAAAGTATTGCATCAAAAATTGCAATTACATGCCATCGTTAAACAGGGGCTGAAAAATTGGGCCTTAGGTACTAGACATGTGCATTCGTTTTCGTCCGAATGCATTTTCGTCCGAATTTCAGCTATTTTCGTTTTCGTTTTGACAAACGATAACGAAAGCACAAAATCCGAAAAACGAAAGATCCGACATAAATAAATGCTTTATTTTCGTTTTCATTGTTACAACAGTTCGATATAGAATAGGAGATTCGACATGACTCTGACAACAATCTGTCTATAGAACCTGTGGTCGAATGTGCCTAACCTTACCTCTATTAGTCCAAGATTATATAGAGAAAATATTCGAGAGAGAAAAAAGATTTGACAGAGAGAAAAGATTCTGCAAGTTACTGTCCTAAAAAGTGTTTGGGGACCCGGGTCCTGCCCCAGGGGACATGTATCAATGCAAAAAAAAGTTTTAAAAACGGTCGTTTTTTCGGGAGCAGTGATTTTAATAATGATTAAAGTGAAACAATAAAAGTGTAATATTCCTTTAAATTTCGTAGAGGGGGGTTGTCTATAGTATGCCTGTGAAGGGGCGCATGTTTCCCGTGCTTAGAACTGTCCCTGCACAAAGTGTCATTTATGCAGGAAAAAAAGTCCTTTAAAATCACTCGCAGCTATTATGAATTGTCGGCTCCCGTAATACAGAGAACACTCATTGAAAGTCATTGATAAAATTAAATAAATTAAAAAAAAAGCGTGCGGGTCCCCCAAATTCAATTACCAGGCCCTTCAGGTCTGGTATGGATATTAAGGGGAACCCTGCCTCAAATTTAAGAAAAAATTTGACGTGGGGGTCCCCCTAAAAATCCATACCAGACCCTTTATCCGAGCACGCAACCTGGCAGGCCGCAGGAAAAGAGGGGGGGACGAGAGAGCGGCCCCCCCTCCCTCCTGAACCGTACCAGGCCACATGCCCTCAACATTGGGAGGATGCTTTGGGGGTCTGTGACCCCTCAAAGCACCTTGTCCCCATGTTGATGAGGACAAGGGCCTCATCCTCACAACCCTGGCCGTTGGTTGTGAGGGTCTGCGGGCGGGGGGCTTATCAGAATCTGGAAGCCCCCTTTAACAAGGGGACCCCCAGATCCCGGCCCCCCCCTGTTTGAAATGGTAAGGGGGTACAAAAATACCCCTACCATTTCACAAAGGAAGTGTGTAAAAAATTGTTAAATAAGACAAACACACTTTTGAAAAATATCTTTATTAAAAATAAAAAAAATTAAAAAAAAGATTCCAGTGGCGGTAATCCACTCTTGCTATCCAGCGACGGACGGTCATCTCTCCAGCGATGGCTCATCTCATCCAGCGCAGCGAATCCATCGTTCTTCTGTCTCCATGGAGGAGACACTGCAAGGATTCCGGCGGTCTGACGTTTCTTATATACGGAGGGCGAGGCCACACGTCACTTGACCCCGCCCCCCTCTGACGCAAGGGGAAACCCGGGGTTCCCTGTGACGTATGGGTGACCCCGCCCCCCTCTGATGTAACAGAAACGTGTCTGTGTTACATCAGAGTGGTGCGGGGTCACCCATACGTCACAGGGAACCCCGGGTTTCCCCTTGCGTCAGAGGGGGGTGGGGTCAAGTGACGGGTGGCCCCGCCCTCCGTATATGAGGCCGCGTACACACGTGGGGACTGTTCGCTCAACTTTGTTGGTCAAACAGTTTCAGCGGACAGTCCGCTCAAAATTAGCATGGACGGACTTGCCCACACACGACGAACGAACAGTCCGCTGAAACTTGCGCGATGACGTGAATGGCACGTACGACGGGACGAAAAATACGACGTCCTATACACTGCAATGCAACCTTCGGTGTGTAAATCCTTTCTGAGCATGCGCGGAACTTAGTTTGACGAACAAGCCTACACACGAGGGGACTGTCCGCTGAAACCAAGTTTCAGCGGACAGTTTTTCGGAAATTCCGAAAAACTTTGTTCAGCAGACTGTTCGCTGAAACTGTCCGCTGAAGCCCCACACACGAGCGGACTGTCCGCTGAAACACTGTTCAGAGGACAAGGTTGAGCGAACAGTCCCCGCGTGTGTACGCGGCCTAAGAAACGTCAGACCGCCGGAATCCTTGCAGTGTCTCCTCCATGGAGACAGAACGATGAATTCGCTGCGCTGGATGAGATGAGCCATCGCTGGAGAGATGACCGTCCGTCGCTGGATAGCAAGAGTGGATTACCGCCGCTGGAATCTTTTTTTTATTTTTTTTATTTTTAATAAAGATATTTTTTAAAAGTGTGTTTGTCTTATTTAACAATTTTTTACACTTCCTTTGTGAAATGGTAGGGGTACTTTTGTACCCCCTTACCATTTCAAACAGGGGGGGGGCGGGATCTGGGGGTCCGCTTGTTAAAGGGGGCTTCCAGATTCTGATAAGCCCCCTGCCCGCAGACCCTCACAACCAACGGCCAGGGTTGTGAGGATGAGGCCCTTGTCCTCATCAACATGGGGACAAGGTGCTTGGAGGGGTCACAGACCCCCAAAGCATCCTCCCAATGTTGAGGGCATGTGGCCTGGTACGGTTCAGGAGGGAGGGGGGGCCGCTCTCTCGTCCCCCCCCTCTTTTCCTGCGGCCTGCCAGGTTGCGTGCTCGGATAAAGGGTCTGGTATGGATTTTTAGGGGGACCCCCACGTCATTTTTTTTTTAAATTTGACGCGGGGTTCCCCTTAATATCCATACCAGACCTGAAGGGTCTGGTTATGGATATTTAGGGGGAACCCCACGTCAGATTTTTTCTTAAATTTGAGGCAGGGTTCCCCTTAATATCCATACCAGACCTGAAGGGCCTGGTAATTGAATTTGGGGGACCCCCACACTTTTTTTATTTATTTATTTATTTATTTTATTTTTTTTATCAATGACTTTCAATGAGTGTTCTCTGTATTACGGGAGCCGACAATTCATAATAGCTGCGAGTGATTTTAAAGGACTTTTTTTCCTGCATAAATGACACTTTGTGCAGGGACAGTTCTAAGCACCAGAAACATGCGCCCCTTTACAGGCATACTATAGACAACCCCCCCCCTACGAAATTTAAAGGAATATTACACTTTTATTGTTTCACTTTAATCATTATTAAAATCACTGCTCCCGAAAAAACGGCCGTTTTTAAAACTTTTTTTTGCATTTAAACATGTCCCCTGGGGCAGGACCCGGGTCCCCAAACACTTTTTAGGACAGTAACTTGCAAATTAGTCTTTAAAATTAGCACTTTAGATTTTGAATGTTGGAGTCCCATAGACTTTAACAGGGGTTCTAAAGTATGCTATATACTAGCTCCGTCGAATCTTCTTTATACATTCGACAGACACCATAAGCCTTCAAAGACAGATTCGATCGTAATTCATGTGGATTTTCGGACGAATGCAATTTTTGAACAAAAAACGAAATGAATAAAAACGAATTTCGGGAGTAACTAAATAAATTAAGTTTTCGGACGAAAACGAAATTCCGAAACGAAATATTTTACTCTGCACATGTCTATTAGGTACTGGTGCCACAACACTGCAACCCCTCACTGATACTCTAGTTGGAGCGCAGGAATGAGCCCTGCTGCAAAATTTTGCATCAAAAATTGTAATTACGGACTTCCGGTTTCTGGCACTGCATGCAGAGGAGGTAAGCAGAGAGTGCTCCCACTGCACCCCTCTCAAAAGCCTTTCCACAAGCCGGCACATGATCACCCAAGGACTGGCCGCAACACCTATGGATCAGTTTGTGGAAAGATCCCACAGCCAATCGGCATCTGAAGCCGCGCAGCTCCCCGCGGATCCAGCGGCGCTCATGGCAAACATGGCGCCCGCCCCCAGCCCCGGAGACACGTTGCATTGAGGGTCAGAGGCAGGGCAGGGAGAATCTACATCCCCGGCGGGGATAGCACAAGCCGTGGTGGCTCTACTCACACGACCTTGTCGGCGACCATAGATGCTGTAGTGCACAGAACATTAGAACAGCTCCACAAGGAGATGCAGAGCCAGGCACAGCGCTTGACACAGGCAGAAGAGAGAATCTCTCTGCTGGAAGATGACACCACAGCCCAGTCAGCAGCTCTTGCATGTCTCACTAATACCAACAGAGACATCTGGGACAAACTCCAAGTTTTGGAGAATCGTTCAAGGAGAAACAATCTGCAGATTATTGGGTTACCAGAATCCATACCTGCTACCCAGCTTATAGACATTTGCGCTAAGAATATCCCCGAGCAACTGAGATTGCACACCCCGTGCACGGTGGAACGGGCACATAGGATATGCCAACAATTGGAGCACAGAACAAAACCCAGAGCGGTCATAGTCAGGTACCTTAACTACGCTGACAAAAACGCTATCCTCCAGAAATTTCGCAGTCAAAGAGCACTATCCTTCGATGGAGTGGACTTGTTGCTGTTCGCCGACTACTCCATGGAGGTTATGAAGCAGCACAAAGCATTTGCAGCAGTATGCTCCACCTTATTCAAATACCAGGTTAAATTTACACTGGCGTACCCAGCAACCCTCCATGCTATATCTCCTTCGGGAGAACGACTTTCATTCACATCCCCAGCTGAAGCAGAGCAATATGTCAATAACCCCTCGGAGATGGATACTACTCAGAACAGCCAGAGCGACCACTCTCCTACCAGAAGTTCCCAGAACTCCCAGGTCCCACGCCACAACCAATCCACCCCGGAAAAACCTCCATACAAGCGTAGCAGATCTAACAGACATGAGAATCGCACCGGGATTCCTGAACTGAACGAGAGAATAGCTGTAATCTATCCCTTCAACATGGGGCGATAAACTAATACTGATGTTTACAGGTTCTATTACCCTGCTTATCCTTTGGATAAGACTATCAAGGTGTCTTCCGTTATGTTTGTTGTTGCAAAAGGTTATTATTTTCCACAGAACTGTGTGTACCAAGAATAATATATATATATATTTTTTTCTCAGCTTCAAGAGCTAGTTAGTTGGTAGTATTGGGGACACACGCCAGACATATCCAGTCACCCCTCACAGGGGAGCTGACTATTATCGATGTTCTGGCCGGGTCCACTGTAAATACCCCCTTCCCATTCCTCGATATTACAGGTGACAAAAGGCAGTAACTTAAGCCTAATTCATTAACGAGGTGTACCCCTCTATCCCCTCCCATTCTGTCTCTCATTCCCCCCATTTCTTTATCCTCCTCCCCCCCTTTTATATATATTTTTTTCTCTCTCTCCATTCCCTCCTCCCCAAACCCTTACCTTACCCCTCCCCCTGCGGATATTGTGACCACCATTGGTAGAGGGAATGGTGTCAAGTGGGAATGCTGTCTGGGAATAGCTCACCATGCGGAAAAAAGTGAAGTCGTTAAGTTCTCTTAAGCCTCATACACACTATCAAATTGTCTGCTGATTTTTTCCTTCAGGTTTACCAAAACCATGTAGTACAAGGGCCTTCCTGATTGCATACACATTGCATACACATTGAAACCCCTAAGGTTTGACCTCATATTATATGGTTTTGGTAAATCTGATGGAAAAAATCAGCAGACAATCTGATAGTGTGTATGGGGCTTTTGATGGACTCCCTACCTGTTTATAACTTCTCCAACCCTTGTTGGTCTCCGCTCTCCAAACAAGCGCATGCAAATATTGAGACATTTAAAAAGACTCCATGCCGATGTGGCCCTCCTCCAGGAGACCCATTTATCCGCAGATGACTGGTCGCGTCTACAGAAAATGTGGGTTGGTGAAGTCTTTGGGTCACCAGCGGATGGTCGCAAGGCCGGAGTCTCTATCCTTTTACACAAAAATTTGAAGTATAATATTCAAGAGGTCAGGGCGGACTCGGAAGGTCACAAACTCACACTACGCCTCACAATTGCGGACAAGACGATGATGATCACAAATGTATATGCCCCCAACTCACCCGACAACACTTTCTTCCAAGGCTTGGTATCGTGGATCTCACAGATCCCCGAGCTGCTCCACTTAGTTGGAGGGGATTTCAATTCAGTAATGAACCCACAGGAAGACCGTACATCCTCTGTATCAGAACAGACCCAACAAACTGCTTCTTTACCCCAAAATGCGACACCACGTTCTCGGGCCATCTCAGCCATAAAGTTTACTGACACTTGGCGAATGACACACCCAACGGATCGTAAATTTACTTTTTTTCACCCCATCCACAATTCCTTTTCGCGCATAGATTACTTTTTTGTATCTCAAAATTTAATAAGAACGATCAGTGAATCTGCAATCAAGGATATGGTCATCTCAGATCATAGCCCTATAACCATATGAATAACATACAATAAATGTTCGATGGCCCCCCCTTTGTGGTGTTTTCCCCCATATTTGGCCAAAAATTAGTATTTTAAACAAATGTTGCAGATTTCGTGGGAGGAATACACATCCGCGAACGAGACACATCTCAACGATCCAAACCTGTTCTAGGAAGCAGGTAAGGTTTTCCTGAGAGGTAAAATTATTGCATACACATCGCAGTTTAAAAAACAATCCAAACAGAAATATATCCAGGCCAGTGAACAACTGCGAGTAGCGCACTCTAACCTGGCACATAGTCGTAATCTGGATAACATTAAAGCCTGGCAACTTGCCAAACAAAACTTTGATTTTTGGGCAGAACAACAAGAGTTTACCAAATCCTTATATTTTTCGCTCCAACTGCACAAATATGGCAACAAGGCAGGTAAACGTATGTCTCGCCTAATCAGGGGCTCTAGGAAACCCACATATATTCCAACACTTAGACATAAAGACGGTCACTTAGCTTCCTCCCCGACAGAAATCAATACCATTTTGACTGAATACTATACATGCCTAGACGCCAAAGACACAACTGACCCTATTACTTCAGAGTCTGTACTGTCCAAAATCCATTTACACAAACTCGATACGGCTCAACTGGATTTCCTGAACGCTCCTATTACGTTGGAGGATATCCAAGTGACGATTAAAAGGCTACCAACCCTGAAAGCCCCCGGCCCAGGCGGTTATACTGCAGAATTCTACAAATTGACCAATGACTTTATCCCTAACACACTCACACGGGTATTTAACGCCATGTGTGAAGGAGGCACGTTCCTCCCATCAGGCTCCCAAGCATATATTAAACTACTGCCAAAAAAGGAAAAGACCCGCTTCAGCCATGATCCTACACTCCGATTTCGCTAATAAATGTGGATGTCAAAATCCTTTCCAAAGTAGTTGCATCTTGTCTTGCCACATTGCTACCATCATTACTCCACATAGCTCAGTTGGGATTTGTTCCGGGGTGATCAGCAACTCTGAACATTCGCAAAGTGCTTATAGCCCTGGAACATGCCAAGGCAAACCCTGATCAAGATATAGCAATAATATAACTAGATGCCGAGAAGGCTTTTGACAATATAAGCTTCTCATGGTTGTTCAGGGTCCTAGCTCAATTCACCAAATTCTTACGTCAAATGTACAACTCCCCAACGGCACGTTTGTCGACGTCAGATTTCTTCTTTTTTTTTAACATTCTGAGTTTATTAAAGTAAATGTAAAGTAGTTAACAGAAATATGACGTTGGCAGATGCAACTGCTTGTAATGCAAGATTAGGTACATACTTAGACATCACATTGCTTCTATTACATATAAAAGAGCAATTCTAGAGCCCAACTTTGTTCTGTAATATGTAAAAAGAAAAGTTATCTCAATCAAGAACATCATCCTCATCCCCATAACAGGTGAGAGGAGTAACAGTAACACGTCGCCATTTTGTCTTCACACCGGATATCAGGTAATGTGATAGTGTAGCTATTGTCTTTACAAGCCGCTGTATCGTCCTTCAGTAAATGTAGATTCAAAAAAGGCAAAAAGAAAAGATAGACAAAAGAGTAAAAAAAATGTGAAAAATGTGAAAAAAGTGAAAAAATAGAAGGAAAGAAAAAGAAAGTGTAGAGCAGCATAGTCACACGTCTGAGGTCGTAGATAATCTGACCTCAGTAGTAGTTCTAAGATGATGAAAAGTCTCTAGCCATCAATTTCCCAGGGTATAAATGGTAGCTCAGGGAGCCTCCCCTCCAAAAGCAGCTGAGTACCTGTATACTACCCAAAGTTGCCACGTTTTATGAAATCTATCCACCTTGTCATTTGTCTGCGTGAGAGTCTCCTCCATTTTGTATATGTCTGACACCTTGTTCAGCCATTCCCCCACGGAAGGAACTTTTTGCGATTTCCAGTACAGCGGAATCAAAGATTTGGCTGCATTTAGGAGATGTCTCGTCAAAGAGTTTTTATATCTCCTCATCGAGATATTTGTAATGTGAAGCAGACACGCTGCTGCGTCCAAGCCAATTTTGGTGTTGGTTATCTGTTTGATTATCAAGATTATTTTTCCCCAAAACTGTGCTATCTGAGGGCATTGACACCAGATGTGGTACAGTGTACCCCTCCCTTGCCCACACCTCCAACAAGTATCTGGAAAAAGCGGGTTCCAACCGTGGATCTTGGCAGGGGTGTTATACCAATAAGTCATTCGTTTGTATGCTGTCTCCTGCATCCTAGTACTTATCGAGCATTTATCGGTAAAAATACATGCGTACTTCCATTGTTTGGCTTTGATCTCCATATTGAGCTCCTCCGACCATCTCGCCCGGAGCCTGCCATCCTCTTTACCCTTGGCGTCTTGTAACCAAGAGTAGGCCAGCGACGTGGTTTTGGAGCAGTTTGTAGCATTGAGACAGATCGACTCCAGCATTGTAGGGTGTCTATAAAGTTTCTGTTTGTCAGCTTGTCCCCCCAGATAACTACGTAACTGCAGGTATGCCCAGACTGGCATTGGTGACATATCTGATCCCACACCGAGTGCTGTCCTGTCGTTTATTGTGCCTTCCCTAAAACAATCTCCTGCTAGTAGGGGGTCTAGAGTTTTCTCCGAAATGGAAGTGTGGGTTGTTCATGCCTGGTATGAAGTTTGGGTTATTTTTCAGGGGCGTTAATGGGCTGGGCTGAGAAGAGATACTTTGTGCTTTGGACAAATTGTGAAAGATTTCTAAGGTATTTCCTGTTATAGGGTGTCTTTTCAGATTTGCCAGGTAGTTTTTCCCATGGAATCCATGGGGATTATTTCAGAGGTAGGGGACTTAAGTCTGTTTCTAACGTCACCCAGTCTTTTGTTGTGTCATGACAATGCCAGTCGATGATCCTAGAAAGATGTGAAGCTCTGTAATAGGCTTCAAGAGCCCATTCCACCCTGCTCTTTAGGTTTCATTAGATAGGCATACCGGATTCTGGGCCTCTAGGAGTTCCAGAGAAATTTCAGTAACACTGCTCTGAGGGATGTAAAAAAGGCCTTGGGGATTTTAAGTGGGAGTGTGTGCAACAAGTAGATCAGTTTAGGGAGAATAGTCATTTTAATTATCGCCGCACGGCCAAACCAGGAGAAGTACTTAGATTGCCACCTGTCTAGATCTTTCCTTACGTTTTGCAAGAAAGGGAGAAAGTTATAGCTATAGACGTTTTCTAGTTTGGGTGTAAGCCATGTGCCTAGGTATTTCAAGGCCTTAGGTTCCCATCTAAAAGGGGAGTCTGATTGTACCTGGCCTATCAATTTCTCCGGCAGCGAGACATTCAGGGCTTCTGACTTAGCATAATTGATTTTGAGATTTGAAATGTAGCCATATGTGGCAAAGTCCTTCAGAAGAACAGGAAGGGAGATCAGTGGGTTGGACAAGAAAAAGAGCAAGTCATCTACATAGGCGGCTACTTTATATTCCCTCTCCCTGACTTTGAAGCCCCGGATGTCTGCGTTTGCTCTAACTACTCGAATAAAAGGTTCCAGGGAGAGTATGAACAACAGAGGAGATAAGGGGCAGCCTTGTCTAGTTCCATTTTGAATCCGGACCTTATCCGATAGGGTGCCATTTATCTTCAATTGTGCTGTTGGGCATTGATATAGGGCAGCGATGCTAGCCATCATACGTGGACCTAAGCCTATCCTGGCACATACCGCCAACATGTAGTCCCAGGCCACACGATTGAAGGCTGTCCGTGGACAGGAGAAAGCCCTTTTGGTCTGGGCCAATTAGGCCAGGGAGCAGGGGGCTCAACCTGGAGGCCAGAATCTTCACATGAATCTTTGCGTCCAAATTCAGTAAATAAATAGGGCGATAGCTAGCACACTCTGCCGCATCTTTGCCTTCTTTATGTAAAATGGTAATGTGTGCTGCTAGAAAATCAGGTACCACCTGTCTAGGCTTAGCCAGAGAGTCCAGAGCCGCCTTAAGCGGATGGTTTAGCAGATGTGCAAAAGTTTTTTAGTATATGGATGTGAATCCAACCGGCCCCGGACTTTTTCCTGATTTAAGCTGATTGATCGCGGTATTTATCTCCTTTGTTGTTATTAGTTCTTCTAACAGTAGCATGTCTGACTCCGAAAGGGTAGGCATGCCACTGTATTCTAAATAATCCTGAATGACCTATGCGCGAGTGACGACTGTGTGGGGGGGGTGAGAAAAACGTAAAGTCTCGACCTTCTGGATGGGTAAACCTCCAGGTGTCAATCAGTTTCAAGGATTGAAGTAATAATTTGATGTGTTTAAGGGCCTTGTATGTAATGCAAGTTTTCCCATTAGATGTGTAATTTAATGGATTTAAGGGCACGTTGAAGGCTCCCCCAAGGATTAAACATCCCGTAGAGAACTCCATGAGTTCCTGTACAATATGTTGACAGAAGGACACGTGTGCCGAGTTTGGGAAGTACACATTGGCTATTGTCATCGGGGAGTCATTGTATAGGCCTTTTATAAAAAGATACCTGCCCTTTGGGTCTAGCTTTACTGATTGTAGGGTGAAGGATGCCTCCCTGCTTATTAAGGTAGAAACGCCTCGAGCTCTAGCTTCATCATTTGTGGCATGATAAGCTTCTGTAAAGTAGGAGTCAGTCAGTTTGGGAACTTGATTAGTATTAAAATGTGTCTCCTGTAGGAGTGCAAAATATGGCCTTCCTTTTTTTAAGCTCTCTCAGTAACGTGGAGCGTCTCTCAGGTATGTTCAGGCCATGTACATTGTGGGAGATTACAAGAGGAGTCCGGCCTAGGTCCGCATAGGCCATAATGGAGGCTCGGGTCGAGATGGTCTGCTGTGTATCTAAGAAACAGAACTGTCAGTGACAAGGATGGCAGTAGCAAATTATTCAGACTTGGTCCCTCAACGCAGGAGGTTCTATACCTAGCGACTATGTCAGTAAGAAAGAAAAAAATAAGAAAGTGTAGAGATAGGAAAATATAGGAATATTGGAGTGTTCAACAGATATCCCTTATCAGTCAGGTCAAACTCGACTGATTAGGTAGAAATCAGTGCATCCACAACCCACGTTGTAGATGTGGAGGCACTTGGTGGGAGTCCCGTGGGGAGGCTGCTAACACCCTGGCAGCCAATTATTTCTCCAATATACAAACTATTGAGAATAATTCAAATATATGCAGAAACAGAGTGCAACTCAACACACACAACCCGCAATAATAGCTTATAAGCAGTAACATCTATTTCTAGAGTGTAAGATTTCAACCAACCCGGATAAGAGAGATAGGCGGGCCTGCAAATACTTTCACTTCAGTCAGTAGTGTTCAACCGCCTGCTCTCTATAATCAATTATATTCGTTTGTCAGTAAACCCCAATTTTAGGGAGGGGGGAGGGTATGGAAGAGAAGGGAGAGGGTATGGGAAGGGGAGAGGGTATGGAAAGGAGGGGCGAGGGAAGGGGAGAGAAAAAAAAAGGGGGCTAGGGGGTGTTGGGTGCCAGTGTCCATGGCAAAGTGCTATGGGGTTCCTAGGGGTTCCCCAGTTTCATGAGTTCTCAGCCTACAAAAATGAAGGTCATCAGTAAACAGACATTCTACGTGTAGTTGTATGCAAGGAGATGAACTATCAGTCTTATTCTTGTCCCCTATGCTCCCCTCTGGCTGATCTTGGCGTTCCGGCCTTCGAGCCTTGTGGGCGGTGTGACCTGCGCTTCTTGTTCAGCCTCTTTTCAGGAGTGTAAAAAGGGGAATGCAGTGGGACTTTGTCCAGGGAGAGTTGGAGGCATGGGCAACCCTTCCCCTATCCCTCTTTTGGAGATGCCATTAATTTAAAATGGTGTCCTTCGCGAAACTGTTGTATCCAATGCAGACTATACCACTTTTACTGAAACATATCGACATACAAAAATTGCATACATCACTAACCACTTTTTTTGTGGTCAGGCAAAAAGCCACGCATAGCTCTTCAGAAGCTCTGCTTACCAAAATCAGAGGGAGGGGCAGGGTTTCCCAACATACGTTTTTATAATATTTCATGCTTACTCAGACCGGGGTTAGAATGGTTGTCCGGAAACTCACGTTATTCTAACCATGATTTAGAGGCAGCCTTGGTACACCCATACACCCTCTCAGCAATCCTGCACGCCTCAATTAAGAAACTTCTCTTACATCTTAAATTGAATGTGCTCATTAAGGACACAATGATTGCTTGGAGGGAAACAAGGAGGATGCTGGGACTACCCTCGAGCATCTCAAGACACTTACCGATTCAAGGAAACCCCATGTTTATCCCCTCTACCACATACACAGCTTTTAAAACATGGGGGTCTCTTGGACTCAAAGCTATAGGCTCCTCATTCAGAAACAGGGTCAATTTAAATATTTCCAGGAGTTGTCACACAAATTTTCTTTACCCCCGACCCACCTGTTCCACCATCACCATCATGCAAGTAAAAGCGTTTAAATTCATTTCCACTTTGGTCAATCCAGTAAGCCTCCACGCCTATGTTATGTAATTTGGGAGATGTGTGAACTACTACAGCCTCTCCCTTCCTTCCCTTTTTACTTTATTTGCCTTTTATGAAAATATTTTTGTTTGATTGTCCTGTTATTGCCTTATCGACAAAACCGGACACTTGAAATACCACCCAGAGACCAGGCAACCTAGTTCAAGCTTCCTTCCCCGCCATTTTCCCCCCCTCTTCCCCACATCCAACCACTCATTTGGAGTTATGTTCAATTCTCATGCTATATCGAGATTGTAAAGACATAGTAGGTGAATATACCCCCACTGTACACTTTCCTTTATGTTGTCAAACATTCATGTCTTTTATGGAAATCTGTATTATACAGTGTAATGTTAAAAATCCAATAAAAATTGTTAAAATAAAAATAAAAAATTGTAATTACATTCCCCTGTTAAACAGGGGCTGAAAAATTGGGCCTTAGGTACTGGTGCTGGTGCTACAACACTGCAACCACTCATAGATATTGTAGTTGAGCGTAGCAACGAACCCTCCTGCAAAATATTGCATCAAAAATTGTAATTACATGCCCCTGTTAAACAGGGGCTGAAAAATTGGACCTTAGCCACTTGTGGCGGCGCCCAGAACCAAAAATGTTCTTACAAGCTATCAGCATGATCATTGCAGAGGAAGAGTATAGTCACTCAGCATAACAGGATAGTCACTCAGCATCAGCATAGGTAGTCTTAAAGGGATCTGACATAAAAAAAAAAATATTCAGTTACATCAGCATCAGGTGCTTGGTAGCTGGTGGTGATCCAAGCAGTGGCGTCACTAGGGGGGGGGGGGGGGCAGAGGGGACCATGGCTCCACCAACATTATACTGTGCCCCCTCATGTGCCCCCCCAATTAAAATGTCTTTTTTGTGTGTAAAATTTTTATATAATATACAGTAGCAGTTCAAAATGTCTTTATGTTTGGAGCTAGTGCTGATGCCAAATTGCCGGGTGCCAACCCCCATCCCCCTCACACATTCCATCAGCCTCTGTCACAGGACACAGGGCAGTGGCTGCGGAGACAAAACTGACAGGCTCTGAACTTCAGTGTGAAGGGAGTGGCAGAGGCACAGTTGCGGGGGATTTCCACCCCTCCTTCTCCTCCTCGAGCCCAGGCTGGACACATGAATAATTCAAAGTGAATTGTGGCTCCCTATTGACCTGATGTGCCCCCAGCATTGCTGCCTAATTTAAAAGAGAGGATGGGGCACCCTCCAGCAGAGAGCATAGGCAGGGCTGCCCCTGTCTCTGACATGATGGATTCCTTCCTGGGCTCCTTAGTGAGGACAGTGCCTGATAACGGAGGACACCCCTGGCCAGCTCACATTACACTCTGCTTAATTCCTGTGACACCGGCAGCTTGGAGCAGGGCTAGAATGGCAGCACTGGAGGTAGCAAAGAGGTCAGAGTGTTTTACTGATGATAAGATCTAAATGTACATGTGCATAGTGTCTGGCTTTGTGTCTGATGGATGGAGTGTAGTGTTTACGGTTGGCACCTTTTCGTCAAGCCAAATCCGAACACTTCAGCAATGCATGCCATTTTTTTTTATTTATTTTTTGTAGTACATTAAATGTATTACCTCTGTTTAAAGCAATACACAGCAATTTTGTGATTCAACAACATTTCTAATCATATGGAGTTAATTACAGGAGTTTCCCTTTACGTCAGAGACAACATAGCTCCCTTACTACATCTGAATGCACAGGGTTTGTTCCCATTTACATCTGATTCTGCAGTTTTCCCTTAGATCTGAATCCACAGAGTTTCCCTTTATATCTGAATCTGCAGGAGAAGAGTGCAGAGAGTATGATGGGGCAGTATGTACAGGAGAGGACTGTGGTGGGTATGATGGGGCAGTATGTAGAGGAAAGGACTGTGGTGGGTGTGATGGGGCAATATGTAGAGGAGAGGACTGTGGTGGGTATGATGGGGGCAGTATGTACAGTTGAGGAGTCTAGTGAGTATGATGGGGACAGAAAGTAAAGGAGAGAACTGTGGTGGGTATGATTTGGGGGCAGTATGTACAGGAGAGGAGTGTAGTGGGTATGATGGGGCAGTATGTACAGGAGAGGATTGTGGTGGGTATGATGGGGCAGTACATACAGGAGAGGAGTGCGGTGGGTATGATGGGGCAGTATGTAAAGGAGGGGAGTGTGGAGGGTATGATGGGGGCAGCATGTGAAGGAGAGGAGTGTGGAGGATATGATGGGGGCATTATGTAAAGGAGAGGAGCGTGGAGGGTATGATAGGGGCACTATGTACAGGAGAGGAGTGCAGAGGGTATGATAGGGGGACTATGTACAGCAGAGAAGTCTGGGGGGGAAGATGGGGGTAGTATGTACAGGAAAGGAGTGTGGTGTGTATGACAGTGGGCAGTATGTACAGGAGAGGAGTGCAGAGGATATGATGGGGGCAGTATGTACAGGAGAGGAGTGTGGAGGGTATGATGGGGCAGTATGTACAGAATAGGAGTGTGGAGGGGATGATGAGCTTGGTGTTCGAGTCGAACACCGGCTGTTTGCCCAATCGGCGAAGCCAGAACTCTGTGGGCCGTTCGCGCCAAATTCGTGTGGCACTCATGGCCCACAATGCACTGAGCCATCACAGTGCATTGCTGGCTCATGATTGGCCAAGCATGCACTGTGACCCCGCATGCTTGGCCAATCACAGTGCCGGCAGCAAGGAGAGCCATGATTGGCCACAGGCAGGATGCCTGTGGCCAATCATAGCTCAGGCTCTGTGGTACACGCCCCACACTATATAATGCCGCCAGTGTGGCGGCCTTGTGTAGTGTGTTGGCGTCTGCAGGAGTTAGTGGGTGTTGTCTGTGTACCTTCAGCGCAGTATATACCTGTATCTACCTATTTGGCGTTATTGCTCTTCTGTAATTGAGCTATCAGCCATCTGCAGGAGTTTCTGGGTGTTGTCTTTGTTCCCTGAGCGCAGTATACACCTGTATCTACCTATTTTGCTCTTCTCTAATTGAGTCATCTGCCATCTGCAGGAGTTAGATGGTGTTGTGTGCCTCCAGCGCAGCACAGTATACACCAGTATTTACCTTTTAATTCCTGTTGTTCTATAATAAAGGCATCTGCAGGAGTTAGTGGGTGTTGTGTGCCTCCAGCACAGCACAGTATACACCGGTATCTACCCTTTAATTTCTGTTGCTCTATAATAAAGGCATCTGCAGGAGTTAGTGGGTGTTGTGTGCCTCCAGCACAGCACAGTATACACCGGTATCTACCCTTTAATTCCTGTTGTTCTATAATAAAGGCATCTGCAGGATTTAGTGGGGGGTGTGTGCCTCCAGCACAGCACAGTATACACAGGTATCTACCCTTTAATTCCTGTTGTTCTATAATAAAGGCATCTGCAGGAGTTAGTGGGTGTTGTGTGCCTCCAGCACAGCACAGTATACACCGGTATCTACCCTTTAATTTCTGTTGCTCTATAATAAAGGCATCTGCAGGAGTTAGTGGGTGTTGTGTGCCTCCAGCACAGCACAGTATACACCGGTATCTACCCTTTAATTCCTGTTGTTCTATAATAAAGGCATCTGCAGGATTTAGTGGGGGGTGTGTGCCTCCAGCACAGCACAGTATACACAGGTATCTACCCTTTAATTCCTGTTGTTCTATAATAAAGGCATCTGCAGGAGTTAGTGGGTGTTGTGTGCCTCCAGCACAATATACACTACCCAATTGCTGGTTTTCCCTTCTCCCTTCAGGCCCTAACCATGTCTGGAAGGTCAACAAGGAGAGGCAGACGGGCACGAGCCGATAAAAGAGGGCAAGCAGGCTCTGTGTCCAGAGACAACAGTGCTGGTCATGGACGCGGTGCATCGTCATCAACATGTGGCCATGGGACATGCGTGTCCTTATGTTCGGCAGCTGGACGTGTTGAGCCACATCATGCTGAACACTTGGTAGAGTGGATGACCAAGCCCTCTTCATCCTCCTCATCCTCTCTCACCCAGGCTCAGGGTACTAGCAAAGCAGCTGCCAATGCATCCTCTTCCCTCGTCAGTGACTCCTTCCCTAGACCCACCACATCCTCTTGAGGAGTCCCCTGAACTCTTTGAGCACAGTGTTGGGTACATGCTCCAGGATGATGCCCAGTGTTTTGTAGGCTCTGATGATGATACTCAGCTAGACGAAGGCAGTAGCGTGAGCACAGAGAGAGGGGATGCTCAAGAAGGACAGCAATCTAGCAGTCATGTTCCACAAGCTGCAGCATACTGCCAGGTTTGCTCCAGCGATGAAGAGGTAGGGATGATGAGGGCACTGACTCCACGTGGGTGCCTGGTAGGTGGGAGGAGAAGGAGGCACATCTCCAACGAGGCTGGATGCCCTCCGGGGGCCAGATTAGGGGCAGCACACACCGACTGAATCACACCGCAGAGCTCCGCCTGTGCAGGGCGCTGCTTCTGCGCATTATTCTAAAAGTTCTTTGGTGTGGGCCTTTTTTGTGACGAGTGCATCAGATCGCACTGCTGCTATTTGCAACATATGTCTCAAGCGTATCTCACGTGGCCAAAACATCAGCTGCTTGGGCACCACATGCTTGACCAGACATATGTTGACCTGCCATCTAGCTCGTTGGCAAGCGTACCTCAAAGACCCACACCAAAGAAAAAAGCGGACCTCTCCTTGCTCCTCATCAGCTGGGATCTCCAACCCCACTAGACCTTCAGTCCTCTCTGAAACCTGCGCTGAGAGGAATGAAGGTGTAGAATTAGGTGTGTCACAGCCAAGTGCTTCCGGGCACTCTGCTAGCAGTACACGCACGTCCGATTGTAGCAGGCAAATTTCCCTGCCCCAGCTGCTGGACCGTAGAAAGAAGTTCACTCCCAGCCACCCACATGCCCAGCGGTTGAATGCTAGCTTGACTAAATTGCTATCACTTCAACTGCTACCTTTTCAGTTGGTAGACTCGGCCCCCTTCCGTGAGTTTGTGCAATGTGCAGTTCCTCGGTGGCAGGTCCCCAAATGCCACTTTTTCTTACAGAAGGCGATTCCAGCTCTCTACTGGCATGTGGAAGGCAATGTCCTTGCCTCGCTGGACAGGGCAGTCAGTGGTAAGGTGTATATTACTGCTGACTCATGGCTCAGCAGGCATGGACAGGGACGTTACCTGTCTTTCACGGCCCATTGGGTCACTCTTCTGGCAGCTGGGAAGGATGCAGGACAAGGTGCAGTAGTGTTGAAGGTTGTTCCGCCACCATGCCTCCAAAATGCTACTACTGGTTGTGACACACCTCTCTCCTCCACCCCCTCCTCTTCTTCTTCCTCCATGGCCTCTTCCAGTGCTCTGTCCTCAGAATCAGCGGTGCTCCGTAGGCGTTCAAGGAGCTACGCAAGTACCCAGGCAAAACAATGCCATGCCGTGCTTGCGCTGGTTTGTTTGGGAGACAGGAGCCACACTGGGGCAGATATTTTGTCAGCTCTGCAGGGGCAGGCTGAGAGGTGGTTGACGCCACACCAGCTTAAGCCAGGATTGGTGGTTTGCGACAATGGCACCAACCTCCTCTCCGCCCTCCCACAGGGACAACTGACCCATGTGCCCTGTGTGGCTCACGTCCTTAACCTGGTGGTGCAGCGGTTCTTGGGAAGGTGCCTGGGCTTACAGGATGTCCTGAAGCAGGCCAGGAAAGTCTTCGTGCATTTCTGCTGATCATTTAATGCCTGTGCTCGGCTGGCTGAGCTCCAAAAGAGTTGAACCTGCCCAAGAACCGCCTTATATGTGACATGCCCACCAGGTGGAACTCAACGTTGGCCATGCTGCAGCGGCTGCACATGCAGCAGAGGGCCATCAATGAGTACCTATGCGACTACTGCACTAGGACAGGGTCAGGGGAGCTCGGTTTTTTCTCACTACGCCAGTGGGGCATGATCAGGGATGCATGCACTGTCCTGTCACCGTTTGAGGAGGCCACAAGGATGGTGAGCAGTGACATTGCATGCATCAGTGACACTGTACCTCTTGTCCACCTGTTGGAGCATACGCTGCGTGGAATAATGGACAGGGCACTTGAGGCAGCACAGAGGCAGGAAGAGAAAGACTTCCTTGCCTCTCAAGGCCCCCTTTATCCAGACAGTGTTCCTGCTTTGCCACCCATCACACAGGAAGAGGAGGAGGAGGAGGATGATTGTGTCAGCATGGAGATGGAGGCTGTGTTAACAGTGTTAATGACCCAGAGGACTCCGGACCGAATGCCTCAGCTAACCTACGTTGCATGGCCTCCCTGATCCTGCAAAGCCTGTGGAAGGATCCTCATATTCTTCGGATCAAGGAGAGGGACCATTACTGGCTGGCCACTCTCCTTGATCCACGGTACAAGGGTAAGGTTGCGGACCTTATCTTGCCATCGCAGAGGGAGCAGAGGATGAGACATCTCCGGAAGGCCTTCCAGAAAGGTCTGTGCAACGTGTTCTCAGAGACTGGGAGGTTACAAACTCCTGGTCCTGGACAACGTGTTGCTGAGGCATTGGTCAGAAGGAGCGGCGGAAAAGGTGGCCATCTGACCGATGCGTTCAGACAATTTTTTAGTCCGCAGCCCCAAGGTATGATCGGTTCCAGCAACCATCGCCAGCATCTGATTTACATGGTGCAGGAATACCTAGGGGCAAGGTCATACTTGGACACCTTTCCCACCGAAAATCCTCTGGCTTACTGGGTCTTGAGGATGGATCACTGGCCAGAATTTCCACAATATGCAATTGAGCTACTGGCCTGTCCTGCATCCAGCGTTCTTTCGGAACGCACCTTCAGTGCTGCTGGTGGCTTTGTTACCGATCACGGGGTGCGCCTGTCCACCAACTCGGTTGATCGACTGACCTTCATAAAGATGAATCCGTTTTGGATCACCCACAGCTACCAAGCACCTAAAGCTGATGTAACCGAATATTTTTTATTGAAATATCACATCCCTTCAAGACGCTGAGTGACTGTCCTGTTATGTTGACTGTCTATCCTCTTCTTCCTCCGCTGATATCTTGGAAGAAAATTTTTGGTTCTGGGTGATGCCACCAGCCCAATATTTCAGCCCCTGTTTAACAGGGGCGTGTAATTACAATTTTTGATGCAATGCTTTGCAGCAGAGCTCATTCCTGCACTACAACTAGAGAATATGGGAGAGGTTGCAGTGTCGTGGCACCAGCACCAGTGTCTAATGCCGCGTACACACGAGCGGACTGTATGGCGTACTTAGTCTGTCATACAATCCGACGGACAGTCCGTCATACTTTCCACTGAACGGACTTGACCACACACGGATACCCAAACAGTCCGACGAAAGCTTGCGTGATGACGTGTACAGCACGTACGACGGAACTAGAAATAGGAAGTCCAAGACACAGCAAAGCACCCTTCCGCCGTGTAAATCCTTTCTGGGCATGCGCCATTCTTAGTCCGTCCAACTAGCATACTGACGACCGTATTGTCCGCTGAAACCAAAGTATGACGGACAGAATTTCGGAAAAACCGAAATACTTAGTACGCCGGACTGCACGCTGAAAAAGTCCGCTGAAGCCCACACACGAGCGGATTGTCCGCTGAAATGTGTTTCAACGGACTAAGTACGCCATACAGTCCACCCGTGTGTACGCGGCATAAGGCCCAATTTTTCAGCCCCTGTTTAACAGGGGCATGTAGTTACAATTTTTAATGCAATGCTTTGCAGCAAGGCTCATTCCTGCACTACAACTAGAGTATATGGGAGAGGTTGCAGTGCCTAAGGCCCAATTTCCCAGCCCCTGTTTAACTGGGGAATGTAATTACAATTTTTGATGCAATGCTTTGCAGCAGGGCTCATTCCTGCACTCCAACTGGAGTATCTGGGAGAGTTTGCAGTGTCGTGGCACCAGCAAGCAGTGCCTAAGGCCCAATTTATCAGCCCCTGTTTAACAGGGGCATGTAATTACAATTCTTGATATAATATTTCACAGCAGGGCCCGTTCCTGTGCCCACCGAGAGTAACTGTGAGGGCTTATAGTGTTGTGGCACCAGCACCACCACCACAACCACCAAAGGCCCAATTTTTCTACCACTGTTCAACAATGCCATGTAATTACAATTCTTGATATAATCGTTCATAGCAGGGCACTCCAGCGCCCACCAAGAGTCACTTTGAGGGCTTACAATGTTGTGGCAACACCAACACCTTGTTCCGCCATTTCTTCAGAGCATATAGGGCAGGCCCCTACTTTCAAACATCCAACTTACAAACGTCTCCTACTTGCAAACGGAAGGAGACAACAGGAAGTGAGATGAAAAAAAACGGACGGCAAAACGAATTATACAGGGGTGATAACCCTTCCCTATGTTTTCCAAAAAGCTTAAAAATTGATTTTTTGACTGGAGCTACACTTTAAAAATGTACCAGTTCAAAATTACAAACAGATCCTACTTAAAACAGCAAACCTACACAGTCCCTGTCTTGTTTGCACCGCCTGTTCTGAGTATATAGGGCCTGGGGGCCCCACGTCTTTCCTTTTTTTTTTTCCAAAGAATTTTTTATTGAAGTTTTTAAGGTATACAATAGCGTTAACAATATATCAACAGCAGTTATATATTGAAGGCCACAGGAAAAATGCATTCTGTTACAGAAATTAATTGACAATTTTGTAGAACATGTAGCCTCTATGTCATGGTCGATCTGTTGTCCCGGTCGTACATAGGAAACCTGCCCGCATGTTTCCTTTGCGGATAGCTCGTCGGTATCCTCAGACGCGCGTTAGCGCGAACGAACGCACGCGAGTGCATGTAGATTCTAACAGGCGCACGCGGGTGCGCGTCGGCACGAACGAGCGCACGCGGGTGCGCGACGATGCGAACGGGCGTACGCGGGTGCGCGGGGTCACGAACGGGAGCACGGTTACCCGCGGGGGCACGCAGACTCGCCGTGCGACCGTTCTTGGCGCCCAAAGGGCTACTTAAGGAATCAGCTTCTGTTCCTTCTTGCTGTCCTGTCTACAGCGTTTCCTGTGACTCCTGCTATCTGTTTCTGCTTGTTCCTGATTACCGTACCCGGCCCGTTCCTGACTTCGTTTGATTGCTGCCTGCCACCGACCTCCTGCCTGCCTGACTACGTCTCTGCCTTCTCCTGCGTATTTCTGCTGCCCGCCTGATACCGACCCGGCTTGTTACCGACCTCGTCTGCTGCCACCCGCTGTTCCTGCCTGATTGCCAGTGCCTGCTGTTCCCGCTGACTGCTACCCGCTGTTCCTGCCTGATTGCCAGTGCCTGCTGTACCCGCTGACTGCACCCGCTGTTCCAGCCTGAACACCAGTGCCTGCTGTTCTCACGGACCTCTGCCGGCTGTTCCAGTCATCCACCTGTGCCTACGTTGTGACCGCATCCCCGCCTGCCATCGGGTATCTACCCTCCTGGGCCTTTGTGGATCTCTGCTGCTGCATACCCCGGCTTGGCACTTGTGCCCTCCGAACTCTTGAATCCCTGTCTCCACTTCCAGGGGCTCTTGAGCCGGAGGCTTACGAGGAGCCGCTCCCTGCATTCTGGGCTCTCCCACCAGGTACGTGACACTCTAGTTCTAGCCCTAAGTCTAGGGCCGTGCCAAACTGCAACATCAAGTTTCTTGAGCTACTGAACAGGTTGAACCAAGAAAGATGATAGGACCTGTTATGAGACCCCTTAGGAGGGGGCAGGTGTCACAGTAAGTATTTCTGAGTTTGTGACACAGATAGGCAAGCAAGGCAGTTATAAGAATACGGTATCCAGTCACCCCAATGGGGATCATGCTGTGACTGGATAAGATACAAATGTATAGATTCAAACTGCAGGAGTATTTAATCAAAAGTATAAAGTGTACATATGTTGCTACAACTAAAATATAGTAACTAAAATAAACTGGAGATATGTAGCATAACATGGGTCGATATCCGGAGCCGTCATCCTAGTGAAGGTTAAATAATTGTTGTGGGGCCTGTGTGGCCGCCCTGTGATGGGGAAGGATAAGGAAATTGGAGAGTGAGCAATGTGGAAGAAACAGGAGTGCTGCTTACAGGCAT
Source organism: Lithobates pipiens (assembly GCF_037356315.1). Classification (NCBI taxonomy): domain Eukaryota; kingdom Metazoa; phylum Chordata; class Amphibia; order Anura; family Ranidae; genus Lithobates; species Lithobates pipiens. Next base: position 651,633,296 of record NW_027507903.1, on the reverse strand, counting down.
GTTCCAATATGTGAGGAATGGTTAGTTAAGTATCGCCCGTCAGAGCTCGTTGTTCATTAATACAGGTGTTTCCTAACAAGGGGATCTGCGACTCAATATATCTGGTTGTCAAAGGTAGGGAGAATGAGAGAAGGGGACCAGGTGAGGAAGGAGAGGGGGTAGTGACTTGGAGGTGTCTCAATAGTGATTTAAGAAATTTATTTCTATTTAAGTATGTGGTAGATAGCTCGTATCAATTAAGCAAAGCTCGATATTCTTGTGTGGTGGTGGTGAAGTGTTTCCAGCAGGACCACGTGTGCATAAATTTGGAAGGTGTGTCTTTTGCCTGATGGATTAATTCTTCCATTTCGGTGGTTTTGTGAATGCGTTCAAACCAGTCTCGTATTGTTGGCGAGGTAGATAAACGCCATTTGCTGGGGATACACATGTTTGCTGCCATGATCATGTGCATAGTAAGTGATATTCAAGTTTGTAAGTGGTGATGTTTTGTATCAAATTGTGGACTTTCTTCCAGAAAGGTTGGATCTTATGGCATGACCACCATATGTGGAGCAATGAGCCTTGTTCAGATCCACATTGTGAGGATATTGATGGATAGATATGGTGAAGTTTAAGAGGCGTTCTATACCATCTGGATATGAGCTTGTAAGCATTTTCTTGTGCGTAAACATTCAGGGACCCTTTGTGAGCGATTGTATATATTGATTTCCATTCTTTGTTCATGAGGTTAATAGATAGATCATTGGACCATTTCTTCGTGGTCCAGTCATTCCATTGCATTTGAGTTGGGAACAATAACGCGTAATTAAAGGAAATAAGGTGTCTACGGGGTTCTGATTTTTGGCACATGTCCTCAGGGTGAGAGCTTTGGACCATTCAGATTGTTGAGTGTGCGTATCGAGGAAATGTTTGATTTGGATGTAGGTCCAGTGTGGAAGTATGTTTGGTCTAAGGTGATTCGATAGGTTGGAGTGTGAGATTAGGTTGTCATCTTTAAAGAAATGAAGGGCCCGGACGTGTTTGTGTGGCCACTGAATCTCCGATAAGGGAGCGTGCATTCCCGGTGCAAATGCCGGGTTTAGAGTGATGGGAGTCATTGGGCCTGGAATGGACGAGAGCTTGTATTTTGAGAAGGCCTTCTGAAATGCAGAAAGTGTAGGATGGATCAAGGGATGTGTTTTGTATATGTTGGGGGTGTGGTTGGTCGGTATCCAAGGTGACTGTGCTAGTGGGATGTGAGATGAGTTTTCCAATTGGACCCAATCTTTGGCGGAGGCATGTAGGTTCCAATCTACGATTCTCGTTAGGTGTGCTGCTTGATGATATTTTTCGACATCTGGGAGGCCAAGACCTCCACTGAGTTTGGGACATGTAAGTTTGATGTAATTCAGTCTCGGGCGAATCGTTCCCCAAATGAATCTGGTGCATAGTCTACGATACATGGAGAAGAACGTGGGTGGGAGTTTGATGGGGATCGTTTGGAGATGGTATAAAACCCTTGGGAGGATGTTCATCTTGAGTATGACCGTTCTCCCGAACCACGAGAAAAGTCCAGAGGACCATTTTTTAAGGTCATTGGTAATGTTACGTAGCAAGGGTTGATAGTTTGCGTCATATAGGTCTGTCAGAGAGGTTGGTAGTTGGATACCTAAATAAGTGATGGTACGAGTGTTCCATTTGAAATGGAAGTTGCTCTGGCATTGTGAGCATTGTTCAGGGGGTAAAGTGATATTTAAGGCTTGGGACTTTGAGAGATTAATTTTAAGATGGGACAATTGGTTGAAGTGGTTGAGTGTTTTCAACAGATTTGGTAAAGTGGTCAATGGCTCTGAGAGGAACAAGAGTATATAATCCGCGAAAGCAGCTAGTTTGTAGGGACGATTTTGTATGTCGATGCCTTTGATATCCGGGTTGTCTCTGATGCATTGAAGGAGCGGTTCCAAGGTGAGTACAAATATAAGTGGGGACAGGGGGCAGCCCTGTCGTGTGCCATTGGAAATGGGAAAGGCGTCCGACAGGTGGCCATTAATGCGTACTTTTGCCGTGGGATTGGAGTATAGCATAAGGATATAATTGAGCATACGATCTGGGAGGCCAATGGCTTTCAAGGCTTCCAACATATAATCCCAGGCCACTCCGTCGAATGCCTTTTCCGCATCCATCGACAAGAAGAATCCTTTTTGGTTAGTTTTGTTGAGCCAATGGCGGATATTGATAGCTTTGAGGGTATTATCCCTTGCCTCTCTGCCTGGGATAAAGCCAACTTGGTTGCAGTGAATAAGGTCAGGGAGTAGCAATTGGGATGGTCTGAGCTGTGATCTGTCATATGGGGTGCTGTGCACAGGAGGCTATATGAGTTATTACATGGTCATTCTAGGAAGTTTCATCAGCTTCTTCCTCTTATCACACGTTCTCTATGACCCCTTTCACAAAGGTGATCCAATCAGGTCCAGGTAATCTCAGTTTTTTAGGAGGACCTGATTGGATACAGCAGTCTCTCCTATGGAGCGGCAGATGTCCACTGACATCAACCGCCATCCAATCTGATCCTGTCCATCAAAAACAGACGGATGGAGGTCCTATTTTCCATCTGTTTGGTAGATTGGATGGCATCAGATGGAAACAGAGAGGCGGTCCATTTGCATCTGATTGTCATATAGAGGAGAGCAGGACAGTGTTTGTGTCCACTTTGAATAGCAGAGCGGACATGTCATCCACCAGCTTACAGTGGATCAGCAGAAACATCCCCCACTGAGCATGCACGTGCACAGCTGTGTGTGTAAAGTCCGTTCATTTTGAATGTGGCCCCAGGTAGACAGGACTAGCGAAGGAAGTTAATGCCGCCACCTCCATCGGCGAGATTGACACCTCACTGGCCCCGTCACCTGGTATGGATTTAAAGGGGAAGCCCTACGCCGGAAAAACGGTGTGGGGTCCCCCAAAGTCCATAGCAGACCCTTATCCGAGCACGCAGCCCGGCCAGTCAGGAAAAGGGGTGGAGACGAGCGAGTGGCCCCTCCTCCTGAGCCGTACCAGGCCGTGTGCCCTCAACATGGGGGGTGCAATTTAGCCAAGCTAGCATTCAACCGCTGGGCATGTGGGTGGTTGGCGCAAACTTCTTTCGGCGGTGCAGCAGTTGGGGCAGGGCTGTGACATACCTAATTCTACACCTTCTTTCCTCTCAGTGCAGGTTTCAGAGAGGACTGATGGTATAGTGGGGTTGGAGATCCCAGCTGATGAGGAGCAAGGAGAGGTCCGCTTTGTTCTTTGGTGTGGGTATTTTAGGTACGCTTGCCAACAAACTGCTTGGCTGGTCAACATATGTCTGGTCAAGCATGTGGTGCCCAAGTGGGTGATGTTTTGGCCACACGAGATATGCTTGAGACATATGTTGCAAATAGCAGCGGTGTGATCTGATGCACTCATCTCAAAAAAGGCCTACACCAAAGAACTTTTGGAAAAATGCGCAGAGACAGCAGCACCCTGCACATGCAGAGCTCTGCGGTGTGATGCAGTTGGTCTGCTGCCCTTAAGCTGGCCCCTGGAGGGCACCCTGCCTCATTGGAGTTGTGCCTCCTCCTCCTTGTGGAGTCAGAGACCTCATCATCCCCTCCCTCCTCATCACTGGAGCAAACCTGGCAGTATGCTGCAGCTGGGGGAACATGACTGCCAGATTGCTGTCCTTCTTGGGCACCCCCTCTCTCTGGGCTAGCTGAAAACCATCATCATAGCCTACAAAACGCTGGGCATCCTCCTGGAGAATGTACCCAACAATGCGGTCAAACAGTTCGGGGGACTCCTCAGGAAGACATGGTGGGGCTAGGGAAGGAGTGATGTCATTGAGCCGAGGGAAGAGGATGCGTTGGCAGCTGCTTTGCCAGACAAAGTACCCCGAGCCTGGATGAGAGAGGATGAGGAGGATGAGGATGAGGACAACTTGGTCATCCACTCTACCAAGTCATTGGCATGTTGCGGCTCAACATGGCCAGCTGCCAAAAAAAGGACAAGCGTGTCCCACGGCCACGTGCTGACGAGGATGCACCGTGTCCACGACCAGCACTGTTGCCTCTAGACACAGAGCCTGCTTGCCCTCTTTTATTGGCTCATGACTGCCTCTCCTTGTCCTTCCAGACATACGAATGGCCTGCAGGGAGATGTAGCTGCACAAAGCTGGGACGTATATACTGATATACTGCAGCTAACATAATCAACTGCCTGCCTGTAGTATTATTAGTATGATAAATAGGAAGAAATACTGCGCTGTGACTATAATTTAAAAGCAGCAAACATTACCGAAAGACTACGGTTAAAAGAAGATAAAAAGAAAAAATGATGTTGCGCTAAAGTGCTGGTGTGCATGAATTATAAAAATCTATTAATACCTACAATGAATATCAATAGTCAAATTCATACCAATAAACATATAGATATAAGTGAAAACCTATATATCATAAGTGCTAATTATGAGAAAAATAATAATATGCAATCTTATTACAGAAAAACAAGTGAAAAATCAAGAAGATGTGAATAATATAAAATTGGTGCTCAATAATATAAATGAACAAAATAAATAGTCCAATAAATTATAAATCCTCACAGACTCCGTTTCTACAATTACCTGTATAAAGTTGTTAGTTTTCTACATAAAGTGTATTAATACCAATTCATTATTCTGCTACACATTGTTCCAGCACTGAGGTTGTGGTGATAGCAGACATATATTGTATGTAGTATTTGTTTGTATTATAATTTTTGTTGTGTAATTATTATTTTGGAAGTATCAGGATCAGGTGGTTAGGTGGTTTGTTACATAGTTACACAGCCGTATAGTAACACTGGGGTTGTGGTAACACTTACCTCTGTCTGCAGGTAGGTTGTCTGTGTAATATAGAGCAGAGCTACAATAGTTTGGTAGGATCCTCAATTTATGGATGCGGGTGGAGTTTATCCATCAGCCAATCAACACCGGGGGGTGTTCCCTGCCCAGCCCACGTTCCTGTGTTCTGAAGGAACCAGAGATAAATGGACCATGAATGGTTCTGATGGACGAGGGTTGGATTTCCAACACCGGCATGTCTGTCTGATCCCAACAAGACCCATCAGTGCTTGTCTGGTGTGATCAGATTCCACAGAACCATTCTGGGAGTTTCATCTGGATTCTATCCTCACTACACATACAATGTTATATGTACATGTACCCCAACAGGTCTACAATCAGGAGGAATGAGGTGACAATTTTATATCTACAAGGATGGGGGGATTTTATTGGCATCTAGGGGTCACTTCTGGTCTAGAGACTCGCTCTGTCCTTCCAGATTCTAATTGAGGACCATCTGTCTCTGATTGGTCACTGAATGAAGAGAATACGGAGTCCTGTGTGTCTTCTGGTCTGTTTCAGGTCCAAATTCAACCCAAAATTCAGGCTGAAATCGGACCTGAAATGGTGAATTTGAGACGCACCGGACCCCCTGCTGTGAGCCACTGTGACCTCCAGTGTGACCCCAGCCAAAGTCGGATCTCTGATGGTCAGTGGAGGGGGAGGGGATGAAATCCAATAACAGCGACTGACCTGAAGGACTATGATGGGAACTCCCAGTGTAACCGGCCAATCAGAAGTCTGTCTTTGTATAACTAGGTCACATGTCTGGGTCCCTCACATAGAAGATTTATACCAGAATCCTGCAGAATATTATATCATTTATAGGATAATTCTCACCTCAGCCTCTGCAGAGTACAGCCAGGATGTCTGAGCCCCTCACATAGAAGTTTTATTCCAGTGTCTTCCAGATTATTCCATGATAATCCCAGTCCGATGAGGGATCGATTATTGATAAGAATGGATCGGAGATCATCACAGCCAGAGGAAGTCACACCACATTTCTTCAACCTGCAGAGACAAATCCAGACACATGATCTTATATTATAAGATGAATATGAGGAATTATTCCCATTTAGTGAAAAGTAACATAACATCACTAGAGCGGAATATCAGGATATACAGAATGTTATACAGAGGAAATATCTTGTTATTAGGGAAGCTGATAAAGGTGAAGCTGTTGTAGTACTTATGTCTACACAGTATAAAGAGGGGGCGCTGTGACAGCTCAGTCACCCCCTTATGTACCCTGTTTTTCTTCTGAAATTGATAGATAAAGGAAAGGATCTGGGGGGTTTATGAAATAAAACAGCAGAATTTCTGATGGTGGATACCCCAGTGACTCCACATCTCCATAGATATAGATCATATGTTAGGATGTTACAGGAATTATTACAGAGGATGTAAAGGACGAAGGTATTTTAACTTAACCACTTCAGCCCCGGAAGGATTTACCTCCTTTAATGACCAGAGAACTTTTTACAATTTGGCATTGCGCTGCTTTATCTGGTCATGCAATGCTGTACACAAAGCAAATGTGCGTCCTTTTTTTCCTACAAATAGAGCTTTATTTTGGTGGTATTTTATCACCTCTGGGATTTTTATTTTTTTGCAATATAAATAAAAAAAAAGATTGAAAAAAAATATTTCTACGTTTTGTTATAGAAAAATCCAATAAACATAATTTTAGTCATACATTTAGGCCAAAATGTATTCAGCCACATGTCTTGGGTAAATAAATCCAAATAAGCGTATATTTGTTGGTTTGCACAAAAGTTATAGTGTCTAAAAACTAGGGTACATTTAATGGAATTTAGACAGCTTTTAGTTTATGACGGCCTATCTCATTTCTTGAGGTGCTAAATTGACAGGGCAGTACAAACCCCCCAAATTACCCCATTGTGGAAATTAGACACCCCAAATTATCTGCTGAGAGGCATGGGGAGTATTTTGCAGATCTCACTTTTTGTCACTAAGTTTTGAAAATATAAAAAATAGAAAATCTATTCTGTTAAAGACTGTACATTTATGTATCCATACAATGAGATTCTGTATGGACTTTTTATGTCTGTTTATATGTTGTTTTCACAAATCTTTTTTGAATACATATATTTTGTTATGATAAAAATAAAAATTTGTTCGCTTTAAAGTTTCCACTGTATCGGGGGGGGGGGGGGGGGGTACTGTTATCCCTTTATTTAGGGATTTTACTTTAAAAAAAAATTCCTTTCTTTTCTTAATTTTCCAAAACAAATCAGATCTGCAAAATACTCACCATGCCTCTCAGAAAATAGCTTGGGGTATCTACTTTCCAAAATGGGGCCCGGCTTGTCTCCCCCTGCTCCAGTCTGCTGCTGATCCTGCATCACCCAGCTCACCGGATCACTGACTGCATCTGCCAACCGCATTCCGGTCTTCCCTGGTGATCCATCATCCACCCTTCTGTGCCAGCTACCACAGATCTCACAGGCACTCTTACCTCACTGTGCTCTCAAGGCTACTGTCCCAACTCCAGTGGCTCCTGAGCCAGGGCTGTAAGAGAAGTCTCCTCCTACAATTCAGGCTGTATGATAAGGTACATAACAGTATCAAACAGCCATGTCTGAGCCTGCAGGAGGAACCACTCAGGTGATGGAGGTTTGTCAGCACCTCACAGCTCTCACAGAGGCCATGAAATCCTTACAGGAGGGTTACGTTAAGCTGAAAGAACGGGCACAGAATTTAACAGTTCCTACTAATGCAGCTTCTGCATCCTCTGCTGCACCTACGCCGACTGTATCCACTCCCCCAGTGGTGATGCCACCACCCGAACCCAGAGCCCCCACTCCAGAGAGATTTGCAGAGGAACAAACTAAATTGCGGGCTTTCCGAAACGCATGTCAGCTTTATTTTGCTCTGTAACCCCAGATTTTTGCACTAAAATCCACCAAGGTGGGATTTTTTTTTAACCAAGAAAAGGTTTATTGTGCAAAAACAAATACAAATACTGTCAGGTACATAAATATTGCAGAAATATAATCAGGTGTAGTCATTATAATTATTATTATCATTATAATACAGCTTCTAGGTATAAACAGTTGCATGAAATCAACTCACTGTACAAATATATTATTGATTTCGGTGGTGCTGCATAAATTAACAACAGCATTTACCATTGAACTTGTATTATGAGAACTATTGTAAAACATTGAACCTGTAACAGTAGATAGGTAAGAGTGAGAACAATTATATCATCTGTTTCAAGGCACATAGGGCGAGAATAGAACATTACCCTCAATACATGTTGTTATTTATATTGGGATTCACCATGGTTCCATCAAGAGTAATTGCTATAAAAGTTAGACATTATTGGGGCGTGGCTTGGAGCCTGAAGACGATGGACGCCTGATTCTTCTCTCCCGTCCTGAGAGGTCCAGCTATCATCGGCTAAAGCTTACCCACAGCTACCTACCATGGGGAGCACACAACAAAACGTCCCCCCAGCAAGTGCTCGTACGCCCAGGAGCCAAGACCCTCCGCCAAGCCCGCATATACCGGAGATATTCCGGTCTCGCGCCAGAGGAGCTTCGCAAGAGGCCCAAATCCAGGCCGCGGCGCACGAGGCCCCCTCAGCCAGCAGACGCCTCAGATCTCGGAGCCGCAGCCCACCAGCCCAGGCATTCGATCCTCCGATGTCTCCCGCCCTCAGTCTCGCGGACCTACGGGCGGTAGCTGCGGACATCAAAAACACGCTATCCGCAGCCATCTCGGAACTGCGCTCGGATTTCCAAGCCATGACAGCGCGGTTAGATGAGGTTGAAGACACGCAGGACCTACGGGCGGTAGCTGCGGACATCAAAAACACGCTATCCGCAGCCATCTCGGAACTGCGCTCGGATTTCCAAGCCATGACAGCGCGGTTAGATGAGGTTGAAGACACGCAGGCCCGACACGACGCCTCACTATGCCAAGTCCAGCAGATTTCAGAATCACATGCGATCCACCTCAGGGAGGTAAATCGTCATTTAGAGGACCTCGACAACAGAGGCAGACGACGAAATGTGAGAGTGAGAGGTCTCCCCGAATCTGTGGATCCCCCACACATCGCTCAAGCCGTGGCATCCATCTTTAATGATCTGTTGGACAGACCCCTGGACACCGCAATACCCTTTGAGCGAATACATAGAGCGCTTCGCCCTAGGGGAAGAGAAGCGGACCCACCAAGGGACATAATATGCTGCCTCACAGATTTTATTTTAAAAGAGGAAATAATGAGAAGGGCGAGAGCCAAAGGAAGAATCATTCATCAAGGATCTGAGATAAAAATCTTTCAAGACCTTTCTTCCATTACCCTGCAGAGGAGAAGAGAACTAAGGCCCCTCTTGGATGTCCTTCGTGACAGAGCAGTCACATACAGATGGAAATATCCGTTTTGTCTCTCAGCTTCTGCCAATGGGCACACAGCGAACCTCAGAGTTCCCGAGGACATGGAACATTTCTGCTCGACACTCAATCTACCGATCGTTGAAGTACCTGATTGGTACAGCGAATTTCGTTTACCCACCATGCACAGAGCGGAGCTCATGGACGGCATAGCGGAAGCAGGGAACTTCAGCATCAGCCGCCGTCGGAGAGCGTACCCTCCTCCTGCACCTGCTTCTCCACGCGCAGCAGGCAATGTGAGAAATAATAGCCCCACAGCATCCCCGGACTACCGGAGACAACGAAGAGCCTGACTGGCTTGACACCTTTCCCTATTAATTACTCATGACCATCATCTTGTTGAACCCCGGATCTCATGGCGCTACCCCTTTTTATTTTTCTCTTTTTCTACTAAACCTTTATGTTCCGTTTCCCCCACATGCCCCTCCAAGACCCACTGGTAATTGCAACCTACATGTGGTGACACGCTTCCCTTTTTGTCTCACTGGTCATCTTCCCTCACTTCCTGCCTTGACGCGCTTTTACGAGATCAACGGGTCTGGTGAGTAACTGTCTATACCCTTTGCAGGACACCGATCTTTATGTTTGCTGAGTCCACACATCCCTTTCAGAGCTCCGGCGAATTTGTTGTCTTTACCCGGATACCCTGTTGATCGCCTCACCAGACCCCGCAGAGCAATTGTGACTATGCTTTAGATTTCCTACGCTATGATCCTCTTTCATTACAGACTGCATACCCACAGCTCCACCTTCTATGCTTTTACAAATTAATGGGTTCACTTAACGTATACTCATGCTAAACACTTGTCTTCCTTGTACCCACTGCCTTTCCCTCCTCTTTATTCTTCTTTCTCTTTTTCTCCTCCTCTTCCCCTTTTTTATTTTCTCTTTCTCCCTTTCTTTCTCTCTTTTTCTTGCTTCTTCTTCTTTTTCTCGATCTTCTCTTTTTCTTTTTCTTTTCTCTCTTTCTTTCCCCTTCCTTGTCTTCATGTTTATTTCTTATTTTAAGTATGACTCCCATGGCGATCGATACCTCAGTTCCGCAATACCCTGCTTCTAGAAATTCTCCGCCCTCCCTGAATAATTTGCATTACCCTATCATGATTTTCTAGCTGATTGTTTTAGGCCAAATTCCAAGACTCTTTGGTACCACATCTGTTGATCCCCACCTCGCATCATACCCTCTCTTGATAGAAAAGTAGGCCACTTGATTCCCCCCCCTTTAAATTTGATCGATCGCCATGTGAACATGTTATGCAAATATGTTATATATGCCATGGTCTCTATAATCTATGTGCCTTATTTTACTCCTTACCTTTGGGAATCAATAATATGAACATGTTCCGCTACAGGGGGGTTGATGTTTGATGTTTGCTTAGGATTATGCTATTTTAATTTTTGAGCCGGGGTTCTAATACAAGCTGACACAGGGGTTTCTCTCCCAGCCCTGCCCATTTTATTGTTCTATATTTCGTTACTACTTTATTCAACGGTTTGATTTTACCTTGTTAAGTTGCATGACCCACCAGGCAGACTCCTGCTATACTGGTCAGCTAACGCTTGCAGACGAACAGCCTATTGGCGCCAACACAGCCAGTAACATGTATTTACTTACGTTTGTAGTAGCTGTCCCACTTGTTCTCCTTTGTTATCTACCTGTTAAATCCATATCCGAATGCATCCAATTACAGGTCTGATTTTTTACCCTCTCACTCCGTCCTGATTGAGATATGCTTACTTTTGGTGACCACACAACTCCTCTGTTATTAACCTTATATCCTGCTTGGCCCTTCCGCCCTTTATTTTAATTGTTTAGCTGAATTCCATACGCTATCCAGCATCCCCTCTTAGCAACGATTCATTTTGATGTAAGTTTTAATCTTAGGCTTCGAGACCTTTCAGGACCTCGAGATCCTTTCTCATATCACTTCGACACCTTCCACCCTCACCCACAGAGACCTCCTTTGAGAGTGATCTGACCTTTACTGGATTTACCTCAGTTGGGTGTGACTTAGAATTACACCTGACCCCAGTATATAAGTTTCTAACTTAACTTTGCTGTGTATCCCCCCAATACACGCAGCTACACAAGCCCTAACTTCCAGAGTTCTCCCGTCCTACCCCCCCACCCCCCCTTGCCGTCCCCCCTTTTTGCCTACTCTTACCCTTACCCTTTCCCCTCTTTTTCACACACCTATAGACGTTTGGGTTCCTCTCCGCTGCCCTCTTCGCCCCAGAGGTACACCACCTCACTCTGACACTCCATTCATGCCTAGAAAAATTCCCATGATGACCACCCTAAACTCCAAAACCAACTTCCCCTCGCTCAAAATAGCTTCTCTTAACGTAAAAGGTCTAAATATCCCAGAAAAAAGAAAATTGATATTATTAAGCATGCAACGATTGAAAGCAGATGTAGTATTCCTACAGGAAACACACTTTCACTCCCCGAAAATTCCCAAATTAGCTTCGGATTTCTACCCTACCCACTACCACGCTACATCCCCAACCTCTAAAACCAAGGGTGTATCTATCCTGTTATCCAAACATGCCTCTATACAGATTTCTGATACACTTCAGGACGAACAGGGTAGATACATCTTTCTCAAAGGTACTTGGCACAACAAACCTATAACTTTGGCCAATTTATATAGCCCAAACAAAACCCAAGTATCCTTTTTTCGTGCCGTTTCCACCAAACTACAGGAATTCCAATCAGGTATTTTGCTCCTGGGTGGTGACTTCAATGTCCCCCTGGACCCTTTGGTGGACACGTCCACGGGTTCTTCTTCTCTTCCTTATAGAGCACTTCGTCAGATTAAGCTTTGCCTCCAAAAACTTTCTCTCCATGACACATGGCGCACAACACATCCTACAACGAAAGACTTCACCTTTTACTCATCCCCTCACAACAAGTACTCACGGATTGACTACTTATTCTTGACTCAAACTGATCTTGCCTATCTGACAAATGCAACAATAGAACCGATGACTCACTCAGACCATCACCCCATTACGGCGACGCTGACACTTCCCGACAAACTAACTCGTACCCAAATTTGGAGACTAGATCCCGCTATCCTCTCAGACGTAGGGAACGTAGCGGATCTCAGAACTTACTTGAACGACTATTTTAAAGAGAATGACACACCTGACACTTCTTCTCTGACACAATGGGCTGCCCATAAGTGCGTTATCAGAGGGAAAATGATCTCTATATCAGCCAAAGCTAAAAGAGACAGACAGAAGCATCTTCAACAATTATTCGACAAACTCAAAATACTAGAGTCGACCCATAAACGTACCCTAGCCTCTCAAACGCTCCAAGACCTTCAAGCTACCAGGACTCAAATACAGGAGGAACTAGGCAAGCACATTAGGAAACGATACATGCTGTCCCAAAGATACTTTTACGAATTCGGGAACAAAAGCAGTAAAATGTTAGCAAGGGCACTCCATTCTAAAAAGACTGACTCCACCGTTCACTGCTTAAACTCCCCAACGGGAATTAAACACACCAAAAATGATGAGATTGCACGGGAGTTTGAGCAATTCTATGCTAAACTATACAATTTAAAAGGATCTGATAACCACCCACCCCCTTCCCAAACTAGACTACGACAAATGACGGAATTTCTAAATAAATATTGCCCAAAACTCTTAACACAGGACCTTCTAGCTGACCTGGAAGGCCCCATTACCCAAGCTGAATGGGACAAAGCACTTACGAACGAAATCAGGCAAAAGCCCAGGTCCGGACGGATTGCCTGCAGTCTACTACAAAACTTTCGCAGATATTTTACATAAACCATTCTTATCAGCTTTCAACTCTCTTTCTGACACGACTCACATGCATAAGGAGATGCTTGAAGCTCATATAGTGGTTTTACCCAAAGATGACAAAGACCCCACACAACCAGCTAGCTACAGACCAATATCCCTACTTAATGCGGACGTCAAACTCTTCGCCAAAATCTTGGCCAATAGGATACTCCCCATTCTGCCCTCCCTCGTTGCTAAAGACCAAGTGGGATTTGTTCCCAATCGTGAAGCTAGAGATAACACTCTCAAAGCTATAAACTTACATCACATTATCACAACTTCCAAAAGTAAGGGATTTTTCCTGTCCCTTGATGCGGAGAAGGCATTCGACAGGGTAGCATGGGACTATATGCAAGCTGTCTTACAATCCTTTGGCTTTGGTCCACAATTTTCCATCCTGGTTAACTCCCTATACCACAACCCAACGGCCAAGGTCCGTGTTAATGGTGCCCTGTCGGATGCCTTCTCCATATCCAATGGAACCAGACAGGGATGCCCCCTGTCTCTTATTCTCTTTATTCTCACCCTTGAACCCCTTCTTAACAGCATTAGACAAAACCCCGATATATCAGGAATCAAGACCACTACCAAAGAATACAAACTTGCTGCCTTTGCAGACGATATCCTACTCTTCCTTACTCGTCCGCATACATCAATTCCGATTTTACTGAACGAATTTAAAAATTTCAACATACTTTCCAACCTGAAAATTAATTTCTCTAAATCATATGCCCTCAATGTTTCCCTCCCCTCTGAAGACGTACTCCACTGTAAAGCAAACTTCCCATTCCATTGGAATGACCACTCCATTACCTACCTGGGCATACAACTGACGTCCCACCTAAAAGACCTATACATAAGAAACTTCCATGCCATGTTACAAAACATTATTTCCGACCTGAAGCGTTGGGATAAGCCAATATTCTCGTGGTTCGGCAGAGCCGCCATATTAAAAATGAATGTTCTACCGAGACTTTTATACATACTTCAGACGATCCCCATACATCTCCCACGATCGTTCTTCCAATCCTACAGAAGCATATGCTCCAGATTTCTCTGGGGCTCCCGCAGACCGAGGATCAAATACACCTCCCTGACCCGTCCCAAACATTTTGGTGGCATAGGCCTTCCAGACCTGTTGAACTATTATCATGCAGTTCAACTTTCTAGAATTGTAGATTGGAATACCCAGTCGACTAACAAAGATTGGATATCCCTAGAATCCTCATGCACTATACTGCCACTCGAATCCCTCCCTTGGATTCAGTCTTCGCTTTCCCAAAAGGAAATCAAATTACACCCACTCATAGCTCCGACTTTGCGATGTTTTCGAAAACTATGCACACAATCCTCAATCTCTTCCATCACGAGCCCTCTAACTCCACTTAAATTAAACCCTGACTTCCCACCTGGAATGTACCCCAACTTCCTCCAAGGCCATTGGTCGCAACCACATATCCTTCTACAACACTTTTATAACAATGGACGCCCTAAATCATCCTCCCAATTAGCTAGTGAAATGCAAACGGCCCCTATTCCCTTCTGGACCTTCCAACAAATATCCAACTTCCTCAAAAAACTGGGGAATGTGACTGACCTTTCGAGACAATTAACGCCCTTTGAACAACTCTGCACCGCAGATTCACCCCACACACACCTTATCTCCCAAACACATTCTCTCTTATTTGGTGATTGCAAATCTAACGACCTTCGAACTTGTACAGCTTGGGAACAAAACCTAAACCTTACACTTACAGAAGATGACTGGGACAATATATTTCGTAATATCCATAAGGGCTCCACAAATGTATCCGTTCAAGAAACGGGGTACAAACTTCTCTCCCGTTGGTATAAAACACCAGAGAGACTACACAAATGGGATTCATCCATTTCAGAAACATGCTGGAGATGCCAACAAAACCAAGGCACCCTACTCCACGTTTGGTGGACTTGCCCCTCTCTCCAACCATTCTGGACAACCATACATCAATTGATAAAAACCATAACGACCTATGAGGTACCTTACTGCCCTGCTCAATTCCTTTTACACCACACTACTCTGTCACAATCTACCTATCGCAAATCCATTATAATACATATGATCAATGCTGCTAAGCAATGTATTCCGATCCACTGGAAATCCCGCACTGTCCCTACCGTCCACACCTGGCTTCTGAAAATGCAAAGGATAGCGGACATGGAAGAACTAATTCACATAGCCAAAGACAAACCAAGTACTTATGGGTCAAAATGGGCATGTTGGAAACATTTCTTAACCACACCAGACTTTGACCGCATTACAACACGCACCAACTAGTTCAACTGACAGGACTGGACTCGCACCCTACGTCTCATCTTGCGTCCTATTCTCTTTGACCTTCTTTTACACCAATCTGATTAACCTCCCTTTACTACATTCCCCCTCATTAGAAATATATCAGAATTCCCTTGTCCCCGACACTTCCACCAATTTAAACTAACATAGGGTTACAATATCGCACAATCCTCCCGCCCATCGCATTGTTCTCCCCACCCCCTACATCTGACTAAGGGCAGCGGAGTTGAACCCACTATCCTCCCCCCCTATTATCCACCCCCCTCTTCCCCTACTCTTCCCTCCTCCCTAACCCCTCTCCTTCTCCTTGGCTTATAGTACGATGAGTACCATTCACTGTTTACTGAAACGAACATGTTATATAGCTAACGGACCCCCATACAGATGTATATTTGTGCAAGTCTCACTGTCCGGGTGGCTCGACAATTGTATTAGGTTCTTTAAGTTCATTCTTGACTTTTACTGTTATGTGAGCTACTATATATGTACAACAAGCTCTATATGCTTTACCCTTTGTAACTGCTGTTAATCATATGTTTTGTCTTTCTTGCTGTATTGTTTTTACACTTAATAAAATTCTTGGAAAAAAAAAAAAAAAAGACATTATTACCGGCATTTGGAATCTGTCTTCTAATCTGCCAAATTACATTTGCAACAGTCCATCTTTGACCAACTGGGTTGGACCTAGTCCTGGTTAGGGATGAGCCGAACACCCTCCGGTTCGGTTCTTATCCAGAACATGCAAACAGACCGAAAGTTTGCGCAAACTCTCGAACACTGTTAAAGTCTATGGGACTTGAATGTGAGAAATCAAAAATGCTAATTTTAAAGGCTAGTATGCAAGTTATTGTCCTAAAAAGGGTTTGGGGACCTGGGTCCTGCCCCAGGGGACATGTATCAATGCAAAAAAAGTTTTAAAAATTGAAATTTTTTTTCGGGAGCACTGATTATAATAATGCTTAAAGTGAAACAATAAAAGTTTAAAATTCCTTTAAATTTCATACCTGGGGGTGTCTATAGTATGCCTGTAAAGGGGCGAATGTTTCCCGTGTTTAGAAAAAATATAATTTCTAAAGGAAAAAAAGTCATTCAAAAGTACTCGCGGCTATAATGAATTGTTGGTCCGACAATACACATAAAAGTTCAGTGATAAAAACGGCAGGGAATTTCCCCACAGGGAAACCCCAAACCAAAATTAAAAAGAAAATGGGTTTTGGAGATGAGGCCATTCTCTCCATTAACATGGGGAAAAGGTGCTGTGAGGCTGCCCCAAAGCACCCTCCCAATGCTGAGGGCATGTGACCTAGTACGGTTCGCATGCTTGGATAAGGGTCTGGTATGGATTTTTGGGGGGACCTCACACATTTTTTTTCAT
Organism: Lithobates pipiens; assembly: GCF_037356315.1. NCBI lineage: Eukaryota > Metazoa > Chordata > Amphibia > Anura > Ranidae > Lithobates > Lithobates pipiens. Next base: position 651,616,466 of record NW_027507903.1, on the reverse strand, counting down.
TTTGACACGGGGTTCCCCTTAAGGGTCTGGTATGGATTTTGAGGGGGACGCCCCACGCATTTTTTAATGCCGTTTTTATCAATGAACTTTTATGTGTATTGTCAGACGACAATTCATGATAGCCGCGAGAACTTTTAAATGACTTTTTTCCTTTAGAAATTTCATTTTGCTGTCAGACTGTTCTAAATACGGGAAACATGCACCCTTTCCAGGCATACTATAGACACCCTTAGGGTAGGAAATTTAAAGGAATATTTCACTTTTATTGTTTCACTTTAAGCATTATTAAAATCACTGCTCCCGAAATAACGTCCATTTTTAAAACTTTTTTTTGCATTGATACATGTCCCCTGGGGCAGAACCCAGGTCCCCAAACACTTTTTATGAAAATACCATGCATATAACCCTTTAAAATTAGCACTTTTGATTTCTACCATAGACTTTTAAAGGGTGTTCTGCCGCTTTCGAATTTGCCGCGAACACTCAAAATTGTTCCCTGTTCGGCAAATTGGCGAACAGCCAATGTTCGACTAGAACATAAAGCCCATTCCTAGTTGGTGGTACCAGAACACTGTAAGCCCTCACAGTTACTCTTGGTGGGCGCTGGAACGGGCCTTGCTGTGAAATTTATCAAGAATTGTAATTACATGTCCCTGTTGAACAGGGTCAGAAAAATTGGGCCTTTGGTGGTGGTGTTGCCACAACACTATAAGCCCTCACAGTTACTCTTGGTGGGCACAGGAACGGACCCTGCTGCAAAATATTACAGCAAAAATTGTAATTACACACCCCTGTTGAACAGGGGCAGAAAAATTGAGCTTTAGGCACTGGTGCTGGTGCCACAACACTGCAACCCCTCACAGATACTCTAGTTGAGTGCAGGAACAAGCCCTGCTGCAAAATATTACAGCAAAAATTGTAATTATATGCCCTTGTTAAACAGGGGCAGAAAAATTGGGCCTTAGCCACTGGGGGTGGTGCCCAGAACCGAAAATGTTCTTACAAGCTATCAACATGAACACTGAGGAGGAATAGGATAGTCATTCAGCATAACAGGATAGTCACTCAGCATCAGCATAGGCTGTCTTGAAGGGATCTCACATTCATGAAAAAAAATATTCAGTTACATCAGCATCAGGTGCTTGGTAACTGGTGATCCAAAACTGATTCATTTTATGAAAATCAACTGAGTCAGTGGACGGGCACACTGTCAATCATGGTCAAAAAGGGTTTACAAATAAAGGCAAAACCTACCAGATCTGTAGCACTTTTATCTGTTCTACAGAGTTTGTAGTCTATTGTTTGATTTGCCTGTGCGGTTTGAACTACGTGGGCAGAACCAAATGCACTTTGAGGAAGAGGTTTGGGGAGCACCTCCGTCTCGTACAGGCAGGGGATGACATGCACAGTGTTCCCCTACACTTCCTCAGAAAACGTGACCATTCCTCGTCGGGCCTTAGGGTCTGGATTATAGAATCCATTTCCAGTGCGTTCCCCCTGGCAGAGCGTTTTAAACGCCTCTGTCAGAGGGAGATATATTGGATTGATATCTTGGACTCCCTTGCCCCTGGAGGCCTGAATGAGGAAATAGAGGTGAGTAGTCTAATCTGATTGCTTTTCTCTATAGTCCTTCCTTCATCCACCATTTTCACAATATTCTTATCATTACTATTTGTTTTTGTCTTGTGCACATCTGCACATGAGCATATTTTAACAGCCAGATATTTATACATCATAGCTATTTAACCACTTCAATACCAGGCACTGCTACACCTTCCTGGCCAGACCAATTTTCAGCTTTCAGCGATGTCGCACTTTGAATGACAATTGCACGGTCATGCTACACTGTACCCTAACTAAATTTTTATAATTTTGTTCCCACAAATAGAGCTTTCTTTTGGTGGTATTTGATCGCCTCTGGGATTTTTATTTTCTGCAAAACAAATAAAAAAGAATGAAAATTTTTTAAAAAAAATGTTTTTTTTTGTTTCAGGTACAAAACATTGTAAATAAGTACATTTTCTCCTTCACTGATGGGCACTGACGGGGCTTCAGTGATGGACACTAGAGATGGCCTTGCGGTTCGCCCGACGGTCGGTTTGCGGCAAATTTTGCGCATTCGCGATTCGCCAAACCGGCGGACTTCTGCCGCTGTTCGCCCGGCTGACATATGGGTTTACATTGTGAAAGAACTTTGACCCATGATGACACATCCATCATGGGGTACAGGACAGCCAATTGAGACATTTCAGCCCATGGACAATTGGACATTCCCCCTACCTTATAAATAGACCTGATCTGGTGGCCATTTTACATTCTGTCTTATGTCAGTGTAGGGACAGGACACTGTGTGGAGCAGGGAGAGACTGTAGTGACAAAAATCACTAGCTATTAGGTCCAAAAAAGTCCTTTTAAGGACTGGTATAGGTGTAGTACAGTATATAGGGTTCAGTGCACTGCTGCTGACTGCTGTGCTGGTGATTGCTGAGTGCACTGCTGACCGATTCTGCAGCTGTCTTTTGTCAGTGTAGGGACAGGACGCTGTGTGGAGCAGGGACAGTCAGTTTAATCACTAGCTATTACTATTAGGTCCACAAAGGTCCTTTTAAGGACTGGTATAGGTGTACAGTATATAGGGTTGTACACGTATAATATACTTTCTTTCAAATATAGAAAGCCTATTGTACTTGACTGCTGAGCCGAATGCTGACTGATACTGCAGCTGTCTTTTATCAGTGTGGGGACTGAGGGACAGTCTGCAAATCACTAGCTACTAGGTCCACAAAGGTCCTTTTAAAGCGGTTCTTCACCCTAAAGGGGAAGTTCCGCTAATCTGATCCCTCCCCCCCTCCGGTGCCACAATCGGCACACTTCCGGCCAGACCGCCGCAGACCCCCGCACACGCACTGCCCCCCTCCCCCCGTTGTGTTCTGGGAAACACACAGTTCCCAGAGACACAGCGGGGGACCATAAGAGACGTGCAGCGCGACTCGCGCATGCGCAGTAGGGAACCGGGCAGTGGAGCTGTAATGCTTCACTTCCCGATTCCCTGACAGAGGATGGTGGCGGGGGCAGCAGCGAGATGAGCGATCGCTCGTCATCTGCCGCCGACATCGCTGGACCCTGGGACAGGTAAGTGTCAATTTATTAAAAGTCAGCAGCTGCAATATTAGTAGCTGCTGGCTTTTAATATTTTTATTTTAGGTGCAGAACCGCTTTAAGGACTGGTATAGGTGTACAGTATATAGGGTTGTACAGGGACAGTCTGCAAAGCACTTGCTACTAGGTCCACAAAGGTCCTTTTATAGGTGTACAGTATATAGGGTTGTACACGTATAATATACTTTCTTTCAAATATCCAAAGTATATTATGGTGCACAGCTGTGCTGCTAAGTGCTGCCCGATTCTGCAGCTTTTATCAGTGTAGGGACTGAGGGACAGTTTGGTGTTCTGAGCAGGGACAGTCTGCAAAGCACTTGCTACTAGGTCCACAAAGGTCCTTTTATAGGTGTACAGTGTATAGGGTTGTACACGTATAATATACTTTCTTTCAAATATAGAAAGCATATTATAGTGCACTGCATGTAGTGCTGCTGACCGATTCTGTAGCTGTCATTTCTCAGTGTAGGGAGGGACAGTTTGCTTTTTGGAGCCGGGACAGTCTGCAATTCACTAGCTTCAAGCTAGCTACTATTAGGTTCACAAAGGTCCTTTTAAGGACTGGTATAGGTGTTCTATTTCGTGTGCAGTATATAGTGGTGTAATACACGTATAAAATACTTTCACATATAGAAAGCATAGTATAGTGCATTTCCACTGTGCAGCATTGTGACTGCTGAGCGGCTCAGCAGCGATACTACAAAGAGTGGCAAACGCAAATCAAAAAAGTATTATAACTGGTGTGATAGACCAGTGGCCCCCAAAAAGGACAGATTGAAGCGGGGTGTTATATACCTTCTTCCACATACATACTGCACTTCTCTAGACACTTTTGTCACAGGGTCATTTAAAAAATGACAGGCAGAGAAAGGGGCAGGCCCTTCAGCAGAGTTGGTAGGGGTAAGGCAGGAGCAACAGACTTAAGCCAAAGTGGCAAATTGCAGAAGGCGCATGAGATCACATCAAACGATGCACCAGACTTGGTTGAGTGGCTCACTCAGCCTTACTCTTCTGCCGCCTCCTCATCCTCTCGATCTGCACCCTCTTCTTCACTCTCTGCTGTGTGCACCCCCAAAGACACTACCACCAACACCACCACCACCATATACCTTCCGCTTGAGTCACAGGAATTATTTTCCGATCCATCACAAGACATTGCCGATGCACAGCCACTCTTGGCATTGGATCAGGAAGAGGAGGTAGCAACAACTGCCACTCAGTAGTCTGACGACAGTACCCAGATCAGCCCAAGGAGGAGGTTGGTCCCCGCTGTTGCTGCCTACTCCAAGATCTCTAATTATAGCGGTGGGGAAGGTGATGTCGATGATGACGTGTCTAGTGATGTCATGTGGGTGCCCACAAGAGAGAAAGAGGAGGGGAGTTCCGAGGGAGATATGGACCAGCAGATAGGGAGGAGAAGCAGGCAGAACTTAGATTGCACAGGAGGGACAAAGTAGACTGCTAATGTATCAGGAGTGAGGCATCAAACATGTATGGTCACATCTGGCGCTCCCAGGACGCTGGCACATGGCTCCGCAGTGTGGGCTTTTTTTTACCGTGTCCGCTGCTGATAATAGTGTTGCCATCTGCAGCCTTTACAGTCAACGCATAAGTCGTGGTAAGCCCAACACTCACCTAGGGACGACCGCCTTAAGAAGGCACATGAGCTGCCATCACCGAGCCCAGTGGAAGCAAAGGAACCCACAAAGCCAAACTCCAGGCTCTCACCATCCAGCCTCGTCTTCTACTTTTCTTTCTCCACTCTCCTCACAATTGTCCTCCACTCCACCTTCCATCATGCCATCCTCACATTTTTCTGGAAAAGGGCAGGTTTCCATGGGCCAAATGTTCGAGAGTAAAAAAATGATGATGCTGGATAACCCTCTTGCCCAATGGTTGAGGGCTGGCTTGTCAGAACTGATAGCCCGCCAACTACTGCCATATAAACTGATGGACTTGGAGGCCTTTCAAAAATTTGTGGCCATTGGAACACCACAATGGAAGTTTCCAGGAAGGAAGTATTTCTCACAAAAGGGCATCCCAAAGCTATATGGCCATGTTCAGCGGCAAGTTATTGTATCTCTGGCACACAGTATTGGTGCCAAGATACATCTGAGCACAGACACGTGGTCTAGCAAACACCGGCAGGGAAGGTATATCATTTACTGCCCACTGGGTGAACCTCCTGATGGCTGTCAAGCATGTAACCCGTGGCACCCATGTAGATTTGGTTTTACCGCCACGGATTGCATGCAGGCCTGGCTCTTCTTCCCTTCCTCCTACTCCATCCTCCTCCCTCTCCTCCTCAGCTGACTCCTCCTTTTCGGCTGATAGCATCTCTTCCACTGCGCCGCCCAAGATCCCCAGAACCTATTCGACATGCCAGGTGAGATGTTGCCATGCTGTGCTGCGTCTGTTGTGCCAAGAGCCACACTGGCCCTGTACTCCTTTCAGCTTTGCGTTCACAGGCAGATCAGTGGCTAACACCACTCAATTTGACAGTTGGTAAAGTGGTGTGTGACAATGGTGCCAATCTGCTTAGCTCATTGAGACAGGGCAAAATTACACACGTGCCATGCATGGCACGCGTCTTAAACTTGGTTGTGCGGCGATTCATTGTCCAATACCCTGGGGTCCAGGACATCCTGCGGCAGGCAAGGTAAATCTCGACCCATTTCAGAAGATCTTACACGGCCATGGCTTGCCTTGCTGACATTCAGCGGCGACACAATCTGCCATTTAGACGTCTTATTTGTGATTGCCCGACGCGATGGAACTCACCCTTCTATATGCTTGATAGGCTGCTCCAGCAGAAACGTGCAGTTAACGACTACCTGTACAAACTCTGCGGCAGAACAGGTTCTGGGGAGCTTGGTTTTTTTTCACCGCGCCAGTGGCTGCTCATGCGCGATGCATGCAGACTTCTGCGGCCATTTGCTGAGATCACCAAACTGGTCAGTCGCAGCCATGGCGCAATCAGTGACATGGTACCTTATGCCTTCTTTATGGAGCATGCATTGCATTGTGTCATTGATCAAGCCGTGGAGGAGCAGGAGCAGGAAGGTCTATCTGAGACAAGTCAACAACAGGAGTCTGAAGAGGAGTCAGAGGAGGATGGTGCCGGGGCGGATGAGGAGGAGAAAGAAGAGCATGCTTTAAACCTTTCTGGGATCCCTGTTGTGCGTGGATGGGGAGAGGAGAACGAGGAGGACTCTCTCTATCTCGATGCTGGTGTGGTGTCAGTGCTCTCTATCTCGGTGTGGGTATGGTGTCAGTGCTCTCTATCATGGTGCTGGTGTCATTGCTCTCTATCTCATTGCTGGTGTCAGTGCTATCACGGTGCTAGTGTCAGTGGTAGTGCTCTCTCTCTATCTCGGTGCAGGTGTGGTGTCAGTGCTCTCTATCTCGGTGCTGGTGTCAGTGCTCTCTATCATGGTGCTGGTGTGGTGTCAGTGCTCTCTATCACGGTGTTGGGGTGGTGTCAGTGCTCTCTATTTCGGTGCTGGTGTCAGTGCTCTCTATCTCGGTGCTGGTGTCAGTGCTCTCTATCTCGGTGCTGGTGTCAGTGCTGGTGTGGTGTCAGTGCTCTCTATCTCGGTGCTGGTGTCAGTGCTCTCTATCACGGTGCTGGTGTCAGTGCTCTCTATCACGGTGCTTGTGTGGTGTCAGTGCTCTCTATCTCGGTGCTGGTGTCAGTGCTCTCTATCACGGTGCTGGTGTCAGTGCTCTCTATCATGGTGCTGGTGTGGTGTCAGTGCTCTCTATCTCGGTGCTGGTGTCAGTGGTCTCTATCTCGGTGCTGGTGTCAGTGCTGGTGTGGTGTCAGTGCTCTCTATCTCGGTGCTGGCGTCAGTGCTCTCTATCACGGTGCTGGCGTCAGTGCTCTCTATCACAGTGCTGGTGTCAGTGCTCTCTATCACGGTGCTGGTGTCAGTGCTCTCTATCTCGGTGCTGGTGTCAGTACTCTCTATCACGGTGCTGGTGTCAGTGCTCAGTCTCTATCGCGGTGCTGGTGTCAGTGAGGGAGATAGCAGCGGAGAAGCCAATCAGCAGGCAGTGCCAGCACCATGGCTGAGGAGCAGCACTGGACTGGCACCTCCGGACCACCGCAGTGGAGCCCTGCATAGGTGGGGGTAACGGCCGGGCAGAGGGAGGGGTTAAAGCACAGGTTGGCACACTGGGACACTGGCACAGGACTGCGCTGCCCTGACTGTGGCACTGATCATCTCCTGCACCCCCTTCATAGCTTGCCCTGACCTTGCCTCTCCTCCATGGCCTTCATGCGCTCCTGAATTGTCAAAATTTCACAGAAAAAAAAAGAATGCTTGTCTTTGTTGATCCCAGATTCACTTCATACTTTTGTTATGTCAGTGTCCATGTGGTGAGACTATGTGTGCACAGCTAGTAAGTATTTTGTGGCTGAAAATATGACCTGTAGGTTTTTAAGGTTCGCCTTCCATTAAAGTCAATGGGGCCCACCCTGAACTTTGCGGTTCGCAAACCTTTGGCCGCGTTCGCGAAACATCCCATTGGAAGTTCGTCCATCACTAATGGGCACTGATAAGGCGGTACTGATGGGCACTGTTGATGTGGCACTAATAGGTGGCACTGATAGGCACTGATAGGCAGCACAAATGGGCATGGATAGGCGGCACAGATAGGCATGGATGGGCACTGATAATAGGCATGGGTGGGCACTGATAGGAGGCATGGATGGGCACTAAGAGGAGGCATGGATGGGCACTGATAGGCGGCATGGATGGGCACTGATAGGCAGAATAAATGGGCACTGATAGGTAGCATTGTAGTGTACAGTATTGTATGGATGGATGCCAATAAGTGCAAAATAATGCATGCCAATCAGCGATATCCATTGTAGGCATCGATTAGCATGCATTGTGGGCACTGACTGGCATCCATTGTGGGCACTGACTGGCATCCCTGGTAGTCTAGGGTGGCATACCTGGTGCTGGGCATCCCTGGTGGTCTGGTGGTGTCCCTGGTGGTCCAGTGTGGACATCCTCGGGGGAGTTGCACTGATAATTGATCAGCACAGACTTCCCTGTCAGAGGAGCAGCCGATCGGCTCTCCTCTACTCGCGTCTGACATATCAACGGCTCTTCCTATTTACACTGTGAGCAGCCGTGATTGGACACAGCTGATCACTTGGTAAAGAGTCTCCGTCAGAGACTCTTTACCGAGATCATAGTTGCGGTGTGCCAGACTGACACACCACAACAACGATCGCCATGAGGCACGCAGTGGCTAAATATCCTGATCACATCATATGACGTCCAATCAGAATATTGAAACAACTTTGCCACCGTCATTCTGCTATATGGCGGGCGGCAACTGGTTAAGGTTATATTCTAAACAAATTTTCTTTATCCAGGTTGTCTCCTCTAGTTTACATCTATCCATTTCTGACAAGACCCCTATGGTCTTCTTTTTCCCACAAGAAATTAACGTCGTCTGTACAGTAGATAGCATTTGTGCAATACAGTTCCTCTTTTATTAGCTTTAGTATTTTTCTACATTATGTCCCTTTTGCCTCCCCCCCTTTTAATCAGGTTCTCACCGGTATAATGCTTAATCACATGGCTGCGAGTTTTCAGTTAATTGTGTAGTAAATAATATACAAAAAAAAAAATATATATATATATATATATATATATATCATCCTTCGTTACAATCTGTTTTCAGGTTTCGTTTTCTCTTCACTATTAACATTTATTTTATCCCGTCCCTCTTTTAATTAATTTCTGTTAACCCATCCATTTGTCATTCATGGTGGCGAAGCGATCTACATTTTACTATTACCAGTACAACACACATCTTCTTTCCCTCTCTTTCTTCTCAGATGTTGAAAGCCTTTTAATTTTTTTTTCCATTAATTTTACAATCCAGTACTTCTTGTATGTCAATCAGTCATTGTTTTTATTTTCAATGTTATGCTATGAGTGACCGCTCTGTCCTGCAATGAGCTGTGTGTCATTATGATCTATCAGCTCTGTCCGCTAGCTGTATAAGCTTTGCCCTATCATAGCCTTATTTTGTGTTACATGCGTGAGACCTGCCTCTAGGTGAGATAGAGCAGAGAGCAGTGAGCCCTCAGGAAGCAATAGGGACCTGATGGGATCATTGACATCGAAACCCCCCAGTTACCCAGGTTTTGGAGCTGGGATGCCACAAACTAAAATCTGGCATGCGGCACAGCTAGACCCCCTTGATCTTTAGTTAACTGTAAACAAATCCGCGCTGACTTCTTACCCCATATTAAATCTCTGAACTGGGCATTTATTTGTGTAAACCATTTGTGTGGAATCCATATAGGGGCATTGTGGAGTATATATAAATGTTGTGGGGCCCACACCATTTTAATAAAATTTGTCCTGCCAGAGAGGTAATTTCGTCTTTCAACTTCATCTGAAAATTTATGGAGTAAGGGTACTAAGTTCAGTGTAATATATTGGTTTGGGTCTGAAGTTACCTGTATACCGAGGTAGCCGAACTCGCCAACTGTAATAATGTCTCTTGCAAAATCAGGTAGAGGATTGTGGCAGGGGGTCCAGTGGCATAAGCACTGACTTATTCCAGTTAATACTGAATCCAGACAGCTCACCAGAGTCAGCAATTAAACGCATTACATTCTTCAAGGAGGTGTCTCCTAAGAAAATCAAAGCATCATCTGCGTATAGAGAAATGACATCATGGTTAAGGCGTCAAAGGAAGCCTATGATGTTTTGCAATGCTCTGACATGTATGGCTAGAGGTTCAAGAGCTAGCGTGAACAACAGGGGTGATAGAGGACACCCCTGTTGCATGCCCTTGAAGAGTCTGAAGGGTTTTGATACATCTCCAGTGAAAAGATGGGCCCACCCCAAATTTTGTCAGTGTTTCCCACAGATAGGGCCATTCAATGTTGTCAAATGTTTTGGCAGCGTCTAAAGAGAAGATGGCCCTATTACCCGCATTGTCTGTAGGCAGTTGAAGATTGAGAAATGGTCTGTGTTGGTTTTGAGATGTGGATCTAGTTGGTATAAAACCTGACTGATCTCTATGGACCACAGTTTGAATACATTTGGCCAATCTGTTAGCCAGAACTCTGGCCAACAGCTTATTGTCAAATGTAAGTAATGAAATAGGTCTATATGCATCTGGAGATAGGGCATCCTTGCCAGGTTTCAAAAGTACTACAATAAGTGCCTCACTCATAGAGGAGGGAAGTCTCCCAGTTTCAAATGCCTTGTTATAGACTTGTAGGAGTATTGGGATTAATTGTGCTGTGTAGCGTTTATAAACTTCCGCTGGCAAGCCATCGGCACTAGGCACTTTTCCATTTTGAGCATGGGCCAATGCCTCTAGGGAGCTCCTCCTCAGTCAGTGGGGCATTTCATTTTTTTGCGTCCATGGTGGACAAACAGGGTATAGGGTAGACATGTGCAAAAGGAAAAAAATTGTTTTGTTTTGTTTCGTTTTAATTTGTTAATTAATTCATTTCGTTTAGTTATATTCGTTAAATTCGTTTTCGGATTTCGTTTTCTACCGAATTCGAAAAATCGGTAGCATTCGAAAATATTTCAACCAAATTCGAAAATATTTCTACCAGATTCGAAATGATTTCAACATGATTCAAAATTATTTCAACCGGATTCAAAAATATTTTGCGACCCGAATTTAGGGCCATGTATCTCGGGGTCACTTGGTGCTAGAAACCCCTAATTTGGAAATTTTGTAATGCTAGTTTTATTGTGTTTGCATACCAAATTTGGTGTTTCTAGCTATAAGTGACCCCGAGATATGTGGCCCCAAATTTGGGTCGCAAAATGTAATTCTCTGCTGCAGAAAAGTGCTTGACATTTTGTGACACGAATTTGGGGCCACGTATCTCGGGGTCACTTGGTGCTAGAAACACCAAATTTGGAGATGTTGTAGTGCTAGGTCTACTGTGTTGGCATACCTAATTTGGGGTTTCTAGCTATGGGTGGCCCCTGAGATACGTGGCCCCAAAGTCGGGTCGCAAAATGTCATTCTCTGCTGCAGAATAGTACTTGGCATATTGCCCATATCTGGGGTCACTTGGTGTCAGGTGACGTGGCAAGTAGACAATCCACAACTTGGTCACGTAGCACTCGTAGCCGGTCACGTGGCATTCGTGTCAGGTCACGTGGCACTTGTGGCAGGTGTTGTGGCAAGTGGACAATACACAACTTGTGGCATGTGACGTGGCAAGTGGACAATACACAACTTGTGGCAAATGGACAATGACACTTGCCTTGCGATCGACATCCATGACTTCTTCAATCAGGCATGCTGACAACTTCATTGATACCATAAATATAAATGAAATAAGATGTGTCTGTTTTTTTTTTGCACTGGTACACTGCAAGTATGAGAAGTTGATGTGACAGATGTATATAAGTAACTAACCATCTTCCAAAATTTCTAATTCAAATAGAAAAGATTAGAAAAAAAATATATAATTTAATAGAATAAAATAGGAAGAATATACAACCATCTTCTGAAATTCAAATTTCAAATAGAATAAATTTGAATTTCGAATAGTATGAATTCAAATTTTTAAATTAATTAATTTTAAATTTGGTTAGAAAAGATTATAATAAAATAGAAAATAGACTAGAAAAACGATAGAACAGAACAGAATAGAATATATATTTTATTCTGTTCTATTGTTTTTTTTTTCTAGTCTATTCTTTTATATTCTATTAAAATCTTTTCTATTAAATTCAAAATCATTATATACTAAATTTGAATTTCGGAAGATGGTTATATATATATATATATATATATATATATATATATATATATATATATATATACATACATACATACATACATACATACACACACATATATATATATATATATATATATATATATATATATATATATATATATTTCTTTCCGACATTCGAATTTCGTATAGAATGAATTTGAATAGAAAAGATTAGAATAGAAATAGAGAATAGACTAGAACAATAGAACAGAATAGAATATAGATACTATCTATTTCATTTTTATTTTTTTGCAGATTACCATTTGTTTAATAAGATCTCCTGCAGACTATTAGCATCTATTTCATTTTTTTCACCAGATCTCCTGCAGACTATTAGCATCTATTTCATTTTTTTGGAGCTCTCCTGCAGACTATTAGTATCTATTTTGTTTTCTCACCAGATCTCCTGCAGACTATTAGCATCTATTTATTTTTTAGCAGATCTCCTGTAGACTATTAACAGCCATTTCACTTCTTTTTTATCCAGATCTCCTGCAGACTGTTAGAATCAATTTCATTTTTTTTGCATTAGAACAGCCATTTCCTTTAGTTCAGCAGATCTCCTGCAGACTATTAGCATCTATTTAATTTTTTTTTGCAGATTACTATTTATTTCCATCAAATCTCCTGCAGACTATTAGAATTTATATAATTTTTTTGCAGATCTCCTGCGGACTATTAGTATCTATTTAATTTTCTCATCAGATCTGCAGACTATAAGCATCTATTTATTTTTTGCTGGTCTCCTGCAGACTATTAGCAGCCATTTCCCTGTGTATAGAGATATAAGCGGTGATGTCTTTCTTGTTGTCTCTTCCTCATACCGTTCCTCTATTCATAAATGAAATAGATGCTAATAGTCTGCAGGAGATCTGCTGAAATAAAGGAAATGGCTGCTCTAATGCAAAATAAGAAAAGTGACTCAGAGATATGGACAATATGTCAAGTACTTTTGTGCAGAAGAGAATCACATTTTGCAACCCGAATTTGGGGCCACGTATCTCGGGGCCACTTGTAGCTAGAAACTAGCACTACAACATCTCCAAATTTGGGGTTTCTAGCACCAAGTGACCCCAAGATACGTGGCCCCAAAGTCGGGTCGCAAAATGTCATTCTCTGCTGCAGAATAGCGCTTGACATTTTGCGACCCGACTTTGGGGCCCCGTAACTCGGGGTCACTTGGAGCTAGAAACCCCAAATTTGGAGATGTTGTAGTGCTAGTTCTACTCTGTTTGCATACCAAATAGATGCTAATAGTCTGCAGTAGATCTGCCGCAATAAAGGAAATGGCTGCTCTAATGCAAACTAAGAAAAGTGACTCACAGATATGGACAATATGTCAAGTACTTTTGTGAGAATCATATTTTGTGACCCGAATTTGGGGCCACGTATCTCGGGGCCACTTGTAGCTAGAAACTAGCACTACAACATCTCCAAATTTGGGGTTTCTAGCTACAAATGGCCCCGAGATACGTGGCCCCAAATTCGGGTTGCAAAATGTCATTTTTCAAATTTGATTTGAATTTAGTCAGAATTCGGTTGAATTCGTTAGCATTGTAACTTGGTAATTCGGATGCATTCGAATGTCCGAATAATGAAAATTCGTCCGAATTTCGATTCGGAACTAAACTAAATGCACATGTCTAGTATAGGGTATTTATCTAGAAAGTAGTGGATGTCCTCAGGTGATGGGTAGACTTTAGATGTGTATACATCTTGAAATACATTTTTAAAGACATCCATAATGGCTTGTGTGAAATAACAGGGTGTCCCCCGTGCATCCGCCACTGCCACTATGTGTGGCAGTGGTTGAGATTTGATTAGTATGGCTAACTTATGACCCGTGTTTTCCCCTTCTTCAAAGTGTTTCTGTTGCAGAAAGAATTTCTTATTTTCTGAAGTTGAAGGGATAAATGCTTGAGCATGGACTGGGCTACCAGCCATTTTCTTTTGGTGTCATCAGTAGGGTCTGTTACATAAAGCTTCTGATCTCTGCGATTCAGCTAGCAATAGATTTTGCCATTCTTTAGTTTTAGTTTTGATATGTGAAATTTTTTGCCCTCGTAAACAGGCCTTGACTGCCTCCCATACAGTATCAATGCTCGTAGATCCTATATTCTGTTTAAAAAAGGATGTAAGAGCTTTTGGGAGTGGGTCAGGTTCTGGTAGGAGTGACAACCAAAAGAGGTTAAGCTTCCATAGATTGTTACTTCTAACCGCTCCCACTCGTATATCAATCGAGAGCGGGGAGTGGTCTGAGATTTGTCTGGCATGGTACTGCGAGGAATCTACTATTGGCAGCATATGTTGATTATCTAGTCCTAAATCAATCCATGAGAGGGCACCTACTGAGGCTGATTGGCATGAATACATCTTAGTGTTAGGGTTATGCATCCTCCACACATCTGGGAGGTCCATCTCCAGAAGAAGATGGTGTAGGCCCTTTCCTTCGCTGTGATCCGTCTCCAGTACTACTACTTAAATTTGTGCTTCCCATGATCAATGTAATTATTAAAGTCCCCTATGACTAGTACTGGTATGCCCGGGAAGAGGGATATAAAGTTAGCTAAGGTAGGGGGTGACCGGTAGCCATCCTGGATGTAAGCCTGACTCTCCTGCTCTCTTTCAGCCTGTGATCCAAAGGCACATTTAGGGATGTTTTTCTGCACTTTAATGGGCAGATTCAGGACCACCCGATCCACAAAAGCCCTGATCATCACAACCCCGCCTGGTTCCTCCTCGGACCTCCGGTCCTTCTTTCTACTGATGGACATGCCTCCCGGTGGAGCTGACAAATTGGCAACGAATGCCTCCTTGGCCTGCGCCCAGACCTCAATGCAGCTCTCCCCACCAGCTCACACATCAAACCGGACCTCTGAGGGCCCCCCTGGCTCCAATGGGAACCATGGATATCACTTCTTTCTCAGGAAAGATGAGTCCCCCAACACTGTATCCCCAGGGGCCTCGAGCATGGCATGCAGCCCGCCATGCTCGGCCCCCTTCCTCCACAATACACCCAATGCTCAAATGCCTATCCTCGATTGCTGAGGACAGCTTCAGGACCCCTGTATGCATGGAACTGACCCTGGATCCCTGGCATCCTTCGACTTCTCTATAGATGTACCAGCCCTGCCAGGCTCTGTGCACCCATCCAGACAGATACTACAAGAGCCTGGGGGGAGCCAGTACCTATGCATCTAAACTAACTCACCCTAAATCCCAGAGACTGTCTCACTCACAGGCCTTCAGCTCCCCCCAGGGAACAGATTACACCACCAGCCACCTATACACAAAAGGTGTACTCCCATGCCAACCACCCCTCTGGAGCAGCAAGCATGAGGGACCCCACGCCTGATCCAGCACTGACCTGGGGGGACCTATGGAGCTCATCACCAGGACTAGCATACTCTGCCCAAGGCAATGCTACCTTACATCCTCCAACAATGCCATCTCGCCCACCTCCACCACAGCAAACTCCAATGCCAGCCCAAATCCACTCTGTATCCCCACAATGGCGCTCATATCTACACCCCCCCCCAGTTAAGTGACTAAAGTTAGCATAGTTTTGTTGTTTGTATTCTAATGACCAATCGATATATGACCAATCTAGGGCTCCCTTGCATCTGCCTGAACCCCCCCCCCCCCTTGGATTAGGGTGGGGGGATTCCTGGGAAACCATACTGACCTAGGCCTGACGTCCTCTCAATGTCATGTGACAAAATCTGCTCTAATTTCTCAGTGTTTATTGTGTATTAACTCTTCTTTTTCCCTTTCAGCTACCTCTCCTATTTTCTTCTCCTGTCCGTCATTGTGTAGCTCACCGCGCAGTTCACAGAATTTGCCTGGATCTCCTCCTGAAGCAATTCTGCTCCTGGCCTTCAATTTTCGGAACCTCATCTCCACAACAGGTAAGATACCCTCCCCCCTCCCCTTACCTGACACCATGGCTAAGATCCACTCTTTGAAGGTCCACAGCCTAAATTCCAATAGAAAAAGACATCTGGCACTGAGGAAGTTTAGACAGTCATTATCGCAGACATTATCTTTGTCCAAGAGACACACTTTGATAAAGGGGGCGCATTCACCGCCAAACAATTCCCCCAGATCTCCCTTTCCTCAGGACTTCATAAACGTGTGGGGGTCGCCATACTTATCCAGCACGTGTCTCCATCCACCTGTTCAGAACACTATAACGACCCACATGGCCACTTTGTCATTCTTAGGGGGCTGTGGCAAACACAGGGGGTCACCTTATGTGCCCTATATGCCCGAACATTAAGCAATATAGATTCTTGTCTAAAGTGTTTGCCCACCTCTTTCGGTTTGATCATGGGCTCTTAGTGGTGGGGGGGCGACTTTATCTTAACCCACTCTGGAACTGCTGATCGCCACGTGGTGAGCCCCCAAGACATCGTCAGCTTGAGCCCTCAGGGACTCGAAGCTCTTCCGCCAACTCTCTAGACGATATGCTCTCTTCGATGCCTGGAGGGCTCTCCACCCAGGGGATCGGCAGTACACATTTTAGCCGGCACCTCACCGAACACACTCACGTATTGCCTATTTCTTATCAATAACCCCACACTTAGAATAACATGCAAGCACGGATACTCCTGATCTAATGGTCTGACCACACCCCTATCTTGCTTACCTTGGACCTAGGCTCCCCCAACCTTAGGCCCTACAACTGGAGGTTAAATATATTCCTTCTCCAGCACCATCAAATACAGAGCTAAACTCCACCCTAAAATTTTACTTTGCGGAAAACACTACTACCGACATCTCCCCCTACACTTTGGGAAGCCCATAAGGCCATCCTTCGAAGGCATATGTATGGTACTATCCTCTGCCATGAATAAAGATGCTCTGGCCACAAAGCTCCAAGAAAGAGCTTAAGGTTCTAGAACACCGACTACAATTGTCCCCTACCCTATCCCTAAGACTATAACTAAGTTAAGTCCCCCAACTCCAAGCCTCTGACTTAGCAACCCTAAACACACCAATTACTGAAGAAGAAATAGAACAGCCTGTTAAATCTCTACCATCCCCCAAGTCCCCCGGCCCAGACAGACTACCTTATGAATACTATAAGACCTTCTTTCCCCTCCTACTCCACCACATGTGCAAACTCTTCACTGCCTTCCTCTGGGACACCCCCATCCCAGCAGACATGCAACAATCCTTTATTACTCTGATCCCCAAACCAGACAAAGACAAGGCCCTATCTTATGAGCCAACTACAGACCCATCGCGCTGCTGAACTTGGACCTCAAAGTTTTTACAAAACTGCTCTCAATTGGTCTGGATGTAGTCCTCCCCTCTCTCATCCACAAGGATCAGGTAGGCTTTGTCCCACTCAGACAGGCAGGTGACAATACCAGATAGGTGATTGATCTGGTGGACATTGCGAACAGGGAGAATTTGGCATCCTTGCTACTTAGTCTGGATGCCGAAAAGGCCTTTGATCATCTTGGTTGGCCCTTCCTGTTCGCCACGTTAAAACATGCAGGATTTAGGGGACCTTTCCTATGAGTGAATCAGCACCTCTACTCCCACCCCACATCCCAGGTTAGACCTTCTTTCGCTCTCTCCCCCTCATTCTCTATAACTAATGGCACCCGACAGGGGTGCCCACTTTCACCCCTGCTATTTGCGCTGTGTGTTGAACTCCTAGCCGCCTCTGTTCGAAATAATTCAAATATCCAAGGTGTATCAGTCAGGAACAGAGAGTTTAAAATGTCACTATTCGCTGATGACATTATCCTAACCCTGGCAAAACCTAGAGTCTCCCTCCCAAATCTCCATGCAGAACTAGACTGCTATAGGGCCCTCTCGGAATACAGAGGGCTAAATCGGAGGCCCTTCCACTTAATATCCCTGAAGCGGAAACTACACACCTACAGACCAATTTCTCCCTTCACTGGAAAAATGCCTCCTTGAAATATCTGGTAATACACATCACCCCAAAATTCACCACCCTATACCAGGAAACCCCCCCCCCCCTCTTCCACTTGATCAGAACCATGCTTCTGCAGTGGAAAAAGCACCATATCTCCCTCCTAGGATCACTTTTGTTAAGATGATGATCCTCCTGAAGCTACTATACCTTTTCCAAACACTACCTATCTCGGTCCCCTACAAACACCTGAGAAAACTTGGTACTAAGGGAGGTGCGCTCGCATGGAGGCCTAGCATTTCCCAACCTCATCAAATACTATCAAGCCTCCAACTTCATAGTTACCTAGTTAGCAAGGTTGAATAAAGACACCAGTCCATCCAGTTCAACCTGAGTGTGTGTCTACAATTGTCCCTATCCGTGTACATTGCACACTCACATCTGTCCTTACCCTCAAGGAGCAAAAAATCCAAGGTCCCCATTCATATACAAGGGCCAATTTTGGACAGAAGCCAATTAACCTACCAGCATTTCTTTGGAGTGTGGGAGGAAACCGGAGTATCCGGAGGAAACCTGCGCAGGCACAGGGAGAACATGCAAACTCCGGGGAGGTAGAGTCTTGGTTGGGATTCAAACCAGCAATAGCATTGTGGTTCACCCAAATGTCCTATAATAAGTGGACAGAAATCTGGCTAGCCCCGACTCACCCTACTTTGGAGTGTGAACAAGGAGGTGTCCCCCGAACATTTTACTGGGATCTATTTCCCAACTACGCCAGCTCTAGTGCAAACTGTGACCTCCACACGGGCTATCCTCAGAAAGATCACTTCTGACCTCATTTGTCTGCAATTCCAAGATGCCAGATAGTCTCACTCACCAAATTTATTTCACTATGGGAACCAAGTGGACCCTAGATCACGCAAGCTAATACCCTTCTCCAAACTTCAGACTAAATATGACCTGCCTCGTCAGGTGTTTTATAGTTATTTACAAATACGCCACTACGCCTTGACAATAGCGCCTGACCTGCAATTCTCCCCCCAAACCCCTTTTGAAAATGTAATCCTAGCAGGCTCTGGCCAGAAGGGCTTAATCTCTGACATTTACAAAATACTAAATGCTTACCCACTAGATACAAAAGGTAAACACACCTATATGATTAAGTGGGAGAAAGCCCTCAATGAGGAAATCCCTATAGAACAAGAGCTCACTTTGCACACTATATAAAAAAAGGTGTATAAAATCATCCTTTTCTGGTACATGACTCCAGATGTGCTCCACACCATCTATCCCACTATTTCGGACAGATGCTGACAATGCCAGGGAGTTAAGGGCACCCTCCCCCACATTTATTGGAGCTGCCCACCAATTACCTCCTTCTGGAATGTGGTCCAGCAGTTACTGACCAATCTTCTAGAAACACCTGTCTCCATGACCCCCAAATTTTTCCTACCGGGCTTATCGCCATTAAGGATCTCCACACCCTATAAAAAACTAGTATGACCCTTTTATCGACAGCCGGGATCTGTGCAGCACCTCTCCCCCCCTCTCAATATGCAATAAGTCGCACCTGCTCCTGATTATTTGTTCTATACCCTTTTTCAATAAAATTTTATTAAAAAAAAAAAACTAGTATGCCACATCCTCACAGCTGCATGCTGTCTTATCACCCTAAACTGGAAATAATGACACTCCCCCCCCCCCCCCCCACTCCTGAGATCTTATACGCCAGAATTAAAGATGTGGAGCTGATGGAGAAGATGACGGCCAGGATGCAAGACAGGCTGGATGCCCATGACAAGGTATGGGAGCTGTGGCCCCTCCGGGAGGACCCACTATGACCAGGTAAATGAGCTGCTACGATGACCTCTTCCTTCTTTTTCTATCCCTCTCTTTCTCCTCCACTTTGAGAACTTCTGTAACTCTCACTCTCTTATAAAAGATGCTACATGTCATTACATGACACTAAAATGCATATACAACAATTTCAGAAGTGTGACTGTTGCTATCTTAGGACATACTGAAAGAACTACATCTTAGGGCATACAGAAAGAACATACGTCTGAAAAATGAATGCATGATACGATTCATACATTTTCATTCTATGTATTCCTGTACTTCAAATGCTAATAAAATTTTATTTGAAAAAAAAAAGTTAGCTAAGATTGTAAGGATACTGGCTGATAACGGAGGAGGAATGTACAACCCTGACAGTACACATTTTGTTCCATATAGAGAGCATAAAACTAATACATAAAAACGTAAATTTTAGTTTCCAGAAGGGAAAATTGTGCATCTCTTTTATTCAGGAGGCTCATTCCCCTTGAATACACCGAGTATGTAGAGTAGTACTGGTGACAAAACTGTCATTGTGCAAATAGTTGTGTGGACGTCGAGGGGAGATGAGTCTCCTGCAAACATATCACGTCAGCATTCAAACGCTTGATCGCGCAAAGCACGGCCAATTGTTTAACTGGATTATTTAAACCCCAGATATTCCAGGACAGTATTCTAGTTAGCATAGACATTGTATCAGCATAACAATAGTAATGGTTATAGATCCTATGTGTATAACATGATCACATGGCAATACGTTGTGACAACTAGCACTTAAAGGCTGTGTCCAGATGGAAAAATTTACAAAAGCATCCCGATATAGTAAGAAGTTGAGTGGCAGATCCATAGGTGTGGTAGTGTTATGGAAAGTAGGAACCACAAATAGTGGCAAAGATAATGGAGAAACCATGGTAAAAAAAAATCAGAAAAAAACAACAAAAGCATGGTGGAATTGGCCAACAGGGCCTTATATACTTGCCAGAAGAGGACTGGGGGTCTTTACCAGACCATCCAGGGGGCAACAGTGGAAGCACACTTCAGTGTCTTACAACTTCTCAACAGTGAGAACAAAAGCCGATGCTGCAGAAAAACTATTTAGAGAGCAGACAACTATCTCTGCCTTTGAAGATAGGGAAAGAGATTCCTGTGTTCAGCTTTAGAGTTTTATGGTTCATGATGGTGCATGGCGCCTGTTGCGTGCTTCACAAATTGTTTGTTCTTCTCGCTCCAGCTACTGTGCAGCTGCTGATGGGGAGTCAAAGAATTGCACTGAGCCCAGCACCTCAACTCTCAGATCAAGATCTCTGAGGCAACGTTTATCATCAGAAAAAAAATGGCTCTCTGCTTCTGCAGATCAGCCGAGAAATCCAGAAAAAGGGAAATTTTAGAATTATCAATTTTCAGTGCAGCTGGTCTGTCCTTGTTAATTCTGTCTTCACCCCTTTTATTTCAGCTGTGAGTGTTTATAGCTGTAAAAATGTCCAGAATCATGGGTTCACCTTCAGGATTCGGGCTGGTGGGGATATGAGGCCTAGCATGGGTATCCCCTGGAGTACTCACTGCATCATATGCAAAACTGGCACAGTTGGAGTCTTCCAGCGGCACTGTGTCATCAGCCTCCGAGATTCCTCTGGATGATTCCTCTGGAGTACTGGAGAAGGCTGCTGGATCTGTGGAGAGCGGCATGGAGAGCAACTTTTCATCCACCTCTCTGTGTTTCTCCTTTGCAGAGCACTGCGCAAGGGTGCCATTTTGGCCCATGAGGTCTGCGGGCCTGGACTGATTTTGCCATTTTGTAGTGGCCATCGGGGCTGCAGTACTGAGACAACGGGGTGGTCAGGAACAGGGGACCGTCAGACCCCTGGTAAGCTGTGTGTTGAGCGGGGTATATCGGTTCCTCAGGATATCTGATCTGAGTTTTCGGTGGAGCAAGCGTCCGGCTACATCTGCTGCCTGGCCACGCCCCCACCAAGGTGGGATTTTTAATTGCTCTGCTTCAAGGGGAACCCCAGACTTGGGCCCATCGGTTACTCAAGAGAAACAGTGAACAGATGCATGCTATGTCATCCTCCTTCGATGCCATAGCCCAGCTTTACGAAGATCCACAGTGGACTGCCACAGCAGAGACTGCCCTCTTTGCGCTCCAGCAGGGCTGCGGAGCAGCTGAGGACTATATTACAGACTTCAGACGCTGGAGCCCAGACACCCAGTGGAATGACACAGCTCTGCGACACCAGTTTAGGATGAGTCTTTCCAAAAACCTCAAGGATAGACTTGCCTGAGTGGGAATACCCAATACCCTTGAAGTATTGATCACCCTAGCTATCCAGATCGATTGGCAGCTCCATGAACGCCAATCAGAGTGTTCCGCTCAGCAGGGCCATCCTGTATGGATGACCCCAAGAGCTCTGGTCCCTGTTGCATGCTCCCTGGTACCAGCTAGTTCAGGCCCTACCAGTTCAGCATCTGATGTTCCTGAGTCTATGCAATTAGGATTGATGCGACCAACCCTGTCCTCTAAAGAGTAAGCATGCAGCTGCCCTGCAAAGACTCATAAGTGCCCATCTTCTGTTCCTGCTAACCTGTCAACATTGTCTGCCAATGCCAGTCACCTTGCTCTTCCACTCTCGTTCCAGTTCCCGGAAAGAACAATCTCAGTCAACGCTATCATTAACTCCGGAGCATGCAGCTGCTTCATTGACCTAACTCTTGCCACTCAGAAACTTATCCCCCTGCAAAAAAATACCCATTGTCTACTTGGCTGATGGCTCTTATATAAAGTCAGGACAGGTAACCCAGGAGACACCTCCATTACCTGTTATCTCCACCCAACATAAGAAACTACTGAGCCTGGACACCATCTTCTTCCCATTGTTTCCTGTCATCTTGGGCATACCCCGGCTTCAGGTCCACAATCCCCAGATCAACTGGATATCCAGAGAAGTCAAATTCTTGTCAGCCTACTGCCAAAGACATTGTGTATCAAAGCCCCTTGATCCATCAGCCAAATTGTTATGTATTGACTCTGATCAAAAACATACTCCAGCCAGTGCCTGAACCGTATCACAAATTTATTGGCATCTTCTGCAAACGAGGGGCAGACACACTTCCCTCTCATCATCCCTATGACTGCCCTATTGAGCTTCTCCATGGGGCTGAGTTTCATTTTGGGTGCATTTTTCCACTGGTACAACGGGAGCAGGAGGCATTGAAGGAATACATCAACAAAAACCTTGAAAATAGGATTTTTTGTACGCACCGTATAATCCTTTTCTCGGTAATTCACCGCCGACTGACACAGCTTCTCTCTTTAGACCATTGGGTTGTTATGCCACCTTCAGGAGAGGACTAGACATTACATGTTAACATGTGATAATAAAACTAGAACCTTCTAGTTCTGCCGAAGGGGCGTTCCCTTAGATAACATGCTACTGCAGCCTCAGTACGTCAACAAGCAGTATAACGTAAAGAAAAATATGAGGACGGGTGCTGTGTCAGTTGGTGAATTACAGAGAAAAGGATTTTACGGTGAGTACAAAAAATCCTATTTTCTCTTATATTTACCGACTGACACAGCTTCTCTCTTTAGACCATTGGGACGTCCCCAAGCAGTGGCAAAACGAGGGGTGGGAAAACAGCAAAAAACGTCATCCACCACGGCATGTGGGAGCTAGTACAACTTTTACCCACAAAAAAAAAAAACGACAGTGTGTGGAAAAAAACACCACAACAGGGTGCTCCTCAATGGAGAAGCACTACCCTCCAACCGCACCAAAAACTGCGGTAACAAATGCAACAGTGAATTAGCTTAAAGGTACTGCGTTTTTACCCAAAAAAAACAGGAAAAAATGAAAAAATTGCATATGCAATTGCAACTATACGGCCACCTGCAAAACTTTGTGGCCAGAACAGGCATCACCCGATGCACAGACATCTACCTTGTAGAACTTTCTAAACCTGTGGACAGACGACCAGGTCGCCGCTTTACACGCTTGAGCGACAGACGCTTGATGTTGGAAGGCCCAAGACATTCTGATTGCCCTCATCGACCAGAAAGGGGGGCACCTGCCCCTTCAAGACATAGGCTTGTACTACAATCTGTCTGATCCACCTGGAAATAGTGGCCGACGAGACCGCCATGCCTTACTTTGGACCAGCCACCGAAACAAAACAGTGAGTCTGACTTCCGGAAGGGAGCTGTGGCAGACAAATACACCTTCAGAGCCCGAACCACGTCCAAAGCATGAAGGGCCACCTTCTTAGGATGTGTAGGCTTAGGACACAGAGATGGTAACGCAATGTCCTCATTTATGTGAAACGCCGAGACTACCTTTGGCAGAAAAGACGGTTGCGGATGCAACACCACCTTATCCTTGTAGATAACCAGATAGAGCGACTTGCAGGACAAGGCCACCAGTTCCGAAACCCTCCTGGCCGATGTGATGGACCCTAGAAAGACCACTTTCTTGCAAAGTGTCAACAGGGGAAATTCTCTGATATTTTCAAATGGCAGTTTTTGAAGCGCCGATAATACCAGGTTCAGATCCCACGGAGGTAATGGTGGGCGCACCGGAGGAACTAAATTTTGCACCCCTTGAGCAAAAGTACTCACTAGAGAGTGAGACACCAGAGGTCACTGAAAAAGGACAACCAAAGCTCATATTTGTCCTTTAATGGTGCTTAACGCCAAATTCTGGTCCACCCCTTGCTGAAGAAACAGCAGGATCCTGGATATAGAAAAGGAGCGCAGATGCCATCCTTCCTCCTCACACATGGAGATGTAGGCCTTCCAGGTACGAAGATATATCTTCTGAAAAGGAGATTTCCGTGCTCTAAACATAGTTGGGATCACCGAGTCCGACAGACCCTGGTTCCTCAACACCTGGCTCTCAATAGCCATGCCGTTAAAGCCAGCGGTGGTAAAGCAGGATGGAGAATTGGACCTTGAGACAGTAGGTCCTCTCGCAACGGCAGTCGCCAGGGATCGTCTGCCACCAGGCGCACTAGGTCTGCGTACCAAGGACGATGAGGCCAATCTGGGGCAATCAGTATTACTGGGATGCAATCGGCTTCCACTCTGTGAAGCAGACGTGGTAACAGTTTCAGTGGAGGAAAGGCGTAGATCAGCTGGTACTGATCCCACGGAGCCACCAGCGTGTCTGGCGCGTCTGCCCACGGATCTCTTGTCCTGGACATGAATCTTGGCACCTTCCGATTGAGACGGGAGGCCAGAAGATCCACGTCTGGTGTGCCCCACCACAGGCACAGTAGTCTGAACACCTCTGGATGCAACGCCCATTCTTCTGGGTTCAGCATCTGACGACTTAGATAGTCCGCCTACCAGTTCTCCACACCCAGGATGTAGATGGCCGACAGGGCCGGTACATGTCGCTCTGCCCACCGAAGTATGTGAGCGACCTCCCGTGCAGCGGCCAAGCTTCTTGTTCCTCCTTGGTGATTGATGTATGCCACAGCAGTGGTGTTGTCTGATTGGATCCTGATCTGACGCCCTTGTAGTCTCATTAACCATGTGGAGAGGCATAGTCTGATCACTCTCAGTTCAAGCAGATTGATAGACAACTTGGATTCCTCCGTCGACCAGAGGCCATGAGTCGACTGAACTCCCATCACCCCACCCCAGACCCCAGCCAAATAGGCTGGTGTCCATTGTGATCACCGTCCATTTCAGAGGTAGGAACGACTTCCCAGACTGAAGCACCGGGGACCTCAGCCACCAGATCAGGGCACCCTGACTAACTGGCTAACCTGGATCTGTCGATCCAGGGACAATGGAGATTTGTCCCAATTTGTCAAGATCTCCTTCTGCAGGACTCTGGTGTGGAACTGGGTATATGATACTGCCTCAAAGGAGGCCACCATGAGTCCCGGGACTCTCATGCTGAAGCGTAGCAACAACCACTTGCAGTTCATCAGCGGTTTTATCGTGGCTCTGAGAGTCTGCAGCTTGTCTGAAGGGAAAAACACTCTCGCTTCCCTGGAGTCCAGCAGCAATCCTAAGTACTCCAAATGCCGAGTCGGTACTATCACCAACTTTTTTAGGTTCAACAGCCACCCACATTCTTGCAGGGTCTGCATGGTGATCGCCACATCCTCTTCCAACTCTGAGGCGGAAAAAGCTCTCAGGAGGAGATCATCTAGGTAACCCACGATCACGATCCCACATTGCCGTAGCAACGCCAACACAGGAGCCAATACCTTGGTAAAGACTAGGGGGGCTGATACCAAACCAAAAGGGAGAGCCACAAATTGGCAGTGGGTTTCCCCGACTGCATTGCAGAAACTTTTGATGCCGGAGGCATGTGGGTATGTGCAGGTACGCATCCTGGATGTCTAAGAAAGCCAGGGAGTCCCCTTGATGGAGTGCAGCGACTACTGAGCAAACTGATTCCATTCTGAACCTCTGCACTTTCACAAAGTGATTTAGGGCTTTTAGATCCAAGATTGGAGGTACCCCTTCCTTCTTGGGAACTACAAACAGGGTTGAGTAGAACCCCTGGAAACCTTCAGATTTCGGAACAGGTACAATCACCTCGCGATTCAGCAGGTCCCTTACTGCCCCCAAGAGGCCCTCCCAGCGAGCCGGGAGAACGGGTATACTGGTAGGGGATGAATCTGTTTTGCGGCCAAGAGAGGAACATTTTTTAGCCGTAGGAAATCAGAGAGCAGACCCATTGGTCGGACAGCCGAGAGGACCACCGGGCTGCAAACTCCCGAAGACGACCCCCCACCTGAGTCATGGGTGGGGGCAAACCTTCATGCGGTAGCACTTTTGTTCGCAGGCTTATTAGGCTTGCGTTTCCAGGGACGTTTCTGGCCTTTCCATAGTCATCCTGTCGGGCTGGGGACGTTTAGCCAAAGCTCTGGGTGGACGAAAAAGCAGTTTGTGAGCAGAAAAAGAGGGTCCTTACCTATGGCGTGTCTCCTTAGCCTTCCTGGCCTGTGGGAGTAGAGTACTCTTACCACCTGTGGCATTCTTAATAATGTCATCCAAAGAGGCTCCAAAGAGCCGGTTGCCAAGGAAGTGAAGATCCGTCAGGGCTTTTTTGGATGCCTGGTCAGCAGACCAGCATTTCAACCAAATCAGGCACCTCAGCACCACTGCTGTCACTGAAGCCCTGGATAGCAGGGAGAGGGTATCCAGGGCCGCGTCACAAACGTACTTAAGGCCATGCACTGGTTGGTCTGCTAGTTCCACGCAGACAGGAGAAGCCTGCTGTTCTCCCAATTTGCGGTGCAACAGTTTTGCCCACTCAGTTAGTGTCTGCGACACAAGTACGGATGCCAGTACTGGTCGCATGGTTGACGCCACAACCGTAAACAAGGAACGAGCCACTGCCTCGGCCTTCCTGTCCGTGGGATCCTTAAATGCAGGAGTCCCCTCTACCTGGATCGTGGTTACTTTGTTTAACCTGGATACTGGAGGGTCCACAACCGGAGGAGCCGACCACTTTTTGAGAAGGATCTCCTCAAAGGGGCAAGGCACCGCCATGTATGTGGGGGCCAAAAAGGTTAGTTGCGGTCAACCCCATTCCTTGTAAATGAATTTGTCAAAATAGAAAACGGGATACAGGAACACCTTAGGTGAATGGCTGGGTTACAGGACCGCTAAATCAGCAGAGCGATCTACTGGCTCCTGAGTCTTTAGGGTATCACGCACAGCTGTGATAAGTGCTCCAACAAGTGTTTTGTCACGCACGGACCCGGACGGGGACTCATCCTCACTGTCTGAACAGTCCTGGTCAGCGTCATCTGAATACAGAGCAGGGGTCACCAGCCTCAGCAGGGCCCGAGTCTGCTCGACAGCTGAGGGGCTCTTTCCAGCAGGACTCACCCTGAAAGGTTCTGCGCTATCCAGCGTGTAGTGCCTGTGGTCTCTGTTGGCTCCCAGGTGCAGAGGAATCAGCTCTGTGTCAGTGGAAGCTGCTGCTAATGGCGCTGAAACCACTCTGCAATGTGCTCAGGCTCAAAGGAAATGGTCGTCCAGTATAAGGACATAAAACACAGGGAAAATGGGGGCGTGGCCTGACGCGAGTTCCGGATGGTCGCATAATCCCGGAGCTCCGGAGACTGGGGATCTAAGCGGCTAAAATCAACAACATCCGTGCCCTTTGGAAGCATACCCTGACAGCGGAAGACCTTCCCTACACTCTGGGACCATGCCCGGTAAGCGCCGAGGTGCGGGAAAACCGCAACGGCTCACGGACTTCTACACTAGGCTCCCTGACAAGGAGGCCCAAGATGGCGCCCGGGCCTACTCTCCGCAGAGAGCATCGCCGCGCACGAGGGACACTGAAGCAGGTAATCGGCGACACAAACAGTCCCCCACCAATGGCCAGCACTCCTACCCTTCCTCCCCTTCTACTAGCAGCCCGGTTAAATCAAAACCCAAGCTGGATGGCAGCGGATTGAGCGGGGAGGGCAGCCCATCCGCAGACTCAGGGGATGACACCTGGGAGTTGCCCGAACCCATCGAATCCTATCCCACTCAAAATCAACCGGTGGTTGATACTGTCCTGAAAGACATGTTGTTATCGCTCCGCAGCACCATCCAGTCGGATATGGCAGCCTGTATGCACGGTTTTCATAAAGATCTTAATGCTATTGGAGTTAGAGTGGACCACATAGAAACTAAGATGGGGGAATATGCTGGGACTATAAACGACCTAGTGGATGCCCATGAGGAGAGAGAAGGGGAGATGGAGAGGCTAAAGGAGAAATTAGCGGACCTGGAAGAAATAATATCAAAATCAGGGGTATCCCCGAAACGATCGTACAGGCCGACCTTCACACGCACGTGGTGACGGTGTTCAAACAAATACTCCCAGAGGCGTCGGATCTTGACGTGACGATCGATCGGATTCATCGCCTTCCCAAACCGACTCACTTGCCTGATCAGGTACCGAGAGATGTACTTTTAAGGCTACACTTCTTCCATGTGAAAGAGGACCTTATGGCAGCCATGCGTCAAAAAGAACGTATTCCGCCACAACTCCAGCACTTGCAGTTTTTCACAGACCTTTCGCAATACACTCTTCAGAAGAGGAGAAACCTGAATACCATTACCAAAGCTTTGAGAAACCATAAGATAGTATACAAATGGGGATTCCCTACGAAATTGACTGTGGCCAAGGATAATCGCACGTACCACATTACTTCGTTGGAAACAGGCATCACCCTCTTACGAGAGTGGGGTATACTTTCAGAATTGGAAACCAGCGCAGCAATGTCTTCTACCCCGAAAATGGTTGCTCAGGATTGGAAAACCGTCACCTCAAAGAACGCCAAATTGCACTCGTGAGACGGGACAGATGTATCCCTCGAATTTTGGGTCCCCGTGATCTCTGTTAATGTGGAGCCTCAGGCTGAACTTTTCCCCCAGTTACCTTTGCAGCACCCGCTGCTCACGGCTATTTTTTGTTAGACCTGCTCTAGAACCCATAGAGCGGCCGTTGCTAATCCGTACACTATTTAATGTTCTTTTTTAATTTCTTCTGTTACATCCTCTTGTTGTTTTTTTTCTTTTTTTTGGATGCTATACCACTTGCCAACCGTTACCTACTTTCCATATGGAGGATGAGGGCCGAGAAGGCCATCATAGGTTGCTTCATGGCCAGAATCACAGAACTTTCACAGCTCCAGGACCGGATCATCCCTCCTCCCAAAAGTGAGTACTGTTTACCTGACAACCCTGGTGGCATGCTTGTGGGGGAATTGGTCCCCTCATGGGGAGGAGAGCCCATTTGCGGGGGGGCTGCTCAGCACACTTCTCAGCATCCCGTGCACCCACCCACCCCCTCTATGGCTCTAAATATCTTATCTATTAATACTAAGGGGCTCAACCACCCCGTGAAACGTCACTCGCTCTGGAGAGAAGCGGAATCGCACAAGTGCGACATTGTCTGTGCCCAGGAGACTCACTTCGTGACTGCTAAAGCTCCCAAATGTTCACACAAAAATTTTCCGCACATATTCACAGCTAACGCGACTACCAAACGAAAAGGGGTCCTAACGGCTATCAGAGACTCTGTGGCTTTTCAATTGCACGAAGCTATTAGCGATCCCCACGGCAGGTTCTTGATACTAATCTGTGATGTGAACTTAACTACCTACACGATTGTAAATGTATACTCCCCTAACAACCGTCAGGTGAGGTTCTTTAACAGCCTGATGCGAAGAGTACGGAAACTCCAAAGGGGAAGGCTGTTATTGTGTGGAGACTTTAATTTGACCCCGGACCCGGCTTCGGATTCTACATCTCAGTCCACGCGACTGCGCCAGGCTTTACAACCCACTATACATAAACACGGCCTATATGACGCTTGGAGATGCATGCACGCAAACGAGCGGGACTATACCTACTTTTCCCCTCCACACCAGGTGTATTCCAGGATAGACCTGTTCTTAGTTGATCAGCAGTCTCTGTTGCAGACCTCTTCGGTGGACATCAAGCCAATAACTTGGTCTGATCATGCACCGGTGGTGCTATCCATGGCGGGCTCGGCAACAGTTAATGTGAGCCCGCTCTGGAGAATCAACACCTACGTGCTTCAGAGAGAGGAGTGCAGGAAGGTCCTCCGGAAATCTCTGACTGAATTTTTTATTGATAATGTTGATTCTGTTACAGATCCATTTGTGTTATGGAATGCCCATAAGGCGTATATGAGGGGAATTTGTATTCAAATGGGAGCGAGGATAAAGAGGCAGAGGCAAAGCAAAATTACAGACTTATTGTCGGGCATTGAGAAACTAGAATCGCTCAATAAAGCTAAACCGACAGTCCTTATTTCCCAAAACTTAGCTCAGCATAGACACGACCTGAGGGTACTGCTACTCGAAAACTTTGAGAAATACAGCAAACGTAGGAAAATGACATTTTATACCTCTGACAATAAGGCTGGTAAACTACTGACCCATAAAATCAAGGGCCACAGGTATAAATCCAAAATTCCATTTATCTTCCACCCTACTTCTAACACAAAAGAAACTCACCCTAAGAAAATAGCGGATGCTTTTAGTTCCTATTATAGTGCACTATATAACCTTAAAGACGACCCCTCGACCCACCAGCCAAATCGAGAACACATTGTGGACTTTCTCTCCCGACTCCCGATCCCACGTCTTACCCAGGAGCAAGTGGATTTGCTCAATGCCCCATTTACTGACGCTGAAATTCAGTCAGCAATTAATTCCTTACCACCCAATAAATCCCCTGGACCGGACGGCTTTAGCGATGAATACTATAAACTGTTTAAGAACGCTCTTACCCCACACCTTACCACAATTTTCAATAAAGCTGCTGCCTCTGCTTCTTTCCCGCCAGAGATGCTGGAAGCTCTGATCATAGCTTTGCCTAACCCGGGGAAGGATCCGATCTCTCCGCAAAATTTTAGACCAATTTCTTTACTCAATAGCGATTTGAAGCTATATGCCAAAATAATCGCCGCTCGGATGGTGGATATACTACCTTCGATTATTCATCCTGACCAGACGGGCTTTACAAAAAATAGACAGGCCTCAGATGCGACCCGTAGACTTGTTAACTTAATTCATCTGGCCGAGGCGGAGGGGAGGCCTTCTCTGCTTCTGTCTCTGGACGCGGAGAAGGCCTTTGACCGAATTCATTGGCAATATCTCGGCGAGGTTCTGAGGGCCTTTGGATTTGAGGGCGGCATCGACTCGGCTATTAAAGCATTATATTCTAAACCATCGGCGAGAGTTTTTGTATCAGGAGTTATGTCCTCCCCGTTTTCTATTTCAAATGGAACACGGCAGGGGTGCCCTCTCTCTCCGTTGATTTTAAATCTACTGATGGAACCTCTGGCAATCCACATTAGATCCCATCCACGTATAACGGGTTTCGGAGTTGGGGCAGGTAGCCATAGTATCAGCCTGTTCGCTGATGATGTGATATTGATGCTGACTAATGTGGAGACTTCCCTGGCTGAGGCACATGAATCGTTAACGCTGTTCAATAGGGTTTCATATTATAAGGTAAATGAAGGAAAATCTCAGATACTAGGACTGGGGATTGATGGCGGAACTAAATCTAGACTACAGAAAACCTTCCCTTATACTTGGAGCTCTACTGGCATCAAATACTTAGGTATAGTGCTCTCTGAGAGAATAGGTAAATTGTATAACGACAACTATGTGCCATTCCTGGAGGATCTGGACTCCAAACTGTTGACTATTTCCAAAAGGGAGTTGTCTTGGGCGGGTAGGCTGGCTGCTTTTAAGATGCTGATATTACCCCAATTATTATATATATTTAGGACCCTTCCTATTCCGGTTCCAAACGACTTTTTCGCTAAAGCACAATCTAAGATTAACTCCTTTCTATGGCAAGGTAAAAAAGCTAGGTGCGCCTTCAAGAAACTGATTCAGACGAAGAGAGCGGGAGGGGCGGGCCACGTTCTGCTGCGGGATTACTATCTGGCAGCTATTTTAGCTCAGGCAAGGTACTGGTTTGTTCAAGGCAGGGGTACTAGATGGTTAGAAATAGAACAAGCTCAATGCCCACAGCATCCCATAGCAGACTTATTATTAACAAGCTCACTATCCCCGAGGTTGGGAGGAATCTTGTCTCCTTCTATGAAGGCAACGCTGATGGCCTGGAAGATACTGCTAGAGAGTGTCACCCCAGATCAGCCCACCAAGGCACTTCCTTTAACTCTATCAAGCTTAAGACTCCTTATTCCGCAGTTATCCGTTGGAAGATGGCAGAAGAGGGGGATTCTTTCAGTGCAAGATATTATGTTAGGCCCAGCAATTAAAACGTTCAGAGTGCTACAACTAGAGTTTGGGTTGGAGACTAGGGACCAATACACTTACATGCAGATAGCACATCTCCTTAATACAATCCCTACAACCGAAATTCCCCTCCCGGTGAGAGTATATTTATACTACCGAAATGATCAGACAAACATTAAAGGCATATCCTTGTTTTATAACCTCTTAAACCGCAAGTCGGAGTTCCGGAGGTCTCCATCTATGAGATCGTGGGAACTAGAGTTGGGGCATTCCTACTCACAGGAACAATGGGAGGAATCTATAAAGGTCGTGTACTTGGCGACTAAATCAGCAAATCTGTGGGAACTTTCTATTAAAATCTTGTTAAGATGGTATCTAACCCCGGTGCGACTGGCGGGTTTTCATCCCCAGGCCTCACCGCTATGTTGGAGACTATGCGGTTGTAGGGGGTCATTGGGCCACATACTGTGGATGTGTCCAAAACTGATTACGGTGTGGCGTCAGGTGTTTAACCTGATCTCCGCAATAACTGGCACTATCATGAGCGGAGATCCTGGACTAGCGGTGTTATCACTAGGGATTGATAGATTTCCGAAACAGTACAGACTGGTAGTTTTTCATATATTGGCGAGCACCAGACTGGCGATACTAAGGCGCTGGAAGACCGTAGACACACCTCAAATAGGGGAGATCATTAGAGAGGTGGACTTACACATACAATATGAATTAATGTTCGCAGCATCTCAGAATAACCTAGAAGCCAAACGAGTCTTATGGAAGCCCTGGCTAGATTGGCATAAATCTGCTTCTTACTAATAACATTGCATATTTCTAGGTGAACTATTCTCTTATAACTCTTGTGATACTGCTTTTGCTGATATCCTATGGCTATTCATACATACTCTAATTATAGTATATATCTCTTGAGAGGCAACAAACCCAACTTAAGTGAATCAACACAAAATTTACTATGCATCCGGTTTTCTTTCTTCTTTTATTTAATTTTTCTTGACTTTCTTTTCAAAATTTCTGTGTTATTGTACATTCCTGATTGCCACCCCACGATGGGTTCTTGTAAATTCTGAATGTATAAACGTCTGACTTTTGTATGATACTGTGACTTTGTGACATTCAATAAAAACTATTGAAATTAAAAAACACAGGGAAAATGGCTGCCAGAGCACAGGGACACATGCTGCTGCTAGAGAAAGCTGAAAAACGTGTTCAGGCTTCTAGAAAATGTCCGTTGCCATCCAGTATAAGGACATATTACAGGTAAAATGGCTGCCGAAGCCCAGGAGAGCATACTTTCCCTTGCCCACACCTGAGATGACTGCTGATGCTGAAACCATGAGGGACAGAGCTGAAACAAATGGCGTGATCAGTGCTGAAAGGGACAGAGGCACAGCCTCACAGGCACCTTCAGGGACATGAGAAACAGTTGAGGTGAGGTGAGACAGGTGAGAGCCACCCTGGAGAGCCCCTGTACAGACACACACCACATAGCAGCTACATGCAGCATCCCCCACAGGGAGGGGAGGAAGTGAAGATAGGGATAGGGAGAGAAGAGAGGAAGGTGAGGGACCCCCGAATCGACCTCCCAGGGAATGCCCAGCTGCTCAGCCCCACCGAGGCAGGGAGAGCTGTACTTGCCAGTCCTGAAGAGCTGGGAGACATTCCATTACAGAACCACTCTCTGAACAGTACAGGGTGGCTGTTGGCCTCGGCACATCGTGACGCAGACATCAGTAGCCCCGTCATGTGTGCCCCGGAGCATAAAAGCTCACAGACCACCTCTGGAGCTGAGGTTTCGTTGTGGCCAGACTAGTACGTAGCTGAGACCTGCACGCGCTGGATGGCCAAGCTAGGGATACTACAAGGATAAGGGTATACAGCATGTCACCCAGCCAGCCGTTGATAGCAGATCCCAGGATCTATCATCTTGCGCAAAATGTCAAGCTTCTGCAGAAAAAAAGACGGACCGATGGGCCCGTCAGGGTTCCTAGGTCCTTCTCCTTCACTAGGCAAAATAAAACTGAGACTGCAGTAGCATGCTGAGGGGTTGTTACCTAAGGGACCGCCCCTTGGGCGGAACTAGAAAGTTCTAGTTTTATTATCACATGTTAACATGTAATGCCTAGTCCTCTCCTGAAGGTGGCATAACAACCCAATGGTCTAAAGAGAGAAGGTGAATATAAGAGAAAAAGGGTTTATCCGCCCTCGTACCCCTCCAGTAGATGCAGGGATCTTCTTTGTAATGATGAAGGACCAGTACCTTCGTCCATGTGTGGACTGTCGAGAATTAAACAAAATCACGGTCAAAAACTGCTATCCCCTGCCTGTGATGCCCAAGCTATTTCAGCGATTAAGGTCTGCAAGTATCTTTATCAAATTAGATCTGAGAGGAGCCTATAACCTGGAACGCATCCGAGTAGGGGATGTGTGGAAGACAGCTTTTGGTACCAGATTTGGTCACTACAAATATCTGGTCAAGCCATTTGGACTTTGCAATGCCCATGACACCTTCCAACATTTTATCAATGATGTGTTTAGAGACGTTTTAGAAATTTTTGTAACCGTCCACCATATTCTGATTTTATTGTGATCTTTTGACCAGCATCCAGAACATGTCTGCCGAGTGTTACGCTGGCTTCGCCAACATGGATTGTATGCACAGGGAAAAAAAAATGTGAATTTGATCAGCAGAGCATTGAGTTTTTAAAGTTGGCGATTTCCCCGACAGAAATTAAAATGGACCCCCATAAGGTGTCTGCAATATTGGATTGCCAAGTACCTGTGGACAAAAGAGAAGTACAACGTTTTGTAGGCTTCACAAACTTTTACAGGAAATTCATTAAGGGATTTTTTCTAATAATCACTCCCAGCATGCAGCTGACCAAGTAAAACCTGCGATTCCACTGGAATCCGGAGGTACAAGATGCTTTTAAGACACTTAAGAGACTTTTCACTTCAGCCCCAATACTCAGTCATCTTAACACATCATTGCCCTACATCCTTGAGGTAGATGCATCTGAAATGGCAGTTTTTTCACAGCATCAGGGTATATAGCTTTTTTCTCATGGAGGCTTTCCCCAGCAGAAATGAAATGAATTATGTCAGGAATTACTGCCCATCAAAGTAGCTTTGGAAGAGTGGAGGTACTTGTTAGAAGGTGCTGCCCATTCAAAAGTAATACACACAGATCATAAAAATCTGGAGTATTTAAGATCCGCTAGGCGGCTGAAACCAGGGCAAGCTCGATGGGCCCTGTTTTTTTCACGCTTCTCCTTCCATATTACCTACCAATCTGGATCAAAAAATAGTGAACTATATATATATATATATATATATATATATATATATATATATATATATATAAAGTGAGTGCACCCCTTTACTTTTGTAAATATTTTATTCTATCTTTTCAACACTGAAGAAATTACACTTTGCTACACTTTGCTGTAAAGTAGTGAGTGTACAGCTTGTATAACAGTGTAATTTTACTGTCCGCTTAAAATAACTCACAAAGCCATAAACGTCTAAACCGCTGGCAACAGAAGTGAGTACAACCCTGTAGTGAAAATGTCCAAATTGGGCCCAATTAGCCATTATCCCTCCCAGTGTCATGTAACTCGTTTGTGTTTTACACGGTCTCAGGTGTGAATGGGGAGCAGGTGTCTTAAATTTGGTGTTATCACTCTCACTCTCTCATACTGGTCACTGGAAGTTCAACATGGCCCTTCATGGCAAAGAACTATCTGAGAAAAAGAATTGTTGCTCTACATAAAGATGGCCTAGGCTATAAGATTGCCAAGACCCTGAAATTGAGCTGCAGCACAGTGGCCATGACCATATAGCGGTTTAACAGGACAGACAGATTCCACTCAGAACAGGCCTCGCCATGGTTGACCAAAGAAGTTGAGTGCATGTGTTCAGCGTCATATCCAGAGGTTGTCTTTGGGAAATAGATGTATGAGTGCTTCCAGCATTGCTGCAGAGGTTGAAGGGGTGGGGGGTCAGCCTGTCAGTGCTCAGACCATACGCCTCACACTACATGAAATTGGTCTGCATGGCTGTCATCCCAGAAGGAAGAACCTCCTAAAGAAGATGCACAAGAAAGCCCGCAAACAGTTTGCTGAAGACAAGCATGACCAGTGTAAGCAAGATATCCCCAACTCTCCCATAACCCCCCTTTTACCTTTCAAACCCCTTTTACAAAGAAATAGACCACACAGTAGTTTTGGAGTATAACTGGCCACAGCAGCCTTTTATTAATAAACGATTAAATCCAAAATTAAATAACGTTTATCTACATATGTATAAATATATGTAGCGGGGATATGATGGTGTATTAATGCTATGAATGTGAAGTTTAATGTAAATCTATGGACACTGTATTCACTAGTATTGGAAGCCATCTAGTGACCAAAAACTGGAACTGGACCTTAGCTATTTTCCTTTTCTATGGTGTGGAAAGATAACAGGAAGTGACTGTGTTTATTTTGGTCATCTGACCTCATTTACCCAGGAGTCTGTGTGACCTACCCATGAACACTTTGATATGCAGTGTATGCTGGGTAGGGTATAAAAGACTGCAGCGGCCATTTTAGGTCTCTTGGAACCACGTTGCCTGCCAGTGCGGAACTATGTGTGGGGTTCTCGGACGCATTGGTAGACAGTCACCGCGGAGTGCAAACCGGACTGTTTGCTGGGTAACTGGACGGAGCCAAGAGCTGGTGATCAGACCGACAGGGATCGGAGATGCTTGTTGGAGCAGCGGGGAGCCGGACCCAGTCGGTGGAGTGACACGGAGCATCTGGCCTAGTCAGCGGAAGCAAGCTGCAGCTGTAGGACTCAAGCCATCACTCAGAACTCTGATCCGATTGGTGAGCGGGTTGCGGCCCACCGTTTAATCTATTACATGTACTTAGACTTACTAATAGGCCTTGCTGAAACCTGTTGTTCCATGGAAGTGCAACTGAGCAACTGACACTTAGTAGGCCCAAGGCCCATTACACTTTGGTATCTAAGTGTGATTACAAGTCTCTGGAGCTACACCTGGAGTGTTCCAAGTTAACTTTCTCTACTTACCCCTTTGGATTACAATTATTTGAGAAACTATTTAAGCTAGCGAAGAAAGAAGATAAAGGAGGAAAATACATTAAGTTTGGCCTCACGTTAGACTTTAAATAAGGGTAGCTCCCAGGTCTAGATAGTAACATACCTGCATGCTGTTTATTTTATTTGACTGTTGATTTATGCTGTGCTGACGTTCTATGTTGGAACCACCTATTTGCTATATTTTCAGTAAAATTAATCCTCTTTAAGAGTACAAGTGTGTGGTTTACTGTCTTTCCCCACCAGGTGGAGCCAGAGGATCCTGAGAGATAGACACAGGTACATTATATTGTTTACACTGTATTGTATTATTATTGCACCATAGCTGTGCCAAGGGGACAGCTGTGGTGCAATAATAATAAAGTCATTCAGAAGGGGGGTTTCTCAGTAGAGTGCAGGCCCAATTTAAATCAGCAGCTCCTTCGGGGGTCAGTGCTACACGTGGGGAGCGTCGTTTGGGATCCTGTCACTCTGCAAACAAACACGCCCATTGGTACCACTATGGACCCCACCACAGTGGTCCAATGGTGCGAAGCAGAAGGCACTCGCTCAGAAGCAAGCATGGCCATCGAACTCCCAGGAGGGGACTGGGAGGAAAAACAAGTTAAGAAAGTTATGCAAGCCTTGTCCCCAGATCAGGAAGGCCTATGTGGTCGCAGTAAGACCAGATCATGGAACAGATTGCACTTATGCACTGCTGGAGTGGAAGAAAGGGGTTCCTAAGAGTTTTCAAGGCACTAGTGTGAAACTGTCTGACAGAGCCAAATTTTGCCTGACACACCCAGAGAAGGCTATCAAAGTAAGAGCTTCCTCCCACTAATGCTCAGCCACAATTGAGCTGGAGCTCCTTACAGCACTAGGAGACTTTGTGGTGAAGTGCCAGCAAGGGAACCCTGCATATTCTGGAAGTTCCTACCAGAAACTTAGCATCTTCTCAGGAAGGCAACCCATACCCCTGGAAGAAAGGAATTTTGAGGAGTGGCTAGAGCAGACTACCCAAGCCCTGGATGAGTGGGACATCCCTGAAAGACAAAAAAAGCAGAGGATTGCTGAAAGTCTGAGAGGGCCTGCTTCAGAAGCTATCCGAAACCTGAAGCTCAGCAAGCAGAACTGCGTGGCTCAGGACTACTTGGATATCATATAGGATGTGTTCGGGGAGACAGAAAAGGTCTCCGACCTAATTTATCAACTAGGACACACTTACCAACAAGCAGGATAGAAACTGACAGTGTACATAGGACGGTAGGACAAAGTCCTGCATCAGATCCTCTTAAAGAAAGGATTAGATCCCAAGGAAGTGGATGACACAAGGGCAAAACAAGTCTTGAAGAGAGCACAGTCATTGGACCCCATCATGCTCCAGTTAAGGTCCCGTCAAGACGGTGGCATCCTCAAGTACCCGGATCTGATCCAGACCATGCGGGAAGAGGAGTCTTGAGAGAAAGAGGGATGCAACTCAAGGTCCAAAGTCAGTGGTTGAAATCAGGGCAGCCGATGCCGCATGTGGTGACCTTCAAATAGAACTTCTCAAAACACAGGTGGCACAGTTGATGGAGGTGGAGGCCCTGTTGACTGCCTGGCACACCGTTCCCGCTGATAGGGGCATTCAAGCACCAAAAGAACCGACAAGTCCCACAGAAGTGAAGGAAACCAGAGCCTACTTCATCTGTGGAGGAGTTGGACATTTTAAGTGGGTGTGCCCAAGCCCAAGAGCGACGGGGACAAAATCACCAAGCCAAAACTTAAGAGGGCCCCAGTGAAGGAGCCAACTGGGTGCCCGACTACTGTTGTTAACTCCAACCCAACTCGTACGCCCCAGACCCCTGGGGCAATGAAAATGTCAAGACGGAAGAGGGAGAGGCCCCCAAGGCTGGATGCAAGGGTCCAAACCACGAAGAGGACCAAAGGATCCAAGTCCAGTGGGTTCCTCTCCAAGCTAGTGGGGCCTTCCCCAATTGTCCCCATCCAAATTGAGGAGATTTATACAAAAGCCTTGCTGGACACTGGAGCCCAAGTGGCCTTATTGTACAGGGATTTCTTCAAACAACATCTCAAGCACCTGCCACTACAGAAATTGGAGGAACTGGAGATATGGGGGTTAGGCACTCAGAACTTCCCATATGATGGTTACTAGGCTTGTGCAATTATTTTCGTAATGAATCGAAATTCGGCCAAATTTTGCATCTTTCGGACATTCGGATGCATCCGATGCATCCGAATGTCCAAATAAAAAAATAACGAATAACAACGAATACGAAAGAAATATAACAAATGAATTCGAATGAATTTGACATGATTCGGTAATTCTTTAAAGATCTAATGAAACAAAAGGTCAGTTAAAAGTAAATCTTATAGTCCAGACAGCTAATTAATTTTGTGCTGGAGGATGGATTACTGGCAAAGTGAGTTAGAAGGGTGTTGTACTGTATTTGAGCCGAGCAGAAGAGACGTTGTCATTGTGTGTGTTAAAAGATTTAATAAACAAACGACTTTCCAAACTACGAATCATTATCAAGAATGTCTATACATACATAAATAGCAAATTTCAACTAATACGAACGAATGAATTAGACACTCTACGAATAATAACGAATTATTCGAAAACGTATTAACCTAACATAACAAATATAACAGAACGAAATTATGTATTTTACGAATGACAACGAACCGAAACAAAACAAAATTTTCCGTTGTGCACAAGTCCCATGGTTACCTGTCAGTCAGACTCACGTTTGATCCAAGTGCAGAAGGAAGGGCTGAGATGTTTGACACCTTGGCCGTGGTGTGCCCTCGCCCCCCAGGGGCAGTCAAAAGTTCCCTCATTATTGGGACGAACACTGACTTGGTGAGAAGGCCTCTTACACCGCTTGTGCTCCAGAAGGGACCCCCCTGTTAAAATGCATCCAATGTTGGCTCAGACATACCTAGATCTTAAGCAGGAAGAAGGGGCTCCTGAAGAGGGAGTGGGAAAAATCTGGCTCTTGGATAGGGGAAAGAAATGGGTCCAGCCCGGTGAAGTCGTTTGCCTGAGGGCCTTCGTCGAGTTAAGCTGGAAGAATCCTGGTCCCTTTGTTGTCCTGGAAGATACAAGCCAGGAGGAAAGGAAGGGGTTAGAACTTATCCTAGAAGTGTTGTCCACCAGGACACTGAAGAGGACTCATGGCAAAGTTCCAGTCAGTGTCCGTAACGTGGCAGCGGTGCCAGTGAGGGTGCCATCCAGACTAATGTTAGGACAGGTTAGTCCAGCAACCCCAGTCTCGGCATTTGGCTTAAAGGAAGGATCAGCAACAGAGATCCCTCAAGATCTGCCCTAAGAACACGCCACTTACCCCTGCCTGGAGGGAAAGAGCTAAGGCCCAACTTCTAAAATGGAAGGACGCTTTCTCAAAAAGCAAATTTGATGTGGGATTAGTGAAGAGTGCCACCCATCGAATTCGCCTGGAAAAAGACGAGCCTTTTAAAGAAAGAGTCAGGTGAATCCCATTGGGAGATCTGGAAGATTTGAGAGAACTGGCTGAGCTCAAGAGAACGGCATTATCCGTGAGTCCAGGAGTCCTTATGCCTCCCCAATTGTGGTGGTGAGGAAGAAGAATGGGTCGCTAGGCCTATGTATTGATTATAGGACCCTGAACCGGAGGACCATTCCAGACCAGTACACCACACCTTGGATAAAGGATGCTCTACAGAGCCTGTCGTCAGCAAATTGGTTCAGTGTGCTGGATTTGAAGAGTGGATACTATTAGATCCCCATGTGGCCTGAAGACTGCTTTCATAACCCCTGTGGGGTTCTTTGAGTTCAACTAGATGCCTCAAGGACTGTGGGGCCCCAGCAACTTTCCAGAGACTGATGGAAAAGACAGTGGGCGACATGGACCTAATAGAAGTACTGGTCTACCTGGCTGACATAATAGTGTTTGGTAGAACATTGGAAGAACATAAGGAACGCCTGGAAAAGGTCCAGAAGAGACTTCATGAGGAAGGCCTGAAGCTCTCTATGGAAAAGTGCCAGTTCTACTAACCCTCAGTGAATTACCTGGGACACATTGTGTCTGAAGAGGGAGTAGCAACTGATCCCAAGGAGTTAGAAGCTGTCACTTCTTGGCCAAGGCCCACCAACATAACTGAATTCAGGTGATTCTTGGGGTTTTGCTCATACTACAGAAGGTTTGTGGAAGGGTTCGCAAAACTAGCCCACCCACTCACCGTACTTCTAAAGAACCAGGAAGAGGATAGTGAAAACCCAGATCAGTCGGGAAAGCCAAAAGAAGGGTCCAGAAGAAAAAACGTCTATCCAGGATCAGTGGACTCCGACCCTGCCAAGCCTTACGAACTACACGTAGATGCCAGGCCAGATGGCCTAGGAGGAACGCTCTACCAGGAGCATGAAGGGCATCTGCAACCAATTGCCTATGTTAGCAGAAGTTTGATTCCCGCTGAAAGAAACTATCCGCCTCACAAGCTGGAATTCCTGGCTTTGGAAGACTATCAAGACCATAACCTCAGGAAATGACCACATAAGTATCTTGGACTGATATGAGAGAGGGAGACAAAAAAAAAAGGGGGGGAGGGAAATTTAAGTAAATAAGCAGTAAAAAAAGAAAAAAAAAAGGTTTTATATAGAAGAGGGCCAGCAAAGAATTGTAAGCCAAAGGGCCATAAAGTTGCAAAAATGTGTAACTTAAAAATTAAGTTGTTTCAGAAAAAGTGGAATCCTGCAGTTCTGAAAAAGAGGAAATGTATCAAAGAGGAGAAAAAAATATATTTATTTT
Organism: Lithobates pipiens; assembly: GCF_037356315.1. Taxonomy (NCBI): domain Eukaryota; kingdom Metazoa; phylum Chordata; class Amphibia; order Anura; family Ranidae; genus Lithobates; species Lithobates pipiens. The sequence continues at coordinate 651,574,123 of NW_027507903.1, read as the reverse complement.
AAACTCAGTCCATAGAGTCTTCAGTATTAGGAGGCTGATGTTCAAATCGACCACGTTTATGCTGATTATGGTGAGAAGGAGATGACTTAGCCCTTGTACACGCGGTCGGAGAATCCGTCGGAATGTGTCCTTTTTGGACCGTGTTGTCGGATAATCCGACTGTGTGTGGTATGCATCGGAATGTTTCCGTCGGACCAAATTTTCCAACTTGTTGGAAATATTTTCCGACAAACTGGTCCGATAGGACATACTCCGATCATGTGTAGCCTACTCTGACGGACAAAGTGCCATGCATGCTCACATTCAAATTCCGACACGGAAGCGCTTGTTCAGGTAAAACTACTGCTCGTAAGCGATACAGCACATTCGTCACGTTACAATGTTAAAAATTCTTTCATCAAGCGCATTCTCTTGTTCTTTACAATGCTGCAAGAACGAACTTCTTTTGATGCTCATAGTCACACACACTTCTCCTGAACGTATTTCATTACTCTTTTTTAACCATTTCAGCAATACAATTTTAGATTTTGTTTATTCTTTTTTGGATGTTTTTTTTTTTGGATTCCCTAAAAATCTCCTTTAAAGACAGTTTGCTCATTTCTCCTTTTTTTGTTTTTTTTTTGGTGTGTAAACTTACCACAACAACATTATTCTATTTTTGATATTTTGTTTTTCTTTTTTAATCTACAGGAGGTTGTTTAGTGTTGTTACCCCTTGTTATTTATTTCACTTTGTATTTTTGAAATGTACCTGCCTGCTCACAAATAAACTGGCCTTTTGGAAGGAAAACAAATACGCAAGTATTTCTTCAAACAAAAAAAACCTTTATTTCGGTGTCAGTAACAAATAAAGAGGGAGGCAGCAATGTTGAAACTGGGAAGATTAGTGAAGCCTTTGGCCCCCAGGTCACACATCAACTATTTTAACGCAAAAATTGGTGGCCTGAGGAATACATGTCTGAGGGAGAGAAGTCTGGTCCTGAAGTCCATGAAACCCGGAACAGCAGCAGATGACATCTATGTTCCCAGGCTGTGGTACTACAACAGGCTGCATCTTCTGTCAGACCAGACTGAACCCAGGTCATCACTCTCTGGTCTCCCTTCCACGCTTCCTTCCAGGCTGTGGCTGTGGTGCTGGAGGTGTAGCAGAAGGAGGAGGAGGAGCAGGGGCATGGGCCAAACCACACAAGTGTGTTTCTGGTGTCATTTGGCCCAACAGACCCTTGTGGAGGGTGTGTATTATAACCTCCTCACACAAGATCTGTTGCCCCTGCTCCATTTTCTCAAGCTTGCACGCAACCATGGCGGCAAAGGCCTCTTGGTCAGTGGGTTTGGCTTGGAGTGCCGCAGAAGCCTCACCAATCAACCTCAGGACCGACTCCTCAACATTCCCCCCCTTTCTCGCCCTTTTGTGTGGAAGGCAGAGGGGAGGGACCTGGCATTCAGTGAGGCTCCTTTGGCTGCCCACCGCCTGGCTGCCGCTTACCCCCGCCTCCTCCTGGCTGCCACTTTCCACAGCCACCTCCTGGCTGCTGCATTCCACACCCTCCTGGTCCTGGCTGAGTTCTTCCTGTGTATGAAAAAGGGACATCGTTTTAGTTTTTAGTTCATCAAACACACACAATTTTCACATCAACACTGTTGCAAATTGTTAACCAATAGAAAAGACTATCATTCTGAGCCCAGCATTTTTCTTTTTTGTCCCAAAGGTTTTGGCCACTACTGTCTATTGATATGTGAAACACTTTCTAAAATCAGCAATTAGTGAGCAAAAATCAAGTTAACATCATTAATTTTGACTCCACAAATATGCACAACAATACTATACCTGGCTCAAGCTGGGCTCCTACAGTTCTTCCTGAGTGGAAGGCCCAGGTTGGGCGTCGGAAGACTCATCGGGTGTGGAATGGAGCATAGAAGGACGCGTGGAAGGAAGAGTAGAGAGGGATTCCCTGACATCAGCCTGGTCTGCCAGAAAATGCATCCTGTCATAATACCACAGGGTGGGAACATAAACGTCATCTGCTGAAGCTCCAAATTGCATGGACTTCAGCACCTTGCTCCTCTCCCTCAGATATGTACTCCTGAGGCTACTAATTTTCTTTTTTAAATAGTTGACGTCTGCCCTGGGGACCACCGGCTTCACAAACTCAACCAGTTGCAACATTGCTGCCTGCCTCTTTTGTCTGTTACTATATAGTGGGTGTGTTGCTTGCCACAGCCAGGGCATGTCTCTGTATTTATCGATTAAAAGAGGGAGGAAGCTATGGTCATTGAAGCCGTCCATAATGTCTGCAAGACACAACACAAGACAAACCCTAATGTCAGTCTAAACTCCACTAATGCAGGCCTCAATCTAGAAGCAGTGTAGCCTAGTGATGTACCAAGTTCAAAATTTTACCTTCGTTTGCACGTTCGTTGTGTCAGTTTCTCCCTCTGTTCACCGATCATACGGACGACACACGCGTGTTGCGTTTTATATACAGTGCGCATGCGTGAAACTCCGCCCGCCCCTGACGTTCTTTCCAGACTATTCCCCGCCCCTTCGCTTCCGACGCAGTGGGGAGAGCACATGGCGGAGAGAACACAGGTGCGCACTAATAATAGTTCCACTAACGAGGAGGAGGGGGAGGAAAGCCCGGAGCCTGAAACGTCCCAATCCAGGAAGAGAAGTTTTAAGGCATCAAATATGTCTTTTGGAGAGATGTTGGAGCTTGTCAACATATTGAACAGGGCCGACTACGATGGGAAGTATGGACCTTACCCAAACTCAAATATCAGAAAGGCCAAGATCATGAATCAAGTTGTGAAGAGTCTTCATAAGAATTCTGGGGTACACCGATCCATGGTTTAACTGAGAAAACGCTGGTCAGACCTGAAACTGAGGGAGCACGAGCAGTACCTAAGGATCAAGCGTGTTCTTAACAAAAGTAAGTAGTTGTCCTGTCTTCATATTATTATTATTGTGTCATGGTTATGCATTAGAGTTGTTCTCCTTACCTGTCTGCATGTGTTCATTTCTAGAGACCAGCCGAGCTTCACCTGACTGCTTTTATTTCCTTCCTCTGGAATGGCTCCACCCTAGCCCCTATCAGACTACACTATATTAACCTTTGCACTGCTAGCCTATCCTGCTGATCAACCCTTGTGTATTAGCTTCCTGTTTCCTGTCGTGTGCTCTGTTACTGATTTCCGTTACCGACCTTGGCGTGTTCTGACCATCCCTGCTTGCCTGTGACCCTGACCTATTGGCGTGTACCCGACTATTCTGTTCTGCTAGTGGCCCCGACTTTGGCTTTGTCCCTCACCATCCCTATCCTCCTGTTCCCTACTGTGGGTGTGAGCTGGGGGACCCTGGGGGTCGCGACCTGGAGCCAGTTGCAGCCAAGACCATCTTCACCACTCGAAGCTCTGGTGAACACCAGCTGGCTCTTAGATTCCGCGCCCCGGGGAATCTTACGCTCTTACCTCAGTGGGATCTGTCCCCCGACTGCAGCCGTCAGCCGTAGGGTCCACAGCCTAGCGGTGCACCCCCAACCCTACGGTGTGCACCTGTCACCTGGGCTCTAGGTGACCTGACAGTTTGATCAGCCATGGACCCGGCTGACGTGCCGCTCCCTGCAGTCGATCCTTTGCAGGGCATAGTGCGGAGACTCGAGACCCAGGAATCTAATCAGACTCAGGTGATGCGATTCCTCCAGGATCTGGCTTCTCGCTTCGAGCAGCTACAGTCTTCCTTGGGAACCCCGAACCCGCAGCCTCAAGTACAGTCTGCGACTGCACCTATCGCACCAGTCGCATCCACGCATTCATTAGTACTGCCTGCTCCGTCCCGTTTCTCTGGGGACTCCAAGGCCTGCAGGGGCTTCCTCAGCCAATGCACCATTAATTTTGAGCTCCAGCCTCAAAACTTTCTATCCGATCGGGCAAAGGTAGCCTATATCATTTCCCTCCTCTCCGGTGAAGCTTTAGCCTGGGCTGCCCCCCTGTGGGAGAAAAATGATCCAGTGGTTTCCAGCCTGTCCGACTTCTTGAAGCTCTTTCGTAACATCTTTGAGGAGACAGCTCGGGTTTCTTCTGCGGCTAGTGCCCTTTTACGCCTTCGCCAAGAATCTGGTTCAGTGGGCCAATATGCACTTCAGTTCCGTATCCTTACAGCGGAATTGAGCTGGAACAATGAGGCCCTGGTCGCAACCTTTTTACATGGCCTCTCAGACCGAGTGAAGGACGAATTAGCAGGAAGAGCTATCCCCGCCGGTCTAGACGAAGTCATTTCCTTATGTAATCAAATTGACATTCGCTTCCAGGAGAGGTCCTTAGAAAAAAAGACGCCAGCACCCCCCAGGTTCTAGTCAGCCTGAGCTTTTTCCCGTCGCCCTGTGGAGCATCCTCCGTCTGCTGAGGAGCCCATGCAGCTGGGCCGGACCAGACTGACCCCCGAAGAGCGTGCTAGATGCAGAACTCTGGGCTTGTGTCTTTATTGTGGGGGAAAGGGCCATTTTCGTGACTCCTGCTCGCTCCGTCCGGGAAACGCTCGGGTCTAATACATTTGGAAGGTGGAGTATTGGACCCAGAAACATCACCTTCTCGTCTCCTTCTTCCGGTGTTCCTCCATGTAGGCACTTCTCCCCAATCAGTCCTAGCATATCTGGACTCCGGGGCTGCCGGCAATTTTATGGACTGGAGAACTGCCTCTTCTATGAAGCTTACCCTTTCTCCCCTCGCTACTCCGCTAGTAGTCTCGGCAATTGATGGCACTGTGCTCCCAGGGGGTCCTATCCGTTTCCAGACGCTACCCATTAGGATGTCGGTAGGGATACTCCACCAGGAGTGGATCTCCTTCCTCATCCTACCCAAGGCCTCTACCCCCATTGTATTGGGTCTTCCTTGGTTGCAGCTCCACTCGCCACATGTGGACTGGGTATCTGGGCAGATCCTGGCCTGGGGTCCTTCGTGTTTCTCGTCTTGTCTTTCCAAGGTGACCCCCAAGAGGAAACTTCCCATTGCTACCACATCTGTCTCGTCCGATCTTCCTGCGGCTTATAGCGATTTCCGGGATGTGTTCTGTAAGAAGTCTGCTGAGGTACTTCCTCCTCACAGATCTTTTGACTGTGCTATTGACCTTGTCCCTGGAGCAACCCTGCCCAGGGGTCGTACCTACCCTTTATCCATTCCAGAGACCCAAGCCATGTCTGAGTATGTCGCTGAGAATTTGGAGAGGGGTTTCATCCGGAAATCCTCATCGCCTGCAGGAGCAGGGTTCTTTTTCGTTGCCAAAAAGGATGGCACCCTTAGACCCTGCATTGACTATAGAGGTTTAAACGCTGTGACTATTAAAAACCGTTACCCCTTACCTCTAATATCTGAGCTATTTGACAGGTTGAAGGGGGCTTCCATTTTCACTAAATTGGATCTCAGAGGTGCATACAATCTCATTCGAATACGAGAAGGTGATGAATGGAAGACCGCATTTAACACTAGGGACGGGCATTACGAGTACTTGGTTATGCCTTTTGGTTTGTGTAATGCTCCAGCTGTGTTCCAGAACTTTGTCAACGAAATATTCAGGGATCTACTGTACCAGTTTGTTGTCATCTATCTGGATGACATTCTCATCTTTTCCCAAAATCTGCCTGCTCACAGAAACCATGTACGCACCGTACTTCAGCGCCTTAGAGAGAACAATCTCTATGCCAAGATGGAGAAATGTTCCTTTTAATGTTCCGAGGTCCTGTTTCTGGGATGTTATGTTTCTAGTGAGGGTCTTCGCATGGATCCCGGAAAGGTCTCTGCCATTACCAACTGGCCCCTTCCTGCTAGCCTCAAGGCCACACAGCGCTTCCTTGGCTTCACAAATTATTATAGGCAGTTCATAAGGAATTACTCTTCCATTGCTGCGCCTATTATCGCTTTGACCAAGAAGGGTGCTAATGCCAAAGACTGGTCTTCCGAGGCTGTCTCTGCGTTTCACGATCTGAAACAGGCCTTTGTCTCTGGACCCCTCTTGAGGAGACCAAATCCTGAAGACCCATTTTTTATTGAAGTAGACGCTTCTTCGATGGGGGTGGGAGCTGTGCTTCTTCAGGACTTTGAGAAGAAACGTCAACCATGTGCGTTCTTCTCCAAAAAATTTTCTCAGGCAGAGAGAAATTATGCCATTGGTGATCGGGAACTTCTCGCAATTAAATTGACGTTGGAGGAGTGGCGTCATCTCTTGGAAGGTTCCCCTCACTCCATAACGATCTTTACTGATCATAAGAATCTACAGTACCTACAGAATGCTAAACGTCTGAACCCCAGACAGGCCAGGTGGAGTCTCTTCTTTTCTCGTTTTAAATTCACGATTACGTACAAACCTGGTTCCTGCAACGGTCGAGCTGATGCGCTCTCTAGGTCATTTGACACCTTGGAGGAGGAGTCCAACCCTGATCCTGAGCCGATCATTCCTACCTCTTGCATTGTTGCCCATTATACCACCCTGGAATCAAAGATTCCTCCTGGTAAGACCTTTGTTCCCACGGAGTTAAGAACCAAGATCCTTCGTTGGGGACATGATTCCAAGATGGCAGGTCATGCTGGGTTCCTCCGATCCTTCCTGCTTATCAGTCGCCACTACTGGTGGCCTAATCTCCGCTCGGATGTTAAAGACTATGTTAAGGCTTGTCACGTCTGTGCTCAGTCCAAATCTTCCACTCAAGCCCCTGCTGGTCTTCTCATGCCCTTGCCCATTCCTAAGGAGCCCTGGTCTCATATCGCCATGGATTTTATCACTGATCTTCCACTATCGGAGAATAATACGGCCATTTGGGTAGTAATCGATCGGTTCTCCAAGATTGCTCATTTTGTTCCTCTTCCTGGTCTCCCTTCTGCCCCTGCCTTGGTTCCCATTTTTGTACGAGAGATTTTCCGCCTTCATGGTGTTCCTTCGCATGTTGTCTCGGACAGGGGTGTGCAATTTACTTCTCATTTTTGGGGAGCCTTTTGCAAATCCCTCGACATTACCTTGGATTTTACCTCTTCTTATCATCCCCAATCCAATGGCCAGACTGAGAGAGTTAATCAGGAGTTAGAGGTCTTTCTCCGTACCTTGGTCTCTGCCCATCATGATGATTGGGCATCACTATTACCGTGGGCTGAGTTCTCCCACAATAATCATGTTAACGTCAGTTCTCAGAAAACACCATTCCTCACTGTTTATGGAAGACATCCTCAGCTTCCCCTTCCTATGATTTGTTCTTCTGACATTCCAGCTTTGGCTACTGTTCAGGAATCATTCAATTCCATGTGGGCTGACGTTCATGATTCCCTCCAGAAAGCTGCCAACAAATTCAAGAGTTTTGCTGACCGTCGCAGGCGTAAGCCACCCTCTTTTCAGCCAGGAGACAAAGTCTGGCTCTCCACCAGGAACATCAAACTCCGGGTTCCTTCCCTCAAATTTGCCCCAAGATTCATTGGTCCATACACCATAATTTCTAAATTGAATCCGGTTTGTTTCAAGCTCCAGATTCCCAAAAGCCTCAAAATCTCTAACTCCTTCCATGTTGCCCTTCTTAAGCCGTTAGTCCTCAATAAGTTCTCTCGTCCTTCCCCTACCATAGCACCGGTCTCTGAGGATGATCAGGAATACGAGGTTAGCCAAATTTTGGATTCCCGACTCTGTAGAGGCATTCTCCAGTACCTCGTGCACTGGAAAGGTTTTGGTCCTGAGGAGAGGTCGTGGATTTCGGCTTCCGAGGTCTTTGCACCTCGTCTGTTGAGGAAGTTTCATTTGAAGTTCCCCTCTAAACCTGGTCCCAGGCGGGGGAGGGGGAGGCCTCGTAAGAAGGGGGGTACTGTCATGGTTATGCATTAGAGTTGTTCTCCTTACCTGTCTGCATGTGTTCATTTCTAGAGACCAGCCGAGCTTCACCTGACTGCTTTTATTTCCTTCCTCTGGAATGGCTCCACCCTAGCCCCTATCAGACTACACTATATTAACCTTTGCACTGCTAGCCTATCCTGTTGATCAACCCTTGTGTATTAGCTTCCTGTTTCCTGTCATGTGCTCTGTTACTGATTTCCGTTACCGACCTTGGCGTGTTCTGACCATCCCTGCTTGCCTGTGACCCTGACCTATTGGCGTGTACCCGACTATTCTGTTCTGCTAGTGGCCCCGACTTTGGCTTTGTCCCTCACCATCCCTATCCTCCTGTTCCCTACTGTGGGTGTGAGCTGGGGGACCCTGGGGGTCGCGACCTGGAGCCAGTTGCAGCCAAGACCATCTTCACCACTCGAAGCTCTGGTGAACACCACCTGGCTCTTAGATTCCGCGCCCCGGGGAATCTTACGCTCTTACCTCAGTGGGATCTGTCCCCCGACTGCAGCCATCAGCCGTAGGGTCCACAGCCTAGCGGTGCACCCCCAACCCTACGGTGTGCACCTGTCACCTGGGCTCTAGGTGACCTGACATATTGCTTGCATCCTGCTCCATGTGCTTTGATTTCATGTTGTGCAGTTTAAAATGGCCACTTTCAAATTCATGGTTTCATTCGTTCATAGGAAACATCGTTCTGCAGATAAGTATTCTACCTGAATACAGTGTCCCCAATAATGTTATGACCTTGAAGCTCGGCCAAAATAAACAATTGGACAACACTTCCAAACAATGTTTCATATTGTTAATTCTGCCCTCTGTGTGCTAATTCTTTATTTTTTTTCAATTATCATAGGGGAGAGAAGACTCGGCAAGTATGAGGACGCCAGGGACCACACCCCTCCCAAAGAAGGCCAACTTCCAAAAGCAGAAACAGAGGAGAAGGAGGAGGAGGAGGAAGGAGAGATCGTGGAGGTTGGGCAAATTGTCACCACAACAGGTGAGTGTCGGGGAACACAGCTTCCGGTAAGCTCATTAATGTATGTCACCATATTTTTATTACATGGTGTGTTTTTTTGCTTTGTTTTGTAGGTGATGTGGAAGAAGATTCCCGTTTTACCAGTGAAAGTGCCCAGATCCAGATTGTGGAGATAATGGGGTAGAATCAGGATTTGGAAAATATCCTGCAAAACATCAATGATGTTAAAAATAAAATGAAGAACATCATTGATGTTTTGGGGAGAGTGTGAAACACCAAAAACTAGATAGGGTTTTATTTTTGCTATTTTAAAAACAAAATGTTGTATTTCTCGAAATTACAAATTTGGAAGATGCACAGAGTGTGTAAACATGCTCTATCTCCCTTCATGGGGGATCAATGTACGTGTTTTGTGTAAAGAGATGAAGGGGTTGCAGCCCCAAAGCATGTACATTGATCCCCCATGATGGGAGATAGCACATGTTGACACACTGTGTGCATCATCCAAATTTGGTTTTTTGAGGGGTGACATCCCATGTGATGAAGGCAATATCAGCCCAGTTTGTACATACTCATGTCTGATATTGTCTTCACTTTTCAAAGTTGAACTTTGTAAGTTCCTGTGTTCTGTATTTTACGGTTTGATACATGCCTGTTTACCCAAAAACACCAAGTAAACCAAATTTTTATTAAACTCTGTTTTTGAAACACACAATTTCTTGGTTTGTTGTAAAAACCTTTTCAAAACGCACATGTGAATGTGCTTGGATTAAAAAGTTTCATTATCAACAATGTGTGGCTTCCTTTTTCATTGCACCAAAAATGTATTTGCAGTACAATTTTAGTTTGTGCTGAGAAGGAGTGTGATTTACTAAAGGCAACTCCACTTTGCACTCCAAGTGCAGTTTCAGGTGTACTTTTGCAGTGCACTTGTAGTGCATAGTGGATGTGCCTTTAGTAAAAATACACCCACAGTGAGGTGTAAATTTTGACAATCATGCCATTTTCCTGCCATGGTGCTGAAAATGAGCACGATTTTGGTCAGTAATGCACTACATACATTATTTACAAAAACAAGGTGTGTGTGTAGCAGACCCACAACATAATAAGATTATCTGAAGAAGAGACTGTCCCCTCATCTCGCTCTGAACTTGGGTTTGCACTGTTGGTGAAAAAGGCACAACTTGAAAAAACCTAAATATACCTAGGAGACACCTAAAACCAAGCCAAGCAGTAAATAAAGGAGTTTCAGATAAAAATGTATTCTTAAAAAGCCGCTCAGACATTGTCTGGCATATCAATGGCCCCCCTACCCACAAAGTAGTCCATGTGTTCTAACCTCACGGGCGCTTTGGGGGGGCAAGCCAGGATGAGCATGTTCAAGGCCCGTGAGGTTATCTTCATTTTCCAGCAAGTCTGCTTCTTGTTGGTCAACTGAGACCACATAGTTCACAGAAACTTTTTTCATAAAATTGTGCAGAACACAGCACGCCAGCACTATGTGATTCAGTTTGTATTCCGCCATGTGAATAGGCGTAAGAAAAAGTCGGAACCGGCTGGCCAGTATACCAAAAGTGTTCTCCACCACTCTTCAGGCTCTGGACAGGCAGAAATTAAAAATCCTTTGGTCTGGGGTGAGGGTCCTCAATGGTTCGCCAGGGCAAACGCCTCATCCGCGACAAAGACGAACGGGAGTCCTTCCTGATTCTCCTCTGGGGGTGGCAAGCCCAGACTGCCACTCTGGAGATGCCAGTAGAACTCCGTCCGTGCGAAGACTCCACCATCCGACATCCATCCATTTTGCCCCACGTACACATACAAAAAGTCATATGTCGCAGACACCACCGCCAACATCACGATACTATGAAACCCCTTATAATTATAATAGTACCACCCCGAGTTGGGTGGTGGGACGATCTGGACGTGCTTCCCATCTTTTGCTCCTCCACAATTGGGAAAGTCCCAACGACTGGCAAAGTGGGAGGCCACAGTCTGCCATTCCTGTGGCGTTGAAGGACACTGGAGTGAAACAAGAACAAAAATTAGTGATTCGACAAATCAACATTGCAAGCAGATTAGACACCAACATTTTTGGTCAAAATTAGTATAACATTTTGGGAACGGAGTATTTAAAGCCTAAAGTCTAATGTCCCCTTATGAGAGTCATCACCCCCCCATCCCTCCAACACCCCCCATCCTTCCCCCACCCCCCATATCCCCCATCTGATGGGCCCTTGCTCAAAAATGAGGGGGGGGGATGTTTAGGACAGGTAACCCTCTCCACTTGATTGAGAGCTGAATGGCTAAATAATGTGTGCTACTTTGGGAAGCCCCTCCTCAGTTACACTATTGGCAGCCCACCGGACAGATAATAAGTGTCATAATAACAAAAATAAACCAAAATGTAAGCACTTTTTGACATTCTGCTATTACATATCCAGATAATTAATAGGTTAAAAAAAACAAAAATATAGCATTTGAAAGTATTGAGGCAGGCCCTTGCACTACATGCTTTGGTGAATTCATCCATAAATGTGACCATCAAAAAGGTAGGTAGAGTGTGTATTGGGTTTGGTAAAGTCATCAGATAGAGGATTGCTATCAGCTGAGCTAGCAGTTGGGGGGAAGGGGGGTTCTTAATGAGTTTGGCCCCCCAAAAAAAAATTTCACTCTGCATGAATTGAAGCACACACATCACATTTGTAGACATTATAGGGGGTATTTAGGGGAAAGCAATACTATGGAGCTGACAAAAGACATTGGTAAGTGACTAGACTATAGTTTTATGGGCCAAGAAGAGCATGGTGGGGAAGTTAGTGAGGCAAATATGCCTGAGGACAAAGGGTCAGAGTATATGAATTAGAGCATATTGCAATGATGGTAATTAGGGAATGAGGCAATAAATGCAAGATATTAGCAATCATGAAATACATAGAATGTGATGTTAAAGGATAAAACTTACCTTCATATAGTCCTTCTGCAGGACCTGAATGATGGCAGAACAGGTCTCTGGAATAATGATCCCCAGAGCCTGGGGGGAGATGCCTGTGGAGAACTTGAGGTCCTGAAGGCTTCTCCCTGTCGCCAAGTAGCGCAACGTGGCGATGAGCCTCTGCTCCGGAGTGATGGCTTGCCGCATGTAGGTATCCTGCCTGGTAATATAAGGGGTCAGCAAAGCCAGCAGACGGTGAATAACAGGGTCTGTCATCCGGAGATAATTCCTGAAATCCTCAGGATTATTCTCCCGGATCTCACGGAGCAAAGGCATGTGCTAGAACTGGTCACGCTGGCGCAACCAATTCTTGGTCCACAAACGCCTCCCCTCCCTGTTCATGGACTGGGCTTGTGTCAAAGTAAGAACCCCAACACGAAGACCCTGCACAGCACAAACTGTACAACGAGTACGTAGACGAAACATGGTTTGAAAACGGTCGGCTCATCAGAACGGACACAAGAAAGTACAGATAAACAGCAAGGCCTGAAAGAACAACCTGAATAGCAGAAGCAAGCAGACAATAAAAAATGCCTTTCAAAGCGTACTATACCAAGATATAGTCCACAATGATCAACAAATACTTACTGACTGCACGCACTGATTATCAGATACACAAAGACAAGCCCAAACCGAAGAGCAGTAGCGATCTGAATCACAAATCTAAAAAGCGAGAATCATCTCTCACCAAACTTCTACTAACACGAGATCAGCAGGGGCCCAAAGGGTGCCGGACATGGTGCTGAACTTCCCTTTTCTAGTCCCGCCGTACACGGCTTACGTCACCGCGTTCTTGGCAACCGCAAAATCCGACAATTTGGTCCGACCGTGTGTATGCAACAGTTTCGGACACATTCCGTCGGACAAAATCCGTCTGACAAAATCCAACGGATTTGGTTGGCAGAATGTCCGATCGTGTGTACGGGGGCTTAGAGCTGGTTGCAGTGTTTTGTTGAGGGGACCTGGAGGCGGATCCTCTGCGGAATTGGTCTTTAATTGTGGTTTGATCTGCAAGACCTAATTCGACCAAGGCTGACTGTAAGTCCTCTGAAGAGCGACATACATATCTGGTTTCCAGATGTGTGAATTTGAGGGAGAAAGGAAACCCCCAATGATAAGTGATCTGGTGCTGTTGAAGTATTTGTAGCTGTGGTTTAAGAGCTCGCCTTTTAGCCACTGTAATAGGAGATAAATATGAGAAGAGTTGGTATACTTTTCCTTGGAACATTAGGGAACCATTTTCTCTCGCTGCTGCCAACAATTGTTCTTTTGTACAAAAATAGTGCAGCTTGGCAATTATGTCCCTGGGAGGGCCGTTAGGTTTACGTGGCGCTAATGCTCTATGCACTCTGTCCATTTCTAATCTCTCCACAGGGATACCAGGGTGCAATTCCTGAAATAAAGCAATCATAGTGGCATTCACATCCATGAGGCCGCGTACACACGGGCGGACTGTTCGCCCAACCTTGTCCGCTGAACAGTGTTTGGGCGGACAGTCCGCCCGTGTGTGGGCTTTCAGCGGACAGTTTCAGCGGACAGTTGGACGGACAAAGTCTTTCGGAAATTCCGAAAAACTGTCCGCTGAAACTGTGTTTGAGCGAACAGTCCGCCCGTGTGTAGGCTACTTTCGAAATGAGCAAACTGTTCCCGCTCGGAAAGTCCGCCCATTTCGAGCGCGTGTACAGGTAGGCGGGGCCCGCGAAGGAGACGTTGCGGGCTCCGCCGCCTGGAATGGGCTTAAAGGGGAACCCCAACGCCGAAAAAAATCGGCGTGGGGGTTCCCCCAAAGTCCACACCAGACCCTTGTCCGAGCACGCTACCCGGCCGGCCAGGAAAGGGGGCGAGCGAGCGCGCCCCCCCTCCTGGGCCGTACCAGGCCGCGTGCCCTCAACATGGGGGGGTGCCTTGGGGAAGGGGGGGCCGCGTGGCCCCCCCACCCCAAAGCACCTTGTCCCCATGTTGATGAGGACAAGGGCCTCTTCCCGACAACCCTGGCCGTTGGTTGTCGGGGTCTGCGGGCGGGGGGCTTATCGGAATCCGGGAGCCCCCTTTAAGAAGGGGGCCCCCGGATACCGGCCCCCCACCCTATGTGAATGAGTATGGGGTACAATGTACCCCTACCCATTCACCTGTGAAATAAAGTACAAAAAAAACACAACACAGGGAAAAAATATTTTATTGCACAGCTCCGGGGGTCTTCCGTCTTCGGGGGTCTTCTCGCCGGACTCCTCCGCTATCTGTGTGTAGCTCTTTTACTAGCGGAGGAGTCCGGCTTTCTTCCTCCCCGCCGCCGGCCTCTTCTCCCGACTTTGGGGGTCTTGTCCCCCTCTTCGGTTCTTCTGCCGGGCCACCGCGCCTTCTTATAGCTCTTTTGCAGGCGGTGGCCCGGTCTTCTGTCGCCGCTGCCTTCCGTTCTTCTGTCGCCGCCTTCGGTTCTTCTGCCGGGCCACCGCGCCTTCTTGTAGCTCTTTTACAGGCGGTGGCCCGGTCTTCTGTCGCCGCTGTCGTCGCCGCCGCCGCCGCCTTCCGTTCTTGTTCTTCTTCTTCTTCTTCTTCTCCTGGAGATGTTGACTCGACGAGCTCTCCGGCCGGAATGCCAGAGCCGCGCTGTGCGGTCACTTATATAGTGACAATGGGGCGGTGTCACATGGTATATGTCACATGGGTTGGTCACATGGGTTGATGTCACATGGGGACTATGACATCGTAAGGGGGCGGGGTCACCATGTGACCAACCCATGTGACATATACCATGTGACACCGCCCCATTGTCACTATATAAGTGGCAGCGGAGCGTGTCCCTGGCATTCCGGCCGGAGAGCTCGTCGAGTCAACATCTCCAGGAGAAGAAGAAGAAGAACAAGAAGAAGAACAAGAACGGAAGGCGGCGGCGGCGGCGACGACAGCGGCGACAGAAGACCGGGCCACCGCCTGTAAAAGAGCTACAAGAAGGCGCGGTGGTCCGGCAGAAGAACCGAAGGCGGCGACAGAAGAACGGAAGGAAGCGGCGACAGAAGACCGGGCCACCGCCTGCAAAAGAGCTACAAGAAGGCGCGGTGGCCCGGCAGAAGAACCGAAGAGGGGGACAAGACCCCCGAAGTCGGGAGAAGAGGCCGGCGGCAGGGAGGAAGAAAGCCGGACTCCTCCGCTAGTAAAAGAGCTACACACAGATAGCGGAGGAGTCCGGCGAGAAGACCCCCGAAGACGGAAGACCCCCGGAGCTGTGCAATAAAATATTTTTTCCCTGTGTTGTGTTTTTTTTTGTACTTTATTTCACAGGTGAATGGGTAGGGGTACATTGTACCCCATACTCATTCACATAGGGTGGGGGGCCGGTATCCGGGGGCCCCCTTCTTAAAGGGGGCTCCCGGATTCCGATAAGCCCCCCGCCCGCAGACCCCGACAACCAACGGCCAGGGTTGTCGGGAAGAGGCCCTTGTCCTCATCAACATGGGGACAAGGTGCTTTGGGGTGGGGGGGCCGCGCGGCCCCCCCTTCCCCAAGGCACCCCCCCATGTTGAGGGCACGCGGCCTGGTACGGCTCAGGAGGGGGGGCGCGCTCGCTCGCCCCCTTTCCTGGCCGGCCGGGTAGCGTGCTCGGACAAGGGTCTGGTGTGGACTTTGGGGGAACCCCCACGCCGATTTTTTTCGGCGTTGGGGTTCCCCTTTAAGCCCATTCCAGGCGGCGGAGCCCGCGACGTCTCCTTCGCGGGCCCCGCCTACCTGTACACGCGCTCGAAATGGGCGGATTTGCCTCCTCCTTACGTGGGCGAGTCCGTTCATTTCAAAAGTTGAGCGAACTGTTTGGCAAACAGTTCGCTGAAACAGTCCGCTCGTGTGTGGGCAAGTCCGCTCATGCAAATTTTGAGCGGACTGTTTGCCGAAACTGTTTGACGAACAAGGTTGGGCAAACAGTCCGCGCGTGTGTACGCGGCCTGAGTCTCTGGGATTCCTCTGATCCTCAAGTTGGCCCTTCTGTCTCTATTCTCCTGTTCCTCTAAACATGACTGAAATATGACATTCTCTTCTTTGAGACTATTAAATTCAGAAACGTAGTACTGAGTTTGACGGCTGAGGTAATTTCTCTTTGCTTGTTCCACTTTAAAATTTAGCTTTTGTACCCTTTAAACCCCTACTTATATGTGCCTGAGTCTTAGTAGTAGGTTTTTCTCTCGTTTTGTGTAGAATTAGGGACTTCTGTAACCTGTAGTCCTCCGGCGCATTCGTCACAGGAGCGGAGCTCTAAGCCGGCATTACCGTCCTTCTAGGCATCTGCACATGCTCCCCCACCAAAGGTCTTTTTCAATCCTATTGTTTATAATACACAAAAATCTGTGCTACTAAAGTGTAGTCCCAGATACCAGCGGCCAGGACGATTCCCTGGGAGTGAATTGCTCCCTGATTGTGGCTTGCATGTGGATTTTCTGAACACAAGTGGATTTTTTGAACTAAAGTGGAGAGTTAACAACCAGGAGTTGTGCTTTGACTGCTTCTGCTTGCAAGTGTTGTTTTTGGGGGTGTTTTATTTTCTCCCCTCCTTTAGTTGATACATTTGCTAGCAGTTTTTAAAAGACCTTTTTTTCTGATACTTTTTAAATAGCATTTTTTTTTCCCTCTTTCTTCCTGCCAAATTAGGGGAGGGGTTAATTGTTCACAGGTGTATAAAGGTAGTTATACAAACTCCCCCTTGAGCTTGCTCCCTGATTGTGGCTTGCATGTGGATTTTCTGAACACAAGTGGATTACTAACTAAAACTAAACTAAACTGAACTAAAGTGGAGAGTTAACAACCAGGAGTTGAAAACAGGAGTTAAGACAGGAGTCTCTAACCTCTATCCTACATCCATCCTCCCCTCCATTTTAAAGATCCCACTGCAAGGGGCAACCAGACAGCTTTCCAGAAATGTCAGGCTGACAGCAAGCCAGATTCACCGGAACCAGAGTGTTTAAAGGGGACAACCGCAGCCAGGTAAGCTCGCACCTCCACTCCCCCCCCCCCCCAGTGATTGTTCCAGGGACTCCGTCCGACCGCCTACGGGGGTCAGGAAGGAATTTTTGCCCCACTGGTGCATTTGGCTGCTACTGTCAGGGGGTTTTTCGCCTTCCTCTGGAACAACCATAGGTTAGCATACCCCTACCTCCAGCCTCCTTTCCATTTTTTATGCTATCCTAGGACGACTATTCCAGATCACAGCCAGACTTCTTTTCTAAGCGGAGACCTCAACCTTAAGTAAAGGCAGCTGGAACAGCCAGCAACCGAATACAACAATTCCTTCCGCATCCATATAGGCATCCCCTGATCAACTTGCGCGCTAATAGCCTCAAGCACGGCGGCAAGTCTGATACCTAGCCCCACCTCAGGATCAATACCCTGATCAGGATCATCATCTTAGGCCCATAGTACCATCAACAGCATCCACAAACCATGTGCTACTTCAAATACTCAGCTGAAGTTCTGCACAGACTAAGGAACATCAACACCACATTGCCATCTTCCATACAAAAAATACTTCAAAGAGAACAACTATTAAAAACCAGACGACAACCAGCTCCCAACCACAGGAAGACATCTACTCGACCACTACAATTAGATTGCGCCTTGATTAACGCCAGGTCTGCAGTCAAACATAGACTGGAAGTACACGACTTCATCATCGAGAACAATGTAGACTGCCTCTTCATCACCGAAAGCTGGTTAACCTCTGACTGCAACACCATCCTCACCGAATTGGTGCCGGAAAACTACAGGATCCTAACCGAACACCGGATAGGGAAAAAAGGAGGAGGCCTAGCAGTGATCTTTAAAGGTCACCTGGATCTCACTAAACCTTCATCTCAGAACCCAGTGTCTTTTATGGAAACCCTGACGCTACATTTTCAACCAACACCCCATGACACCACTCATATTCTACTGTGCTACAGACCACCGGGACCAAAGTCCAATCTTCTTTCACCCCTCACGGAATCCTTTGCAATGCACACCCTAAAATTCAAAAATTTCCTGGCACTC
Source organism: Lithobates pipiens (assembly GCF_037356315.1). NCBI lineage: Eukaryota > Metazoa > Chordata > Amphibia > Anura > Ranidae > Lithobates > Lithobates pipiens. The sequence goes on along the minus strand of NW_027507903.1, from coordinate 651,556,292 downwards.
GGAGATTTCAACCTTTGGGCAAACGAGCCTAAAGACCCCATCGCGACTGCCTGCATCAATCAACTAGAAGAACTGGGTCTACAGCAACTGATAAAGACTCCCACGCATGGGTCAGGACACACCCTGGACCTCATTTTGAAACAGAACATCGACGTCAACATACTCGACAACATAACTCTGCCATGGACGGATCACCACGCCATCAAATTCAAAATCACTACCAACATCACCAACGCAAAACGGAAACCTGTAACAACGCACTGGACCAGATCGCATAAAAAACTGTACTCCGAAGCCTTCAAAACCACTCTGTCCAAAAAAATATCTACAATAACCTTAAACCACTCTACGGAGGAAACACTCAACTCCCTGAACAAGGCATTACTACAATCAGCAGACTCGGTAGCACCAAAACGCAGGGCTCTTATCAGGAAGAAAAATGCTGGATGGTTTAATAGCTCCCTCTCTGTACTAAAGCAAGAACGCAGAAGAGCGGAAAGAACATGGAGAAGAAATCCCACCGAGGAAAACCTATTTAACTACAAAGGTCTGACAGAGAATTATCGGAAAGCAATCTTCAAAGCCAAAAAGGACCACTTCTCATATACAATCTCAACGGCCGCAAACCAACCACGGGAACTGTTTAAACTGGTTAATCAATCAATGAATCCGGGGTGCCTAGAACCCCCAGAAAGCGAATCCCAGGATTACTGTGACAAACTGTCGGATTTTTTCATCGATAAAGTCAAAACCATCAGGGAAACAATTTGTCAGAAGAAAACATCCAACCTCAGCCAGCAAATACATAAAGAGGATGTCTGCACCAACATACCGCAACCGCCAAAATTTTCACTATCCCCAATTACCGTAGACACTGCAAAAAACATCATTAATAAACTGCGTGACAGTACCTCACCTATTGACATCATCCCCACAAAACTACTGAAAGAATGTTCCGACATCGTGGCTCCAACCATAACCCACCTCATAAACCGATCCTTCCACGAAGGGATTGTTCCCAGCATCCTCAAACAAGGCATCGTCAAACCTCTACTCAAGAAACCAAACCTGGACCGTCAGGATCCAAACAACCGTAGGCCGATTACAAGCCTCAACACCATTTCTAAGATCATGGAGAAAGCTGTAGTACATCAGCTACAACTTCACCTGGATACTCACAAACTCCTGGACCCGCTGCAATCAGGCTTCCGCCCGGGTCATGGAACAGAAACAGCTCTCCTCAAGATTTGGGATGACGCCCTCGAAGCAGCAGATGACGGAGAGCCGTGTCTCCTCGTACTGCTAGACCTAAGTGCAGCGTTTGATACAGTAGATCACAATACTCTACTCGTCCGACTCACAGAAGTAGCCGGAGTCCAAGACATAGATCTCCATTGGTTCGCGTCCTTCCTAGGAAATCGGTCACAGACAGTGAAACTAGGAAAATTCCTCTCCGAAACTCGGGCAGTCACCTGCGGAGTCCCTCAAGGCTCTCCGTTGTCACCCGTTCTCTTCAACATTTACATTCGCCCACTCCTTCAAATCATCAGATGCTCAGATCTCTGCTTCCACTCTTACGCTGACGACACGCAACTTTATTTCCGGATCAATGGAAAAAAAGATCACCAACAACAACTTGAAAACTGCCTCAAATCAATAGAGGACTGGATGACCACCAACTCCCTCCAGCTGAACCAATCAAAGACAGAGCTTCTTATCTTACACCCAAATCATAAGCCCGCAACCAAAACCTCCTGGTCTCCACCAACCGTCTTTGGGCAGACTATCTCCCCAAAGACCAAAGCCAAGAGTCTCGGGGTTATTTTAGACGCACAAATGTCAATGGATGCGCAAATAGGATCTGTAGTCAGTCGATCTCACCATCTGCTGCGCATGCTTCGCAGACTCATCCCTTTTATCCCAAAGAATGACAAAGCAGTGGTAGTTGGAACAATCATTAATTCATGACTGGACTACGCAAACTCGCTTTACATAGGATTACCACAATATCAACTTGCGCGATTACAACTGATACAAAACACGGCGGCAAGGCTGATAACAGGAAAAAAACCCTGGGAATCCATTTCTCCTTCACTGAGGAGCTTACATTGGCTAACTGTAAAAAATCGGATCATGTTCAAGACCCTTTGCCTCACCCACAAATGCGTGCATAGAGAAGCTCCGCAATACCTAATGGAGAAAATAAATCATTACACACCAAACCGCAGTCTTCGATCAGCCAACAAAAACCTCCTCCTCGTGCCCAAAGCCCGGTATAAATCCAAGGGTGATCGGAGATTCGCTGTCCAAGGGCCTCGGCTATGGAATGCTCTACCAATCAACATCCGCCTGGAAGAAAATCACCTGGCTTTTATGAAAAAACTCAAGACCTTCCTCTTTTAGCAGATGATCAAAGCTCGCCACAGCGCCTAGAGGCGATTCAGTTCGCATTGTGCGCTATACAAGTATTTAATTCATTCATTCATTCAATTGCAGCCCTCAGCATGCTGAGCAGGAGGGGGAAGAGGAGGAGGGGAGAGAGGATGACGAGAGAAGAAGAGGGACCACGAGGTATGAATACTTTTTCAACGCAGTGGGACGCTCTGCTACAATATATTATATATATATATAATTGCGTTTTATAGTTGGCCCCCTACTTTTGTCCTTGTCCCCCCATGTGCCCCCCCCCAATATGAAAACTCCACTGGATCCAAGTCGGTGGACAGACGCACCCTGTGATCCGTTATAAAGCCTCCAGCAGCACTGAATGTGCGTTCCGAAAGAACGCTGGATGCAGGGCAGGCCAGTAGCTCAATTTCATACTGTGCAAGCTCTGGCCAGTGATCCATCCTCAAGACCCAGTAACCCAGAGGATTTTCGGTGTGAAAGGTGTCCAAGTCCGACCTTGCCCCTAGGTATTCCTGCACCATGTAAAACAGACACTGGCGATGGTTGCTGGAACCGATCATACCTTGGGGCTGCAGATTAAAAAATTGTCTGAACGCATCAGTCAGACGGCCACCTTCTCCACCGCTACTTCTTTGACTGACCAAAGCCTCAGCAACACGTCCAGGAACAGGAATTTGTAACCTCCCAGTCTCTGGGAACAAGTTGCACAGACCTTTCTGCAAGGCCTCCCGAAGAGATTTCATCCTCTGCTCCCTCTGCGATGGAAAGATAAGGTCCGCAACCTTACCCTTGTAACGTGGATCAAAGAGGGTTTCCAGCCAGTAGTGATCTCTCTCCTTGATTGGACGAATACGAGGATCCTTCCGCAGGCTTTGCAGGATCAGGGAGGCCATGTAGCATAGGTTAGCTGAGGCATTCGGTCCGGAGTCCTCTGGGTCACTAAGGATGACATGATCCGCAGCCATCTCCTCCCAGCCACGTACAAGTCCATGGGTTTCTTGGGACTGTAAATGATCCCTTAAAGACTGCTGCTGATGCTTATGCTGAGTGCTAGGCTCCACCTCCATGCTGACACAATACTCCTCTTCCTCCTCCTCTTCCTGTGTGATCGGCGGGCCAGCAGGAACACTGTCAGGATAAAAGGGGCCTTGAGAGGTAAGAAAGTCCTCCACTTCCTGCCTCTGTTCTACCTCAAGTGCCCTTTCCATTATTCAATGCAGCGTGTGCTTCAACAGGTGGACAAGAGGGACAGTGTCACTGATGCATGCACTGTCACTGCTTACCATCCTCATGGACTCCTCAAATGATGACAGGACAGTGCATGCATCCCTGATCATGGCCCACTGGTGTCGAAAAAAAACAAGCTCCTCTGACCCTGTCCTGGAGCCATAGTCTCCTAGGTACTCATTGATGGCTGTGTGTGCAGCCGCTGCAGCAAGGCCAATGTAGAGTTCCACCTGGTGGGCATGTCACAGATTAGGCGGTTCTTGGGCAGGTTAAATTCCTTTTGGAGGTCAACTAGCCGAGCAGTGGCATTATATGACAAGCTGAAATGAACACAGACTTTCCTGGCCTGCCTCAGGACATCCTGTAAGCCCGGGTACCTGCCCAAGAACTGCTGCACCACCAAGTTAAGGACGTGAGCCAAACAGGGCACATGGGTCAGTTGTCCCTGTCGGAGGGTGGAGAGGAGGTTGGTGCCATTGTCACAAACCACCATTCCTGGTTTAAGCTGGCATGGTGTGAACCACCTCTCAGCCTGCCCCTGCAGAGCTGACAGAATCTCTGCCCCAGTGTGGCTCCTGTCCCCCAAACACACCAGCTCAAGCACAGCATGGCATCTTTTTGCCTGCGTACTTGCGTAGCCACTTGAACGTCTAAGGGCCGGTTCACACAGCGGGCGATGCGAGGCGACACGACTCGCCTCGCCTCGCTCCCGCAAGTCGCCCCCGTTCTGTACAATGGAACCGTTCTGAGAGGAGCGACTCGAGTCGCTCCGACTCAGAAAAAAGGTTCCTGTACTACTTCTGGGCGACTTCGGGGGCGACTTGCATTGACTTCTATACAGAAGTCCTCTGCAAGTCGCCGCTGAGGTCGCCGCAGGTCGCGGCGAGGCAAGTCGGAGACGCCTCGCCGCGCCTGCAGTGTGAACCGGCCCTAAGGAGCACTGCTGGTTCCAAGGACAAAGCACAGGAAGAGGCCATGGAGGAAGAAGAAGAGGAGGGGGTGGAGGAGAGAGGTGTTTCAGAATCACCAGTAGTAGCATTTTGGAGGCATGGTGGCAGAACAACCTCCAACACTATTTAACCTTGTACTGCATCCTTCTCAGCTGCCAGCAGAGTCACCCAATGCGCAGTGAAAGATAGGTAACGTCTGTGTTCATGCTTGCTGGACCATGAGTCAGTGGTAATATGCACCTTACTGCTGACCGCCCTGTCCAGCCAGGCCAAGACATTGCCTTCCACATGCTGGTAGAGAGCCGGAATCGCCTTCCGTGAGAAAAAGTGGCTTTTGGGAACATGCCACTGAGGAACTATACATTACACAAACTCACGGAAGGGGGCAGAGTCTACCAACTGAAAAGGTAGCAGTTGAAGTGCTAGCAATTTAGCCAATTTAGCCAAGCTAGCATTCAACCGCTGGGCATGTGGATGGCTGAGAGCGAACTTCTTTCGGCAGTGCAGCAGTTGGGGCAGGGCTGTGACACACCTAATTCTACACCTTCATTCCTCTCAGTGCAGGTTTCAGAGAGGACTGAAGGTATAGTGGGGTTGGACATCCCAGCTGATGAGGAGCAAGGAGAGGTCTGCTTTGTTGTTTGGTGTTGGTCTTTTAGGTACGCTTGCCAACGAACTGCTTGGCTGGTCAACTTATGTCTGGTCAAGCATGTGGTGCCCAAGTGGGTGATGTTTTGGCCACATGAGATACGCTTGAGACATATGTTGCAAATAGCAGCGGTGCGATCTGATGCACTCATTTCAAAAAAGGCCCACACCAAAGAATTTGTGGAATAATGCAGAGAGACAGCAGCGCTCCCTGCACATGCAGAGCTCTGCGGTGTGATGCAGTTGGTGTGCTGCCCTTAAGCTGGCCCCTGGAGGGCATCCTGCCTCATTGTAGTTGTGCCTCCTTCTCCTTGTGGAGTCAGAGACCTCATCATTCCCTCCCTCCTCATCAATGGAGCAAACCTGGCAGTATGCTGCAGCTGGGGGAATATGACTGCCAGATTGCTGTCCTTCTTGGGCACCCCCTCTCTCTGGGCTAATGTTACTACCTTCCTCTAGCTGGGAACCATCATCAGAGCCTACAAAACGATGGGCATCCTCCTGGAGCATGTACCCAACAGTGTGGTCCAACAGTTCGGGGTACTCCTCAGGAGGACATGGTGGGGCTAGGGAAGGAGTGACTGATGTCATTGAGCCGAGGGAAGAGGATGTATTGGCAGCTGCTTTGCCAGACAAAGTACCCTGAGCGAGAGAGGATGACGACGGCTTGGTCATCCACGCTACCCAGTCTTTGACATGTTGCGGCTCAACATGACCAGCTGCTGAAAAAAGGACAAGCGGGTCCCACAGCTACGTGCTGACGAGGATACACTGTGTCCATGACCAGCACTGTTGCCTCTAGACACAGAGCCTGCTTGCCCTCTTTTATTGGCTCATGACTGTCTGCCTCTCCTTGTTGTTCTTCCAGTCATACTAATGGCCTGCAGGGAGATGTAGCTGCACAAAGCTGGGACGTATATACTGATATACTGCAGCTAACATAATCAACTGCCTGCCTGTAGTATTATTAGTATGATAAATAGGAAGAAATACTGCGCTGTGACTATAATTTAAAAGCAGCAAACATTACCGAAAGACTAACGGTTAAAAGATAATAAAAAGAAAAAATATGTTGTGCTAAAGTGCTGGTGTGCATGAATTATCTATGAAAATCTATTAATACCCACAATGAATATCAATAGTCAAATTCATACCAATAAACATATAGATCATTAGTGCTAATTATGAGAAAAATAATAATATATATAATAAGTGAAAAATCAAGAAGATGTGAATAATATAAAAATGGTGCTCAATAATATAAATTAACAAAATAAAGAGTCCAATAAATTAAAAATCCTCACCAACTCCATTTCTACAATTACCTGTATAAAGTTGTTAGTTTTCTGCATAAAGTGTATTAATACCAATTCATTATTCTGCTACACATTGTTCCAGCACTGAGGTTGTGGTAGTAACAGACATATATTGTATGTAGTATTTGCTTTGTGTTATAATTTTTGTTGTGTAATTATTATTTTAGTATCAGGATCAGGTGGTTAGGTGGTCTGTTACATAGTTGCACAGCCATGTAGTAACACTGGGGTTGTGGTAACACTTACCTCTGTCTGCAGGTAGGTTGTCTGTCTGTGTAATATAGAGCAGAGCTACACTAGTTTGTCAGGATCCTCAATTTATGGATGTGGGTGGAGTTTAGCTATCAGCCAATCAACCCAGGGGGGGGGGTATTCCCTGCCCAGCCCACAAGCCGGTCCTGTGTTCTGAAGGAATCAGAGCTAAATGGGCCATGAATCGTTCTGGTGGATGAGGATTGGATTTCCAACACCGGCATGTCAGCTTGTTTGGTGTGATCAGATTCCATAGAACCATTCTGGGAGTTTCTCCTGGATTCTATTGTCACTACACATACAGTGTTATATGTACATTTACCCCAACATGTCTACAATCAGGAGGAATTATTTCCATCTCTCTGCAACTCATATTTTATTTTGTATTAGAGATAAAATAGATTCCTCTGATCTCTGATATAAATCAATGTCTGGCAGACAGTTCGGGGCCTTTTCACTGTATCAGCCTCGTCCCCTGCTTGGCTTGAAGATGAAATGACTAGGACTTCTCTTTGAGGCTCAGTGAGGTGACAATTTTATATCTACAAGGATGGGGGGATTTTATTGGCATCTAGGGGTCACTTCTGGTCTAGAGACTCGCTCTGTCCTTCCAGATTCTAATTGAGGACCATCTGTCTATGATTGGTCACTGAATCAAGAGAATATGGGGTCCTGTATGTCTTCTGGTCTGTTTGAGGTCCGAATTCAACCCAAAATTCAGGCTGACATTGGACCTGAAACGGTGAATGGAGATGAATGGAGACCCCCTGCCGTGAGCCACTGTGACCTCCAGTGTGACCCCAGCCAAAGTCTGATCTCTGATAGTCAGTGGAGGGGGGAGAGGATGAAAGCCAATAACAGCAAGTGACCCGAAGGACTATGCTGGGAACTCCCAGTGTAACCGGCCAATCAGAAGTTTGTCTTTGTATAACTTTCATCTAGGTGACATGTCTGGATCCCTCACATAGAAGATTTATACCAGAATCCTGCAGAATATTATATCATTTATAGGAAAATTCTCACCCCAGACTCTGTAGAGTACAGCCAGGTTCTCTGAGACCCTCACATAGAAGTTTTATTCCAGAGTCTTCCAGATTATTCCATGATAAATCCAGTGTGGTGAGGGATCGATTATTGATAAGAATGGATCGGAGATCATCACAGCCGGAGGAAGTCACACCACATCCAACCAACCTGCAGAGACAAATCCAGACACAATATTATATTATAAGATGAATATGAGGAATTATTCCCATTTAGTGAAAAGTAACATAACATCACTAGAGCGGAATATCAGGATATACAGAATGTTATACAGAGGAAAGATCTTGTTATTAGGGAAGCTGATAAAGATGAAGCTGTTGTAGTACTTATGTCTACACTAGGGCTGCAACTAACGATTATTTTCATAATAGATTATTTGGCGATTATTGTTTTGATTAATCGGTTAATAACCTTAAAAAAAAAGTGGGTCAAATTGACATTCATTTTCAACCACAGTGATGGGAAAATTTCGAAATAATAGAAAACTTCTTGGTCAAAGGAATTTTCAGTTTTTGTTTAGAAATGAAGTGAAAATTTCAAACAAACATTTTTCATTCAGCAAATGTAAAAAGATTTTTCATCTGAATATTCTCACCTGAAAATTGATCAGTGAGGCCAGCATAAGGCTCGGTACACACCTATGCAGCTTTTACCTTTGAACTGTTTCTGCAGTGCTTTTTGTTGTGCGTTTTGATTTTTGCACATGTGATTTTACTGCAATTTGCATTTTTTGGGACAGATTAAAAAACACAAATTGCTGCAAAAACGCATTACATTATTTTCTGCAGCTTCTCCATTGAAGTATATTGAACCAAAAAAGCACCATTTTACATTAAAAGTCCCTAACCCTTTCCAAATATGCAGCGGCTGAAAAAAGCACAGATGTGTCCCATAGGAAACCATGAAAATGAACTGTAGTGCGTTTCTGCAAAAATCACAAATAAACATATAGCTGTGAATAGGGATGAGCTTCGTGTTCGAGTCGAACGTACGTTCGACTCGAACATTGGCTGTTCGCCCGTTCGGCGAATTCCGAACGTTTTGGCCGTTCGCGTCAAAATTCGAGTGACGCGCGCGCGGACCACAATGCACTGCGTTGGCGCAGTGCATTGCTGTCCGATGATTGGCCAAGCATGCACTATGACCCCGCATGCTTGGCCAATCGCAGCGCCGGCAGCGAGGAGAGCCATGATTGGCCACAGGCAGGATGCCTGTGGCCAATCATAGCTCAGGCTGTGTAGTGCACGCCCCACACTATATAAGGCCGCCTTTAAGGCGGCCTCCTGTAGTGTGTTACTTTTCATCTGAAGCAGTGGGTGTTCTGTGTACCTTCAACACAGTACACACCAATCGTTTTTGGCTGATTTCCTATCTTGCTGCTGTGTAGTGGTTGTTGTCTGTGCCCTGACTGCAGTATACACCACTATATTCACCTCACCTATATAGCTAGTGATCTAGCTTTAACCACTTAACAACTGCCCATTGCCGATTAATGGCTTCAGGGCGGTTGTTTAACTCAGAGAGGCCGTTAATTAACGGCCTCCCAGAATTCTGCTCTCGCGTGCCCCGAGGTGTGCGCACTCGAGAGCATCCGTGACCGCCGGGACCATAGGACCCGGCGCATCACGGTAAACGGCCGCTCATAGCGGCCGTTTACCACGTGATTGCTCCGTCAAATGACGGAGTGATCACTTGGAAACAAACCGGCGTCATGTTATGACGCCTGTTCCTCCCTCCCCTTTCTGTACCGATCGGTACAGCGGAGGGGAAAGAGATCGGTGTCAGCAGCGATGTGGGCTGCATCTGCAGTGCCCACATCGCTGCTCACCGAATTTAACCCCTCAATTCCCTGCCAATACTCTGCAATACCAGTGCATACTCTGCAGTACCCTGCCATTACTCTGCAGTACCCCCCATTACTCTGCAGTAACCCCCATTACTCTGCAGTACCCCCCAATACTCTGCAGTACCCGCCATTACTCTGCAGTACCCCGCCATTACTCTGCAGTGCAGTACCCCGCCATTACTCTGCAGTGCAGTACCCCGTCATTACTCTGCAGTGCAGTACCCCGCCATTACTCTGCAGTGCAGTACCCCGTCATTACTCTGCAGTGCAGTACCCCGCCATTACTCTGCAGTGCAGTACCCCGCCATTACTCTGCAGTGCAGTACCCCGTCATTACTCTGCAGTGCAGTACCCCGCCATTACTCTGCAGTGCAGTACCCCGTCATTACTCTGCAGTGCAGTACCCCGCCATTACTCTGCAGTGCAGTACCCCGTCATTACTCTGCAGTGCAGTACCCCGCCATTACTCTGCAGTGCAGTACCCCGCCATTACTCTGCAGTGCAGTACCCCGTCATTACTCTGCAGTGCAGTACCCCGCCATTACTCTGCAGTGCAGTACCCCGCCATTACTCTGCAGTGCAGTACCCTGCTATTACTCTGCAGTACCCCCAATACTCTGCAGTACCCTGCTATTACTCTGCAGTACCCCCAATACTCTGCAGTACCCTGCTATTACTCTGTAGTACCCCGCCAATACCCCGCCAATACTCTGTAATACCCTGCCATAAATTGCCATACCCAGCCATACTCAGAGATACCCAGCCATACTCGGTGATACCCTGAAGTACCCAGCCATAGACGCCCCCCACCCCTCACCGCCCTCCGGTGCTTCTACCAACTCGCCAGTACGATCAAAGCCAGAATCTTTTTTTTTATTTTTTATGTCAGGCTTCCCAGCCTAGAGGTGAGATGTGGGGTCATATTGACCCCCCAGATTTCACTGTAAAGAGGACCTGTCACCCCATATTCCTATTACAAGGGATGTTTACATTTCTTGTAATAGGAATAAAAGTGATCAAAAATATATTTTTGGGAAAAAAAATGTCAAACTAAAATAAAGTAAAATGAACAATAAAAAAATAAAATAAAAATTAAAGCGCCCATGTCCCCATGTGCTCGCATGTGCCACACATGTGAGGTATCGCCGAGAATGTTAGAGCGAGAGCAATAATTCTAGTCCTAGACCTCCTCTGCAACTCAAAACATGTAACCAGTAAAAAAATATTTAAAGCGTCGCCTATGGGGATTTTTTAAGTAGCGACATTTGGCGCCATTCCACGGGCATGTGCAATTTTGAAGAGTGACATGTTTGATATCTATTTACTCAGCATAACTTCATCTTTCACTTTATGCAAACATTGGGCTAACAAGTGGTTAATAAAAGAGCTTGCAGTCAGTAGTGTTAGGAGATAGTGCGTGCTGTCTGCGTGCTCTGTACCCAGTACATGCCGCTATAATATAGGGCAGGCCCCTACTTTCAAACATCCAACTTACAAACATCTCCTTCTTGCAAACGCAAGGAGACAGCAGCAAGTGAGATGAAAAAAGATGGACGACAAAACAAATTATACAGGGGTGATAACCCTTCCCTATGTTTTCCAAAAAGCTTAAAAATATTTTTTTTGACTGGAGCTACACTTTAAAAATGTACCGGTTGAAAATGACAAACAGATTCAACTTAACACAACAAACCTACACAGTCCCTGTCTTGTTTGCATCGCCTGTATACTGCTGTTCTGAGTATATAGGGCCTGGGGGCCACACGCATTTCCTTTTTTTAATATGGGTACGGGGTTCCCCTTAATATGTGTACAAGACCCAAATAGGCTGGTAATGGGCGGGGAGGGCTACCCATGCCATTTTTCTGAATGATTTTCAACCATATTGCAGGAACCAGATATAACATTAAAACCGCAAGCAGTTTTAAATGGTGTTATTTCCGTTTAATGTCATTTTGTGCAGGGACTGTTCTAAACACGGGAAACACGTGGCACTTCACAGGCATACTATAGACACCCCCCAGGCACCATATTTAAAGGAATACTTCACTTTTTTTTTTCACTTTAATCGTCATTAAAATCAGTGCTCCCGCCAAAACGGTAGTTTTTAAAACTTTTTTTTGCAGTGACCCATGTCCCCTGAGGCAGGAGGCAGATCGCCAAACCCTTTTTAGCACACTATCTTGCATATTAGCTGTTAAAATTAGCATTTTCCAATTCGAACGTTCGAGTCCCATAGACTTCAATGGGGTTCTAACGTTCGTACCGAACGCGGGGGTCGTTCGCAAGTTCTGGTGCGAACCGAACCGGGGGGTGTTCGGCTCATCCCTAGCTGTGAACCAGGCCTAAGATGTTTAGTAACATAATGGGGTTAAAAAGACTAAAATTAGCCCTTTATAGTACAAAAAAAGTGTCATGGTTATGCAATAACCATTTGTCTGCTTACCTGTTTCATGTGTTCATCTCTATTTCATGTGTCCAGCCGACCCTCACCTCACTGCTTTTGTAATCCATCCTCTGGCATGACTCCACCCTACCTCCTATCAGAGAACTCTATATTAACCTGTGCACTGCAGGCCAACCCTGCTGATCAACCATTGTGTATTCCTTTGTGTGTTTAGCTTCCTTTTACCTGCCGTGTGCTCTTCTGTTGTTCCGTTACCGACTTTGGCGTGTCCTTGACTATCCCTGTTTGCCTGTGATCCTGACCTATTGGCATGTCCCTGACTATTCCTGTCTGCTTGTGGCCCCGACCTTGGCTTTATCCCTCACTATCCCTATCCTCCTGTTGCCTACTGTGGGTGCGAGCTGGGGGACCCTGGGGGTCACGACCTGGAGCCAGTTGCAGCCAAGTCCATCCTCACCACTAGAGGCTCTGGTGAACACCTGCTGGCTCTTAGCCCCTGTACACACGGTCGGAGATTTCGACAACCAAATTCGTCGGATTTTGCCCATCGGATCTTGTCCGAAACTTGCATACACACGGTCGGACTAAATTGTCGAAAAATCTGATCATTCAGAACGTGGTGACGTAATTTCGTTACGATGGGACTACGTTCAGGCTAGTAGCCAATAGCTTTGATGTAGGAATTTGATCTGAGCATGCATGGCACTTGGTCCGATCAAAATTCTCTACACATGATCAGAGTATGTCCGATCGAACCAGTTGGTCGGAAAATATTTCCAACAAGTTGGAAAATTGGGTCCGACGGATATTCCGACGGAATCAGTCCGATGCATACCACACACAGTCGGATTATCCAACGACACGGTCCGATAGGACACATTCCGACGGATTCTCCGACCGTGTGTACAAGGGCTTAGACTCCGCGCCCCAGGGAATCTTACGCTCTAACCTCGGTGGGATCTCCCGTCCGCAGCAGGCAGCCTTAGGGTCCACAACCTTGCGGTGCACTCCTGATCCCTACGGTGTGCATCTGTCACCTCGCCTCAAGGTGACCTGACAAAAAGCAGATAATCACTACTGGAAGGGGTTCATTTTTTTTTACTGTAGAACAGTGAAAGTAATATTTACAGTAGTGATTATATTGTTGTACTATAAAGGGCTCATTTTAGTTTTTTTTTAACCCCATTATGTTAATCGATTATGAAAATAGCAATTGATTATGAAATTAATCGATTAGTTGTCGATTAATCGATTAGTTGTTTCAGCCCTAGTCTACACAGTATAAAGAGGGGGTGCTGTGACAGCTCAGTCACCCCCTTATGTACCCGGTTATTAAGCAGGACCTCACACAGTGTCTCATACAGGGGCTTCTGAAATTGATAGATAAAAGGAAAGGATCTGATGGTGGATAACCCAGTGACCCCAATATTCCACCACCTTCCTAAAGTCCACTAATCAGGAGTTCCCATTGAAGATCACTGGATTGTGGCAGGAATAGGATCCCTTATAGAGAATGTAGGGGGGAGGGGTGGATATACATTTCCAGCCTTTAGTGCTGAGACTTGTAAAAAGAGCACTTTTTACAATTTGGCACTGCGCTGCTTTATCTGGTCGTGTAACGCTGTACACAAAGCAAATGTGCGTCCTTTTTTCCTACAAATAGAGCTTTATTTTGGTGGTATTTTATCACCTCTGGGATTTTTATTTTTTTGCAATATAAATGAAAAAAAGATTGAAAATGTTGAAAAAAAAATATTTCTATGTTTTGTTATAAAAAAATCCAATAAACATAATTTTAGTCATACATTTAGGCCAAAATGTGTTCAGCCACATGTCTCAGCTAAAAAATTCTCAATAAGCGTATATTTGTTGGTTTGCACAAAAGTTATAGTATCTACAAACTAGGGTACATTTACTGGAATTTACACAGCTTTTAGTTTATTACTGACTATCTCATTTCTTGAGGTGCTAAAATGACAGGGCAGTACAAACCCCCCAAATTACCCCTTTGTGGAAAGTAGACACCCCAATATATCTGCCGAGAGGCATGGTGAGTATTTTGCAAATCTCCCTTTTTGTCACAAAGTTTGAAAATGTAAAAAATTGAAAATCTATTCTTTTAACCACTTCAGCCTCGGACCAATAAACACCTTAAGGACCAGAGGTCTTTTTACAATTTCGCACTGCGCTGTTTTAACTGGTAATTGCGCAGTCATGCAATATTGCACCCAAACGAAATTTGCGTCCTTTTCTTCCCACAAATAGAGCTTTCTTTTGATGGTATTTGATTGCCTCTGCGATTTTTATTTTTTGCGATATAAATGGAAAAAGAGCGAAAATTTTGAAAAAAAATGATATTTTCTTCTTTTTGTTATAAGAAAAATCGAATAAACTAAATTTTAGTCATACATTGAGGGCAAAATTTATTCAGCCACATGTCTTTAGTAAAAAAAATGTCAATAAGCCTATATTTTTTGGTTTGCGCAAAAGTTATAGCGTCTACAAACTAGAGTACATTTTCTGGAATTTACACAGCTTTTAATTTATGACTGCCCATCTCATTTCTTGAGGTGCTAAAATTGTAGGGCAGTACAAACCCCCCCAAATGACCCCATTTTGGAAAGTAGACACCCCAAGGAAACTGCTGATGGGTATGTTGAGCCCTTTTTTTTTGTCCTAAGGTATTGAATACCTTTTTTGTCCTAAGGGATTGAATAATGACAAAAAAAAAAAAAAAAATTACAAAAAGTTGTCACTAAATGATAAATTGCTCACACATGCCATAGTTATATGTGGAATTGCACCCCAAAATATATTTCGCTACTTCTCCCGAGTACGGGGATACCACATGTGTGGGACTTTTTGGGAGTCTAGTCGCGCACGGCACCCCGAAAACCAATCACCACCTTCAGGATTTCTAAGGGTGCAAATTTTTGATTTCACCCCTCACTACCTATCACAGTTTCGAAGGCCATAAAATGCCAAAATAGCACAAAACCCCCCAAAATGACCCCATTTTGGAAAGTAGACACCCCAAGCTATTTACTGAGAGGCATGTTGAGTCCATGGAATATTTTATATTTTGCCACAAGTTGCGGGAATATTACAAACTTTTTTTTTTTTTTGCACAAAGTTGTCACTAAATGATATATTGCTCACACATGCTATGGGCATATGTGAAATGACACCCCAAAATACATTCTGCTGCTTCTCCTGAGTACAGGGATACCACATGTGTGGGACTTTTTGGGAGCCTAGCCGCGTACGGGACCCAGAAATCCAAGCACCGCCTTCAGGATTTCTAAGGGCATAATTTTTTTATTTTACTCCTCACTACCTATCACAGTTTTGAAGGCCATAAAATGCCAAGATGGCACAAACCCCCCCCCCCCCAAATTACCCCCCCCCAAATTACCCCAAATTACTTTCACTGGAAAGTAGACACCCCAAGCTATTTACTGAGAGTCATGTTGTCTGAACGAAAAAAAGAGATTGATCGGTGGGTATGCCCACCATTAGAATAACTCCCTTCATCCACCCACTTCTAATGATGGACATACATGCACCATTTATGCACCCCCCCCCCAAATGACCCCATTTTGGAAAGTAGACACCCCAAGCTATTTGCTGAGGGGCATGTTGAGACCATTGAATATTTTTTTTTTGTTCCAAGGGATTGAATAATTACAAAAAATAAAAATATTTATTTTTTTTACAAAAAGTTGTCACTAAATTATATATTGCTCACACATGCCATGGTTATATGTGGAATTGCACCCCAAAATACATTTTGCTGCTTCTCCTGAGTACGGGGATACCACATGTGTGGGACTTTTTGGGAGCCTAGCTGCGTACGGGGCCCCAAAAACCAATCGCCACCTTCTGGATCTCTAAGGGCGCAAATTTTTTATTTCACTCCTCACTACCTATTACAGTTTCGAAGGCCATAAAATGCCAAAATAGCACAAACCCCCCCCCCCCAATTACCCCCCCCAAATTACCCCAAATTACTTTCACTGGAAAGTAGACACCCCAAGCTATTTACTGAGAGTCATGTTGTCTGAACGAAAAAAAAGAGATTGATCGGTGGGTATGCCCACCATTAGAATAACTCCCTTCATCCATCCACTTCTAATGATGGACATACATGCACCATTTATATATGCCGAAGCATGGGGGCATCCTCCCGCAAAAAAGTTATGCCGCGTACATACGTTCAAACTTTTCCACGGGCAAGCCCTCCGTCGGAATTTTGACCGTATGTACGCGGCATTAGGAGCAAAATCGCTCCTCCACCCCTTATGCCCCCATGCTTCGGCATATATGCTCTTTTTTAACTGTGGTGGTGAAATCACCTCCTACAGCACTGGAGTCGCGGCTTTATGTATCGTGGGAGCAAACGCTGTTGCTGTCAAGATAAATAAATCCACGCTGCAGCTGAATGGCGTACCTGAAAACATGAAAAATGGTTAACAATAACACAGTAAACAGTAAAGTATAAAAAATTAGAGAGAAGAGAGAGAGAGAGAGAGAGAGAACAATAAAACGACAACTATTTTTGGTTTTTATATGTTATATTTTTTTGGTTTTTTATTTTACTTTTTTTTTTTTATACACTTTTTTTTGAACTGTAAACTGTAACGGTTCGGGTCTCTCCAAATGCGATGGCATCTTGGGAGACTCTGTGTTAGTGTGCCTAGCCTGTGAAATGCTGTACCCTACGCTAATACTTCACTAGTGTGTGGTAGCGTTCAAAACACTCACCCTGACAAAGACCAGAATTGCCAGGACAGCGTGGACAATAAGAACGGGTGTCACGCCTAAATCCGCGCTTGGTACAGACACGACATCTTTTTTGGGGGGTTCGTTGGGTAGGGGTACTCGGGAGGACATAAGTATAATGCCTCTCATGCAGCCGGCTTACTGCATTTGGTTGGGAATGGTGAGGTGCAGAACCCTCTGGATACAGAAGCTCTGTGACAACCTCTCTTTGGAAGAAAAGAAAGGTTAAAGTCCCGCCTGAAGTTTTGTATAGCACAAAAGCATTCAGCAAAGCCAATTGAAATAAGTAAGCATACACTTTTTTGTACCAGTGTCTGGCCTTACGGGAAGCTAGATACGGCGCCAACATCTGGTCATTGAGGTCCACCCCTCCCATATTTTTGTTATATTCGTGGACACAGAGGGGTTTCTCCACAATACCAGTCGCAATAGAAATTTGGACCGTCATGTCTGCATGAAGGGAGGTAAGAACGAAAACATTCTTATTATCCCTCCACTTCATAGCGAGCAAATTATTACACCGATAGCAGGCTCTCTCCCCCAGCCTAAGACGGGAATCTACAAGCCGCTGGGGAAAGCCACGGCGATTAGGTCGCACGGTGCCACATGCTCCAATCTGATGATCAAATAAATGACTAAACAGTGGCATGCTGGTGTAATAGTTGTCCACGTACAAGTGGTACCCCTTTCCGAATAAGGGTGACACCAATTTCCACACTATCTTGACAGCGCTTCCTATGTAATCAGGGCAGTTCTCCGGCTCTACGTAACTATCTTTACCCTCATAAACCATAAAGCTCCATGCATAGCCTGTGGCCCTGTCACAGCACTTATAGAGCTTGACCCCATATCTGGTACGCTTGTTGGGAATGTACTGTTTGAATGACAAGCGACCAGTAAACTTAACCAGGGACTCATCAACGCAGACAACTTTTTGGGGAGTAAACAAGTCTGCAAAACGTTGGTTGAAGTGGTTTATGAGGGGCCGAATTTTGTAGAGCCGATCGTATTCAGGGTCTCCACGTGGACGACAAAGTTCATTGTCACTGAAGTGCAAGAACCGCAAGATCTGCTCGTATCGTTTCCTGGACATGGAGTTAGAGAACACGGGCATGTGTTCAGCCGGATGCGTGGACCAATAAGCTTGCATCCTCATGAATATATGTGTGCCCATGTTGAGGGAAAGGCCCAGAAAGGTCTTAAATTCGGAAACCGTAACTGTTTTCCAATCTCTGGCAAGAGATGGCAACTGGGGATTAGCGGCGATGTGTTGACCAGCATATAAATTGGTTTGGTCCACAATAGATCTATAGAGATCTTCTGTGAAATACAGAGAATAAAAATCGAGTGGCGTAAAATCATCTGTATCCACCTGAATACCGGGTTGGGCAGTGAATGGGGGAAGTACTGGTGCTGCAGAAGTGGTGGGCACCCAATCAGGACTGGCGAATTCTGCAGGAAGGGCACTATGGGAACGACGGGCCTGTCTTCGTCTTCTTCTTGGTGGCAGCGGGACACTACTTGTGCTTGCCACCTCGCCAGCTTGAACTGCACTTATGGGACTCGCCACGTCACCACGTGACACTGCAGTGCTGGATGTACGTCCAGGGTGTACTAGGCCGCTGGTGCTTGCCAGTTCACCAAAAGGATGAGCGGCGCTAGTACTGGCTCTATACTCCATACGAGGGACTTGCAGTTCCTGC
Organism: Lithobates pipiens; assembly: GCF_037356315.1. Classification (NCBI taxonomy): domain Eukaryota; kingdom Metazoa; phylum Chordata; class Amphibia; order Anura; family Ranidae; genus Lithobates; species Lithobates pipiens. The sequence goes on along the minus strand of NW_027507903.1, from coordinate 651,537,708 downwards.
ACCTTAACAACATCAGAAAATCGGGGTCGGGTACGCCTGACGTTAGCAGGGACCTCTTCTTCGTCGTCAGAGCTATCTGACATGGAGGCGCTGTCCTCTACAGGATCGTATTCTGAGCCTGAATCTGACAGATCAGTGTCTTCCTCTTCACTATCTGTCATGCTCAGAAACGTGTAGGCCTCTTCACTAGTGTACCTTCGCTTTGCCATTTTGGGCTCTAAATTTAGGGGTACAGTAGTGAGACTCACAGGTAAAAAAGCACCTAGCCTGTCAGCGACTGTATAAAACGCTACAAAAAAAACTGTTAGCGATCGCAGGGATCAGGCCTGACTCTGCGAACGCTGCAGTTATGAGTGTTGTGTTTTGTAAGTGACAGTGATCGATCGATACTGCACTTGGGTGGGCTGGGCTGGGCTGGGCTGGGCAGAGGGGCAAAACGCAGGTGCTAGCAGGTATCTGGATTGATCCTGCTAACAATGCGTTTTTTTAGAACCCTAAATTGCTGGTCACGCTAGTATAGATCTGATCAGATCAGATATTGATCTGTTCGGATACTATACCACTAAGGGAGGTGTATGCTTTGCGCGTGGGTGTTAGCGGTACTGGCACTAACCTAGCACTGCCTGGGGCGACGCAAACCCTTTCTGACCCTAAAACCAAATTTATATCACCCACCGGGTGATCAGGGGGTTAAACCTTTATTAGGTAATAAATGGCGGGTGCCCTGATGCTATAAAAAGCGAACTACCTAACCAGCGTCACCCGTAACACTTATACGGTGATCACTGGTGAAAGGGTTAACTAAGGGCAATCAGGGGTTAAAACCTTTATTGGGTATTTATATGGGGGTACCTGAAGCTTTATAAAAACCTGACGGGGAACCTAAATAACTAAATAACTAACTGGCTAACCAGCGTCACCAGTGACACTTATGCAGCGATCGCTGGTGAAAGGGTTAACTCTAGGGGCAATCAAGGGGTTAAAACCTTTATTAGGTTATATATCGGGGTACCTAACGCTATAAAAACCTGGCGTTGAACCTAAAAAAAAAACTAGCTTCCTAGCGGGACCAGTGATACTATTGCAGCGATCAGAAAAACGATCGCTTAGTGACACTGGTAAAAGGGGGTGAAAGGGTTAACTGGGAGGGCAATCAAGGGGTTAAACCTTTATTAGGGGGGGTAGGGGGCTACCCTGGAACTAAAGGGGCCTAACACTAGCTGCCCTGACACTTTTTACAGTCACAACTGACACTAAATGTAGTGATCAATAAATAAATGAACACTGCATTAGTGACACTGTGACTGGGGGGGGCGGGGGGCCGATCGGGGGGTGACTGGGGTGAAATGTGTGCCTATGTGTACCTATGTGTGAGTGGACTGTTGGTGCACTTACTTGGACGTCTTCACTCCTCGCTGTCCGGTTCAAAAAGACCGCCACGAGGAGTGTGACATCACTTCCTCCTCCTGTGTTTACATTTTCACAGGGGAGGAAGTTCGTCACTGGCCAGGAGCGATCGAGAGGGGATGGTCAGAAACCAACGGCCATCCCCTCATCGCGGATCGCTCCGGCAGCGAAAGGGACCGCCGTATCCAGCGGGAGGGGGTCCGATCGGACCCCCCACCCGCTGGAAGGCAGGCACGTACAGCTACGTGCTTGTGCCTGCCTGTGCCATTGTGATGACGTATAAATGGCAATACGGCGGTCCTTAAGTGGTTAAAGACTGTACATTTATGTATCCATACATTGAGATTCTGTGTGGACTTTTTATGTCTGTTTATATGTTGTTTTTAAAAATTTTTTTTTAACCACCTCAATACCGGGCACTTAAACACCTTCCTGCCCAGACCAATTTTGAACTTTCAGCACTGTCGCAATTTGAATGACAAGTGCGCAGTCATGCTACACTGTACCCAAATGAAATTTATATAATTTCTTTCCCATAAATAGAGCTTTCTTTTGGTGGTATTTGATCACCTCTACAGTTTTTATTTTTTGCTAAACAAATAAAAAAAGACCGAAAATTTTGAAAAAAAATATTTTTTTTGTTTCAGTATCAAAACGTTGTAAATAAGTAAGTTTTCTCCTTCACTGATGGGTACTGGTGGGACGGCACTGAGGGGCACTGATATGTGGCACTGATATGTGGCACTGAAAGGCGGCACGGATGGACACTGATAGGTGGCACAAATTGGCACTGATAGCTGGCATGGATTGGCATGGATAGCTGGCATGGATTGGCATGGATAGGTGGCACGAATGGGCATGGATAGGTGGCACAGATGGGCATGGCTAGGCAGCACAGATGGGCATGGATGGGCACTGATAGGCAGCACGGATGGCGAGTGAGGAAAAGCCGATCACTGGCTCTTCCTATTTACACTGTGATCAGCCGTGATTGGACATGGCTGATCACGTGGTAAAGAGTCTCCGTCGGGGTGTCTACTTTCCAAAATGGGGCCCGGCTTGTCTCACTCTGCTGCTGATCCTGCATCACCCAGCTCACCAGATCACTGACCTGCATCTGCCAACCACATTCCGGTCTTCCCTGGTGATCCATCATCCACCCATCTGTGCCAGCTACCACAGATCTCACAGGCACTCTTACCTCGCTGTACTCTCAAGGCTACTGTCCCAACTCCAGTGTCTCCTGAGCCAGGGCTGTAAGAGAGGTCTCCTCCTACAAGTCAGGCTGTATGATAAGGTACATAACAGTATCAAACAGCCATGTCTGAGCCTGCAGGAGGAACCACACAGGTGATGGAGGTTTGTCAGCACCTCACAGCTCTCACAGAGGCCATGAAATCCTTACAGGAGGGTTACGTTAAGCTGAAAGAACGGGCACAGAATTTAACAGTTCCTACTAATGCAGCTTCTGCATCCTCTGCTGCACCTACACAGACTGATGCCACCACCACAACCCAGAGCCCCCACTCCAGAGATATTTGCAGAGGAACAAACTAAATTGCGGGCTTTCCGAAACGCATGTCAGCTTTATTTTGCTCTGTAACCCCAGATTTTTTCATTAAAATCCACCAAGGTGGGATTTTTTTTAAATCAAAAAAAGGTTTATTGTGCAAAAACAAATACAAATACAGTCAGTTGCATAACTATTGCAGCAATATAATCGGGTGTAGTCATTATAATTAGTATTATCATTATAATACAACTTCGAGGTATAAACAGTTGTATGAAATCAATTCACTGTACCAATATATTATTATTGATTTCGGTGGTGCTGCATAAATTGACAACAACATTTACCATTGAACTTGTATTATGGGAAATATTGTAAAGCATTGAACCTGTAACAGTAGATAGGTAAGAGGGAGAACAAATATCATCCGTTTCAAGGCACATAGGGACAGAATAGAATATTACCCTCAATTAGGGATGAGCTTCGTGTTCGAGTCGAACATCGGCTGTTCGCCCGTTCAACGAATTCTGAACGTTATGGGCCGTTCGCGCCAAATTCGTGTGGCGCTCACGGCCCACAATGCACTGCACTCAGGCTGTGTAGTACACGCCCCACACTATATAAGGCCGCCAGCGCGGCGGCCTTGTGTAGTGTGTTGGCGTCTGAAGTAGTTAGTGGGTGTTCTGTGTACCTTCAACACAGTATACACCGATCGTTATCGGCTGATTTTCGATCTTGCTCTTCTGTAGTGGTTGTTGTCTGCGTGCCCTGACCGCAGTATACACCGCTATATTCACCTCACCTATATAGCTAGTGATCTATCTTTTATAATAGAGCTTGCAGTCAGTAGTGTTAGGAGCTTGTGCGTGCTGTCTGCGTGCTCTGTACCCAGTACACACCGCTATATCCACCTACATACAGTAGCTCTTCTCTATTTGAGCCCACTTGCCATCTGCATGAGTTATTGGAAGTTGTGTGTGCCTCCAGCACAGCACAGTATACATCTGTATATACCCCTTTATCTCTGGTGTTCTATAATAAAGGCATCTGCAGGAGTTAGTGGGTTTTCTGTGCCTCCAGCACAATATACACCTTTATCTACCCTTTATTGCTGTTTTCTAATAGAGCCATCTGCAGGGCTTAGTGGGTGTTGTGCGACTCCATTACAGTATACCCCTTTATCTCTGGTGTTCTATAATAAAGGCATCTGCAGGAGTTAGTGGGTGTTGTGTGCCTCCAGCACAATATACACTACCCAACTGCTGTTTTACCCAACTCCCTTCAGGCCATTACCATGTCTGGAAGGCCAGCAAGGAGAGGCAGACAGGCGTGAGCCGATAAAAGAGGGCAAGCTGGCTCTGTGTCTAAAGACAACAGTGCTGGTCGTGGACGCGGTGCATCGTCATCATCAGCACGTGGCCATGGGACACGCTTTTCGGCAGCTGGACATGTTGAGCCGCAACATGCCAATGACTTGGTAGAGTGGATGACCAAGCCCTCTTCATCCTCCTCATCCTCTCTCACCCAGGCTCAGGGAGCTAGCAAAGAAGCTGCCAACGCATCGTCTTCCCTCCTCTCAATGTCATCATCAGTAACTCCTTCCCTAGACCCACCACGTCCTCCTGAGGAGTCTCCTGAACTCTTTGAGCACAGAGTTGGGTACATGCTCCAGGAGGATGCCCAGTGTTTTGTAGGCTCTGATGATGATACTCAGCTAGAGGAAGGCAGTAGCATGAATGCAGAGAGAGGGGATGCTCAAGAAGGACAGCAATCTGGCAGTCATGTTCCACAAGCTGCAGCATACTGCCAGGTTTGCTACAGCGATGAAGAGGGAGGGGATGATGAGGGCACTGACTCCACGTGGGTGCCTGGTAGGAGAGAGGAGGAGGAGGAGGAGGCACATGTCCAACGAGGCAGGATGCCCTCCGGGGGCAGCTTAGGGGCAGCACACCAACTGAATCACACCGCAGAGCTCCACCTGTGCAGGGCGCTGCCTCTGTGCATTATTCTAAAAGTTTTTTGGTGTGGGCCTTTTTTTTGAGACGAGTGCATCGGATCGCACCGCTGCTATTTGCAACATATGTCTCAAGCGTATCTCGCGTGGCCAAAACATCAGCCACTTGGGCACCACATGCTTGACCAGACATATGTTGACCTGTCATGCAGCTCGTTGGCAAGCGTACCTCAACGACCCACACCAAAGAACAAAGCGGACCTCTCCTTGCTCCTCATCAGCTGGCATCTCCAACCCCACTAGACCTTCAGTCCTCTCTGAAACCTGCTCTGAGAGGAATGAAGGTGTAGAATTAGGTGTGTCACAGCCAAGTGCTTCCGGGCACTCTGCTAGCAGTACACCCACGTCCGATTATAGCAGGCAAATGTCCCTGCCCCAGCTGCTGGACCGGCGAAAGAAGTTCACTCCCAGCCATCCACATGCCCAGCGGTTGAATGCTAGCTTGGCTAAATTGCTAGCACTGCAAGTGCTGCCTTTTCAGTTGGTAGACTCGGCCCCCTTCCGTGAGTTTGTACAATGTGCGGTTCCTCAGTGGCAGATCCCCAAACGCCACTTTTTCTCACGGAAGGCGATTCCGTCTCTCTACCGGCATGTGGAAGGCAATGTCCTTGCCTCGCTGGACAGGGCGGTCAGCGGTAAGGTGCATATTACCGCTGACTCATGGTCCAGCAGGCATGGACAGGGACGTTACCTGTCTTTCACGGCCCATTGGGTCACTCTTCTGGCAGCTGGGAAGGATGCAGCACAAGGTGCAGTAGTGTTGGAGGTTGTTCCGCCACAACGCCTCCAAAATGCTACTATTGGTTGTGACACACCTCTCTCCTCCACCCCCTCCTCTTCTTCCTCCATGGCCTCTTCCAGTGCTCTGTCCTCAGAACCAGCGGTGCTCCGTAGGCGTTCCAGGGGCTACACAAGTACGCAGGCAAAACGATGCCATGCCGTGCTTGCGCTGGTTTGTTTGGGGGACAGGAGCCACACTGGGGCAAATGTTTTGTCAGTTCTGCAGGGGCAGGCCGAGAGGTGGTTAACGCCATGCCAGCTTAAGCCAGGAATGGTGGTTTGCGACAATGGCACCAACCTCCTGTCCGCCCTTCGACAGGGACAACTGACCCATGTGCCCTGTGTGGCTCACGTCCTTAACCTGGTGGTGCAGCGGTTCTTGGGCAGGTACCCAGGCTTACAGGATGTCCTGAAGCAGGCCAGGAAAGTCTGTGTGCATTTCTGACAATCATTTAATGCCTGTGCTCGGCTGGCTGAGCTCCAAAAAGGAGTTGACCCTGCCCAAGAACCGCCTTATATGTGACATGCCCACCAGGTGGAACTCAATGTTGGCCATGCTGCAGCGGCTGCACACGCAGCAGAGGGCCATCAATGAGTACCTGTGCGACTACGGCACCAGGACAGGGTCAGGGGAGCTCGGTCTTTTCTCACCACGCCAGTGGGGCATGATCAGGGATGCATGCACTGTCCTGTCACCATTTGAGGAGGCCACAAGGATGGTGAGCAGTGACAGTGCATGCATCAGTGACACTGTACTTCTTGTCCACCTCTTGGAGCATACGCTGCATGGATTAATGGACAGGGCACTTGAGGCAGAACAGAGGCAGGAAGAGGAGGACTTCCTTGCCTCTCAAGGCCCCCTTTATCCAGACAGTGTTCCTGCTGTGCCACCCATCACACAGGAAGAGGATGGGGAGGAGGAAGGAGGAGGAGGTTGATTGTGTCAGCATGGAGGTGGAGGCTGGCACTCAGCAGCAGCAGCAGCAGCAGTCTTGTAGGGATGATTTACAGTCCCAAGAAACCCATAGACTTGTACATGGCTGGGAGGAGGTAGCTGCGGGTCATGTTGTCCTTAGTGACCCAGAGGACTCCGGACCGAATGCCTCAGCTAACCTACGCTGCATGGCCTCCCTGATCCTGCAAAGCCTGCGGAAGGATCCTCGTATTCTTTGGATCAAGGAGAGGGACCATTACTGGCTGGCCACTCACCTTGATCCACCGTAAAAGGGTAAGGTTGCCGACCTTATCTTGCCGTCGCAGAGGGAGCAGAGGATGATGACATCTCCGGGAGGCCTTGCATAAAGGTCTGTGCAACACGTTTCCAGAGTCTGGGAGGTTACAAACTCCTGGTCCTGGACAACGTGTTGCTGAGGCATCGGTCAGAAGGACAGCAAACACCAGATAACCAATAATACTATGATATTAGATCCCCCTAAATCTAGTACAACATCTTTGCTCTCCTCTTCCAGTATAGCTCTATCGTCTCCTTTGCCTAATATCCCACCCCTGATATCAAATATTAAAGTTCCCCCCCAAAAAAGCAAAAAAAGCTATAAAAGTGTTAATAGTATGCCAAGTCATACCACCAGTACACTAGTAACCAACAACCCTGCAGTTGTGGAACCAACAACTATATCCACCACAAATATGGTTATTACTGATTTTATTGATCAAATTAGTATATCAATACAATCATCCCCAGAACGTATAGGACTACTCTCATCTGATACATCTCCAGTTACCTTTGGAGGCCCTATGACGTCTATCCCAGTTTCTTTTTTAGTGCAGACCCCCCTTCTCAATCCCTCTCCAATAACATCAAAAAGAAAACATGTAGAAGAGGTAAGAGAGGGGGGAAACACAAATCACAATCTACCTCGCCCCGAAAAACTTTGGAAACTGTAAAAATGTACAATTTATCTTCTTCCATTCTTAATTTACAAGAACTCATATTATTATCTAGAGGCCTCAACTTTGCTCCTACGACATACCCCAATTCTTTCACCATTTTTAAAGATTTTAATAAATTTATTCGGAATTTAACCCTTAAGAGACACTATAAAATGAAACCCATTCCCAATGCCAGTACCACTCCTATAGAGACAGATAGTTCCACGAACACTCTTGCTGAACAGCATGCATTCCAGGATCTTTGTGACCTATGGAACTCAGAAGATTCTGATGACCTTTCCATGTGGTCTCAATATTCCCAGCCCATTCTTCCTATAATCCATACTCCTTTTAGGCCCAAATCGATCTTCAATCCTACCCAATCTAAAGGCCCCTATCTATCCACATTTTATCAAGTAGTCTTTCAAGAACTTACAGACCTTTGTGCATCCAAATCCTCTAAGCCTCACAATCTTAGCCCCCTGGAACGCCAGGCATTGAAATCCCTCAAAAACAACAAGAATCTTATCATAAGACCAGCAGATAAAGGGGGAGGGATAGTGATACAAGATAAAGTGGATTATATGAGTGAGGCACACCGACTACTTTCTGGTAACAAAACTTATGAAAAACTCAAAGCTGATCCATTACCAAGGTTCATGGAAGAATCCAAGGCTATTGTTACCCAAGCATTCTTGGAAGGTACCTTGAGTAAAACTGAAGCCGCCTTTTTCAAAAAATCATTTTATCAAGTACCCTACTTGTACCACCTCCCCAAATTTACAAAGATGCCAATAATCACCACCAGCTATTCACTCCATATAGATCCTTTTCTACAACCTCTGGCTCAAGGCCTCCCGTCTTATATTCGAGATGGGACCCACTTAATAGAACTGCTTAGTCGCTATACCTGGGAACCAACATATATGTGGGTATCATTGGATGTATGCTCGTTATACACCTCAATACCCCATAATGTTGGCCTCCAGGCAGTTGCCCATTTCCTTCAGAACGATTCCCCTCTAAATGTACAACAAATCAACTTTATTCTTCTTGCCACTCACTTTTGTTTGGAGCACAACTATTTCACTTTTGATGGAGATTATTATTTGCAAAAACAAGGCACAGCTATGGGGGCTAATTTTGCCCACAGCTATGCCAATCTTACGATGGGACTATGGGAGACCAGGTGTCTATCGGCTGACAACCCCTTTTTGGAACACCTGGTCTTCTATGGTCGTTACATCGATGATATCATTGTCATTTGGGATGGCCCTGCAACCTTGGTAGAAGATTTTGTCCCGTATTGCAATAAGAATACTTTTGGGCTAACATTTACCTGTGTCAAGAATCCGGACTCCATATGCTTTCTTGACTTGGAATTATCTCATCTAGACCACACTATTACAGCTAAAAACTATACAAAGCCCACAGCAGGAAATTATTTTCTACATTATTCGAGTTGCCACCACCCTAGGTGGAAAAATAATGTACCTAAAAGTCAGTTCCATTGCCTGAGATGGACTTGCACTAGACTAGAAGATTACACCTCTCAAAGTACACTACTAAAGAAAAAATTCCAAGACGAAGGTTATCCTCCTCAACTTATTGAGGATGCCTGTAATTCATACCCAAGCGAAAATGTGCCTGTATCTAAAAAACAGCTTCCTGAAACTACCACTCGTTTTATCACTCAGTACCACTTTAGTTTTAAAAAATTGGAAAATATTATCAAAAAACACTGGTCCATTCTCAAAAAAAATCCTCACTTATCTCAATGTATATCAGATAAACCGAAGTTTGCCTACCGCAGGGCCCCGAGCATCAAAAGTAAGATAGCCCCCAGTAAAACTAAATTTTCTACTTCATGGAAAAATCATACGATGAAACAACTTACATTAATTCCATTGTTAGGAACGTTTCAATGTAAAAAAGCTCTTTGCCTTACTTGTCAAAATGTTACCCATGGTAAGAAATCATTCACACATAAAGACCTTCACCCTTAATTCTTTTTTACAATTGCTCCACTCCATATGTGGTTTATTGTATCTCCTGTCCTTGCGGTCTGTTGTATGTGGGTGTAACCATCAGGGCCCTCTGAGGTAGGTTTGGTGAACACCGGCGTGCGGTCGAGGTTGCAAATCCCAAATACAGTGTCGCATGACACTTTGAAACGCACCATCAAAAAAATACTACTGATTTGAATGTCTGGATAATTGAAGCAATATCTGAAAAATTCACTCCGGCAGAGAGATTCCAACGCCTCTGCAAACAAGAAACATACTGGATATCCTCTTTAAATACTTTGACACCACATGGATTAAACAAAGAGATTGAAGTTCATACGGTTCTCTAATACCTTCCCCTCATAGTGTTTCCCAATTCCGAACGGATCAGACTACACACACAGTCTCCTTCCTTTTCATACTTTATAATATAGTACATTATATTTTATACTTTAGAACTCCCTGGAGTTCTAGTCTTACCTCCGTTGTACTAGTATATCTATCGCATATCTATTACCATTTTCCATCATTATTTCAACTATCCATCACAAAATAGTCTCCACTTTTTCGTTATTCACTTTTATTTTCACTCTTACTGTTTTTATCTTCATGGTTATTTTTATTTTCAGGTTTTTTTTTTTTTGGTTTTTTTTAAAACACATTTTATTTTGAAAAATAGATCAAGAAATACAGACGAACAGGCATTTCCAACAACAGGTAGGATACAAAATCGGCCTAGTTACATAGTAATAAAATATTCACAACACGGGAATATCTCGCAATGTACAGGACCAGAACTGTGTGTAAAACGAAGCCAATTAGGTGCGTGTGCGGAGTACTGGTGGGTTGCAAATCATCAGAAGTGGTCCAAATCGTAATACTCTATGAAGAGTTGCCCCTAGGCTTATAAAGGGGCCAATGCAAAGGAGGGACAAGGGGCCAATAGCAATGTAAAGTGGGTCAATCTTCGCGGGGACAAGGGGTCAGAGCGTGTTATGAGACATCGCTAGGGAGACCCCTAAAGGGGTCTACCTAGAGTAGGGAAAGTGACTCGTGGTTGGAGGCATGTGGTATTCGTAAGAGATCGCAGGTGTGAACGTCTGCAATGAGGTGGTCAGGTAGCGGACTGGGATGGGGGGATGGGGCAGGGGGGGAGGAGAGACGAGGGTGGAGGAAAGAGAGATATAGAGACAGAGAGGGAGAGGGAAAAGGGGAGGAAAGGGGAAGGGGGGGTGGGAGGAGGAAGGCAAAAAGGGGATCAAGTGAAAGGGGGGAAATCCCCCTTCCCTATAACCCCTCCCCCCCGAAGTAGAGTAATGGATATGTAGCTTGAATTTATATCCTTCTCTCAGAAACTGTACCATAAAGCTCGATGGTAGAAAGATAGGTTAGGCCCTGTAAGGCCAAGGTCGTAAAACTGTGGACCTGATGTCATTAGATGTACACTTCTGCGTAGGCAGTGGTGGTCTGAAAGTGTTTCCAACAGGCCCATTTCGTGCTAAATTTCGAGGGGGTGTCCTTGGAAATATGGATCAATTCTTCCATTTCGGCTGTTTTGTTGATTCTGGTAAACCATTCTTTAATGGAGGGGACTCTGGGCGACCCCCAGTGGATCGGGATACATTGTTTGGCCGCATTGAGCATATGCATCGCCAGGGAACCATGGTAGGCTCGTTTAGATAAAGGTGAAAGGTGGAGAAGGCATTGGGACGGGGAGGGTTCAATGTTGTAAGTGGTAATTTGGGAGGTGATTCTACATACTTCTCTCCAGTAGTCCTGAAGGAGGTTACAGGACCACCAAATATGCAGCGGTGTACCCTTTTCTAGGAGGCATCTCCAGCAGATGTCGGTGGTGTTAGGGGTGAATTTATGTATGAGAGAGGGGGTGCGGTACCACCTCGATTGGATCTTGTAATTATTCTCTTGGGTGCTAACATTGGTGGAGCCTCTGTGGATAATCTGGAAAATGGTGCTCCATTGTTCGTCAGTTATGGACAGGGAAAGATCTTCCTCCCAGCGCTTGCAAGCCAAGGTGGACCCGGGTTGTTCCCCATCCCATAGCATGCTGTGGGTGAGGGCTATGACATGTCTTTGGGGGGTTGTTTGGGTACAAAGTTGTTCAAAAGGAGATAGAGGTCTGGAGCATTGGGAGTCCCTGTTTAAGGATTGCAGAAAAAATGCAATTAAAAGGTAAGTCCAAGGTGGAATGGGTGGTCTATCTACGGTGCTGGCAAGAATCGGGGCGGAGATTAGTTTACCTCTATTGTACAGATGGTAGGCGCGTAACCTATCTTGTGGCCAGTGTTCCGACAGATAGTCGGGAGACAGGCCGGGAGGGAAGTCTGGATTACACTTGATCGGAGATAAGGGCCCGGGGATTGAGGAGATTTTCGTTCGAAGGCAAATTTGCTGAAAGCATTTTAGAGTGGGGTGTATTAAAGGGTGGAGGGCGACCGAGGCAGGGGTGTGGGCAGGTCGTATCCAGGGTAGAGAGGCTAGTGGTATAGATGAAAAAGATGCTTCCAACGGAACCCATTCCTTATAGGGGTCCTGGACATTCCAGTCTACAATCCTGGTCAGGTGGACCGCTCTGTAGTAGTTAAGTATATCTGGGAAGCCCAAGCCTCCCAGATGTTTTTCGGGCGAGAAAGGGTTTTAATTGAGATTCTGGGTTTCCGGTGTCCCCATACAAATCTAGAACAAATGCTATTATAGGACGTGAAGAAAGATTGGGGGACCTGTATGGGTAAGGTTTGGAGGATATATAGTAGGCGGGGTAGAACGTTCATCTTGAGAACTGCGATCCTACCAAACCAAGATAGAATCTGTTTGTTCCATCTCTCGAGATCCGTCGTCAATTTATGTAGGATGGGGAGGTGGTTTGTCACGTAAAGGTCCGATAACTTCCGTGGTATTTGGGTGCCTAAGTAGGTAATAGAATCAGGTTTCCAGCGTATCTGGAAATTCGATTCGCATTGTGTCTGGACGGTTTCTGGGAGGGAAATATTAAGAGCGTACGACTTAGAGAAGTTTATCTTAAGATTAGATACCGCCTTAAATTTACTAAATTCTGAAAGGACGATTGGAATGGTGGTGATGGGTTCCGTGAGAAACATTAAAATGTCATCGGCAAAGGCCGCGTATTTAAACTCTTTCAGTGGAGTGTGGACGCCTTTGATGTCATTATTCAAGGTGAGGGTCTGGAGGAGAGGTTCTAGCGTAAGGATAAAGAGGATCGGGGAAAGGGGGCATCCCTGCCTCGTTCCATTTCGGATGGAGAAGGCGTTTGACAGAGTGCCGTTGACCCTGACTCGTGCTGTCGGTGTGGAGTAGAGGGACATAATCATATTGGTCATGTGAGGGCCGAGTCCCAAGGAGGTGAGAACTGCTTCCATGTAGTCCCAGGCCACCCTGTCAAACGCCTTCTCAGCATCCAGGGATAGGAAGAAAGCTCTCTGTTTAGTCTGCGTAATCAAATGGTGGATATTGATGGATTTCAGGGTGTTATCCCTTGCCTCTCGTCCGGGGACGAAACCGACTTGATCGGGGGATATAAGGGCCGGGAGGAAAGGGAGGAATCTATTAGCGAGAATTTTTGCAAATATTTTCACGTCTACATTGAGAAGGGAGATCGGCCTATAGCTACTAGTGAGTGTGAGGTCCTTATCTGGTTTGGGAATAACTGTAATGTGGGCTTCTAAAATGCTGCCGGGAAGAGATTTCGAGATGGGAGTGGAATTGAAGGCCTTCAGGAAGGGCGTTTGAAGTGTCTCCGCAAATAATTTATAATATGCTGAGGTCAGCCCATCAGGGCCAGGACTCTTACCAGGTTTCAGTTGCTTTACGGCTTGTGACCATTCTGCTGAAGAGATAGGGGCTTCCAGGGCTTGGAGGGTGTCCGGGGGGATAGTCTTGAGAGGGAGCTTAGAGAGATACGTCTGGATATCTCCAAGTCGTTTGTGAGGGTCTGGAGTTTGCGGGTTGGAGAGGTTGAGGTTGTAGAGGGAGGTGTAATAGTGTTCGAACTCCGAAGCTATATCTGTGTTGGTTTCGAGGACCGAACCGGTGGGGGAGTGTATACGATGGATCGTTCGCTTAGCTGCTTTAGATTTCAGGGCTTGGGCCAAAAGATGGCCTGACTTGTTCCCATGCTCGTAGAAGAGCTTCTGGGATAGGGTGAATTTCTTTCTCGTCTGATATCCCAAGATATCTTGGATCTGGGTGCGGACGTTCGTTAATTCAGTATGCGTGTCCAACGCAAGAGTTCTCTTGTGTTGAGTTTCAAGGGACCTAAGCTTGGAAAACAGTCCCGTTAGGGTGGCAGCTCTTTCTTTCTTGAGGGCAGCAGCTAGGGAGATAAATTTCCCTCTTATGACACATTTATGTGCCTCCCACTGGGTAAGGGGGGAGATCCCAGGTGTGTCATTTTCTACGAAATAATTGGTTAGACAGTCACGAATTTCATTAGCTCTGAGTTCGTCTGTGAGAATGCTAGCATCTAACCTCCAGATGGTGGACCGGACAAGTTTTTCAGGGAAAGTGAAAAGGGCTGTGATGGGGTGATGATCCGAGATCGTCATAGGTTCGATTGAGGCATTGGTCAAATGGTGCAGATTCTGTTGGGAAGCCATGAGGTAGTCAATACGGGAATACCTATTGTGTGGGACAGAGAAAAAAGTGAAATCCTTGTCTTTGGGAAATAGAGATCGCCACGTGTCGTGGAGTAATAAATCCTGGAGACTTTTCTTGATTTGCTTAAGGGCACGGAATGTCATGCTGGAGGACCCTGAGGAGGTATCCATTAAAGGATCCAAGGGGGCGTTAAAATGGCCACCGAGGATCAGCATTCCTTCCGAGAAAGATTGTAGTTTGTGCACTACTTTCCGAAAGAAAGGTACTTGGGAGGAGTTGGGGCTATATATATTAGCAAAAGTGAACATCCTATTTTTAAAAGAGCCTTTGATGAAGAGGAACCTCCCATCGTCATCTGCTAGGGTATCTGAAAGTTGAAAGTCAAAGTTTTTGGAGAGAAGTATGGAAACACCTTTACACTTCGCAGAGGGGCATGTCACGTGAAATTCTACAGGGAAGGCACGGTTGGTTAGTCTGGGGGTAGATTTAGCACTGAAGTGGGTCTCTTGAAGGAGGACCACATCTGCCTTTAGTTTTTGCATTAACGATAGCGTCTGGTGGCGCTTCTCTGGAATGTTTAGGCCTTTGGCGTTAAAGGAGACAAGCTTCAGAGACATATGTTTAGTCTCGTTCCGTAGAGGTGGTACCATTGTGAGCGAGGTAAGTTTAGCTAGATAGTTTCCGGGAGGGGGGTCTCAGGGGAGGGGGAGAGAGAGAGAGAAAGACAGAGAAAAAAGACAGGGAGAAGAGAAAAACAATAAGAGAAAATAAAATAAAAAAAAGTAAGAGGGGGAAAAGAGAGGAGGAGGGGAGGGGAGAGAGGGGGGATCAGAGGATAGAAGGGGGGTGATAGGGAGAGAGTGAACTTGGGTGGGATACGGGGGGTGCGGAGCCGGTGGAAGGGTCGAACCTGTCAACCCCTCGGAACTCCGAGAGCAGCACCGGCTGGGTCAACTCTGACTACCAGCGTCCGTTGTTTGGGGGTGGTGGACGAGGTCACACGAGAGGTGGGAGGTCTCCGTCACTTAGAGACCTAAGGAGGCAGAAGGTCGGCAATTGGTTAAGGTGAGGATGAGTTGGGGACTAGAGATCAGCAATAGAGAGACCCCACGTGGGGATCTTATATGGGAGAGAGAGGACTATATGGTGTGAATACGCCATTTTCTGGTCAGCGAAACCCGAGGGTCAGGGGCAGGTGATAAGGCCTGAGGTCAGTGAAAGATGAGGAGGAGGAGGTAAGTGGGAGCAATAGGTCAAGAAAGTCCGATGAGGTAGGGATAGGGGCTCGTGCGGGATGTGCTGGAGAAGTGGCCAACAATTAACAGTTAAAAGGGAGAAATAGGTTGGAGTTTCTGAATTGTGTTTCGGGGGGGAGTACTAGAGCGGGGGACAAAATAGATGCGCAGATCTAGCTTCTAGTAAATAAATGATGACTTAACAACTATCATAAACATAAAATCAGAACAACATAACATAACATAATACATGGACAAGTAGGACCGACACCAGGCAAATGCGGATGGTCATGTAAGGGCAAATGCAGTAACAACTACACCCGTGCCATATGTAACAAAAATCGGAGATCTTTAAGAGAGAAGGCCGAGTATAAAGAGTCGGGAGTGAGGGCTTGGTTAAATCTTAGGGATGGTGAACAAATCTTTGGGGGGTATAAATCATATTATGTAAGGCCCAACAATTACCGGAGGTCTCTATCAATTTGTGCGCAGGGACCCCAAACTAGTAAACCGGGGCGCTGCGTAAGATCCTCAGGCACCGAGGAGAAGCCTCAAGAAGCCGGTCAAGTCGCTGGAAGGGTAACGACCAGGAGACTGAGTGACAATGTAGCAATTACAGGGCAATAGGGTTAAAGATCTAGAACTACACAGTACCTCACTCCCGACTCAGTGGGAGTTCCCACGTAGTACGATTCATATCATCATCATGCAGGCAAATTTCAGTCTAGGGACTAAGAAGGGCAGAGAAGTATTGAAAGAGGGAAAGAGGAGAGAGGAAGAAAAAGAGAGGAAGGAGAATGAAGTAAGAAAGTGAGTGTTAGCAATACCACAAAAGGAGGAGAGAGTTCCACGGTTACGTCCACCTGAGACGAGTAGAGATGGGCACAGCGTAGTGGTAAGCCAAAGCCTGATGAGGGAAGGGCTTACGATAGTCTCAAGAGGCACTTCGAGGCTGTTGTGAGCAGGAGGCCTCGCAGCAGTATAGTGGAAGTCTTGACGGCCTCGAAGCAGAAACATCAGGGAGAAAAGGCAGGTATGGTTCCAGGTGTTCAGGCAGCAGCACAAACGTTGAAGGACAAATCGGGGGCGTCTGTGTTCAAATCGGGGACTGCCCAGCGAAGAGGACAAGTTTTGACTCTGCAAGAAAGGGTGATGTGGGTAGGTCCTGGTCTGGAAGTGGGGATCCGTGGACAGGTGGAAGCATCCAGAAGGTGGTCGCCAAGTGAAAGTTTTCGGTAAGGGGGCAAGGTACTCTCTGGGTGTAGAAGTCAGATGGGTTGTGATTGCAGGCTCAGGTGACGGTCAAGTTCAACATTACGAACCGAAGGTATCGTTCAACAAACGGAGGAGGGTGTCTGATCTCCCTCAACTGCGGCGGGGTCTGCGGTGGGCAGGTGAAGCCGTGGGGCTACCGTTTCTTGGCGGTGAAGCATCCCTTGGGGGAGAGTGAGGAGGAGGAGGTCGGTGTTCAGGTCTGCGGCGTCTCCCTATGGCATAGTTGCCAGCTTCGTCCACCCCCTCCATAGAGGTCACCCTGCGGAGAGTAGGCAATCTGAAGTCGCTGTACCAGTCGGGGAGATCAACGGAGGGAAGATCAAGTGCGGTACAGAAGTGGTCTAGATCCTCCGGGACTCGCAGATTTTCTACCCGGCCCTGGTGAGAGACAGAAAGGCAAAAAGGGTATTTCCAACGGTACGGGATGGCTCTGTTTCTCAGTATTTCCAGCAGTGGTCGGAGTTCCCGCCTGCGCTGCAGGGTTATGTTGGAGAGATCCTGGAAAATTTTGATGCTGACTCCTCTGTGGTTAATCTGGTTCCTTTCTCTTGCTTTACGTAAAATGTCCTCTTTTAAAGGAAAGTCAACCATGCAGCATACCACATCCCTTGGGGGATCAGTATCTCGACCTCTGGGGCGCAGGGCTCTATGAATACGCTCAAATGCTACTGGGGTATCTGGGGGTCTTTCCAAGAGGTCATTAAAAATGTGGGTGACTCTTTGGGACAGCAGATTGGGGTCTACGGACTCAGGTATGCCTCTCACCCTCAGGTTTCGGCGTCTCCCTCTGTTGTCGAGGTCTTCCAAATGCCTATTGATGTCCCTCAAGTGTATAGCGTGGGATTCAGTAAGCTGTTGCACCTGGCATAAGGAGGCATCATGACGGGTCTGCACGGCTTCCATTTCGTCTACCCTGAGAGACATTGAGTGGATGTCAGCCCTCAAGTCAGAGATTGCTGCGGATAGGGTATGTTTTATGTCGGCTGCTACACTGCGCAGATCATCAATGCTTATTGCAGGCTGATCACGGGGGCTTGCATCGGGCCTAGCGCGCAGCGGGCTCCTGCTGTGCGAGCGTGACTTACTCGAGGCCGCGGCTCGGGAGCTGCTCCTAGGCCGCGACCGGAAGATCTCCGGGATTTGTCTGTGCGGAGGGGCTTCATGCTCCGGAGGGGAGCGGGGTCTAGCCGCTGACATGCTGGGTTGCTAGGAGGCTCAGTTCAGAGGTATAGGGTCGGTTATTACTTGCCTTCGCTGATGTAGCAGGGTCTCGTGGACGGGAGCTCAGGGATCAGGCGGCCATCTCGGATCAGTGTCAAGCCACGCCCCCTCTCAGTTTTATTTTTATTTTCATCCTTATATATATATTTTTTTTTAATTATTATTATTTTTATTTATTATTTATTTATTATTTATTATTATTATTATTTTTTCCATTTCTCAATTTTATTATCATCTTCATATAGTAGTATTATTATTATTACTATTTTTTTCTCTTATTTTTATTTTTTATTTATTTTTTTGTTTATTTTTTCCTTCAATTTTCCCTTTATTATTATTTTAATTTTATTATTTTTTATTTTTATATTTATTTTTATTTTCATTTCTCTACTCTTTTTTTTATTTCATTTCCTCCCTTCCCCATCTCCTCTATCCCTATCATCCTATTTCCCTCTATTTATATATAATGGCTGCGGTTATCACCAATATATATTCCCATACACACATGTACATAAAAAATCTCAGTCCCTCTCCTAAATATATATAAAAGTATTTATATGGTCTCATATAGTGCTGCCCACATGTTTTAAAATATATATTTTCTATATATAATTTTTATATGTATAATGTTTCAATATTATTTCGAGATGCTACAGTAATTTTTATTTATTCTCATTTCATTCAGTTATTTGCTTGGTAATATATCTATACAAGTCCGTTGTCCAATAGTATCACAGGTCAGCCCCTCCTTCTGTGTATATATGCATCACTTCCTGTTTAGAATACTAGAACTGAGGAAACAACTGAAGTTGTGAAACGCGTCTTCTGATTGGCCCACGCGTCACTTCCGGATCCCAGAGCTTGCGTTCCACGCTGGAACGCACTTCCGGTTCCGGCCATCCGACCATCCGGACGCTTAACAAAGCTGGAAACCGATGAAAACCATTGGAAATACAGAGGTGCTGCTCCAAATCAGCTTTTGGAACACAGAGGCAAGCCTATTGTCGTCCCCCTTGTCTGCTTTTATACTCCATCAGCTCTGCAAACCCTGTGGACCGGATTGAGACATGGATACATCCCTATTTCATTTACATGCCTAAATCCCTCTGACCTTTGTGAGTAGCCATTTGGCCGTATGTTTTTTTATTTTAATAAATGCTTTATCTTTTATACTGCACTTAGTCTGGCGCACCTTCTCCCCGTTCTTTGCCCCAAGCATGGCAAACCTTTTTATGGCCAAATGGGAGGAGGATGTCGTCTACCGGAAGGCCAAACCTGAGTTGGTTCTCTGGAGAAGGTATATAGACGACATCCTCCTCCTGTGGGATGGGAGCATGCAATCTTTGAATAATTTTATTCAGGAGCTAAATGTAAATGATAGAGGCATCCATTTGACATTCAAAGCTATCAAAAAGGAAATTCATTTTCTGGATCTCAATATTAAGATTAGGGACAACAAGGTGGTCACTTCAACATATTTTAAGGAGACTGACCGGAATGGTCTCATTAGTGTTAAGAGCTGTCACCACAAAACCTGGTTAGAATATATTCCCAAGAGCCAGTTTTTGCGGCTGAGGTGGAATTGTACTAAGGTTGAGGATTTCTTCAATGAGTCAAATATGTTGAGAGCACGTTTTCTGGAGAAAGGTTATAAAGAAGAGTTCAACAAAACATAGGTGCATCAAAATTTGTTTCTAATAATAATCAAATAAATAATACCGCGTAGCCTAATTTCTGTGTGAATATTAATCGACACAATCTACCTACAGTAATATATCAAAGTATTCATAGTCTCATATATATCAGTGTGCTTAACTAAGTGAACATGAATCACATGAATTACATATATCACCACCTTTAAGTGAATATGAAAAAAAAATATATCCACTTATATATTGTGGTGGCGATTTTGAAATATAATATTTATATCAAAGAGCTTTAAAGAAACCATTCTGAAGACCTTCTAATTAAATCTCCATGCCCCGTTATATATGTATGAATATGTGTATATATGTGGATGTATATATGGGGATATAGGATGGTATGTATGTATGTAGGGATGAGCCGAACACCCCCCTGTTCGGTTCGCACCAGAACCTGCGAACAGACCTAAACTTCGTGTGAACTTTAGAACCCTATTAAAGTCTATGGGACTCGAACGTTCACAATCTAAAGTGCTCATTTTAAAGGGTAATATGAAAGTTACTGTCCTAAAAAGTGTTTGGGGACCTGGGTCCTGCCCCAGGGGACATGGATCAATGCAAAAAAAAGTTTTAAAAACGGCCGTTTTTTCAGGAGCAGTGATTTTAATAATGATTAAAGTGAAACAATAAAAGTGTAATATTCCTTTAAATTTCGTAGCTGGGGGGTATCTATAGTATGCCTGTGAAGGGGCGCATGTTTCTGGTGCTTAGAACTGTCGCTGCACAAAGTGTCATTTGTGCAGGAAAAAAAGTCTTTTAAAATCACTTGCGGCTAAATTGTCGGGTCTCCGTAATACAGAGAACACTCAATGAGTGTTCTCTGTATTAGCCGACAATTCATTCATTCATTGATTAAAAAAAAAAAAGCGCGGGGGTTCCCCTAAATTCAAATACCAGGCCCTTCAGGTCTGACATGGATATTAAGGGGAACCCCGTGTCAAATTAAAAAAAAAAAATTGACCTGGGGGTCCCCCCAAATATCCATACCAGACCCTTCAGGTCTGATATGGATATTAAGGGGAACCCCGCTTCAAATTTAAAAAAAAAATTGACGTGGGGGTCCCCCTAAATATCCATACCAGACCCTTTATCCGAGCACGCAACCTGGCAGGCCGCAGGAAAAGAGGGGGGGACGAGAGAGCGGCCCCCCCTCCCTCCTGAACCGTACCAGGCCACATACCCTCAACATTGGGAGGATGCTTTGGGGGTATGTGACCCCTCAAAGCACCTTGTCCCCATGTTGATAAGGACAAGGGCCTCATCCTCACAACCCTGGCCGTTGGTTGTGAGGCCCTGGGGGCGGGGGGCTTATCAGAATCTGGAAGCCCCCTTTAACAAGGGGACCCCCAGATCCTGGCCCCCCCTTGTTTGAAATGGTAAGGGGGTACAAAAGTACCCCTACCATTTCACAAAGAAAGTGTCAAAATGGTTAAATAAGACAAACACACTTTTGAAAAATTCCTTTATTAAAAATAAAAAAAATAATAAAAAAATTCCAGCGGTGCTAATCCACTCTTGCTATCCAGCGACGGGTCTCCGGGGTCCAGCGATGGATGATCATATCCAGCGACGGGGGAATCTCTCAGTCCAGCGCTGTCCATACATCCGTCTTCTGTCTCCTCTCTGGAGACACTGCAGAGAGCCGAGCGCTGACATTTCTTATATTGGGAGGGCGGGGCCACCCGTCACCTGACCCCGCCCCTCTGACGCAGGAGAGGGAAGCCAGTGGTTCCCCAGTGACGTGTGGGTGACCCCGCCCCCTCTGATGTAACGCAAGTTTCCGTTACATCAGAGGGGGCGGGGTCACCCACACGTCACTGGGGAACCCCTGGCTTCCCTCTCCTGCGTCAGAGGGGCGGGGTCAGGTGACGGGTGGCCCCGCCCTCCCAATATAAGAAATGTCAGCGCTCGGCTCTCTGCAGTGTCTCCAGAGAGGAGACAGAAGACGGATGTATGGACAGCGCTGGACTGAGAGATTCCCCCGTCGCTGGATATGATCATCCATCGCTGGACCCCGGAGACCCATCGCTGGATAGCAAGAGTGGATTAGCACCGCTGGAATTTTTTTTTTATTTTTTTTATTTTTAATAAAGGAATTTTTCAAAAGTGTGTTTGTCTTATTTAACCATTTTGACACTTTCTTTGTGAAATGGTAGGGGTACTTTTGTACCCCCTTACCATTTCAAACAGGGGGGGGGCCAGGATCTGGGGGTCCCCTTGTTAAAGGGGGCTTCCAGATTCTGATAAGCCCCCCGCCCGCAGACCCTCACAACCAACGGCCAGGGTTGTGAGGATGAGGCCCTTGTCCTTATCAACATGGGGACAAGGTGCTTTGAGGGGTCACAGACCCCCAAAGCATCCTCCCAATGTTGAGGGTATGTGGCCTGGTACGGTTCAGGAGGGAGGGGGGGGGCGCTCTCTCGTCCCCCCCTCTTTTCCTGCGGCCTGCCAGGTGGCGTGCTCGGATAAAGGGTCTGGTATGGATATTTAGGGGGACCCCCACGTCAATTTTTTTTAAAATTTGATGCGGGGTTCCCCTTAATATCCATATCAGACCTGAAGGGTCTGGTATGGATATTTGGGGGGACCCCCAGGTCAATTTTTTTTATTAAATTTGACACGGGGTTCCCCTTAATATCCATGTCAGACCTGAAGGGCCTGGTATTTGAATTTAGGGGAACCCCCACGCTTTTTCTTTTTTTTTTTTTTTTTTAATCAATGAATGAATGAATTGTCGGCTAATACAGAGAACACTCATTGAGTGTTCTCTGTATTACGGAGACCCGACAATTTAGCCGCAAGTGATTTTAAAAGACTTTTTTTCCTGCACAAATGACACTTTGTGCAGTGACAGTTCTAAGCACCAGAAACATGCGCCCCTTCACAGGCATACTATAGATACCCCCCAGCTACGAAATTTAAAGGAATATTACACTTTTATTGTTTCACTTTAATCATTATTAAAATCACTGCTCCTGAAAAAACGGCCGTTTTTAAAACTTTTTTTTGCATTGATCCATGTCCCCTGGGGCAGGACCCGGGTCCCCAAACACTTTTTAGGACAGTAACCTGCATATTACCCTTTAAAATGAGCACTTTAGATTTCTCCCATAGACTTGTATAGGGTGTTCCGGCTTTTCGAATTTGCTGCGAACAGCCCAAATTGTTCACTGTTCGCTGAACAGGCGAACAGGCAATGTTCGAGTAGAACATGAGTTCGACTCGAACTCGAAGCTCATCCCTATATGTATGTATGTATGTATGTATGTATGTATGTATGTATGTATGTATGTAATATATATATATATATATATATATATATATATATATATATATATATATATATATATTTGGGAAGGGACTGGATGTTTTCAGGGTTATATGCAAGATGGACAGCTCATGGGAACCATTGAATGGCCCCCAGGTGTTCAGCATATTCCCTTTTGTTTTATCTTTTACCTGTGTAGACAGTAAGGCACCATCCCACCAGGGGACATTAACATGCTAATGTCGAAACTGTTTGGGATTTAACAATAAAAGCAAACTGTTAGACATGCTGGCACCGGTCGTTCAGGCCTGATCTAGGGATGGTCCTGGGAGCTTGAGAATTAACCAATCGGAGTGTGAGCCATCCTGAACCAATCAGCATGTAGACTTGAGAATCGGCCAATCAGAGGTTGATGCAAACTCAGAGCCAATGGGTGCATTCCATCTTCTGATTGGCCGAGAATGCATATAAAATAGGGCAAGAATTAGCTTATATCTCTCTTGAGTTCCAGACCATCGGAAGTCCATGTAACGTATACTTGTATCTCTTTCTTTCTTTCTCTCTCTCTCTCTCTCTCCCTCTTCATCATGTCTCTTTGCCATTTCTAATTATTTCCTTCTTAGGACTTATCTTGAAATATTGATAAATATGTTGAAAGTGTATGTCTGTTGTAACCATATGACCTAAATTATCTTGGCAGCTAAAGCAACACTGTACTTGTAACATCACTTGAGTTATATGATAAGTTCAAATTATTCTAAAGTTTCTTTTCTGTATAAATAAATGTAATCGTTTATCTTTTCGCCTTGTTATCGTTCGTTTTTATTCCTATGTAGACAAAGGTTTAATCACTTATTTCTTGTATCGTTAGTCCTTTAAGTGAGATATAAAAATTGCCATAACAATATTAAAAATAGTCCCATATTCTGGAAAAAAGATAATGGTTCAGGTGGGTTAATAATATTGGGAGCTATCTGTAGCTTCAAAGGGGGAACCCCCCGATATACAACTTTTGGACGTTCAGGTAAAAGGGGACTCAAAAACCTATCTCCTTTAACCCCTTCCCGCCGAGCGTACGCAGATATGCGTACTCGGCTTCCGGGGGGTATACCGGGATGATGCCCGCACCTGCAGGCATCATCCCGGTACCGTTTTTTACAGCGGGCGATTGGCTTTCCAGCCATAACAACCGATGCGGCTAAAAGCCGCTCGGCTGTTATGCCGGAGGAGCGGGAGGGGACGTCCCCCCCTCCCGCCGCCTCCCGCCGCTGTTACCGATGCTCCCGCTCGATCGGGAGCACCGATTCTTGCTGTGATGCCTCCGGCCGCTGGGGAGGAACTGGAACGAAGCCGTAATCGGCTTCGTTCCAGTCTCCTCGTAGTAAACACGGAAGCGACGTCATGACGTCACTTCCCGTTTACTCGGCTGCCAATGGCGCCGGTTTTAAAAAAATATCCGGTATTCAGAATCGCCGTTTTCGGCGATCTGAATACACTGAAGTGTAAAGGAGGGGTGGGGGGTCTTTTAGACCCCCGATCCCTCCATAAAGAGTACCTGTCACCACCTATTACTGTCACAAGGGATGTTTACATTCCTTGTGACAGCAATAAAAGTGATCAAAATTTTTTTTTTTTTTTTAAACAATTTAGTAATTTTAAAATAAATAAAAAAATAAAAAAAATTTTTTTAAAGCGCCCGCCGTCCCCGCGAGCTTGCAAAGCAAAGAAACCGCATACGGAAGTCGCACCCGCGTATGTAAACGGTGTTCAAATCACACATGTGAGGTATCGCCGCGATCGTCAGAGCGAGAGCAATAATTCTAGCACTAGACCTCCTCTGTAACGCTAATCTGGTAACCGTAAAAAATGTTTAAAGCGTCGCCTATTGAGATTTTTAGGTACCGTACTTTGTCGTCAATCCACAAGTGCGTGCAATTATAAAGTGTGACATGTTTGGTATCTATTTACTCGGCGTAACATTATCTTTCACATTATGCAAAAAAAATTGGATAATTTTACTGTTTTTTTTTTTTTTTTAATTCATGAAAGTGTACCTTTTCCCAAAAAGTTGCATTTAAAACACCGCTGCGCAAATACCGTGTGACATAAAATATTGCAACAATCGCCGTTTTATTCTCTAGAGTTTCTGTTAAAAAAAATATATATAATGTTTGGGGGTTCCAAGTAATTTTCTAGTAGAAAATATGGATTTTAACTTGTAAACACCAAATTCCAAAAATAGGCTTAGTCATGAAAGGGTTAAGAACTTTCCAATGTCTAGCTATAATATTCTTTATATCGTGATGTTGATTTGAATACCCCGTGATAAAGGCAAACTTAAAGGAATTATCCTCCTTTTTTGGTTTAACCACCAGTAGTTCATCTCTATCTTTCTCAAGGGCTGAGAGAAAGGCCTTTTCAAGCAACTCTTCTTGATATATCTATATGGATACACAAATCTCAATCCCTCCACTTAGTGCATCACCACAGCGCTCAAATTGCCCACACCCTTTATTTGTTTATTATTAGAAACAAATTTTGATGCACCTATGTTTTGTTGAATACGTTTGTTTAAAGCGGAGGTCCACCCTAAAGTGGACCTTCCGCTCATCGGAACCCTCCCCCCCCTCCGGTGCCACAATCGGCACCTTTCAGGGGGGAGGGGGGTGCAGTTACCTGGATAATCCAGGTAACTGCACCCACTTCCGGGATAGCTCTCTGCGGAAAGGGGCGTAACTTACGCCCCTTTCCGCAAGTGCCCGCCCCTTCCCGCATGCGCAGTAGGGAACCGGGAAATGAAGCCGAAAGGCTCCATTTCCTGATTCCCATACCCAAGATGGCGGCGGAAGGACCCGACAGACGACCTAGCGATCGGCTTCGGGTGCCGACATCGCGGGCGCGCTGGACAGGTAAGTGTCACTATTTTAAAAGTCAGCAGCTGCAGTATTTGTAGCTGCTGGCTTTTAAAAAAAAAAAAAACGCGGAGTCCCGGTGGACTCCCGCTTTAAGTAGCAGTTGAGGTTTAGGGTGTGGGCAATTTGAGCGCTTTGATGATGCACTAAGTGGAGGGATTGAGATTTGTGTATCCATATAGATATATCAAGAAGAGTCCATCACGACCGGGAGTCCATCACATTTTTATTGACAGGAAATGAACGGAGGGGGGTAAGAAGACATACTACGTTTCCAATGAAACTGATACGACGTTTGAAGTACAAAACAAGTTGTGAGCTACTGGTCCCTGTATGCCTGTTGCTGCAGCGACCTCAATGGGTTTTTGTTTACAACCACCATTTGCGAAGAGTTCTGTTTAAGAAGTTACTTTTTCTTGCACATACTAAGGACGCTACCTCCGCAGAAAGCAGAAAGTACGCGACACTGCAGCCTACCTTATTGAAAGTTTTACAGACGACCGGACATTCATTACTAAGAGAACACTGTACTGTTCCCATGCGATATCGCCGTGTCCAGCGGCATCCACTGGAGGGGGTCATGGGGCGATCCCGAGGAGACTGGTATCGGATTTCTATGGTTCAATTTGCCATGCATAGTGCACGTGGTGGACTCGGAGGCTCACTTTGTGCCAGGCTGGGTTGGTGGGCAGCCGTGTCGGCCTGGGTACTGTACGGTACTTTTTCTGATAATGTGACGTGATGACTTGTATCCCAGTAGTGTGGAGACTGGGCGACCCCCTCAAGCGCTCCATGGTATTCGCATCTATTAGGAAACATTTCCCAGCTATATGTGTATTGCAGGAAACTCACCTGACACCAGACACGGTGTCGTGGCTGGGATTTGCGTGGGCGGGAAGGCAGTACCATTCTACCCACAATTCATATTCACGGGGGGAGTGAGCGTAATGGTGCATTGTACCCTGGATTTTCTGTATGCTGTATGAGCTGTATGAGTCGCGCATTGACCTAGAGGGTAGATATGTATTTTTACTCTGCAGAGTGTCACGGTTAACATTTATTCTTGCAGCGGTATATATACCTCCACCGTTTGCTCTGGGGGTGCTGCGTGAACTACTGGCATTTCAATTGGCTAACCCGGGGACCCCCCTAGTGTTGGTGGGGGATCTTAATGGCATCATAGATCCATGGTTAGATAGACACCCTCCACCAGTGGGAGGGGATACAAGACCTAAACCGGCCTTAGCTAAATTTATAGAGGCAGTGGGGTGGATAGACCCCTGGAGAAAGAGGAATCCCATGGAAAAACAATTCTCGTGTTTCTCTAAGACACATATGTCCCTATCCAGGATTGATGTATGCCTGTGTTCGGCCCCGGCCTTTCAGCATGTGGAGAAGGTGGTGTACCTTACTAGGAGTATCCCGGATCACTCTCCCCTGGTGACCCACCTGAAGGTTAGGCCGGCCTCTGAGCCCCATGGAAATTAAATGCCTTTTGGTTAAATCTTTTCCCTTCTCACGAAAAAATAGAAGCAGATTTAGCTGCCTACTGGCAGAGCCACTTAGCCCACGTACACACGGTCGGAGATTTTGGCAACCAAATCCGTCGGATTTTGCCCGTCGGATTTAGTCCGACGGATTGTGTCCGAAACTGTTGCATACACACGGTCGGGCCAAGTTGTCTGATTTCGCGTTTGCCAAGAACGCGGTGACGTAAGCCGTGTACAGCGGGACTAGAAAAAGGAAGTTCAGCACCACGTCCGGCACCCTTTGGGCTCCTTCTGCTGATCTCATGTTTTAGTAGAAGTTTGGTGAAAGATGATTCGCGCTTTTCAGATTAGTGATTCAGATTGCTACTGCTCTTCAGTTTGTGCTTGTCTTTGCGTATCTGATAATCAGTGCGTGCAGTCATTAAGTATTTGCTTCTCATTGTGGACTCTATCTTGGTATAGTACGCTTTGAAAGGCATTTTTTATTGTCTGCTTGCTTCTGCTATTCAGGTCGTCCTTTCAGGCCTTGCTGTTTAGCATTGCTTTCTGGTTTCCGTTCTGACCAGCCGACCGTTTTCCAAACATGTTTCGTCTACGTACTCATCGTACAGTTTGTGCTGTGCAGGGGTTCTTACTTTGACTTTGACACAAGCCAAAGGGCTTGTGTCAAAGTCAATGTAAGAACCCCTGCACAGCACAAACTGTACGATGAGTACGTAGATGAGTACGTAGATGAAACATGTTTGGACGACCAAGAATTGGTTGCGCCAGCATCACCAGTTCTCCCACATGCCTTTGCTCCGTGAGATCCGCGAGAATAATCCTGATCATTTCTCGTTTTTCACTGTCTGCTGGCTTTGCTGTCCCCTTATATAACCAGGCAGGATATCTGCATGCGGCAAGCCATCACTCCGGAGCAGAGGCTCATCTCCACGTTGCGCTACTTGGCGACCGGGAGAAGCCTTCAGGACCTCAAGTTCTCTACAGGCATCTCCCCCCAGGCTCTGGGGATCATTATTCCAGAGACCTGTTCTGCCATCATTCAGCTCCTGCAGGACTATATTATGCTAAGTTTTATCCTTAAACATCACATTCTATGTATTTCATGATTGCTAATGTCTTGCATTTCTTTCCTCATTCCCTAATTACCATCATTGCAATATGCTCTAATTTATATGCTCTGCCCCTTTATCCTCATGCAGATTTGCCTCACTAACTTCCCCACCATGCTCTTCTTGGCCCCTAAAACTATAGTCTAGTCACTTGACAATGTCTTTTGTCAGCTCCATAGTATTGTTTTCCCCTAAACACCCCCTAAAATCTCTACAAATGTTATGTGTGTGCTTCAATTCATGCAAAGTAACCTTTTTAGTGTTTTTTTGGAGTTGTGCCAAACTCATTAGGAACCCCCCTCCCCCCAACTGCTAGCTCAGCTGATAGCAATTTTCTATCTGATGACTTGACCAAACCCAATACACACTCTAAATACCTTTTTCATGATAACATTTATGGAACAATTCACCAAAGCATGTAGTGTAAGGGCCTGCCTCAATACTTTCAAATGCTATTTTGATTTTTTAACACATTAATTTTCTTTCTATGTAATAGCAGAATGTCAAAATGTCCTTCCATTTTGTTATTATGACACTTCTTACCTGTCCGGTGGGCTGGCAATAGTGTAACTAAGGAGGGGCTTCACAAAGTATCACACATTATTTAGGCATTCAGCTCTCAATCAAGTGGAGAGGGTTACCTCTCCTAAACATCCCCCCTCATTTTTTATCAAGGGCCCATCAGATGGGGGGGATGGGGGGGTTAGGACTCTCATAAGGGGACCTTACACTTTAGGCTTTAAATACTCATTTAATGTTATACTAATTTTGGCCAAAAATGTGGGTGTCTAATCTGCATGCAATGTTGATTTGTAAAATTACTATTTTTTTTTTCTTTTGTCACTACACAGTGTCCTTCAACGCAACAGGAATGGCAGACTGTGGCCTCCCACTTTGCCATTTTTATTATAGTTGTGCCTTTTTCAGCAACAGTGCAAACCCAAGTTCAGAGTGAGATGAGGGGACAGTCTCTTCATCAGATAATCTTATTATGTTGTGGGTCTGCTACACACACACACCTTCTTTTTGTTAACTAATGTGTAGTGCATTACTGATCTAAATCATGCTCATTTTCAGCACCATGGCAGGAAAATGGCATGATTGTCCAAATTTACACCTCACTGTGGGTGCTTTTTACTAAAGGCACATCCACTATGCACTACAAGTGCACTGCGAAAGTACACCTGAAATTGCACTTGGAGTGCAAAGTGGAGTTGCCTTTAGTAAATCACACTCCTTCTCAGCACAAACTCAAATTTCACTACAAATACATTTTAAGCCCAATGAAAAAGGAAGCCACACATTGTTGAGAATTGAACTTTTTAATACAAGCACATTCATATGTGCGTTTAGTAAAGGTTTTTACAACAAACCAAGAGATTTTGGGTATCCAAAACCGAGTTTAATCATATTTATTTTTTACTTGTTTTTTGTGTAAACAGGCATGTATCAAACCGTAAAATACAGAACACAGGAACTTACAAAGTTCAACTTGGAAAAGTGAAGACAATATCACACATGAGTATGTACAAACTGGGCTGATATTGCCTTCATCACATGGGGTGTGAGCCATGGAAAATACAAATTTGCAAGATACACACAGTGTGTCAACATGTGCTATCTCCCATCATGGGAGATCAATGTACATGCTTTGGGGCTGCAACCCCTTCATTTCAGACACTTTACACAAAACATGTACATTGATCCCCCATGATGGGAGATAGCGCATGTTTACACACTCTGTGCATCTTCCAAATTTTGAATTATGCAAAATACAACATTTTGTAATTAAAAAGCAAAAATAAAACCCTATCTAGTTTTTTTTGTTTTCACACTCTCCCCAAAACATCAATGATGTTCTTCATTTTATTTTTAACATCATTGATGTTTTGTTGTACAATTTCCAAATACCTATTGCACCCCATTATCTCCCCGATCAAGATCTGGGCACTTTCACTGGTAAAATGGGAATCTTCCTCCACATCACCTAGAAAAAAAAAAAAAAAAAAAACACACCATGTAATCCAAATATGGTGATATACATTGATGAGCTTACCGGAAGCTGGGTTCTCCGACACTCACCTGGTGTGGTGACAATTTGTCCAACCTCCACAATCTCTTTCTCCCTCCTCCTCCTGCTCCTCTGTTTCTTCTTTTGGAAGTTGCCCTTCTTTGGGAGGGGTGTGGTCCCTGGTGTCCTCATGGTCCCTGGTGTCCTCATACTTGCAGAGTCTTCTCTCCCCTATGAGAATGTAAACAAAGATTAATTAGCACACAGAGGGCAGAAATAGGAATACGAAACATTGCTTGGAAGTGTTGTACAACTGTGTTTTTGGGCCGAGTTATAAGGTGAGAACATTATTGGGGCCACTTTGTTAAGCTGAATACTTCCCTGCAGAACGATGTTTCATACGAACGAACGAAACCATGACCTTGAAAGTGGCCATTTTAAAATGCACAACATGAAATCAAAGCACATGGAGCATGTATGCAAGCAAGAATAATCATATGAACACACGATAACTACTTACTTTTTTTAAGAACACACTTGATCCTTAGGTACTGCTCGTGCTCCCTCAGTTTCAGGTCTGACCAGCGTTTTCTCAGTTGATCCCCAAAATTCTTCAGAAGACTCTTCCCAACTTTGTTCATGATCTTGGCCTTTCTGATATTTGGGTTTGGGTAAGGTCCATACTTCCCATCATAGTCGGTCCTGTTCAATATGTCGACCATCTCCAACATCTCTCCAAAAGACATATTTGAGGCCTTAAATATTCTCTTCCTGGATCGGGACGTTTCAGGCTCTGGGCTTTCCTCACCCTCCTCCTCGTTAGTGGAACTATTATTGCGCACCTGCGTTCTCTCCGCCATGTGCTCTCCCCACTGCGCGGGAAGCGAAGGGGCGGGGAATAGTCTGGAAAGAATGTCAGGGGCGGGCGGAGTTTCACGCATGTGCACTGTATATAAAGCGCCACACATGTGTATCGTCCGTACCATCTGGGAGGAGAGTGTGAGTCACGGACGCGGCGAATGTCGAAACGAAGGTAACATTTTTAACTTTGTGCTTCACTAGACTGCTTGTATCTAGGCCGCTGTTGGGACAAGATTAGGAGGGATTTTAACTGCATTATTAGTATTTGAGGGTTTGTCTTGTGTTGTGTCTTGCAGACCCATTCAGCAATCCCAACTTTATGGGGCTATTCCTCGAGCTCTACATGGAGATGCCCTGCCTGTGGCAGTTCCACAACAAGTTTTATTATGACAGATCAAAGAGGAACGCAGCACTGGAGAAACTGCTTGCTTTGGTGCAGATCAGGGTCCCCATGGCAGACATGACATATTTGAATTGCAAAATTGTGGCCATGAAGCTTACATATTTCAGGGAGAGAAAGAAGCACCTGGAGTCCTTGAGAGCAGGAGATCCAGATGCTGTTTATTACCCCAGGATGGTGCTGCATTTTCTGGTAGACCAGGGGGTACCCAGGCCACCACTCTCCAGGCTTCCTCCAAGGCATCCTTCACCCCCAGCTGAGGCTTCTGATGTACAACCTGGGCCTTCCAGGCAGCACCATGTGGTGGGGCCCAGCTTGAGACAGGTATTGCATTGTTGAACATATTTCTTGTGTTATATTTAATGATGTTAACTAGATGTTCTTATTGATCAGTAAGTTGAGAAGTGGTTTACATCTCATGAGACAGTAGTGACCAAAAATGATTGGGACGGGAAAGAAAAATGCTGGTGTCAGAATGATAGTCTGTTCTATTTGGTAACAGTCAAATAGCAAAAGCCAGGAGCACAAAATGTTGTGATTGATGATAAAAAAAATAAAACTATGTCCCCTTTTCATACACAAGAAGACCTCAGTCGGGGGGAGGCGGTGGCAAGTGGCAGCCAGGAGGTCCACCAACGCCCTCCTCCTCCTGCCCCAGCTACAGGAGCCCAGCCACAGCCTGGAAGGATGCCTGGTGGGAAGTCACAAAGGAAGACCAGAGAGTGATGGCCTGGGTTGAGTCTGGTGTGCCAGAAGATGCAGCCTCTTGAAGATCACCATCCTGGGGACAGAAATGGCATCTGAATTTCCTGCTCTCTAGGACTTCAGGAGCAGACTTCTCTCCCTGAGATATGTACTCCTCAGGCCAACAATTTTTTGATATCTCATTTAGTCATGTCTGCCCTGGGGGCCAAAGGCTGCACCAAAGTTTTGAAGTTTCTCCAGTGCTGCGTTCCTATTTTTATTTTCAAGCAAACTAAATAAATTTTATTTTTGTTTGATGAAATACTTGTGTAATGTGTTTTCCTTCAAAAAGTAGAGTTTATTTGTGAGCAGGCAGGTACATTTCCAAAATACAAAGTGAACTAAAGAACAAGGGGTACCAACACTAAACAACCTCCTGTAGATTAAAAAAGAAAAAATCTAAAAAATACAATAATGTTGTTGTTGTAAGTTTACACCCAAAAAAAAAAAAAGGAGGAGAAATGAGCAGTGTCTTTAAAGGAGATTTTTAGGGAATCCCCCCCCCCCAAAAAAAAAACATTGTGTAGATGTGACGCAAAATAAAATTGTATTGCTGAAATGGTTAAAAAAGAGTAATGAAATCCGTTCGGGAGAAGTGTGTGTGACTATGAGCATCAAAAGAAGTTGGTTCTTGCAGCATTGTAAAGAACAAGAGAATGCGCTTGATGAATGATTTTTTTAACATTGCAGCGTGACGAATGTGCTATATCGCTTACGAGCAGTAGTTTTACCTGAACGAGCGCTTCCGTGTCAGAATTTGAATGCGAGCATGCATGGCACTTGGTCCGATGAAAATACTCTACACATGATCGGATTAGGTCCGTCCGGCACAGTTGGTCAGGAAATATTTCCAACATGTTGGAAAATTGGGTCGGACGGAGATTCAGACGGAATCAGTCCGATGCATACCACACACAGTCGGATTATCTGACGACACGGTCCGATAAGACGCATTCCGACAGATTATCCGACCGTGTGTATAAGGGCTTAGACCGTCCTGATTTAAATATTGCCTGGGATGCTTTTAAAGCTTACATGAGGGGACTTTTTATATCTGAGGTCAACTCCATTAAACGTAATACATCCGAGCAGAGGGAACATGCGGACAGGATGGTGAGACGGCTAGAGGGGGAGTACATTGCTAAGGCATGGGGGAGGCATGGATAGCGGCTCAGGATGTGCTTCATAGAATTGATACCTCCAGGGCTGACCGAAAAAGGTTCTTTAATAAATTAGCATTCTATGAAGAAGGGAAACAGATGGGAAGACTTCTAGCTAAAATAGCGCATGCACAACAGTCGTCCCCTTCCACTGGGGCCCTACGCAATAAATCGGGGAAAGTAGTCAACAATCCTGATTTGGTCATGCAGGTGATGGTGGATTTCTACTCGGAACTGTACCAATCTACACAGACCTACTCCGTAGAGGAGGTCCGGGAGTTCTTGCATGGGATTGAGTTACCGTGTTTGACGGAGTCCCAGGCGGGAGATCTTGAGGCCCCCATCACAGTAGAGGAGATGCATATTGCTACCAACTCCTTTCCCAACTCCAAGGCCCCGAGGGATGATGGCATTCCCATTGAAGTGTGCAAACGGTATGGGGACATTATCCTACCGCAATTACTTCATACCCTTAACTTGGCTAAAGAGGCCCGGCATCTCCCAGATTCCATGAGACGGGCCAGTATAGTGCTGCTGCTCAAGCCTGGGAAAGACCCTATGGATCCAGGCTCGTATAGGCTGATATCGCTCTTACAGAGCGATATCAAAATACTCACTAAAGTACTGGCACTGAGACTGAATAAGGTGATATTGTCCATTATTTATCCGGATCAGTCTGGGTTAATCCCGGAAAGGTCCACAGCCATTAATCTCTGTCGCTTATTTCTTAATATGCAGACCCCGGCGGACAGCATGGGGGACAGGGCTTTGCTATCCCTGGACGCCCACAAAGTGTTTGATAGCATAAAGTGGCAGTACCTATGGGCAACTCTGACTAAATTTGGATTTGGACCAGGGTTCTTATCGTAGATACAACTTTTGTATAACTCCCCATCGGCGGTCATTAGAGAGGCAGGTTGGACATCCTCCCCTTTCTCGCTACACCGGGGGACTAGACAGGGGTGCCCCCTGTCTCCCTTACTGTTTGCCTTAGCCATAGAGCCGTTGGCCACGTTGGTGCGCTCTAACCCCCTAAAAACTGGCTTTAAATACAGACAGATGCATGAAAAACTGATGTTATATGCTGATGATACCATGCTACTGCTAGTAGATACGGGTGGATCCCTGGGTGAGGGCATGCGGGTGGTTAAAACGTTTGGGGTATTCTCCGGCCTGGAAATCAATTGGTCCAAATCGAACATCATGATGTTGGATTCCACTACCCCACAGGGACCCATGGTGCAAGACATCCCGGTTTCTACTAAATTTAAATATCTTGGGATATGGGTCACACTGCAGCAGGGTGAATACATCTCACTAAATCTTTTCCCGTTATTAGGCAGTATCAAGGACAAATCCAAAGTCTGGGCAAAATTAAAAATGTCCCTAGTGGGCAGAGTAAATCTTACCAAAATTATCTTCATGCCTCAATTACTTTATATCCTGCACAATACACCTATGGTAATTCCTCTAAAGTTTTTTAGAATAATTAACTCTTTAATTAGAGCCTTTATTTGGCTGAACAAGCCCCCTAGAATTAAACTGGAACAGCTGCAGAAACCTAAAGAGTCACGTGGACTTGCCCTTCCCAACCCCTGGCTATACGATTTAGCTTCTCAGCTTCAACGCATTGCCAGGCTGATGAATACGGAGGCAGGGAGGGGGGGGGGGGGGTGACACGGTTGATCCCACAACGATCCTTCTTAAGCATAACACGGGAACTGATAAGGTGGTAACTGGACTGGAGGCCTTAATGTTCGCCAAGTCCAACAGGCTCCTCCCCACATATGCCCTAATTCAGAAAATTTGGAACAAAACTCGCCAACTGCAGGATGTACTGGGCTTTATAGTCCAATATGGAACAACCATTATTATGGGAAGTTAGTTATTTTGACCTGTGCGGACTGGAGTCACTCACCTTGTCCATATTTTTACTGCTGGAAAGCTGCTCTCCTTTACAGAGCTGCAGGAAAAATTTGGTCTACCTCAATCAATGTACTACCCTGCAGCTAAGACATGCAGTCAAGGCGCCGGCAGGGAATAATCCATGGGTAGTGTCCCCGACCCCATGATGGAACTACACAGTTTTAAGGGCTTTATATCTAGTATGTACGCTGTTACTTACTGCATTTTTACCTGGCTTCCCTACGGGGGTGATTTCGGCATGGGAGAAAGATGTTGGAGTGTTTGAGGAGGATCAGTGGGCGGAGGCCTTAAAGGCAATACAAGGTTGTTCACTGAACACGGCACAGCGGCTGTCACAACTGTTAATAATCAGGAGGGTTCACCTCATGCCAGCTAGGCTACATAGGATGGGCTTTGGGGACAGCGGCACATGCACCAGGTGTGCTAGGGAACATGGGGACTTGATTCACCTGATGTGGCGGTGCCCCAAACTACATCGATACTGGACGGAGGTCACTAAAACTATATCTGATGTATTTATGGTTAAGATCCCTATTGACCCTAAAGTGTGTGTATTGGGTATCTTGGATGGCCTCCAGCTTGAGGATGGCACGAAGACAGCCATAGGTAGATCGCTTTTTCAGGCTCGTAAACTCATCCTGCACCACTGGAAGGCTAGTGAGCCCCCGGTGCTGCGGGAATGGATAGATCAGATGGGTGCTACATTACGATTGGAGAGGTACATTTACCACAGCACAGGTGCCTGAATAATGTCATTTACTGTGGGATTCATGGTTGAATACCCCAGGGCTATCCCCCCTGGATCTGGTTATGGATAGATTGCTGGGTTAGGAAATGTGTTAGTGGGCAGTAACTGTTGACATTGTTGATATGATGATATGTGAAGTGGAGGGGGACGACCGGTTGCTACTAATAACTATTGTACAATGTCTATGTAGTGGGCGGCAGCAACTACTGGACCTCATTACATGTTTTGTTGTTATTGCATGATTGTAACTCTTTGGTACTTTCATTTTTTTGTAAGATTTTGTATTTCATTGTGGATTACATCAATAAAATAAATGGTTTTTCTGAGAAAAAAAAAAAAAGATTGATTCAATTCATTAAATATAATAAATAAGTATTTTATTCAACCTTGGGGAAGTTATACATCAATTTTTCGAATTGTGTTTTCAATATGATTTTTATATATAGAAATTTTGTTCGAGTAAGGCCCCTTTCACACTGATCCGCCCCGTGATGATCCGCTCGCTCAGCGGGGATCGCTCCGTTGTCCCCGCTGAGCCGGCAGCGGACAGGGCGGTCTCCGCACACTGTGCAGGGACCGCCCTGTCAGATCTCCACTCTCCTCTATGGGGATCGGATGAGGACGGACCGTCTGTCCGTGTTCATTCGATCCGCTCTGCAGACGGATAGAAAAATAGGATTTTCCTCCGTCTGCAGAATCGGACAATAGCGGAGGCGGACAATAGCGGGTGTCTGCGGGTGTTCATCCGCAGACACCCGCTATCCCATAGGAATGCATGTATGTCCGTATTTCATCCACAAACGGATGGATAAAATACAGACATAATGTCCGCATGTGTGAAAGGGGCCCAAGGCTCCCCCACCCCGGAATTGTTTATATTTATTCTAATAATTCTAATAATTCCAACAAATTTAATATATGATGTTATGCATAATTTGTATGTATGGAATAATTTTCCTTAGATTCATTTGTTATATAATATATACATGTTACAAAAAAAAAAGAATATAAATATTTATAATTTTGTTGCTTATATTTTCAATAGCCACTACGCAATACTCCTGGGGAAGCTCTGTGGAGTGAAACATGTTGAGAAATTAGTAGTATTGATAATTTATGTGCAAAGCTTTTGAAAGTGCAAAAATTAATTATGTTAAATCTTTGTTTTTTGTTATGTCTTTTTAATGAATTTTGTAATATTGTAATATTATATATTGTTGTAATTTTGTAATAAAAAATTGTAAATGTAATCTATGGTGAATTTTTGTTCTAATGTGCTAGACACATAACCAAACACCTAAAAAGTCCAGAGGTCTATGACCTATAGTCCCTTCTGTTTCCAAATTGTTAAATTGGGATGTGGTGTTTTTTCAGTTTTGGCTTCCCCTCCTTTTCTCGCTTTTTGTCTGTATGTCTGTCCTTCCCAGATCACTGTACAATCCATGTTATTTATAGAGCTCAGTAGCTCAAGCTGTAATTTCCCTTCATAACAGAATTACACGGAGGAGGGGGGAGGGGAGAGGGAGCAGATTGCTGAAACCCACCGGAGGGACCTCACTGGATTTTGTGTGAAAATTGAGGATGAATTGATCCGTGGTGTCTGTAGCTACAGAGGTCAGTGAGGTGTTGGTCACACGTGTGTCAGTACCATGTGATTATGTGACATTTATTCAGCATTTCTAAAGCCTGATAACCACCTTCCATGCCTTCCATGAATATTACAATGGCAGCACACAGTGCTGGTCACACAGGAGCGGTAGCGTTGTGTCGTGTTATAAATGAAGCAGCATGTCGCTGTCATGAGACATCCACGCTTGTCAGTCGCCTCCATTCATTTCATGGTGATGTCCAATAATCACTGGGCATTGGAGGACAGACAGCGGAGGCTCCGGTATCCCAGAATGCACTGGGAAATAATAGAGAAGTAGGACAGAGCAGCTCCGGTCACTTCTGGTTGTACAGAACAGCCGTGTGGTAACTCCAATAGCTTCTATGTGCCGGCAAAATCACCAACCAGCCAGAAATACTGACAGTGCCAGGCAGGAAATGTGTCACTGCACAGCCAAAAACCTCTTCCAATTATATATACTAATCAGCTGAACACAGAAGGATTCATCCACAAAATCCAACACCAAATACATAGAAAGACAACTGTGCAGCACTACAAGTGAGACTCCCTAAACCTAAACAGGATTTTTATTTCAAATGTTTAAACAATCCACACGTGTTTCAGCACAATTATACAGGAATATTACAATGTTAAAAAAAACAATATAAGTAAGATATTGTCAAAGTGCTCAATATTGCAGCATGATGAGCGAGACCACACAAACTTTAGCATACTATGTACATGCAAAAAACCTACTTTGTGGTCGGCCACTTATGATTGCTGATGTGCATTGACACCTCCCTTACAGGAGAGATATAAAGATAGCTGTGCAGTGCTAGAAGTGAGACTCCCTAAACCTAAAAGTGTAAATATTTACATATTTTAAACAAACACAAATATACATGATGAAGCCCCGCCTAGGGCGTAACGTGTAAGGTGGAGATGCCAGCACGCCTGTCAGATACACTAGGAGAGCCGCTGCTATACTGTTATGAAGGAGAGGAGGGTCGCCGGGCGCTCTGTGCATTCTTACATGGATATATTGTGATTCTATGTGAGGATATATTACATGTTATTATTAATAAACTATTAATGACCCGAGTATCCCAGCTATTGTGACACATACAGATAAAACAGATCTGGTAACAAGTCACCAAGCGGGTATTATCCTCAGACGGGGAAATCTGTCCTCCAGGGGGCAGGAGAGCGATAGTGAGTATGATGACATGGCGGCTGGTTTTCATTCTATAGAATTATTGTAATATATCCGAAATCCACATATCAGAGGAGATCATTTCCTCTACATCACTTCCCCTTTAGGCTCCTCCCACTAGAAGAACAACCCCTCCCCCGGACATTTCTCCAGCATTCTTATAGTGTATTCAGAGCTTCATAAACACAATGAAGACACATGATAAAATGTCATAGAAGTGTTACTGAGCATTGCTTCCTTCTACATAATCATCAGATGTGTGAGCGAGTCCTAAGGGGGTCTATTCCATCCTATTCCTTGCTTGTTAGGAATATGGATGGTCATTCCATATGTACAGAGCCTGGTCACTGTTCTACTATAAGGGGAACCCCAAATCCCATGGATGAGATTACAAAGAGAAAGATTCCCTCAGAGAGAGGAGAAGACATGAGAAGAGGACAGGTGATGGAAGATTCTACATGGGTGAGGATGGAGGACACCCAGAGATAGAAGGAGACACTGAGAGACGGGAACAATCACAAGACGTCACATTTCCCCATCACTGCACATCACACATTTCTCTTACCATAATACCTGAAATTTACTCTCCGGGTTCACCAGAAAGGAAAGAGAATCAGACTTCCTTTCATCTTCTGAAGAGGTGGAATCTTCTTCTTCTGCTTTGTCCTCTCCCGGACAATCTGTACTGTAAATAGTACAACCATCAAATCTAAAAGCCAATAATGAGATAATAATTATCACCAAGAATGTATGACCTCTGACACCAAGAATAACAATGTAACCCCCAACATTTCCCTTCCACATGGCTGCCTTCCCTCAGTCTCTACAGCCTCATACTGGACCTGATGAGGACTTCTCATTGGTGGCTATGAGTGGTCTTTGAAGTCACACTCCAGACAAAACTTAAAGGAGGCCCCTGATATGCATACGGGGTCTCCGGCCTTCCTACACAGGGGTCTCCATTCAGCTTCTGGAAAATCCTGGAACACCACTTTGGTTCCAGATATAAAATGCAGTCCAGACATTCCCATCTCCGCCCACTTCTGCAGACAATTGGCCCCTTCAATGTTGGGATGATGATGTCACACCCCTGACATTATTTCCCTCCCCCAGATCTCTGAACACAAAGCTTTACCTCCAAATGTTCTGTGTGATAAATGGTATAATTGGGGGCAGGGAAAGGGTTAATCCGATGTAAATGATGTGATTGTTACCAGAAGTTGTGTAGAAGGTGATATGTGGGAACCACCATTTAGCTCTGGTTCACACAGCACAACATGAAAGTCGCAGCCACTTCCAGCTTGACTTTGCTCTACAACTTCCTGGCGACCAGGTGCGACTTCAAAGCGACTTTACTGAGAAGCATTCCTATGTGACTTTGATGGATCCGTGTTTATAGCGTGTTTTGTCACATGACAAAACATGTGTCTGCTAACCGTGATTGAGGCGTCATTAACAATCAGGCTGCATTTACATCTGCATGATTCTGAATGCACATCAACGGCACAGAAATTGTGTGCTTTGCTGCATGTTTCAGAAATGAGCTGCGACTGTGCGTCACGCTTGTACTACAAAAATGACAAAGCGAGCACCATGCATGTTTCCAAAACGTGTGGCAAAGTATGTATTTTCCTGCAGGTTGCTGGGCATTCAGAAACATGCAGACCATAGGCATGCACACAGGGTGTGCCGGGTGTGCCTGGGCACATCTTAATGTGTGTCCGGAGATCTTCTGTAAGATGCTATAAGAGACTGTATAGGGCGCTGCCTGTGAGACAGTTTCCCATTGAGCAGTCAAGGAGGCATGTAAGAGCCGCTTAGTGCTTTAAACTGTAATCTAATGTCACTGCTTGCAGATAGGAGCTGTCAAAACTCAGGGCTAATGTCGGGGGTGGGCTGGACCAAACAGCTAGCCTATCAAACACACTGATGTCGAGGGGTGGGCAGGCCACTCCGTGTATGTGACTCCACCCCCTTTCTATCTCTTACATGCCTAGCTGACTGCTCAATGGGAAACTTCCCCTCTCCTAGATGAGAAACACGCAGATATGAATGCTGGATAATTGTTAATGACGCCCCAATTACAGTTATCAGACGCATGTTTTGCTGCCAAGATGCATGACGCTCCATGACTGAGAAGATTCTTGAGCTACTTTGGGGTGTTTGTTGCATGTCGGGCAGAACATTCCAGTGAATGAGCTCCCTATACACAATGTGTGATTACACATGGAAAATACACAAATAATGGGAGTGGGAATGTGCGTTTCCGCTATGCTCAGATGTGACTGGGATGTGTTGGGAGGAAGATTTTAGGCAGCAAGGATGACCAGGGAGGAGAGGGGGGGGGGGGGGGGGGTAAAGAAGCCTCAGAAGTCGCAGCAAAGTCTTAAAGAGTCAGACAAATGTGCGACTTTCTGGTGATTTTACATTGAAGTCTATGGCAGTCTGTGGGAGTCTCTATGGGAGTCACCTGACCTGCGACTTTACATGTCATCAGAATGTCGCTGGAAAATTGCTGTAGTGTGAAGCAGGGCTTAGGGCTGAAGAAAGTGTGAGTTCCCAGGACTTCTAACAAGTGTGGTAGATGGAGAACATGTCTGATAATCACAGTTATACTGTATGCAGGTTCCTGCCCATTCTATGAATTCAGTTAGGATTTCCTCACACTCACTTACCTGACCTCCTGACTCCTGTGTAGGAATGGAGATAGAAGTTTCTGGCACTCTGGACCCACAGTGAGAAATAGAAAATATAAAGTCTGAAAACTTTCTCTCTTCAAAGCCTTCAAGCAATAGTTCAGCTGCTTGTAATAATTCCTGTTCATCCACAAGTGATCAGTATCTGAGCCCCACAGGTTCAAATCTGTACAGTCAGACATGACGCTCCTAATGAAGTCCTCATCCTGAGTCTCATACAGACAGAAGAGGGTCTGAGTATGGAAAGTCTGATTGATGTCCTCCATGGCCCATTCTATCATTGCAGGTTTGGCTCGGAGTGAGATGGAGATTCCTGTGACCTCTGAGAATGTCTTCACCTGATTTTCATTTAAGAGACCAAACAGGAATTGTACAGATAATACTAAATGTGAGTAAACTGAACGGAAGACACGGAGTGATTTCCCTTTACAGATCTCCGGGAGGGAAGTACCTTCCATAGACCCAGACCCATCATCCATCCCATAATAGAGAGCAGCAAGGAACTCCTGTACACTCAGGTGGATGAAGCTGTAGCAGGTCTGGCTGCGGACGTCCCAATGAAAGATGTTCTCATTCAGAAATACAGACTCCACCTCATCCAGAGAAAGTCCATGTCTTTCTAGATCTTTCTTCTCAAATAAGATTTGTTGGTTCAGAACTCCCTGATTGGCCAGAGCACACAGCTTCTTCAGACAGGTTTGTTTCCGATGTACAGACTGCTCCTTCTTGCTGTGATGGGTTAGTAAAACCTCCAGGTAGAGAAGGTAAATTGAAGTCGTTGTACGACACTGAATTACATCCAAATCTTTTCTTATTTCTTGTCTCATTACAGTGCAGACAATCCAGCATGTGATGGGGACGGCACACATGGTGTACACAACTTCATTGGCTTTTAGTATACTGAGAACCTTGTCTGCATCTTCTTTATTTCCATAGAATTTATGGACATATTCCTCTCGATCTTCCCTTGTAAATCCCTGGATTTCCACATTGTGAGAATCATCAATGAATGTGTTAAGTTTCTCCATGGACAGTGACCTTGTGGTGATGATCAGAGAAGATTCTGGGAGAACCTGTCCCCTGAGCAAGCTTTGGAGAATTATTTCTTTGTGGGTTTCCATAGAAATGTCAAGACAACCCTCAGATTTCTCCTTCAGAGTCCACCTCAGTTCATCAAACCCATCAACTATGGTGAGAAGTTTTCTCTGACTTCCAGGATCCTTCAGAACAGACACCAGGTCATCTGAACTCAGTCTGCAGGTTCTGGATAAAAGTCCCACAAGACTTATGTTTTCAGGGATGGTGTTGATTTCTCTACAGCTCAGATAAAACACAAAATCAAACGTGTCTTGGTAGAGATCCCCAGAGGCCCAGTCCAGCATGATCTTCTTGGAGGTCATTGTTTTTCCAATCCCAGCAGGTCCTTGTAACACCACAATCTTAGGAATGAACCCACATTTATCAGGGTCAAAGAGGGCCTGGATTGTGGTTGGGGGTCTTTTCTCCATGATCTGTAGATGTCTTCTGCCTGAACTCCTTATTTCGTCTTCTTTTCCCTCTTTATTCTGGGGTCCGTTTATCATCAATAAATTGGTGAATCTTTCCTGTAGATGAACAGCCTCTCTCTTACGGGAATTATATTCTTTAATCCTCTGGATCTTCTCAGAGTCTTTGTGTTTCTTACTGATGTCTTTATGAGAGAAAAGAGAATATTTTATTCCTTATACACACATGAAATAGAATACTCCCAACTCTGTCTTATAAATACTAACTATAAACCCGAAGAATGGAACCCTAAAAGAAGATATCACATGAAATACAGGAGGACTATGGAAGCATCCAAAATATGGACACACCATCCAGACCAGAGGCATAAATAGAACCTGCAGGGCTCCAGTGCAAGAAACCATGAAGGGTACCCCCTGACTGCTGGGGCCCTTTCCACCAGTCTCAGGCCCTTTCCCCTGGTCCCTTCCCTACAAGGTTGGGGCTCTTCTCTCTGAGGCAGGAAAGAGTTGCCATCTTATCCCTTTAAACCCGAACACATAGTGATTACACAGGTTCTGTGGATGATTAAGGTGGTAATTAAACTCACTTGGTGCCTAACCTGCACTAAATTAGTGTCAGAACCTGTGTAATTCATATATGTTCGGGTTTAAAGGGATGAGGTGGCAACCCTAAGGCAGAGGCCCTTTCTGCTTGTTCCTGTCATGGGCCCTTTATAAGCCATGGTTCAGAATGCTGCGACTTATGTGACTTTCAACACAAAGTCGCATGACAAGCCAAAATACATTCATTTCAATGGGTGCTATCCTAATAAATGTGACTAAAGTCTCAGCAACAAAGAAAAAGGCAATACTTTTCTATGGCGTTGGTGTGATTTGAGTGGCATAGACTGCAATGTCAAATCACAAAATTGCAAACAAGTCACAAGTAAATTACAAG
Organism: Lithobates pipiens; assembly: GCF_037356315.1. Taxonomy (NCBI): domain Eukaryota; kingdom Metazoa; phylum Chordata; class Amphibia; order Anura; family Ranidae; genus Lithobates; species Lithobates pipiens. The sequence goes on along the minus strand of NW_027507903.1, from coordinate 651,493,440 downwards.
CAAGTCGCACAACTTTGGGATCACAACAGTCTGAACTGAGCCCATGTTCTGCAGTGGGCCCCCTTCCTGCCATCTTGGGCCCCTACAGTGGCAGAACTCCAGGGCCCGGTCTTAAGTGCAACCTTTGCGACCCTGGTAGTTCCACCACTGATCTGCACTACAATAAAAACAAAATGTTCATCCAGAAGAGATTTCATATGAGTCCTACTAACCTGATAATCTGTTGTCATGTGTCATCTTCTTCAGTTTGGCTGGAAATAAGATTAGGGAAGTGATTAGTCCTGACAAACCTCTGAAATGTATAAAATAATAACTAAGAGAGTTATTAGTGTAGCAGATCCTCCCAGACACCATCATCCCACCAACCCTCTGTAGATTGGAGTCTCTCCTCCTCCAGGTGATGGGGAGAGTCTTTGTCTGCCTGGTAACATCTCAGCACATTGCAGTGACATGTGACCATGGTGGGGGGACCAGAAAAGCCCCCAATTCTCTATGCAGGGATTACAGGCACACACCTAGAATCTGGAGCCTTGACTGCTCTTTCTGATGGAGGTTCAAGTGGATGCATGGGGCACAAGGCTCAGAACCCCGAGCAACAATCATGAGGGTCTCCTAGGAATACAGCTATAAATATGGAGGTTCTGTATAATAGACAAGTGGCTGTGATTGTATTGCTCTGCTCGGCATGCTGAGTGATGTCATTGTGTTATGGTGACTGACTGCCGGCATCCTGGAGAAGTTTTACTCTGCTTCCCTCTTACATTGTTCCTGAACTCTGTAGCCTTTTCCTTCATCCACAATTTTATACCCAAATGCATTTTATTCTGTAAACTCCCTCAGTAAAGATTGTTAACCCCTTAGTGACTGAGGGGAAAACAAATGTTAATGCCTGAACACAATTTTACAACTGTGACCTGTGTTAGTAAATCTGTACATATCATCCCAACTACATTGTGTATCCAGGAGGATTATACCGTATTCATTTCAGGACAAATTGAGCTTCTTTTGGTAACACTGGCACCAACACTGTTAGTTGTGGTTTGTACCCGTAGTACGGCCTAAAACGCATTGCAGACATTCTGCTTTTTTATCCTACCTAAAAAAATCTGACACTGATACTAATTTAGAAAATGTTTAACCACTTCCTGACCGGCTCACACTGATATATGTCGGCACTTTGAAGAGGGATATTGCTGTTAGGACAGCAGCTACCATAACCCCGGTATCCTCTTCTTCAGTGAGCGGTCCGGTTTCTGATAAAAGTGGTCTCTGTGGTGGATTCACCGCAAGATCACTTTTATCGGTGGTGGGAGAGGGGCCCCCCTCACACTGCTCTCCGGTGCCCTCCACCGCTTACCGGAGCCGCAGTAGCGGCGGAGGTGATCATGTCCTTTCCCGTGTGTGGTATGGACCGAGTGAGGGGAAGATCCCCACCTGTCTCCATACTATTGCAGGGCGGAAGCGACGTCAAAACTTAATTTTTGTGTAAATATGAGATGTGAGGTCTTTTTGATTCCAGATCTCATATTTAGGAGGTCCTGTCATGCTTTTTTCTATTACAAGGGATGTTTACATTCCTTGTAATAGGAATAAAAGTGACACCTTTTTTTTTTTAAAAGAACAGTGTAAAAATAAAAATAATAAAAGGTAAAATAAATAAGAAAAAATGTAAACGCGCCCCATCCCACCGAGCTCGTGTGCAGAAGCAAACGCATATGTGAGCAGTGCCCGCATATGAAAACGGTGTTCAAACCACACATGTGAGGTATTGCCGTGATCGGTAGAGCTAAATCAATAATTCTAGCCCTAGACCTCCTCTGTACCTCAATACATGCAACCTGTAGAATTTTTTAAACCTCACCTAAGGAGATTTTTAAGGGTAAAAGTTTGTCGTCATTCCACGAGCGGGCACATCTTTGAAGCGTGACATGTTGGGTATCAATTTACTCGCCGTAACATTATCTTTCACAATAAGAAAAAAAAATGGTCTAACTTTACTGTTGTCTTATTTTTGTGTTTAAAAAAAAGTGTATTTTTTCCAAAAAAAGTGTGCTTGCAAGAAAATACGAGGTGACAGAAAGTATTTCACGACCGCCATTTTATTCTCTAGGGTGTTAGAAGAATATATATAATGTCTAAGTAATTTTCTAGCAAAAAAATTGTTTTTAACTTGTAAACATCAAATCTAAGAAAGAGGCTCAGTCCTTAAGTGGTTAAAAATAAAAATACCCAAAATACACCAACCCTGACCCTAAAACTAAATCTGGCACTGACCCGGATCAAACCTCGATCTAGCTATTTTTTTCTTTATTAGAAAGAACACAATGTATGATATAATATATCCTGTATGTATACAATGTATTATATAATGGATCCTGTATGTATACAATGTATTATATAATGGATCCTGTATGTATGCAATGTATTATATATTGTGTCCTGTATATATATATATATATAATGTATTATATATTGTGTTCTGTATGTATACAATGTATTCTATAATGGATCCTGTATGTATACAATATATTATATAATATATCCTGTATGTATACAATGTATCTTTCTCTCCATTTGGAAAAGAAAGAAAACACAGGGGTGAGCTGCACAGACACACATGATTGCCAGAGGATATCACAGCGATCATGTGACAGGGAACTGGGAGTCCTGGATTCTGATCATTAGTACAATCCCTGGGATCTTGGTGGGATCCTAGTCTCTGTGTAGCGCTCCCATAGCACAAAGGGAGGTACGCAGATATGTGGCCCCCAGAATAAAGCCCCCTTTTTTTGTGGGGACCCCATAAGTGCGTACTGTCAGTGGGAAGGGGTTTATCCAGTTAGAAGCTCCTGATTGGTCACTGGCTTTCCCTGGATGACATTCCTAGTTTTTCCTCACACACATATTGATCAGGAATTGGTAGGAAATGGTCATTATAGATGGGAACTCACCATGTTGTGCTCTCCTCTCCTGAAGGTCATTTGCGGGTCCCATCAGATTGATCAGTGTAAAGACATGAATGGTGACATCCAGAGCCCCTTCTTCTCCATATTTGTTTATCAGGAGGTCCTTGGTGGTGATCCAGTCTGCATTTTCTAGTTTTCCTCGGGGGATGGGAAGTTCATCTTTATAGGAGAAATCAGACAATTTGTTCCTAAATCTCTTGAAGTCACTTCCTTTCAGATCCTCCAGAGAATATATGATAAGATCCCCGGGGGTTTGTTTCCTCTTTCCCAGGACACCAGGAGCCGACCCTGCAGAGAGGACAATCAGCGACCATAAACATTCATCCTGATTGGAGGATTTCTGACACATGACAGCAGATAAGTCTGTACTGGCAGCCAGCAATGCTATAAAGAGCATATAGAAGGGAAAGGAAATGATCCCCCAATAGGTCTATATGTACATCATCCTATGGAGGGATTGGATTCCCTGTGGTAATCTTATATGATTGCCTCCATAGTGGTAAATTACCTCTCAGATGGATTAATATTGGATGCAAACACCTAAGGGGGCTATTTAAAAAAAAAAAAAAAAAACATCACCTTTGTGAATTATCTCTATAATGTGTCTAATATGTTTATTTTCTATGATCATCAGCTCCATCTAGTGGTCATAATGCCATATCTTACTGGTTGAGGAATTTCAAGAAAATAATGTATTATGAGCTGATGATCATAGGAAGTAAATCTATTAGACAAATTACGGGGATTATTAGTGATGACTGTACAAATGATACAAACTCATAGTAATTATTTTATATACAGACCTCCTAATGTATATGCATGGATGATCATTTTAAACATCATGTTTATTGATTGTTTCATAGTAAACTAAAAGAAAAATATAAAACTTTTAAAAAACCTCCCCCCTGAATAATGAGGAGTCTAATCAGTGTGAATTAAGAACTCTGATTACCCCCAAATCTCCCAGCAGTATGTGTCATGTGACATGGGGCTGTTTTCTCCTTAGGATTATAGACAAAGGATTCCCCCGACCACTACGCAAATAGCCCAAAAAATTGGGGTCCTCCAATCATTATGGATCACTGGACCATCTCAGAAAATCATTTCCATCAATGATAAATAAAATCTGAAGACTCGGGAATGTGATGGTGGAATTGATGAAAACTCCTGAACTCTTCTAATGGGTGAAAAGCAATAATGTAGCACTAATAGTAAGAACAGTACTGATATACTGTAAAAAATACAAACAATACAACAAATGTGTGCATACTAAAAACCGTGATATAGTGACTAACACCTAAACAAGTGCAATCCAAAAAGTCAGTGAAGACTAGGAATAAAAATAAATCAGTCCCAAGTATCAATAGATCAGATACAGTGATTCATATGGTAGATAGACAGAAGAGGATCCAAAGGGCATCTGAGGACAGTGACATCAGATGAATATACAAAAGGTGGATGCTCTTACCAGAACCAAGGAACCTGCGTGTGGGCAACACCAGGTCTACCGAGCATAATCACTCATGTGGATGTGGATGTCGATTGTTGCGCTCTTTGTCACAAGTCTGATGTTTTATCTCTCCCTCCTTTTGGTTAAGCCTCTGATTTTATGCAATGTGCATTTTCTGCCGTTTGTTGTGGCGCACGTGCGCACGTGTGGTTGGTGCAGTGCGATTTGCAGGGCCCTACTGTGATGCATGGCTTGCCGTGTGCCCCTTTTGATTTCCCTTCCGGATGCAGTGGTTTAGCCAAGCCTCGTTTCTGGGGCTTGGTTTTTCCGCATTGGGCTGTGACGCACGCGCGTGGTGAGTTGCGGATGGCCACGTGCGCTCATTTGCGTCATTTCCGGGTAGGATGGTCTAGTCAAGCCTAGTTTTCGAGGCGTATGCCATTTTTCTTTATTTCTATGTTGTATAGAACCCTCTCTTTATTGGCTATATTGGGCCCTACAGGGCCACTAATGTAGTCGGTGATTGGCTAATATTCACCATATGTCCGGAGGGCCCGTTTTTGCTGGCTTTTTGCCCATTTTTGCCTGCTTTTCGGAATGCCGATTACAGTGTGATCCCATCCCCACATTCCCAGTGTTCACGGCCATTGGTTAGGAGGTTTAGTACAGGATGAGTGATTGGTTTTCTCATTGTGGGGTGAGAGCATAGTCTACCATGTGATTAACTTCTTCCTATCAACAAATTCTTTGTTACTAATTATTGATTAAGGTTTTTGATTGGTGTTACATTTTCTATAGTTTATATATATATATATATATATGGGGGAGCAGTTATATGCCCCAGTAGAAGTCCATTGGGACAAAACGCGTAGGGAATGGTTTCTATGTTCCCTATATTGCTTTTATTATTGTGATCACTATTTTTATTCCTTCTTTTATTTTTGTATGCTGGTTTTATGCCAATAAACAGCCAAACTTGTTTTTTTTTTACCTACAGTATGGGAAGTTGTTGTCCCTTTTTGTTTTACATATGATCTGCTCTGTGAGCCCTTTTTTTTGATTCATTGCTTGGAGACTACCCTTTCACCGATGGATTCCCTTGAGAGAGGATTGGAGCTGCTGAGGTTATCGCGGATAGTTCCTTCATTGGCTGAAAGACCATCTGTGACCTGCCGTATTGTTCCTGAGAGATTGAGGATTCATCGGTTTATGTATCTGTGATCTATTGATCCTTGGGGCTGATTTATTTTTATTCCTTGTCTTCACTGACTTTTTGGATTGCACTTGTTTAGGTGTTAGTCACTCTATCATGGTTTTTAGTATGCACACATTTGTTGTATTGTTTGTATTTTTTACAGTATATCAGTACTGTTCTTACTATTAGCACTACAATATTGCTTTTCCTTTGTATATGAATTTTGTCACATTTGTGTGTAGCAGCTGTTCCATTTATTCTTTTCACAGGTTAGCGCAATCATTTTTTTATTGTGTTGCACTCTTCTAATGGGTGGACTGACCAGATGTCTACAGGAAATGCCCAGACTATGGAAACATAAGATGTCTATCATCTAATTCCAATCTCTGGAGATGTGAGATGGAGGAAAACATTGGAAAGGATTGTCAGGATCAGCAGTCATACCTTGTGAGGAGGAGGATGAGGAGGAAGAGGTCGCCATGACATCAGGAGATGATCCGAGATGACATCACCTGGAAGGACCACAAAGAATAATAAACTCATTTGTAGTGCGATGAATGGAACCAATGAGGAGAATTTGTTTCCTTCTGTGGATAACAAATGGCTTACTGGTTGTTCAATTAGAAAGTATTAGACTTGGATGGATTTCTGTCATTTACAACCTATATATGTGAGGGTCAATCAGAACCTTCTACTCTGCATTCATCTAGTTGGTATATCGGGGTCACAAAATAATCCTACCCTGTTTAGGGCCACAATTTATACAGACTTGTATTATTAGGTGTCACCTCCATAAATCTGTTTCATTCATAGCCAAGACTGGTACTAATCAGCTCCAAAGTATAAGCCAGTAAGATGTCTACAGAGAGGTCAGGTGATAAAAAGGAGAAGGCCCCAAAATGGAAGCTGTGTGTGGTCAGCAGAGACCTCCATTCACTAATAATATGCTTCCAAGAGGATTCTTCAGGAAGCTCGGTATTTATTCATCATAAAAACAGGTTAAAACATAAACACATTGTGTGGCTCTTTAGTGGCCACTTTGTCGGGGAAAGGTGTACAGTACACTTTAACTACTTCCGGACCGCCCACCAATGTTATACATTGGCTGTTTGAAGAGGAATATCATTGTTATGGCAGCAGCGAGCTAGCTTCCATAACCCTGGTATCCTCTTCTTCAGTGAGTGGTCGGGTTTAAGATAAAAGTGTGTTGTGAATTTATGAAGAAATAATAAATTTTGCTCCCAAAAGAACAATTCCCCTCCCATCAGAATTAGGTGACTTATTTATATGACCCATTGAAAAGCTGGGCTGCGACAAACAAAAGTCTCAGGATGACTCAGATTGAAGCCAGAAAAACGTTTAATTCAAGGAAGGCTTGGGTAAATAAACCTATTTATCAGAGAATGAATAGATATCTTAAAGTCAACCTCAGTATGGGCTCAGATGGTCTCAAAGACAATGACTAAGGCTGGGTTCACACCATAGCGATGCGGGAACGCCGCAAATCCGCGGCGTTTTCCCGCATCGCATGCCTCCCGCCGGCAGTTCACACTGCCCTATGCGAACTGCTGGGAGTGTCAATGATATGTTAATGACACCCCCAGATCAGTCCGCATATCGCAGTGCGATCTGCACACTCGCACAGGAATCGGATCGCATGGTGTGAACACCCATGCGATCCGATTCTGCTGCGGACCAAAAAAAGGGTCCCGTGCGAGTTTGCTGCGGGAGCGATGCGAATTCAGCCATACTATCTGTATGGCTGAACTCGCATCGCTACGGAGATCGGATGTGATTTGCACTGCAATGCGGTGCGAATCACATCCGGATCTCCCCCGCAGCAGTGTGAACCCAGCCTAAGATACGAAGTGAAGGTTTAACCCAACAGGACAAATAAGACACCTCTATTAGAAAAGTAAATAATGGAATTGTCTCCAAAATGTTCAGTTTGTTTGAGACGCTGTGAAGAAACATTGAAAACCTGTGTATATTTTGCATCATGAATACACATATATTAGAAGGAGGGATATCATATTTTACTATTAGTACAAAGGAAAAATTGTGTTTAGATACCCATCATGATTATAAGACAAGCTGTGACCGTATATACGAAAATCCACATATTACATGTGTTGTCTCAAGACAATTAGGTTGAAATGGGAAATACAGGAGTCACGTCGTTCATATAAACCTCAATTTTTGGGTAATTCTAATTAATCACATCTATAAATCAATGATTGTATTACACACCAATTACTAGGGATCCCTGAACCATATAGACATATATTGACATCCCCAAAATATAGATAAATACCATTATAATAAGAAATATATATATGAAAGTGTGATTATAAGTAGAAGTGTTTTAGCAATGAATTAGTATTATGAAAAACATAATTGTGATTATAACTGTATAAGAATTTACACATGTTTTTAGATAAACAAATATTCATTGGATGTACCCGAATTATACCTGTATCCAAATAGATAATCATTTTATAAGATATATATATATATATATATATATATATATATATATATATATATATATATTTTAGTGCCCCCTTGAACTTTTGAACCTTTTGCCACATTTCAGGCTTCAAACATAAAGATATAAAATTTTTATTTTTTGTGAAGAATCACCAACAAGTGGGACACAATTGTGAAGTGGAACGAAATCTATTGGATTTTTGAAACTTTAACTAATAAAAAAAATGAAAAGTGGGGCGTGCAAAATTATTCAACCCCCTTGCGTTAATACTTTGTAGAGCCACCTTTTGCTGCGATTACAGCTGCAAGTCGCTTGGGGTGTCTCTATCAGTCTTGCACATCAAGAGACTGAAATTCTTGCCCATTTTTCCTTGCAAAACAGCTGGAGCTCAGTGAGGTTGGATGGAGAGCGTTTGTGAACAGCAGTTTTCAGCTCTTTCCACAGATTCTCGATTGGATTCAGGTCTGGACCTTGACTTGGCCATTCTAACACCTGGATACGTTTATTTGTGAACCATTCCTTTGTAGATTTTTCTGTATGTTTGGGATCATTGTCTTGTTGGAAGATAAATCTCCATCCCAGTTTCAGGTCTTTTGCAGACTCCAACAGGTTTTCATCCAGAATGGTCCTGTATTTGGCTGCATCCATCTTCCCCTCAGTTTTAACCATCTTCCCCTCAATTTTAACCATCTTCCCTGTCCCTGCTGAAGAAAAGCAGGCCCAAACCATGATGCTGCCACCACCATGTGTGACAGTGGGGATGGTGTGTTGAGGGTGATGAGCTGTGTTGCTTTTACGCCAAACATATCGTTTTGCATTATGGGCAAAAAATTGGATTTTTATATACAGCTTACCTGTAAAATCCTTTTCTTGAGAGTACATCACGGGACACAGGAGCTTCATTACATAGTGGGTTATATAGGCACCTCTGGTGATTGGACACTGGTTGACCCTAATTAAGGAGAATTCCTCCCCTATATAACCCCTCCCATCCGGGAGGCACCTCAGTTTTGTAGCAAAGCAATAAGAACCACGTAAAACCCAAGAGGGGCGGGAGCCCTGTGTCCCGTGATGTACTCTCAAGAAAAGGATTTTACAGGTAAGCTGTATATAAAAATCCCATTTTCTTGATCATACATCACGGGACACAGGAGCTTCATTACATAGTGGGATGTCCCATAGCAATGCTCAGGTTGAGGGGAGGGAGACACAGATCATAAACATAGACCGCCAGGGACCTGAGGACCTAAACTGCAGCCTGCAGTACACTGTGCCCGAAGGCGATATCCTCTTGCCCTCTGACAGCCACCTGATAGAATCTGGTGAATGTGTGGATTGATGACCAAGTCGCAGCCTTACAGATCTGAGCCAGGGAGGCCTGGTGATGCACTGCCCAAGAAGCACTGACAGCCCTAGTAGAGTGCGCTTTCACCTGAAAGAGAGGAATCTTCCCCTTTAAGCTATAGGCCTGAGAAATAACCAGTCTGATCCACCTCGAGAGAGTGGGACTTTGACGCTGCCTGACCCCTTCTAGGGCCTTCTGGCAGAATAAATAAGCAGTCAGTTTTTCTTATCTGAGCAGTTGCTTGAAGATAAAGACTGATTGCTCTAACCACATCTAAGTGTGTAAGGACTCTTCCTCTATGGACTGAGGATTTGGAAAAAAGGATGGTAGGATTATATCCTGATTCAGATGAAAACCTGAAACCACCTTAGGTAGAAAGGACCTATTGGGACGCATAACCACCCGGTCCTTATGGATAATTAAATAGGGCTCTTTACAAGAAAGAGCTGCCAATTCTGATACCCTTCTAGCCGTGGATATGGCTACTAGGAAGACTAGCTTCTTTGTCAAGAGGACTAACGAAGCAAGATGCAAAGGTTCAAATGGTTGGGCTTCTAAGGCCGAGAGAACCAAATTCAGATCCCATGGGCATACCGGAGGTCTGACTGGCGGTCTTATCCGCATAGCCCCCTGGATAAAGGCCCGTACCAGGGAATGTGATGCAAGCGGTCTTTGAAAAAAGACCGACAGGGCCGAAATCTGCACCTTGATGGTACTTATGGCCAAATTCAATTCAAGGCCTGATTGGAGAAAGGCCAAGAATCTGCTAATGACATACCTTCTGGGATGCCATCTCCTGGGTTCACACCAGGAAACATATGCCCTCCAGATTTTGTAATAGATACGCCTGGAGGCCGGCTTTCTGGCATTGACCAGAGTGGAAAGGACTGGCCCCGAAAGACCACGGCCTTTTAAAATGTGGGTCTCAGCAGCCAGACCATCAAATTCAGACTGCGTAAAGCAGGATGGTAAATGGGGCCCTGCGAGAGCAGATCTGGCCGGAGAGGGAGGGTCCATGGCCTGCCCACTGCTAGCTTCATGATTTCTGCGAACCATGATCGCCTGGGCCAAGCCGAGGCCACTAGAAGGACCGACTTCGCCTCCCTCTTGACCCTTCCCAGGAACCGTGACAGTAGCGGGTTCGGGGGGAAGGCATAGATCAGATTGTACTGATTCCAGGGAACCGTCAGAGCATCTGACCCCTGAGCAAGTGCATCTCTTGTCCTTGACACAAAGTTGTCCAGTTTCCTGTTGAATCTGGACGCAAAAAGATCCACGTCTGGAGTGCCCCACTTGTAACATATGTCTCGAAATACATCGGGGTGCAGAGCCCATTCTCCTGGGCACAACTGCTGGCGGCTGAGATAATCCGCCTGCCAATTCTCCACTCCTGGGATGAAGACTGCAGAGAGGCACGGAACATGCTCTTCTGCCCAGACAAGTATGCGATTCACCTCCTTTTGGGCCACCAGACTTCTGGTACCGCCCTGGTGATTGATATAAGCCACCGCGGTGGCATTGTCGGACTGAATCCGAACCGGGAAACCTCGCAGTCTGTGAGACCACTCTCTGAGTGCCATGTAAACTGCCCGAATCTCCAGGATATTTATGGGCAGCAGACTTTCGGTCGCAGACCATCTTCCCTGCGAGCATGTTCCCTCTAATACGGCTCCCCAGCCTGTCAGGCTGGCATCCGTTGTGACAATCTTCCATGATAGGGGAAGAAAAGTTTTGCCTTTTAGCAAATTTCTGGTTTGTAACCACCAAACAAGACTCTTGCGTGCCCGGGGGGATAAACGCATAGGAAGATCCAGAGATTGGGGCTTCCTGTTCCAAATCGCAAGGATGCATCTTTGCAGGGGCCTTGAGTGGAACTGGGCAAATGGGACAGCCTCGAATGAGGCGACCATCTTTCCCAATAGTCTCATACATAGGCGAATAGAGGGAGATCTTCTGCCCAGAACTAGGCGCACCAGATCTCCAATGGCCAAGGCCTTTGGCCTTGGAAGGAACACCCTGCCCTGAGCGGTGTCGATAATGAGACCCAGGTAATCCAACCTGGTGGTCGGTTGCAGAGACGACTTTTCTAGGTTTATAATCCAACCTAGGCGGCCCAGATGTTCTAGCGTTTTGGTGACGCTGCGACTTAGGCTCGTTGTAGTTCTCTCTACGAGAAGCAAGTCGTCCAGGTAAGCCATGACGGCTATGCCCTGAACTCTTAAAGTTGCTAAGAGAGGGTCTAGAATCTTCGTGAAGACTCGGGGGGCCGTAGCTAGGCCGAACGGCAGGGCCACAAATCGAAAATGGCGCTGCTCTACCGCGAACCTTAGAAACTTCTGGTGTGCGGGAAATATTGGCACATGGAGATATGCATCTCTGATATCTATTGATGCCATGAATTCTCCTCCCTGCAGGGAGGAAACCACAGTGCGTATAGACTGCATCCGGAAGGTCTGGATGTGTAGAAACCGGTTTAAGTCTCTCAGATCCAAGATAGGTCTGACACTTCCGTTTGGTTTTGGAACGGTGAAGAGATTCGAATAAAAACCTGAACCCTGATCTTTCGGGCTCACCTCTACTATCACACCTTGGGATAGTAACTGATCTAAGGCCAGGAGTAGCGGTTTACGCTCTATCGGATCCTTGGGGATCCTTGACCTTAGAAAACGAGAGGGTGGAATCTTCTGAAATTCTAGCCTGTAGCCCAGAGATACCGAAGAGATCACCCATTTGTCCTGAATCTCCTCCCGCCAGGCGCCTGCAAACCGCAGGAGCCTTCCCCCCACTCGGCCGAGCGGGGGCGCCCCTTCACAGGGAGGTCTTGGAGGTTTGCTTGGCAGGCTTCCGCCCCCAAGTCCTCTTCTGTGCCTGGGCTCGGCCCTGAGGCTTTCTAGCAGCGGAGGGCTGGGAAGGCCGTCGCCACTGTTTAGAGCTTGACGCTTCGGGAGAAAGAGTACGCCTGAATGAGGGACGCTTACTCTTCTTGACTGGAAGGAGTGTAGATTTACCTCCTGAAATATTTTGGACGAATTTATCTAATTCTTCTCCAAACAAACGCTCCCCTTTAAATGGGAACCCAGCCAAATGCTTCTTGCATGACATCTCAGCGGCCCAATTTTTTAGCCATAGAGCCCTACGCATGTGTACCAACATGAGGGACAAACGTGATGCTTGTTGGACAGAATCCAAAATCGCATCAATTATGAAACATAGGATGTGAGGCATCTCTGCATATTTCTCTACTTCCTCGCTGGGGAGGAGTTCAAACATTTGTTTGACCTGTTCCTTAAGGAACTGGCACAACCCCACGGCTGCGACTGTAGGTTGCACCACAGCGCCGGCCATGGAAAAGGAGGCTTTTAACAAGGTTTCCAGCCTTTTGTCAGCTGGATCCTTAAATACCTGCGCATTATCCAAAGGACAAGTTAGGTTTTTATTCACACAAGAGATAGCCGCATCAACAGATGGGGCCCCCCATTTCTTGGTGAAACTTTCCTCCACGGGATAATTCATAGAAAACCTCTTGGGAGGAGTAAACAGTTTATCGGGATGTCCCCAGTCCTCATACATCAAGTCAGCCATTAAAGGATGAATTGGGAAGGAACAAGCAGTCTGTGGGGCTTTCCTGACTCCCAGGGAAGAGACAGAGGATGTAGCGACTTCAGCAGCCGGCATTCTGAACGTGGTACGCACCAATTCAGTGTAATACTGCACCTGCTTTCTGAGTGCCTGGGAGGAGGGGACTAACTCCTCATCCTCTGACTGATCCGACTGCTCATGATCCCTTTCTAAAGATAGGGATCTCTCCTCATTTTCAGAGCAACTGTCTGAGAGAGGGATTTCAGCAGAGGGAGGGGATCTACCCCTTTTTCTGCTATCTTTTAGGGAAGCAGAAATAAAATTCATTATCCTCCCTTCAAAACTCTCCAATGAAGCCCTAAGGGAGTCCTCAGTGACATAGACCGGGGCTGCGACATTAGGAGAGGCTGCAAAGCCTGAAAGGGGCACTGACTCGTCTTGAGATGCAGGCTCCACTCTTGCAGAGGGGGATGGTAATCTGCATGCACTTTTGGAACCCCTGGACCTAGGCGGTGATTTGCCAGTGCTTTTGTTACCTGCCCCTGAAACCCTCTTACGAGGAGACATAGTACTGAGCTACAAAGCAGAGTTACTAGTGTAAAATGCAATCACTTTGTTGTGCTTAAAGTCTCACAATAAATCAATATAAGCTTAACTGCACAATATGATGCCGAGTAGGTGTCTTAAGGTTCGCCTGGATCCAATCCCACGGATGCTTACAGCCCACAGCTCCTGTGTCTCACCTTACAGTCCCCTGATGCTCTGGGCTTTTAAAACGGCCGTTTTGGCGCCTGCACTGCAGCACTGAGCACCTGATTGTGCACAGCTGGCAACCACACCCCCCCCCCTTCCCCATTAGGCCGGGAGCGCGCCCGGTGCACGAGGACTGCGGGATCCGGGGGGGGGGGAGGAGAACCCAAAAGGAGTGACATGGGACCCCCTGATCTGCGTGGGACCCCTTTTTTACCTTTATTGTGGCAGGGACTGCAAGGAGACGTGAGTAGCTGGGAGAACCAGGCATTTCACTGAGCGTGTTTGTATTGAAAGGCATGTAAGTATGCATCAGGCTGCTCTTACTCCCTCAAGTGGTGGAAACCAGGTAAGACATACAACTACTCATAATGAAGAAATCCATTCATATATTAAATATATAGGATGACTTCCCATACCTGATCCCCGCCGCAGGAATTGCTGTGTTCAGACCAATTCCAGCCTTCACCCATCACGGCGGGTATTGTTAGCCAACCTTCAGGCGTATCTGGGGTTCTTACGAAAAGATCCTCCTACCTGGGCCTTGTAAAAAACTCTGCCAGAAACTTACGGGCGCCCTGAGTAAACAGTACCCCAAGTCTGGTTGTCCCAGAGTCCAGTCTTCCAATGGAGAGGACTTACAGGCAAAACCTTGTGTCTTCGGCAGACGAGGCCCGGGTACCATACCATCTTGGGAGTCAAATATCGGCCCGAGGTATGGATCCGGTTTGTTGTAGCCCTTCGGCCCTCGCCGGGACCCGCATAGAGCTAAGTTTTACGTGACCATCGACCAGACACTGGCGAAAAAACTGAGGTGCCTCCCGGATGGGAGGGGTTATACAGGGGAGGAATTCTCCTTAATTAGGGTCAACCAGTGTCCAATCACCAGAGGTGCCTATATAACCCACTATGTAATGAAGCTCCTGTGTCCCGTGATGTATGATCAAGAAAGTTTGATTTTGGTTTCATCTGACCAGAACACCTTCTTCCACATGTTTGGTGTGTCTCCCAGGTGGCTTGTGGCAAACTTTAGATGAGACTTTTTATGGATATCTTTGAGAAAGGGCTTTCTTCTTGCCACTCTTCCATAAAGGCCAGATTTGTACAGTGTATGACTGATTGTTGTCCTATGGACAGACTCTCCCACCTCAGCTGTAGTTCTCTGCAGTTCATCCAGAGTGATCATGGGCTGCATCTCTGATCAGTCTTCTCCTTGTCTGAGCTGAAAGTTTAGAGGGACGGCCAGGTCTTGGTAGATTTGTAGTGGTCTGATACTCCTTCCATTTCAAAATGATCACTTGCACAGTGCTCCTTGGGATGTTTAAAGCTTGGGAAATCTTTTTGTATCCAAATCCGGCTTTAAACTTCTCCACAACAGTATTACGGACCTGCCTGGTGAGTTCCTTGGTCTTCATGATGCTCTCTGCGCTTTCAACAGAACCCTGAGACTATCACAGAGCAGGTGCATTTATACAGAGACTTGATTACACACAGGTGGATTCTATTTATCACCATCAGTCATTTAGGACAACATTGGATCATTCAGAGATCCTCGCTGAACTTCTGGAGTGAGTTTGCTGCACTGAAAGTAAAGGGGCCGATTAATTTTACACGCACCACTTTTCAGTTTTTTATTTGCTAAAAAAGTTTAGATTTCGTTCCACTTCACAATTGTGTCCCACTTGTTGGTGATTTTTCACAAAAAATTAAAATTTTATATCTTTATGTTTGATGCCTGAAATGTGGCAAAAGGTTGAAAAGTTCAAGGGGGCCGAATACTTTCGCAAGGCACTGTGTATATATATATATATATATATATATATATATATATATATATATATATATATATATATATATATATATATATATATATATATATATATATATATATATATATAGACAGAGAGAGAGAGAGGGGGAGAGAGAGAGAGAGATCACTCAACATGTGTCTGTCATAGATAGACCAGTTTTTATAGATATACATCCTGCCACGCTCTCCACCACTTACTTGAGCTGTTGGCAGTGGCGGAGGCGATCAGGTCCTTCTTCTGACTTGACATGGAGACTAGTGAGGGCAAGATGGCCCCCTATCTCCATATCATTGCAGGGCGGAAGCGACGCCAAAACGTCACTTCTGCCCATAGCTATTAAGGGGCCTTTTTTTTTTTTTTTAAATGACATTTTTTTTATTGCATTTTACTGTAAATATGAGATCTCAGGTCTTTTTGACCCTCAGATCTCATATTTAAGGGGTCCTGCCATGTTTTTTTTTTCCCCATTACATTCCTTGTAATAGGAAAAAAAATTACACCATTTTTTTTTAAAAAGGTGTTGAAATGGGAAATACAGGAGTCACATCATTGTTCATATAAACCTCCATTTTTGGGTAATTCTAATTAATCACATCTATAAATCAATGATTGTATTACGCACCAATTACTAGGGATCCCTGAACCATATAGACATATATTCACATCCCCAAAATATAGATAAATACCATTATAATAAGAAAATATATATGAAAGTGTGTATAACATCGGTATAAAGAGGATTTATTTTTATATTAGATATTTATTAAAACCTTTTACAAGTCCAGCAAACAAAATACAAAAGAGTCCGGTAACAAAGTGTGGCATAAGAAGAAAGTCATGTAGGAGAAGGAAGAAGGAAAGCGTTCAGAACACGTCTCTTGTGTATCACTTCCATATTCACAAACCTCAATGAGAAGAAGATTATAAATGAAGGAATTACAGACAAACATGTTGTGATATATACTTAGCAGATTATCAGTAAGGGAAGTAATCAGGGTAACAAAGGAAAGAACATATCAAAGATTAACAGAGTAAGTAGTGAAATAAAAGAAAGTATAGAACAATAGAAGATTACACGGTATCCAATATTGACATGTAAAGGCGTAGAATGTCATAACAAATATATTATATTATTACAATTTGTTATTATTTCACCGATTGCTCCGGTTTTCCATTGTTTGTCAAACCATATATTTTTCTAATTGTAATAGACTGGAGCTTTTACAAGACTAATGCCACGTACAAATGATTGGCCTTTCCGGCAAACTACTACTTCCCGACGGACTTTTGGAGGAGTACCGATGGACTTTCAGAATGAACACACATGACTAAGTCCGGTCGAAAGTCCGTTCGTTTTGAACGTGATGATGGAAACAGAACAAATAGCCAATAGCTTTCCTTGCATCGTATTTGGTCCGTCGGACCAGCACACAGACAACCATTTTCCCTAGTTTTAGTCCGTCGGACTTGAGTCCGTCAGATAGATTTGAAACATGTTCTATTTCTAGGTCCGTCGGACTTCCCCCCCCAAAACGATCGGACTAGCCCACACACGATCGGATTGTGTGATGGACTAATCCAGTCGGACCTAGTTTACCGGAAAATCTGATCATGTGTACGCGGCATAAGGCTCAGGTCACATCTATGTGGTTGAGCTTGATGCAGTTTTCCGTTGCATTTTGCATTTCTGAACATGTGTTTTTGATGCATTTTTTATGTGTTTTTTGTTTGCATTTTGGCTGTTAAGGAGCAGGTGGGTGCCACGTCCTTAACAACCGATGACTCATCAGCTGTCAGCAGATTTCCCTGCTGACAGCTGAATGTAAACAAGACAATGACAGCATTAAAAAAAAACAAAAAAAAAAAACACACAACGGCGTGTTCCCCAATCCATACCAGACCCTTATCCAAGCATGCAGCCCAGCAGGTCAGGAAAGAGGAGGGACAAAGCGAGCAGGACCAGAAGGATTTGCCCCCTTAATAACAAGGCCATTATTTACGATACGGCACTGCGTTAATTGAACTGACAATTGCGTGAGCATATTCACACATACAGATGTTGGTGGAAGACCATTGACTGCAGAAACCTTTCCGTGGACACAGCAGATCTGTTTGCTCTTTTAAGGATGTTCGTTCATGCCTCCCCAAGAGACTCACCACTTCATGTTGACTGCATTAATGTTCCTATTAGGCAGATCTGCATACATGGGAACCATAGCATAACCATACAAAAATTATGGCCCATCGAGCCATGATAGTGTATGACTCATATCATTGGTAGCGGTGGGAATGTGCACATGATCGTATTCAGAGCCTTGTAGTTAGTGTTCAAATAGGGGGCTGGCCGCATGTCTCTCAACATGACCATCTGCAGACGTCATTACTGGAATTCTATTTGAATATATACATGTGTGTGATTGATTCTTTTGAAAGCATACACAAGTGTTTGGCTGATTCTGAAGCCGCCATCTTCCTTTGTTATTCATGTTTACAGTATAAATAAAGCAGTAGATCATTTTATTGCAGGATTCTGCTAAGCTCAATGTGATACCAGCGTCTGTCTGTGTTACTTGGAGATATTCAAGCACACTTTTCCAGGCATTATATAAAGGGAGCTGTATTTGTGCTTTTAAGCGCAAATAAATTATTTGCTTATAGAAGCTTAAAATTTCAAGGACAAGATCCCCATTCTGCCCTTCCTCACTGTGACCGCAGGTTGCCGGAGGACATCAAGTCCACCCAACCCACGGGCAGGCCGTAACAGCGCCTGCACGAGCCGATGAACAATGATGGCGGTTCACACAGGAGAGCCAACCTGCCACAGTGCAACTGCAGCGGGCAGTCTTTAAGTAGTTAAAACGAAACAAAAAGTCCCCCAGTGTAGATCCAGCATCAATCACACCATACGCTGCCACCACCATCCAATTCCTAAATACTTAAGGTGCAGGACCACCAAATGACATGACAGGGTGGCCTTATCCAATTTGTGACATCAACCCAGCATGACCCATTCGATGGGGCCCCAAACTTGACTATTATCCAAAATCTGGAAGTCAAAAACAAAACCTCCCCAGACGTTACTGTGGTCACTTGACTAAACTCCGTACTGAACTCAAAGGGTTGATGGTCCAGCAGCATGATAAATACCTTCCATCCCTAAAGATCCGCTATCTTGCACAAAACAACAAATCAGGGAAACTCCTGGCTACTAGGTACAAGACACGGGGCCCAATCCACTAAGCGATATGTTATCGCATTTGAGTATGCTGCAATATATCTCACAACGATAAAAATTCACAAAGATACTCTCATTATAAACTTGCATGCATTATATATTTTAAAATAATGCATGAAATCATGCGGTAAGTTACCACAAGCATGTTGGGGCGAACGGTTCACCTTTTCCTGAACACCTGAATTTGCAGGGTTTTCACCAAGTGTTATCCCTGCCAAGCACTCTTCAATTTACTGAGCGCTGTACAATGCAATCTGTGGGCAAAGCTTTGCTCAATCTGGGTGCAATGTAAGCTGGTTGTTAAGGAGAGGGACCAGGAAGCTGGCCGCTGCGTCCTTAACAACCGATGAGTCAGCTCTCTATGGTTTTCCCCCGCTGACAGCTGAAAAAAAACAGCCATCAATAGAAAAAAATAAAATAAAAGTGTACCAGGCCCTTATTTAGGCATGTAGCCTAGCAGGTCAGGAAAGGCAGGGGAGAGCAAGCAGACCCCCTTCTGAACCATACCAGGCCTCAACATGGGGGGGTGATTTGGGGAAGATGGGGCTCTGCCCGCCCACCCCAAAGCTCCTTGTCCCCATGTTGATGGGGACAAGGGTCTCTTCCCCACAACCGTGGGCTGTGGTGGTGGGGGACTGCAGGTTGTGAGGGTCCCTGGCAACATTACCTGGTGGCCCCACCCCTTGTGATGTAACTTGCCCAGCATGCACCAGTCCATGGCACCAGAAGGGGCGTGTCAGGGCTGGGCTCAGCCCTTCCTTCTCTGAGCTGGCTGCTCAGCTGTCGGCTAATTGCCAGCTCCTTTCTCTCCATAGTGACTCAGCTGTTGATGATTTGCTCATTAGTCCTGGCTACTTAAAGCCATCCAGCTAACTTTATCTCTGCCTTCACCTTTAGTCACATTTCAGAGACTCTCCTGCGTTCCTGTTGAAGACTTGCTCGGCTGATGTCCCTTCTGTCTCCTGATCCTGCTTGCTGTACTACTACGTTGATCTCTGGCTCTCTGACATTGGCATTGGCTGACTACCCCATCTGGTTAATGAACTCTGGCTATGTGTTGACTACGCTTACTCTACGCCTTTTTATTAGTATTAAACAAGTGTGATTAACTGTAATTCTGTCTCAGTCTGATTCATGGTTTCTGACAGTAGGCGAAGGCCATGAATTCAGAAGATGCAATCAGTCCACTTGTTGGTAATATTTTTTCCAGATTGGATGACCAGGATCATTGCATGGATCAGTTTGCCATGGCGTTACAAACGCTCCTGAATCGCACGGCTCACCTGGAATCTTCCACTATGGCTGCTCCGGTACAACCTGTGTTGCAGGACGTCCCTGCTGCTGCTCCAGTCTCTGTGCAGGAACTTGCCTCGAGTATTAACTTTATAAGAGGCATGTCTGGTTTCTCTCCACTTCCCCAAAGATTTGGCGGCGATCCAGTTCAATGCAGAGGGTTTCTCAACCAGGTTGAGATATCTACATTGAGATGCTTCCCCAGGCATTTCCCACAGACAGAAGCAAAGTAGGTTTCATGATATCTTTGCTTTGTGAAAAAGCCCTGGCAAACCCTCTATGGAAGACGCAAAAACCTGTGGTCCTGAGTTACCCAGAATTTGTGGCTTCCTTCAAAAGGATATTTGACATTCCCGCATGCTCCGCTTCTTCTGCTAAGAGCCTCATGTCCATCAAACAGAGTATGAGAACTGCGCCATTGAATTCCGTACTCTGGCAGCAGAGGTTGCTTGGAACTAGAGGTCGACCGATATGGGTTTTTCTCTGGCCGATGCCGATATTTAGAAATCATGGCGGCTGATAGCCGATATATGATGCCGATTTTTTTGGGCCGATATGTTAGGCCGATTTTATTTTATTTATTTATTTTTTTCCTTTTTTATTTATTTTTTTTTTTTTTAATCCCCCTTGATCTAACACACCTTTCCCACTGGGGTGTTTTTCAGGCGCTTTTGGGCTAAAAATAGCACCTGTAAAGTGCCTGCAAAATGGCTCCCCTGCAGTCTGTGTCAAAGACAGAGTGCTTTCACATGGAGGCGATGCGCTGGCAGGATCTTAAAAAAAAGTCCTGCAAGCAGCACGTTTGGAGTGGTGTATACCGCTCCTCCACCACTCCTGCCCATTGATATGAATGGGCACCACTGCCGAAGCGCATGCAATGCGATTTGGCAGCAGTGCTTCATGGGCGCATTTAACCTCTTCCTTGGCCGCTAGCTGGGTTAGATGTGCCCCACTAGCAGCCAAATAGCACCGCTTAAATGATGGTAAAGAGCCGCTAAAACTTGCGTTTTACCATCAACGCCTGCCCGCTCCAGTATGAAAGCAGTCTTCATAAGTGATACAGAAAATTTCTTACATTTAAACATTTATTAAACAAAACAAACCTCCAATCAGTTTACTTGTATGTATGATTTAGATTAAAAAAAAAAAAAACTATATATTAAATAAAAACAGGTAGTCAAAACTTTTGGACAAAAAAAAAAAAAAATGGGCTAACTTTACTGTTTTTATTTTATTTTTTAAATAGTGTATTTTTTTCCCCAAAAAATTCATTTGAAAGACCTCTGTGCAAATGCAGTGTGACATAAAATATTGCAACAACCGCTATTTTATTCCCTAGGATCTCTGCTAAAAAAATATATATAATTTTTAGGGGGGTCTAAGTGATTTTCTGGCAGAAAATACAGGATTTTTACTTGTAAGCAACAAGTGTCAGAAAAGATTTAGTCTTTAAATGGTTAAACTGAGAACTTCTACACACTGAGATAAGTTCATTCATTCATAAGTGTAAACATTGTATCATTTTGTTCTTTTCTTGGCAGCCCAGAGAGGAGGAAGACGTTTCTATGGCAACTTACACTGACTTCTATTACAGAAGTCATTTCAAAGTCCCGCTGCAGTTCTATATCGGCTTTTTACCAGCACAATCGGCCGATGCCGATTTAAAAAACGGCAAATATCGGCCGATATATCGGCCGGGCGATATATCGGTCGACCTCTACTTGGAACAATGAGGCCCTTGTGGCTGCCTTCTCTCGTGGTCTCTCGGATAACATCAAGGATGAGATAGCAGCCTGAGATATACCCACTGAGCTGGAGAGGTCGATCACATTTGCCATCCTCATTGACTCCAGACTCAGAGAAAGACTCATTTAAGGAGCGCTGGCGCAAGCCTCCTGTACATTTGTCTCCGAGCTTTGCAGTTCCACTTTTGCCTCCCTCACCTCCCATGCCTTCTGGTACCGAGTTGGTCTGTGAAGATGAACCCATTCACTTGGGCATCAAGCATCTGTCTGTGGATGAGAGAGCCCCTAGGAGGAGGGAGAGATTGTGCCTTTATTGTGGCCAGGCTGGTCACTATTTGAAATATTGTCCTACCCGTCCAGGGAACGCCCAAACCTTGAGGTCCTGTCACGGACAGAACATAGGTGGCATTTTGTCTCCAGTTTCCCAGAAAGATAAGCCCCTGGGGTTTAGGCTGAGTCATCCATCGACATACAGGCTCTAATAGACTCTGTGCCTGCAGGCCTGTTTATTGATGCTGCCTTTGTATCAAACCACTCGATTCCGCTGCAGCTGCGTGACATTCCACTTGCCATTGAGGGTCTTGACGGGAGACCTCTACACCATGAGATAATCCAATTCCAAGTTATTTTCCAAGTTTCCACTGGTTATTGGTTATCCTTGGTTACAGAGGCACAACCCTACTTTTGATTGGCTCTGTGCTGATGTTCTCTCCTGGTCATCACAATGCAGTAAGTCATGCTTCCAGAAGGTAGCCAAGGTCCTGTGCACCTCTTCACTCTTCTCCCTGCCGCAGGAGTAATGCAATTTTAGCAATGTCTTTGACAAAGGTCAAGCCGGTACTTTGCCTCCACACCAGTCGTATGATTGAGCAATTGACCTTCAACCTGGTGCCATACCCCCTCGTGGTTTACTCTTTGTTGGTCTTGGAGGATAAGGCCATGGAGGAGTATGTTGCAGACACACTTTCTCAAGCTTTCATCCGCAAATCCTCATCTCCTGATGGTGCTGGTTTATTTTTTGTGAAGAAGAATGGTGAACTGAGACCTTGTATCGATTATAGGGATATCAATTGTTTCATGATTAAGAATGCCTATCCCATCATTCTGTTGATTATGGAGTTATTTGACCACCTCAAGGGAGCAACGGTTTTCACGAAGCTTGATTTGAGAGGGGCATACAATCTGGTCAGGATTAAGGAGGGCGACGAGTTGAAAACTGTTTAATACCAGATCAGGTCATTATGACTATCTCGTAATACCTTTTGGCCTTTGTAATACTCTGGCAGTTTTCCAGGAGTTCATTAACGATGTCCTCCAAGATTTGTTGCAGTTATATGTGGTGGTTTATCCAGCTGATGAGTCCATAGTGGACCAGGACGTAGCTCCCGTCCTCTCCAGATACAGAAAGCTCCCCACTGACTATGGCGCCCTCTCCCACATCCACTGAATCTCTGCTGGGGAGATCGTTACCAGGGCTCCCCACAACCCCTATGCATGATCCTTTTTCAGGCTGGGAAGACTGTGTCAATGCTCCAGCCCCCACTGTCTTCCCATCTATGATAGCTGCCTTCTCACAGATGCTGTCCAGGGGTCTAGCACAGAATGCAGCCCATATCACCTCATGCATTCATGCGGAATTGCAGCAGCTGGGGCTGAGGATAAATGTCATAGAAAAAAAGGCTGATCAGTCTGTTGCTAGAATAAATCAAAATTCAGCCAGGATCCAAGACATACAGGACCAACTGAAAACTACCTTTTCAAAGATCGATGACCTGGAGAACAGGTCCAGATGGTACAATTTCAGGATACAGGGACTCCCTGAATCCGTGAAAGACATCAAGCAAGCAGTCAAGGCCCTCGTCACGGGCCTCATCCCAGACATTGCTGACAGCCACCTGGAAATGGACAGAGCTCATAGGGCATTACAGCCCCCCCGCTCCGACGGACGTCCCAGGGACATTATAGTCAAACCTCATTTTTATTTGGTGAAGGAGGTGATGAGGAAATCAAGAGGTTCTTCGGCTCTCACTTTACTGGGTCATGCGGTCCAGATATTTGCTGACCTCTCACCCTACACAATGCAAAAAAGAAGAAGATCGCTTAAACCACTACTCCAAGTCCTACAACAGAAGGAGATAGCGTACAGATGGTTGTTCCCTCTCTGCCTGAATTTTTCCTATCGCAATAAAGGATATGGCTTCTCATACTTTGTGAAGGGCAAATGCCTACTTCTTCACCTTGGCCTACTCTCGCAGGAACATCTTCCCTCTCCACCCAACAAGGGACCCTCCTCGTCATCATAAGGACCACCTCCTGTTAGCCCCCTGCATCCCAACTGGTTGTTGTAACACTACAAGAGGTCTAAGAACGCATTGCTGACATGACTGACTGGTCTGTCCACTTCCATAACCCAGGGCCCTGGCTTAGGGTTTCCCTTCTCCCTCGATCCAGGCTTTATCCCATACCCCTTGGAGATCCGCTCTTCCCTGGTGCACACCTCCTTAGAGTCTTAGTGGTCTCTCCTCCCTTATATTGGGCGGCAGAACGACAAGATAGATGCCTCTTCTGGGAGTAGGTCGGGGCAGTGGGGTCAAGTCAAGTAGCCCAGGAGTGAGACTTTAATTGTTCCTAGTTTCAGAGTTGCTTCTTGAATTAATTATATCTGTTTCTCCCATATTATATGCCATTCTCTCCAAAAACGTATGCAGAGCCTTGTAGTGTTCCCATCAAGATGTCGCTTGCCTCTGGCCACACATATTCTATTCAGCTCCTTCTCCATATCGGGCACTCTCAAGCTGGACCATAAGGTCGGGAGGGGGGGATCCCAAGGTGGGCTTTGAAGCAATTTATTTTCCCCATTCGGGACCGGTCTCTCCCAGGGTCTCCCGTTGACTACAGGCGATGCTTCGGGGGAACAGCCTGGGGTGGAGAGTCACGGTGTGGGATTTTGAATCACATATTACTCATTTCAAGGGTGTTTTGTTTATTTTGTAATGTCACTGTTTATTACTAGCGAAAGGACCGTGGTAGGTCAAGTGCACCTCTACTATTCTCAGAGGGCATATAGTTTGCCTCTCTGGGAGGAATAGGAGACTTGGACTCTGAGTGCTCCTGATCTTTCAGGTTATGAGGAGGGTGCTGGCAGGTCCGTATCCACCCCGGGGGGGGGGGGGGTGGAGAGGACCTGGGGGCCCCATGTTACCGTGCTTTTTCAGCCAATACCAATTGCTGAAATCCTTACGCTTAATCATTTTTCTTTTTCTTCTCTTTCTTTCCTTCTTCCTTTTCTACTTCCTTCGTTCTGCCTTCCAGGTGGACCCGGAATTTCCAAACTATCCAATCCAGGGCCAGGGCGTTGGTTCATCCTCTGGAATGGTCACTCCTTTCGGTATCATCAATGAGAGAAGGTAGGATCTATACCGGGCTTGAGATACTCTCCCCTTTGATCCATGGTTGACATACAACCCCCATCCACCATTTTCAAAAATTATCACTTACAACACGCAGGGTCTCATTTCCCTGATCAAACGCAGAAAAATATTCCAAATGTATCATGACATGAAGGCTGACATTCTCTTTTTACAAGAGACACACTTCCCTGCCACCTATAGACCCTCCTTTTTACACCAGCACTACTCACAATTCTTTTTGGCCTCCTCAGATAACAAGACTAAGGGCGTAGCCATTTGCTTCTCCAAACACATCAAATTATCCCAGACAAAGGTAGTCACAGATCCCCTAGGTCGATCCATCTTAGTTTTGGGCACCATAGATGGGGAAACCTATACCTTCATATCGTAGTACGCCCCCAACAAGGGCCAACAACCATTTTTTGACTCACTGCTTGGCAGACTTCCACTTACCAGACCAGTGAGTCCGCTTGGGCAGAGGGTGGTCTCCCGTACGTGTCGGGCTCACAACCCCTGGTAGAGTAGACAGGTGGCTGAGAGTACGGAGTGGTATGAGAGCCTATGAGGAGGGTCCAGGAGCTGGAAGTTGGATGAACCCCAAAGCAGCAGGTGCATAGGCTGAAACACAGGCAATTGGGTGCGGAGCAGAAGCTGAGCAGGCGGGTCCAGGTACAAGCAGGATTCGGCAATAGGCGGGCAGCAACAGTACAATAAAGGCTGACATTCTCTTCTTACAAGAGACACACTTCCCTGCCACCTTTAGACCCTCCTTTTTACACCAGCACTAGCCACAATTATTTTTGGCCTCCTCAGATAACAAGACTAAGGGCGTAGCCATTTGCTTCATCAAACACATCAAATTATCCCAGACAAAGGTAGTCACAGATCCCCGAGGTCGATCCATCCTAGTTTTGGGCGCCATAGATGGGGAAACCTATACCTTCATATCGTAGTACGCCCCCAACAACGGCCAACAACCATTTTTTGACTCACTGCTTGTCAGACTTCCACTTAGCAGACCGGTGAGTCCGCTTGGGCAGAGGGTAGTCTCCCGTACGTGTCCGACTCACAACCCCTGGTAGAGTAGACAGGTGGCTGAGAGTACGGAGTGGTATGAGAGCCTATGAGGAGGGCCCAGGAGCTGGAAGTTGGATGAACCCCCGAAGCAGCAGGTGCATAGGCTGAAACACAGGCAATTGGGTGCGGAGCAGGAGCTGAGCTGGCGGGTCCAGGTACAAGCAGGATTCGGCAATAGGCGGGCAGCAACAGTACAATAGGATCAGGCAGGAGCGAGGTCAGAACAGGGCGAGGTCAGGGGCAGATGAAGATCAGGGGTATCCAAAGAGCAAGCCGGGTCGTCAGGAGATCGGAGATACAGGAATGTAGATACAGGCAATGGAGCAAGAAACGGAGGAGCTGATGATCAGGCAGCACTTGAATGGAGTATGCGTCAGACCTAAATAGGCCGATTGGCGCCAAACACTGCGCACGGCAACATTCACAAGTGTGCGCATAAGGGAACACACCCTCACGCCAGCGCGCACACCAGTGCCACCAGGAGCACACACAACAGCGCTCACCTTCGCCAACAGGAGCGCGCGCGGGCGCACAACGGCACGCACCACAGCACGCACAGGAACATGTGCGCGAGCGTGCACCGTCGCACATCGACGCACACCAGCACAGCCAGCACCACGACCAATTAGGTAACCTCTCTGACACTGCTACACACTCTTCAAGGACATTTCAAGGGCACAGTGTCAGGTCACCTAGAGCCCAGGTGACAGATGCACCCCGTAGGGTTAGGGGTGCACCGCAAGGTTGTGGACCCTACGGCTGACTGCTGCAGACGGGGGACAAATCCCACTGGGGTTAGAGCGTGAGATTCCCTGGGGCGCGGAGTCTAAGAGCCAGCAGGTGTTCACCAGAGCCTCGAGTGGTGAGGATGGACTTGGCTGCAACTGGCTCCAGGTCGCGACCCCCAGCTCACACCCACAGTAGGCAACAGGAGGATAGGGATGATGAGGGACAAGCCAAGGTCGGGGCCGCAAGCAGGCAAGAATAGTTGGGTACACGCCAAAAGGTCAGGGTCACAGGCAAACAGGGATAGTCAAAACACGCCAAAGTCGGTAACGGAAAACAGTAGCAGAACACACGGCAGGAAACAGGAAGCTAACACACAAAGGTTGATCAGCAGGATAGGCTAGCAGTGCAAAGGTTAATATAGAGTTGTCTGATAGGAGCTAGGGTGGAGCCATGCCAGAGGAAGGATATAAAAGCAGTCAGGTGAAGCTCAGCTGGTCTCTAGAAATGAACACATGCAGACGGGTAAGCAGACGAACTCTATTGCATAACCATGACAGTACCCCCCCTCTTACGAGGCCTCCCCCTTCCCCGCCTGGGACCAGGTTTAGAGGGGAACTTCAAATGAAACTTCCTCAACAGACGAGGTGCAAAGACCTCGGAAGCCGAAATCCACGACCTCTCCTCAGGACCAAAACCTTTCCAGTGCACGATGTACTGGAGAATGCCTCTACAGAGTCGGGAATCCAAAATTTGGCTAACCTCGTACTCCTGATCATCCTCAGAGACCGGTGCTACGGTAGAGAGAGGACGGGAGAACTTATTGAGGACTAAAGGCTTTAGAAGGGCAACATGGAAGGAGTTAGAGATTTTGAGGCTTTTGGGAATCTGGAGCTTGAAACAAACCGGATTCAGTTTAGAAATTATGGTGTATGGACCAATGAATCTTGGGGCAAATTTAAGGGAAGGAACCCAGAGCTTGATGTTCCTGGTGGAGAGCCAGTCTCCTGGCTGAAGAGAAGGTGGCTTACGCCTGAGACGGTCAGCAAAACTCTTGAATTTGTTGGCAGCTTTCTGGAGGAAATCATGAACGTCAGCCCACATGGAATTGAATGATTCCTGAACAGTAGCCAAAGCTGGAGTGTCAGAAGAACAAGTCATAGGAAGAGGAAGCTGAGGATGTCTTCCATAAAACAGTGACAAAGGGTGATTTCTGAGAACTGACGTTAACATGATTATTGTGGGAGAACTCAGCCCACGGTAATAGTGATGCCCAATCATCATGATGGGCAGAGACCAAGGTACGGAGAAAGACCTCCAACTCCTGATTAACTCTCTCAGTCTGGCCATTGGATTGGGGATGATAAGAAGAGGTAAAATCCAAGGTAATGTCGAGGGATTTGCAAAAGGCTCTCCAAAAACGAGAAGTAAATTGCACACCCCTGTCCGAGACGACATGAGAAGGAACACCATGAAGGCGGAAAATCTCTCGTACAAAAATGGGAACCAAGGCAGAGGCAGAAGGAAGACCAGGAAGAGGAACAAAATGAGCCATCTTGGAGAACCGATCGATTACTACCTAAATGGCCGTATTATTCTCCGATAGTGGAAGATCAGTGATAAAATCCATGGCGATATGGGACCAGGGCTCCTTAGGAATGGGCAAGGGCATGAGAAGACCAGCAGGGGCTTGAGTGGAAGATTTAGACTGAGCACAGACGTGACAAGCCTTAACATAGTCGTTAACATCCAAGCGGAGATTAGGCCACCAGTAGTGACGACTGATAAGCAGGAAGGATCGGAGGAACCCAGCATGACCTGCCACCTTGGAATCATGTCCCCAACGAAGGATCTTAGTTCTTAGCTCCGTGGGAACAAAGGTCTTACCAGGAGGAATTTTTGATTCCAGGGTGGTAGAATGGGCAACAATGCAAGAGGTAGGAATGATCGGCTCAGGATCAGGGTTGGACTCCTCGTCCAAAGTGTCAAATGACCTAGAGAGCGCATCAGCTCGACCGTTGCAGGAACTAGGTTTGTACGTAATCGTGAATTTAAAACGAGAAAAGAAGAGACTCCACCTGGCCTGTCTGGGGTTCAGACGTTTAGCATTCTGTAGGTACTGTAGATTCTTATGATCAGTAAAGATCGTTATGGAGTGAGGGGAACCTTCCAAGAGATGATGCCACTCCTCCAACGCCAATTTAATTGCGAGAAGTTCCCGATCACCAATGGCATAATTTCTCTCTGCCTGAGAAAATTTTTTGGAGAAGAACGCACATGGTTGACGTTTCTTCTCAAAGTCCTGAAGAAGCACAGCTCTCACCCCCATCGAAGAAGCGTCTACTTCAATAAAAAATGGGTACTCAGGATTTGGTCTCCTCAAGAGGGGTCCAGAGACAAAGGCCTGTTTCAGATCGTGAAACGCAGAGACAGCCTCGGAAGGCCATTCTTTGGCATTCGCACCCTTCTTGGTCAAAGCGATAATAGGCGCAGCAATGGAAGAGTAATTCCTTATGAACTGCCTATAATAATTTGTGAAGCCAAGAAAGCGCTGTGTGGCCTTGAGGCTAGCGGGAAGGGGCCAGTTGGTAATGGCTGAGACCTTTCCGGGATCCATGTGAAGACCCACACTAGAAACTAGACATGTGCATTCGTTTTCGTCCGAATGCATTTTCGTCCGAATTTCAGCTATTTTCGTTTTCGTTTTGACAAACGATAACGAAAGCACAAAATCCGAAAAACGAAAGATCCGACATAAATAAATGCTTTATTTTCATTTTCATTGTTACAACAGTTCGATATAGAATAGGAGATTCGACATGACTCTGACAATAACAATCTGTCTATAGAACCTGTGGTCGAATGTGCCTAACCTTACCTCTATTAGTCCAAGATTATATAGAGAAAATATTCGACAGAGAAAAAAGATTTGACAGAGAGAAAAGATTCTGCAAGTTACTGTCCTAAAAAGTGTTTGGGGACCCGGGTCCTGCCCCAGGGGACATGTATCAATGCAAAAAAAAGTTTTAAAAACGGCCGTTTTTTCGGGAGCAGTGATTTTAATAATGATTAAAGTGAAACAATAAAAGTGTAATATTCCTTTAAATTTCGTAGGGGGGGTTGTCTATAGTATGCCTGTGAAGGGGCGCATGTTTCCCGTGCTTAGAACTGTCCCTGCACAAAGTGTCATTTATGCAGGAAAAAAAGTCCTTTAAAATCACTCGTGGCTATAATGAATTGTCGGCTCCGTAATACAGAGAACACTCATTGAAAGTCATTGATAAAAAAATAAATAAATAAATCAAAAAGCGTGGGGGTCCCCCAAATTCAATTACCAGGCCCTTCAGGTCTGGTATGTATATTAAGGGGAACCCTGCCTCAAATTTAAGAAAAAATTTGACGTGGGGTTCCCCCTAAAAATCCATACCAGACCCTTTATCCGAGCACGCAACCTGACAGGCCGCAGGAAAAGAGGGGGGGACGAGAGAGCGGCCTCCCCTCCCTCCTGAACCGTACCAGGCCACATACCCTCAACATTGGGAGGATGCTTTGGGGGTCTGTGACCCCTCAAAGCACCTTGTCCCCATGTTGATGAGGACAAGGGCCTCATCTCCACAACCCTGGCCGGTGGTTGTGGAGGTCTGTGGGCGGGGGGCTTATCAGAATCTGGAAGCCCCCTTTAACAAGGGGACCCCCAGATCCCGCCCCCCCCCCTGTTTGAAATGGTAAGGGGGTACAAAAGTACCCCTACCATTTCACAAAGAAAGTGTAAAAAATGGTTAAATAAAACAAACACACTTTTGAAAAATTCCTTTATTAAAAATAAAAAAATAAAAAAAAGATTCCAGCGGCGGTAATCCACTCTTGCTATCCAGCGACGGACGGTCATCTCTCCAGCGATGTCTCATGTCATCCAGCGCAGCGAATATACATCCTTCTCCTGTCTCCGTGAAGGAGACACTACAGACATTCCGGCGGCCTGACGTTTCTTATATACGGTGGGCGGGGCCATCCGTCACCTGACCCCGCCCCCCTCTGACGCAAGGGGAAACCCGGGGTTCCCCGTGACGTATGGGTGACCCCGCACCCCTCTGATGTAACACAGGCAGGTTTCCGTTACATCAGAGGGGGGCCCGCCCACCGTATATAAGAAACGTCAGGCCGCCGGAATGTCTGTAGTGTCTCCTTCACGGAGACAGGAGAAGGATGTATATTCGCTGCGCTGGATGACATGAGACATCGCTGGAGAGATGACCGTCCGTCGCTGGATAGCAAGAGTGGATTACCGCCGCTGGAATCTTTTTTTTTATTTTTTTATTTTTAATAAAGGAATTTTTCAAAAGTGTGTTTGTTTTATTTAACCATTTTTTACACTTTCTTTGTGAAATGGTAGGGGTACTTTTGTACCCCCTTACCATTTCAAACAGGGGGGGGGGCCGGGATCTGGGGGTCCCCTTGTTAAAGGGGGCTTCCAGATTCTGATAAGCCCCCCGCCCACAGACCTCCACAACCACCGGCCAGGGTTGTGGAGATGAGGCCCTTGTCCTCATCAACATGGGGACAAGGTGCTTTGAGGGGTCACAGACCCCCAAAGCATCCTCCCAATGTTGAGGGTATGTGGCCTGGTACGGTTCAGGAGGGAGGGGGGGCTGCTCTCTCGTCCCCCCCTCTTTTCCTGCGGCCTGCCAGGTTGCGTGCTCGGATAAAGGGTCTGGTATGGATTTTTAGGGGGAACCCCACGTCAATTTTTTTCTTAAATTTGAGGCAGGGTTCCCCTT
The DNA here is from genome assembly GCF_037356315.1 of Lithobates pipiens. NCBI lineage: Eukaryota > Metazoa > Chordata > Amphibia > Anura > Ranidae > Lithobates > Lithobates pipiens. Next base: position 651,461,589 of record NW_027507903.1, on the reverse strand, counting down.
AATATCCATACCAGACCTGAAGGGCCTGGTAATTGAATTTGGGGGACCCCCACGCTTTTTTATTTATTTATTTATTTATTTTTTTATCAATGACTTTCAATGAGTGTTCTCTGTATTACGGGAGCCGACAATTCATAATAGCTGCGAGTGATTTTAAAGGACTTTTTTTCCTGCATAAATGACACTTTGTGCAGGGACAGTTCTAAGCACGCGAAACATGCGCCCCTTCACAGGCATACTATAGACAACCCCCCCTACGAAATTTAAAGGAATATTACACTTTTATTGTTTCACTTTAATCATTATTAAAATGACTGCTCCCGAAAAAACGGCCGTTTTTAAAACTTGTTTTTGCATTGATACATGTCCCCTGGGGCAGGACCCGGGTCCCCAAACACTTTTTAGGACAGTAACTTGCATATTAGCCTTTAAAATTAGCACTTTAGATTTTGAACGTTGGAGTCCCATAGACTTTAATAGGGTTCTAAAGTATGCTATATATACTAGCTCCGTCGAATCTTCTTTATACATTCGACAGACACCATAAGCCTTCAGAGACAGATTCGACCGTAATTCATGTGGATTTTCGGACGAATGCAATTTTTGAACGAAAAACGAAATAAATAAAAACGAATTTCGGGAGTAACTAAATAAATTAAGTTTTCGGACGAAAACGAAATTCCGAAACAAAATATTTTTCTCTGCACATGTCTACTAGAAACCAAACATCCCAGAAACAGGACCTCGGAACATTCAAAAGGAACATTTCTCCATCTTGGCATAGAGATTGTTCTCTCTAAGGCGCTGAAGTACGGTGCGTACATGGTTTCTGTGAGCAGGCAGATTATCGGAAAAGATGAGAATATCATCCAGATAGATGACAACAAACTGGTACAGTAGATCCCTAATATTTCATTGACAAAGTTCTGGAACACAGCTGGAGCATTACACAAACCAAAAGGCATAACCAAGTACTCGTAATGCCCGTCCCTAGTGTTAAATGCGGTCTTCCATTCGTCACCTTACCGTATTCGAATGAGATTGTATGCACCTCTGAGATCCAACTTAGTGAAAATGGAAGCCCCCTTCAACCTGTCAAATAGCTCAGATATTAGAGGTAAGGGGTAACAATTTTTAATAGTCGCAGCGTTTAAACCTCTATAGTCGATGCAGGGTCTGAGGGTACCATCCTTTTTGGCAACGAAAAAGAACCCTGCTCCTGCAGGCGATGAGGATTTCCGGATGAAACCTCTCTCCAGATTCTCAGCGACATACTCAGACATGGCCTGGGTCTCTGGAATGGACAAAGGGTAGGTACGACCCCTGGGCAGGGTTGCTCCAGGGACAAGGTCAATAGCACAGTCAAAAGATCTGTGAGGGGGAAGCACCTCAGCAGACTTCTTGCAGAACACATCCCAGAAATCACTGTATGCCGCGGGAAGATCGGACGATACAGATGTGGTAGCAATGGGAAGTTTCCTCTTGGGGGTCACCTTGGGAAGACAAGACGAGAAACACGAAGGACCCCAGGCCAGGATCTGCCCAGATACCCAGTCCACATGTGCCGAGTGGAGCTGTAGCCAAGGAAGGCCCAATACAATGGGGGTAGAGGCCTTGGGTAGGATTAGGAAGGAGATCCACTCCTGGTGGAGTATCCCTACCGACATCCTAATAGGTAGCATCTGGAAATGGATAGGGCCCCCTGGGAGCAGAGTGCCATCAATTGCCGAGACTACTAGTGGAGTAGCGAGGGGAGAAAGGGTAAGCTTCATAGAAGAAGCAGTTCTCCAGTCCATAAAATTGCCGGCAGCCCCGGAGTCCAGATATGCTAGGACCGATTGGGAAGAAGTGCGTACATGGAGGAACACCGGAAGAAGAAGACGAGAAGGTGATGTTTCTGGGTCCAATACTCCACCTTCCAAATGTATTAGACCCGAGCGTTTCCCGGACGGAGCGAGCAGAAGTCACGAAAATGACCCTTGCCCCCACAATAAAGACACAAGCCCAGAGTTCTGCGTCTAGCACGTTCTTCGGGGGTTAGTCTGGTCCAGCCCAGCTCCATGTGTTCCTCAGCAGATGGAGGATGCTCCACAGGGCAACGGGGAAAAAGCTCAGGCTGACTAGAACCTGGGAGGTGCTGGAGTCTTTTTTTTAAAGGACCTCTCCTGGAAACGAATGTCAATCTGATTACATAAGGAAATTACATCGTCCAGACCGGCGGGAATAGCTCTTCCTGCTAATTCGTCCTTCACTCGGTCAGAGAGGCCATGTAAAAAGGTTGCGACCTCATTGTTCCAGCTCAATTACGCCATAAGGATACGGAACTGAAGTGCATATTGGCCCACTGAACAAGATTCTTGGCGAAGGCATAAAAGGGCACTAGCCGCAGAAGAAACCCGAGCTGGCTCCTCGAAGATGTTACGAAAGAGCTTCAAGAAGTTGGACAGGCTGGAAACCACTGGATCATTTTTCTCCCACAGGGGAGCAGCCCAGGCTAAAGCTTCACCGGAGAGGAGGGAAATTATATAGGCTACCTTTGCCCGATCGGACAGAAAGTTTTGAGGCTGGAGCTCAAAATGAATGGTGCATTGGCTGAGGAAGCCCCTGCAGGCCTTGGAGTCCCTAGAGAAACGGGACGGAGCTGGCAGTAATAATGAGTGCGTGGATGCGACTGGTGCGATAGGTGCAGTCGCAGACTGTACTTGAGGCTGCAGGTTCGGGGTTCCCAAGGAAGCCTGTAGCTGCTCAAAGCGGGAAGCCAGATCCTGAAGGAATCGCATCACCTGAGTCTGATTAGATTCCTGGGTCTCGAGTCTCCGCACTATGCCCTGCAATGGATCGACTGCAGGGAGCGGCACGTCAGCCGGGTCCATGGCTGATCAAACTGTCAGGACACCTAGAGCCCAGGTGACAGATGCACCCCGTAGGGTTAGGGGTGCACCGCAAGGTTGTGGACCCTACAGCTGACTGCTGCAGACGGGGGACAAATCCCACTGGGGTTAGAGCGTGAGATTCCCTGGGGCGCGGAGTCTAAGAGCCAGCAGGTGTTCACCAGAGCCTCGAGTGGTGAGGATGGACTTGGCTGCAACTGGCTCCAGGTCACGACCCCCAGGGTCCCCCAGCTCACACCCACAGTAGGCAACAGGAGGATAGGGATGATGAGGGACAAGCCAAGGTCGGGGCCGCAAGCAGACAAGAATAGTCGGGTACACGCCAAAAGGTCAGGGTCACAGGCAAACAGGGATAGTCAAAACACGCCAAAGTCGGTAACGGAAAACAGTAGCAGAGCACATGGCAGGAAACAGGAAGCTAACACACAAAGGTTGATCAGCAGGATAGGCTAGCAGTGCAAAGGTTAATATAGAGTTGTCTGATAGGAGCTAGGGTGGAGCCATGCCAGAGGAAGGATATAAAAGCAGTCAGGTGAAGCTCGGCTGGTCTCTAGAAATGAACACATGCAGACGGGAAGCAGACGAACTCTATTGCATAACCATGACACACAGTCTTCATGGGAGGGGACTCCAATGTGGCATTCGATTTCTCCATAGACAAAACAGCATAAGGGAAATCTGGACCCAAACACCCCTAGAAACAGAGCAAAAAAAAAAAAAGAATAGCCCACCTACTGCATGAGGCAGGTTTGGTGGATGTATGGAGCAAGCTCAATCCACAAAAAATGATACCCACTTCTCGGCTCCCCACAACTCCTATGCCAGGATAGCCCACATTTTCATGCAATCCAAATCAGTACCGTTGACCTTTTCATCCAAAATGAAGGATACCCTCCTCTCAGACCAGTCTATCGTAACTCTAGTCATGAGTCGGTCCTCTGGCTACTCAGGCCCTTCCAGGTGGCACCTCAACGAGGCCCTTCAGAGTGACCCGATTCAGTGTACACTGATAGAAGAGTACATAAAAGAGTACTTTAACGAAAAAAACAACAATGAAGTGTCCCCTGCCACTCTGTGGGCCACCCACAAAACGGTCCTCAGATGGAAGCTCATCCAGCTTTCCTCTAAAATCAACAAGGAACATCAGGCAGACCTACAGAAAGGGACCAAGGAATACCAATCTCTAGCTAAGACCCACAAGTGCAACCCCACGCCAGCAACTTTAGCACAGCTGGATACAGCCTGAGCTCAACTCAACCTATCACCCACGACAGCAGCTGAAAAGCACCTCAGATGGTCTGGGGCAAAATTTTACTCCCAACATGACAAAATTGGATCCAGACTTGCTACTAAACTGACTCCCAAAAATCACACGCTAGCCTTTCCAAAAATTAGATCCCCAACCGGGGACCTGACCCAAAACCCTACCAAAATTATGGACTTTTTCTTGAAGTTCTACTCTAAACAATATAAACGTGACCCTCTGCCAGGGCCGGACTGGGAATAAAATCCAGCCCTGGAAAAAATTTCATACCAGCCCCACAGCATTATTATACCAGCGCAACAGTATAACGTCAGTATTTTCTTGTTTATAAAAGGGAAAACCATACACAAGGTAAGGGGGGGGTGGGTTACTGATATAAGGGGGAAACCCTTTATATCAGTGCCATTATTGTATTCACTCCCCCCCTTACATCAGTGACCCCCCCCTTCAGACTGGCCCGGTGGTGCTGTCACTGACAACCTCTCAAGTGCACCGTGCAGGGCTCAGTCATTTGGCTCCAGCTTGGTTGGCACTGGTTTTATCCTACAGTCTCCTCTCCACAGTCCACACAAGTCTGACTTCTTCCATGACCCCCATCCTGGCGGCGCTCCCACTCTTGACTCCTCTCCAGACTCCCTCAGAGACTACAGACATGATACAGGAGATAGTCAGAGACTGCAGACATAATACGGGAGATGGTCAGAGACTGCAGACATGATACAAGAGCTCAATGCAGCCTCATCTGTGCCCATCAATGCAGCCTCACTGGGCTCATCAAATGCAGTCTCACTGGGCCCATGAATGCGGCCTCACTGTGCCCACCATTGCAGCCTCACTGTGCCTACCAGTGCAGCCTCACTGTGCACATCATTGCAGCCTCACTGCGCCCATCAAATGCAGCCTCACTGCGCCCACCATTGCAGCCTCACTGTGCCCACAACTGCAGCCTCACTGTGCCCATTAAATGCAGCTTTACTGTGCCCATGAATGCAGCCTCACTGTGCCCATCATTTCAGCCTCTCCTGTGCCCCATGTCCCAGTCTGCAGTCCCTGTCTGTGGGAAGGTGTGCTGTTGATGCTCGGTACGGTACCTTGCATGCCAGCAGGATATCCATGACGGCCAGCAGCAGGCAGGGTCTGTTCTCGTTTTAAATGGGGACGGCGCTCCTTCCAGAGGATCTGTTTGCTATGAGATGGAGTGGTCCCTGGCCACCTGCACCTTCAGCCGTCCTCATTTTCCGGCCCCAGTCAGCCTGTCCTCTGGTCCTGGGGAAGTGGAGAGCACTGGGTGGGAGCTGGAGAGAAGGGGGAGCAGAGAGTACTGGTGGGGCTGGAGAGCACATGAGTGGGGGCAAAGAGCAGCGGAAGTGAAGATCACAGGGGTGGGGAGTGCTGGGGGGGAATACTGTTGGGGGCCAAAAAGAACAGGGGTGGAGAGCATGGGAGACTTAGAGCACTGGGGGGGCTAAGAGTGTGGAGTGGTGAAAAGCACTGGGGGGAGCTTGATAGTACTGGGGGGCAGAAAAACAGGGCTGGGGAGCACTGGGGGGTGCAAAGAGCAGGGGGGAGCTTGAGAGCACCAATGGGGGCCAGAAAGAACAGGGGTGGAAAGCATGAGGGACTGGAGAGCACTATGGGGGATGGAGAGCACTGGTGAACAACATGGACAACAACCTTCTCGACCCCCTACAGTCTGGCTTCCGCCAACATTCTACTGAAACTGCCCTACTAAAACTCACCAATGACCTACTAACTGCTAAAACCAACGACCACTACTGCATACTCATACTTTTAGTCTTCTCTGCTGCCTTTGACACAGTTGACCACCTGCTCCTCCTCAGAAAATGACACTCCCTTTGCCTCTGCGATTCTGCATTATCCTGGTTTTCCTCCTACCTATCTCAGCGCACTTTCAGTGTCACTTACAACTCCATCTCCTCTGCTCCCCTTCCTCTTTCTGTTGGGGTACCCCAAGGTTCTGTCCTTGGGCCCCTCCTAGTCTCGCTCTATACCTCTTCCATGGGCCAGTTGATAAGCTCCCATGGTTTCCAATACCACCTCTATGCCGATGACACCCAGATCTATCTCTCCACTCAACTCACCCCCTCAATCTCCTCACACATCTCCAACTTATTGAATGACATATCAGTATGGATATCACAACACTTCCTCAAACTCAATCTTTCTAAAACTGAGCTTGTTATATTTCCACCTTCACGATTCCCCCCGTAACTTCACCATTAAAGTGGAAGTAAACTCCCCTATCGTTGCCAAGGAAGCTGCCATCTTTGCCTCTATTTAATCTTTAACTGCTATGGTGCTGCACATGTGATTTGTTATGACACCAGCCATTGGATGGTTTGATAGTTTGGCTGAGAGCACAGCCAATGTGCAGTTAGCATTCCCGGCATGCCTTTTCTTTTAACTGTTTAAATTGATGAGTTTACTTCCACTTTAATATCAAACAACACAACCATTGGTCCCTCCACACATGCCAGGGTCCTGGGTGTAATCCTGGACTCTGACCTCTCCTTCAGCCCCCATATCCAATCACTGGCTAAATCCTAGCACCTTCACTTCGCAACATCTCCAGAATTCCACCCTTCCTGACTAATGACACCACAAAACAACTCGTTCACTCCTTGATTATTTCCCGCCTTGAATACTGCAACTCTCTCCTTAATGGCCTACCCTTAAGCAGGCTATCCCCCCTTCAGTCTATTATGAATGCTGCTGCTAGACTAATACACCTCACTAATCGTTCCATGACTGCTGCCCCTCTCTGCCAATCCCTTCACTGGCTTCCCCTATTCCACCGTGTAAAATTCAAAATGCTAACCATAACATACAAAGCCATCCACAACATCACCCCCATCTACATCACCAACCTCATCTGCAGATATCGCCCAAATCGTCCCCTCCGCTCCTCTCAGGACCTCCTGCTTTCTAGCTCCCTTGTTACCTCCTCTCATGCTCGCCTTCAAGACTTCTCCAGAGCTTCTCTCATCCTCTGTAACTCCCTGCTCCAGTTTGTCCGATCAGCCCCTACCCTGTCCACCTTTAGGAGTTCCCAGAAAACTCATTTATTCAGGGAAGCCTATCCCACACCCACCTAACTGTCCCCGAGCCACCCCCATCAAATCATTCTCTGCAGCTATTACCTTTTGTACCACCACCCCCTCCCTACAGAATGTAAGCTCTACGAGCAGGGCCCTCCTGTACCTTTTGTATTGTACTGTAATTGTGTTGTCCCCCCTATACATTGTAAAGCTCTGCGTAAACTGTTAGCGCTATATAAATTGTGAATAATAATAATGGGGTACTGGAGAACACTATGGGGAATGGAGAGCACTGGTGGATTTGGAGAGCACATGGGTGGTGGAAAAATGCTGGGGGAGCAAAGAGCACAGGGGTGGGGAGCGGAGAGTGCTGGGGGGGGGGGACTTGAGAGCAATGGTGGGGCCAAAAAGGACAGAGGTGGAGAGCACGGGATGCTGAGAGCACTGGGGGGGGCTAAGAGTGTGGGGTGGCGAAGAGCACTGGGGGGAGCTTGAGAGCACTGGGGGGGGATCTTGAGAGTACTGGGGGGGAAGAAAAACAGGGCTGGAGAGCACTGGGGGGTACAAAGAGCAGGGGGTAGTGGAGAGCAATGGGGGGAGATTGAGAGCACCAGTGGGGGCCAGAAAGAACAGGGGTGGAAAGCAGGGGGACTGGAGAGCACTATGGGGGCGGAGAGCACTGGCAGGGTTGGAGAGCACATGGGTGGGGGAAAAATGCAGGGGGAGGGGAGAGTACAGGGGTGGAGAGCGGAGAGTGTTGGGGGGAACTTGAGAGAGGACTGGAGGGGGAGCCAAAAATAACAGGGGTGGAGAGCACGGGGCAGAGAGCACTGGGGGGCTTGAGAGCAATGGGTGGAGCTTGAGATCGCCGGGGGGGGCAAACAGGGGTGAGGAGCATGGAGGGCTGGAAAGCACTGTGGGGGCTGGAGACTACTGCCGGGGGGCTGGAGAACACTGTGGTGGGGGGACTGCAGAGCACTGTGGTGGGGGGGCTGTAGAGCACTGTGGTGGGGGGGCTGTAGAGCACTGTGGTGGAGGCTGGAGAGTGATGGAGAGAGCTGGAGAGCACTGGGGGGAGAAAGAACAAGGGGGAGAGCATTGGGATGGTGGCTAGAGAAGGATGGGGAGAGCTGGAGGGGGGGTGGGCAGAAAGAACAGAGGTTGAGAAAACTGTGGGGGACTAGAGAGTGTGGTGGGGGAGGAGAGCACTGGGGGGGCAGTAAAAGAAGTCCGATTGGATAGGAGGAGAAGCAGGGCATATAGAGGAGATGATCATTCTATATTACTCCATGCAGCCTTTCAATGCTTGTTTCTCCTCCTCTCTCTCCTGCAAGCATTCAGCGGCTGCATGGAGGAATATAGATGTCTCGTCTCCTCTATATGCCCTGCTTCTCCTCCTATCCAGGCACACAGGGTGGCATCTCTTACTGTGTATCATAGCGCTGGCTGGCTCGGTATTTGGCGGTCGCGCTGTAATACGGTCCCGCCCCCTAGACAGGCTTGTGTGATAGACGGAACACTGATTCTCTCTACTATCACACGAGCCGGTCTAAGGGGGTGGGGCCATGTTACAGTGTGGCTGCCGAACACAGAGACAGCCAGCGCCATGATACACAGGAGCAGGAGAGAAGAGCAGTGCAGGCGCGAAGCAGTCCCAGGGCAGGCGGCCTACCGGGAAATCGCCCGGTGTCCCGGTAGGCCAGTGTGGCACTGCCCTCCGCCCTCTCCTACACCCAAGACTAACTTCCTCCATTTCCTCCTTGTCCCATCAATAGCCCGAGGCCACAGGGAACGCCTAGAGGACCCCTTTACCTCTGAAGAGGTTTTAGGTACCATCAAATCCCTTAAACTGGGCTCCTCTCCTGGGCCAGACGGTTTCTCCACAGGATATTACAAAAAAATTTGGCCAATGTCTAGCACCTTACCTGACGCGGTTCTTCAACAGGGATGGCGCCCCCTTAGACAGAGACCTTAACTCTGCCTATATCTCTGTCATCCCCAAACCAGTGAAAGATGTCGGCAACTATCGCCCGATCTCGCTCATCAATAACGATCTGAGGATAATGACTAAGATATTGGCTAATAGATTGGCAAGTTTCATTGCAACATACATACACAGAGATCAGGTGGGTTTCATCCCTGGGAGACAGGGCCCAGACCAAATTAGGAGAGCTGTTGATGTTATATCTTTGATTAACTCCCACTGGGATGGTGGTCCACCTCAGAAGGGGTATGTCCTTTCAATAGACCTCTATAAGGCATTTGACTCATTAGCCTGGACATACATTTGAGTTGCTGGAGAAATGGGGTTTTGTGTTCCGCTAGTGTTCCGCTAGTGTTCCCTACAGAACTACTCAGAAAGGGTTGCAGGTAACACATGGTGAAACCCCATGGGATGGTACCTTGAAAGTGAAGATCCCATCCTCAAAGACCTAAAGGAACTGACCCCACTGTAATATGGGGACCACTAAATAAATTGTCACCGGCAGAGTGGTGATTGGTGACAGAGAGCTGTTGGCGATCATTTTAGCACTGAAAGAATGGAGACATCCCCTTGAAGGTACCACTGTGCCGGTGTTCTGGCATATTCAGTCCGGCCATCATATAGTGTCCGCCCCGTACCGCGCATGCAGTACGGAGCAGAAGAAGCTTCGGAAAATCTCTGAAGATGAATGGCGCCTGCGCCGTGAATCGAGGTGGTAGCCCCACCATCCAAGCGGACATAGGGCTGGGAAAATTAGGAGGGCCCCTCGCGGCTTCGCTTCACTCGCCACTCTTCGGGCACGGCCTCGCTGCGCTCAGCTCTTTTCTATTCCAACTCTATGTCCACTTGGATGGTGGGGCTAGAACCTGGACTCACGGCGCAGGCGCTGTTCATCTTCGGCCATTTTCAGAATCTGTGTGTGCTATGTACTGCGCATGCGCAGTACACAGCGGACACTATCCGATGGGGGACTGCATATGATAGGACACCGGTTCTCATTCTTGTGGAACATAAGAATCTCACATTCTTGTCTGAGGCTAAACGCCTCTCTCCCAGAAGGGAGCAATGGGCTATTTTCTTGTTGAGTTTTAATTACATTGTCTCATTCTTACCTGGTACTAAGAATGTAAGGGCTGACGCCTTGTCACAACAGTTTTCCTCCACTTCCAAGATGGTTCTGGTTCCTGTGATTCCTCCTGATCGTATTCTGTTGATGGTTAGCACTACTTCTCCTTTGGGTGACAAAATTCTTGCTACTCAGGTCAATGCCCCTCCTGAGAAACCTTGTGATCGCTGCTCTGTTCCGAGAGTCTTCATACTGCTGTGCTCCAGACTTACCATTCTCCCAAGGCTGTTGGCCACCCTGGGAAGAATCAACTCTTGTCATTTCCCAACAATTCGGGTGGCCTATTTTATGTGCTGATGTAACCGCCTTTGTGGCTGCCTGTTCCATGTGTGCTCAGAGTAAGACTCCACGACACCTTCCAGTGGGCCTCCTACAACCCATACCCAATGGAGAGAGGCCCTGGACCCACCTGTCTATGGATTTCATTGTGGAGTTACCCAACTCTCAGGGCAACACAGTTATCCTTATGGTGGTTGACCAGTCCTTGAAAATTTTGCACTGTATTCCACTCAAGAAGCTGCCCACTTCTAAGGAACTGGCTTCTATTTTTGCTCGGGAGATCTTCCGCTTACATGAGCTACCCAAGGTGATGGTTTCAGACAGGGGTAGTCAGTTTGTGTCCCAGTTCTGGTGAGCCTTTTATGCACAGTTGGGTATTCAGCTTGCTTTCTCCTCTGCATATCACCTGCAGTCTAATGGGGCCGCAGAACGAGCCAATCAGTCCTTGGAGCATTTCCCACGTTGCTATATTTCTGACAATCATAACAACTGGTCAGACCTATTACCGTGGGCAGAGTTTGCTCACAATAGTGTGTTGAATTCAGCTTCCCGTTTGTCCCCATTTATGGCAAACTATGGTTTCCAACCTTCCATGTTGCTTGCCTTGTTTGTTCTGCAGAGTATTCCTGCATTAGAGGAGAATCTCCGTGGCCTTTGTTCCACTTGGGCACAAGTCCAGGAGGCTTTGTGACATGCTAATGATAGGTACAGACTCCATGCTGACCGCAGACGCCTGCCTGCGCCTTCCTACCAGGTGGGGGACAGAGTCTGTCTGTCGTCTCGCAACCTCTGACTTTGTGTTCCTTCTTTGAAGTTCACACCTTGGTTTATTGGGCCTTTCTGTATCCTTCGCAGGATTAACCCAGTGGCTTACACGTTGGACCTTCCTCCTAGTTTGCTCATCTCTAATGTGTTTCATGTCTCCTTATTGAAACCCCTATGGCTGCAACCGCTTTACACCCTCGGTGCCACGTCCTCACCCTATACAGAACCATGAGGATTATGAAGTACAATTCATTGTTGACTCCCATAGGTTCCGTGGGCGCATACAGTACCTGGTGCATTGAAAGGGGTACGGTCTGGTGGAACGTTCTTGGGTCTCATCCTCGGATGTACATGCCCCTGTCCTCCTCCATGATTTCCAAAGACATTTTCCCCTCAAGCCTGGTGGTCCTCGGAGGGGGAGGGGGTCATTGAGGAGGGGGTACTGCCAGGCCTGGGCTCAGCCCTTCCTTCTCTGAGCTGGCTGCTCAAATGTCGGCTAATTGCCAGCTCCTTTCTCTCCACAGTGACTCAGCTGTTGATCTGCTCATCAGTCCTGGCTACTTAAAGCCGTCCAGCTCACTTCATCTCTGCCTTCGCCTTTGGTCACATCTCAGAGACTTTCTCCTGCGTTCCTGTTGAAGACTTGCTCGGCTGACGTCCCTTCTGGCTCGTGATCCTGTTGGCTGTACTACTACGTTGATCTCTGGCTCTCTGACATTGGCAGACTACCCGATCTGGCTACTTAACTCTGGCTATGTATTGACTACGCTTACATTTTTATTATTATTATTAAACAAGTGTGTTTAACTGTACTTCTGTCTCGGTCTGATTCATGGTTTCTGACAGGGCGGTGCCACTGGGTGATGTAGCCAGGTGACCCCACCCCTTCCTATATAAGAAATGTCAAAGTGTAGAGCATGCATTTGGCGAGAGGCCATCCTAGGAGGTGGAACATTTTAGCTTTTTTTGATTTTATTGATTGTTTTCGGGTCGACAGGCGGCGCGATTGACAAGGGATTTACATTGAGGGACACTTTTTTATATTTTATTTTTTAATAAATTGTCAAAAACCTGTCTCTTGTGTTTATTGCTTTTTGACACTTTTTTGGTGAATGGGTAGGGGTAAGATATGGGGGGGGGGCCCTTCCAGATTCCATTAAGCCCCCAACCACAGACCCCTACATTTGTGGGGAAGAGACCCTTGTTTCCATTGGGGAAGCCAGTGTGGGGTGTCTAAGGAAGCCACGTGGGTTGTGGGGTATATAGGGAACCCATGTGGGTTGTGGGGTATATAGGGAAGTCATGTGGGTTATCTAGGGAAGTAGAGTAAGGGGGGTGAAGCTCAGCTACTACATTTTCTCAGCAAGTTAAAAGGCGGACTTCTCCTTTACATAATAAATAGAAGTCTCTTCTGATGTAGTTTATGCCCTGCCCATCCCAATGTTCCCGTCTCTCTCTTACCTTCTCTATGGAAATGTTGGATTCTGTAGATCTCTTCTCCACATCTCAGGAAATGTCTCTAAGACCCGACTTCCTGGATCATTGTATTTCATCTTCCACCATCGCAGAAGTTCTAATTTCTATGACACTTCTCTATTTAAACACACTTTCCTACTTCCTCATTTATGAGAGGGGTGTGGCTGCAGAGTGGAGCTCCACCAATGACAGGAAGCATGTGACCTCCACTCCTTTTTTTTTATGGAACATTATTGTGAATCTCTGCAGATGGAGCTCCACTGTCACAGGAAACATGTGGCCTCCACATCCGGTGGAGCTCCAGTGACTGCAGTCTGCAGAGTTATAAAATAAAAGAAGAGATTTTTGGGAGGTTTTCTGTTCTCTGTCCTTAAATTAACTTTATAAACTGGATTTGTTTATAAAAGTGATTGTCTAATATTTACCAATTTCTATTTCTGGTGATGATGGAAGTTGATGTTGGAAGAAGAATACAATCCATGTCTCTAATCACAATCTCATTGTCCTTGTTTGCTCCACCTTCATCCCAACTATCAGGACCAAGACTGAGACACACATCCATCTCCACACACACAATGTTTTATGGTTCAATGGAATGTCGGCATTAAACCTCCATCTTCCTGAAAATCATATATATGTTCTGGTGGAAATATCATCCACTTACTGACCACCTGACCGCATTGTACTGAGGATGGGGGGCGCTGTACTGAGGATGGGGGGCACTGTACTGAGGATGGGGGGCGCTGTACTGAAGATGGAGGGGGGCGCTGTACTGAAGATGGGGGGGGGGCGCTGTACTGAAGATGGGGGGGCGCTGTACTGAAGATGGGGGGGGCGCTGTACTGAAGACTGGGGGCGCTGTACTGAAGACTGGGGGGGGCGCTGTACTGAGGACGGGGGGCGCTGTACTGAAGACGGGGGGCGCTGTACTGAGGACCGGGGGCGCTGTACTGAGGACGGGGGGCGCTGTACTGAGGACGGGGGGCGCTGTACTGAGGACAGGGGGCACTGTACTGAGGATGTGGGAGCTGTACTGAGGACGGCAGGCTCTGTATTGAAGACGGAGGGTACTGTACTGAGGACAGGGGAGCTGTACTAAGGACGGGGGAGCTGTACTGAAGACGGTGGGTGCTGTACTGAAGACGGGGGAGCTGTACTGAAGATGGGGGAGCTGTACTGGGGAAGGGGACGCTGTACCGAGGATGGGAGGCTCTGTACTGAGGACGGAGGGTGCTGTACTGACTGGAGGCTCTGTACTGAGGACGGAGGGTGCTGTACTGACTGGAGGCTCTGTACTGAGGCCGGAGGGGGCGCTGTACCGAGGACGGGAGGCTCTGTACTGAGGACGGAGGGTGCTGTACTGACAGGAGGCTCTGTACTGAGGACGGGGGGCGCTATACTGAGGACGGGGCGCTGTACTGAGGACGGAGGGCTCTGTACTGAGGACGCTGTACTGAGGACTGGGGGTGCTGTACTGAGGACTGGGGGCGCTGTACTGAGGACTGGGGCGCTAGACTGAGCACGGGGGCGCTAGACTGAGCACGGGGGCGCTGGACTGAGCACGGGGGCGCTGGACTGAGCACGGGGGTGCTGGACTGAGCACGGGGGCGCTGGACTGAGCACGGGGGCGATTTAGGCAAAGTTTTTATATAGGTTGTTAATGTGGGCTATTGGCGCTACCTCAAATGATTATAATTGAACTGTTAAAGATTAAATCTTACATTCAGTTAATGACCCTCACCACTTCACAAACCTAAATTAAATTTATGATGTTCGTGCAACACCTTCCCTATTGCATATATATATGTGCTGGTGACACCAATAGTGTGCACCTGCCCGTATATGCAATAGCCTCTACAAGTGGATGAAAAAATATATATAAAGAGAGCCTTAAATCAAGGGTTGTAAAAAATAGAAGAAAAAAAAAAATATAGAACCCAGTGTAAAGTGCTTTGTAAATAAATGTGATTAGTTCCACTACAATATAAAGGTATTCCCCTCAAAAATGCTAAACATTGCAAGGTTCCAAAAGACAGCATTAATTATCCATATTATTAGTACATATACGCAGGGGCGTAACTATAGGGGGTGCAGCAGTTGCGACATGCCCATGCAGCCCCCTCTACATATGGCCAGCAGCAGCATAGGCAGCTAGGGGTACCAGTGCACCATGCGCACGGGTGGCTGGAGGTGGAGGTGACTAGCAGAGCTCCATGCTCGACTATCGCACTGGCTGCTCTTTAGTTGTGCATTCCCCGTCTGACCTGTGTCCTCTGCCGGCTCCTCAGAGTACCCCTCTCCTGCTCCATGCATTGCCACTCAGTCCAATGTCTGTTCTCCTCAGCCAGAGTTTCTTTCTGGGAGATATGCTGATCGCCCGTCCAGCACACTGGATGGAGCCCAGGCCAACATGGATGAGTGCACGGCCTACAGCTTGGTCATGGTGAGTGAGAGGACCCCATCCCCCACACACCATTACCTACCCCCTCCATCTCCCCCTGGGGACAGGGACCCCCATCTCCCCTGGGGACAGGGACCCATTCTCACCTGGGGGCAGTAACTTCATCTGCCCTGGAGAAAAGGACCTCATCTCTTCTGGGGGCGGGGACCCCATCCTGCCTAGGGACAGTCCCCCAATGGGGCACCTATAAAAAAAAAAAACTACTGATACCAGTGGTGGAACTACAGGGCTCACAAAGGTCATACCTGTGACCACGCCCTGGAGTTCCGCCGCCGGACTCAGAGGGAAGGGCCCTGGCTGGGGTTCAGGGGGGCCCTTCATGGTTTCTTGCATCGGGGCCCTGAAGGTTCTAGTTACGCCACTGCATATACGTATTACCCCTATGGTTCTCAATAAATGGTAATGCAGTGCAAAAACCTATGTGAACATATCACAACAAATACCAACTAGTGTAAAGTGTATAAATCATCAACCCACAAATCCGTGATTCCTATACAAACATCAGCAGAGAAATATATACGAAAAGAAGGAGTTTTTTAACCCCTTTTTTTGTTTTTGTGGAAACGTGAAAAAATGATATTTCCTGACAGACTCCATGGCAGCCTACGTGTGGGTTTAGTCCCGCCTCCATTACCCTATAGGACGATACTCCCATAAATCTTTGCTCCCTGCCACAGGCCGTGTTCTTTTTTTGTCCTCCTCCATAGGACTTAACATGTGTCTTTTTACCCTGAAGACTTACTTTTTTCTACGTTACGGACTGGCCGTGCGACTTGGAAGTCGCAAATTTCCAATAAGCTCTAGCTACTAGCGGAGTATGGAAAAGGGGCATATGGAAGAGGCGCTGAAGAGGTGTATGCCTAGTCACTGACAGGTGAAACCGCGTTTGAGTCATGAACCTTGCTACTAGCAGGTGACTGTTCGCCCCCAACGTCCCCCCCCCCTCCTCCTGAAGTCCGGCGTGTGTGGGGACCTATCTCGGCTGGTGTCCGTCTTCTGGAGTGGTGAGCCGTTTTCTTTCCATGGCAGCCTGTATTTGTTTGTTGTTGCTTTCTTTTTTAGGTTTGCAGTGTCCCTTCGTTTTCATTTCCCCCATACAGCGCCGTGCGGTGTATCTGGCTGTTTGGGCGGCTGGTTTCCGTGCGTTCCAGCCGCCCAGTTACTTCCTTGTTTCGCCGCTCGGTCGTTCTGCGCATGCGCGAGACCGGAGCGAGGATGAGGCTTGGTTCGCGCATGCGCGATGCGGGCTTCGCGCATGCGCACTAGCGTTTTAGTGACGAAAATCGTGACGTCACTTTGGCGGCGAATTTAAAAACAGAAAACAGCTGGTAGTATGCCTGGGATGTTTGTAAGCCTGCAACATCATTCCTGAGCTCTGTTTCTTCAGTGTTGACGTATGTGTCTTTATGGGATCAGTTTTTCCTCTGCCTCCTTAGCTGTTTTTTCTGTGTTTAAATTAGGCTGTTTCTTTCTCCAGCCCTATGGATCCTGGGGATGCCTCACCGCCTGCTAGTGGCCAGCCCTCTCGGAGAAGGTACTTCTTTTGGGGTTACCTACCGGGGGGGGGGGGGAAGCAGTGGAACATTAGGGAATGTTCCACTAACACTGCTGGTTTGTTCTACAGCCCTTCTAGGTCTACTCAACGACGAAGTTCTCACCGAGGAAGTGACTCGTCTAAGTCCCACCGCCGGCATTCCTCTTCCAGGTCCAGACGACATGATTCTCCTGCGAGAACCAGTCTCCGTAGCCGGGAATCTTCCCGCCCTTCATCAGCTCACCCAAGTCACGTAGCTGAAGGTGTATGCTGGGGGTGCAAGACGCAGGTTCCTGCTGACAAGTCCCTTTGTGATGCCTGTTATATCAAAGCGACGGGTGAAAGGAGTGACTCTGACCAACAGCTAAGGTCTATGGTGGAAAGATTGGTTAAGGACAGTCTTAAGAAGTTTGAAGCCCCCAGTTGTCTCCCATAGAGTCTCCAAGGTCTCCAGGGAGGGATGCTCAGGCCCAGGACACTTGGGATTCCTCGCTGTCTAGCCATCCATCTGCTGTCCTTTCAGAGAGTGAATCTGAAGAGGAAGAGTCTGGTTCAGGTTTTGACTTTGCCCTGCTCCCTCCCTTGGTCAAAGCCATTAAGGAAACACTGAGCTGGGAAGAGCCGGTAGTGGCCCCGGCAAAACAAAGAAAATTTTTCAAACAATTGAAGAAAGAGCGTATTAGCTTCCCCTTCCTCTCAGAACTGGGAGAAGTGATTTCAGATGAGTGGAGCAAGGTAGAGAAAAAGAATTCTCTTCTATCTAAAATTCAGAGACTTTATCCTTTCAAGGAAGAAGAAGTTAAGAATTTGGAGTCTCCTCCTCTAGTGGACGCAGCAGTAATGCGATTGGGCAGACATGTTACCCTTCCCCTGGAAGACACAGTCTCTTTTAAGGACGCTTTGGATAGAAGAATTGATTCTGACCTAAAGCGGATCTACTTTACGGCCGGGATGGCCTGCAAGCCAGCTTTGGCCGTAGCGGCTCTGTCTAGAGCAATGGAAGTTTGGTCCAATAATGTTGACGATTCACTCAGGAATGTTTCTGAAGATCTGGCCAGGAGTTCTCCCATTCAGGAATTGAGACTGGCTTCAGCTTTCCTGGGAGAGGCCTCGATCGACATTATCCATCTGGTGGCTCGAGTTATGCTCTCCTCTGTAACTGCCAAGCGTGCCCTTTGGCTCCGTCCTTGGTTAGCCGATCCCGCTTCTAAGCAGGTTTGGTGCCGTATTCCTTTGGATGGTTCTTCCCTTTTTGGCAATAAGCTGGATAGTGCCATAACTCGAGCCACTGGAGGTAAGTCGGGGTTCCTTCCCCAGGATAGACGCCTGCAGGGTCAAAGAAGATTGTTCCCTAGGAAGCAGGTTCAAGATCGTGCTAGGGAGGCGCGCACTTACAGGCCTGGACGAGAATTTTCTAGATCTTGGAGGTCCAGACAGACATCTCTCAAGAAGTCTGCGAAAGGCAGTTCAATGGGGGAAAAGGAGCCGACTAAGTCCTTTTGAGATCAAGCCCGTCCAGGCGGTCCGGGTAGGAGCACGTTTGTTCCACTTTCGACCCGTTTGGGCGGCCTTGATCCAGGATTTTTGGACCGTCAAGACGGTTTCTTCCGGACACACGTGGACATTCAGCAGTGTACCCAAACTCAAGTTTGTTCCCACATCCATTCCAAAGTCAGAAGAAAAAAGACAAATTCTTCTAGCTTACATAAAATCTTTGTTGGATCAAGGCGCCGCTATTCCTGTTCCAGATGTCCAGCGCGGCAGGTGAATGTATTCACCTCTTTTCCTGGTCCAGAAGAAGAACGGTACTTGGAGACCCGTAATAGACCTGATGCGTCTAAATCGTTACATAAAAAAGGAGAAGTTCAAAATGGAAACGCTGTCCACGATCCAACAATCAGTGCAGCCAGGGGACTGGCTTGTCTCAATAGACCTCAAAGACGCCTATTTTCACGTCCCAGTGGCCGCAGAGTTCCAACAGTTTCTCCGTTTTTCCATTGGCCAGTTCCATTTACAGTTTACTTGCCTTCCTTTCGGTCTGTCAACCTCTCCTCGCACTTTCTCGAAAGTCCTTCTGGCAGTCGTAGCCTTGTTGAGAATCAGAAAGATCCGGATTCATCATTATCTAGACGATCTGCTTCTTCTCGCTCAGGACAAGGATTGTCTCTTGAGCCACAGGGATCAAGTCATCGCAACCCTCAAAGAATTCGGTTGGCTCCTGAATTTAGAGAAGAGCCAGTTGGTTCCTACGCAGTCTCTCGTGTTCCTCGGTGCCCTGTTCAACACAGCAAGAGGTACCGTCTCTCTTCCCGAGGAGAAAATTGCAGTAATACGAGACAGGATCCACCTAGCTCTCTCCTCTTCTCGTCTCAGTGCTCTTCATTGCCTAAAGATCATAGGCACCATGGTGTCTACTATACCCATGGTGAAGTGGACACAATGGAGGATGCGCCCCTTTCAGGTGGGGTTTCTCCGTCAATGGTCGGGAGAAAAGGCCCAGTCCATCGAAGTTACTCAGACCATGAGAGGTTCCCTCCTTTGGTGGCTTCGTCGGGAGAATCTACTGAATTGTCACTCTCTTCTGCCAATCAAAATGGATCTCAGTAACATCAGATGCCAGCAACAAAGGCTGGGGGGCACATTGTCTTTCGGAAGTGGCCCAGGGCGTTTGGGACTTTCCCTCTCGGGGAATAGTGTCGAATGTGTTGGAACTACGAGCAGCCTTCCTAGCGCTGTTGGCGTTTCCATATCTGATAGTGGGTGCATCCGTAGTCCTCAGGCTGGACAATACGGTCGCATACGTGAGGAAGCAAGGGGGCACCAGAAGTTGGTCTTTGCTGAAGGAAGTGGAGCCAATAATGGGCTCAGAGGAACCTGTCCAACCTAACAGCAGCCTATGTACCCGGAGTCCTCAATGTCCAGGCGGACTTTCTATCACGAGTCCACTTGGACAACAACGAATGGACCCTTCACGAAGAGGTGTTTCAGTGGATTCTATCCCTGGGGATGTCTCTAGAAGTGGACCTTTTCGCCTCAACAAGAAGCTAACAAAGTTCTATTCGAGGTTCAAGGATCCGCAGGCCTACGGGATAGATGCCCTAACAGAGCAGTGGCGATTCCACAAGGCATATGCCTTTCCCCCAACGCCAATCATCTTCCAATTCCTGAAGAGACTCAGATGGGAAGGAGTAGAAGTACTGGCAATAATCCCGTATTGGCCCAACAGGCCCTGGTTTCCTCTCCTATCCCTCCTCAGCTTTCGGGACCCGGTTCCTCTTCCGTCCAGACGGGACCTTCTCTCCCAAGGGTCAGTTCTCCATCCATGTCCGGCTCAGCTCCGGTTGAAGGTCTGGTTCTTGAGAGGGGAAGGCTGGAAGCTCTAGGGTGTCCTAAGGAAGCCATTCCTACTCTCCTAAGTGCAAGGAGAAGAAGCACTAATAAGGTGTATGAACGAATCTGGGCCAAGTTTGTTTATTATGTGTCCTCCAGAACCAGTTCCTATGTTTCTCCCACAGTTCAAGATGTGTTGGGGTTCCTGCAATCTGGCTTGGACTTACCTTTATCAGTTAGCTCCCTTCGGGTTCAAGTTTCAGCTATTTCCGCTTTTACAGGGGTTCAGTGGGCCAGCCACGCCCTCATTCAGCAGTTTTTCAAGGGTGCAGTAAGATTGAGACCCCAAAGGAAACCCAGATTCCCCAAATGGGATCTTCCTCTAGTTCTGGACTTCTTTTCTCTGCTCAGTATGGATCTCTCCATCCGAGAACTTACCTTGAAAACCGCGTTCCTGGTGGCGGTCACCTCAGCGAAACGAGTTTCGGAGATTCAAGCTCTGGGAGCCAAGGAGCCTTTTCTAACCTTTTTTCCGGATAGAGTGGTCCTAGTTCCAATGTTAGGGTCAAACCCTAAGGTCACTTCAGTCTTTCATAATAATCAGGAAATCTCTCTACCCTTATTCAGATCCTCGGATTCCTCAGAAATTCATCCTCTTGAGGTTGGAAGCTCTTTAAAGCTCTACTTGGAAGCTACAGCTCCGTTCCGGCAGTCGGACTTCCTGTTCGTTCTGTTCTGTGGTAAGAACAAGGGCACTAGAGCATCAGTCAGGGCAATTGCAGCATGGATAGTTCAAGCAATCCAGTGGGCATACAGAGATAAGGGCTTGGCTCCTCCTCAGGCGGTGACGGCACATTCGACCAGAAGTCTTTCTACCTCGGGGGCGGCTTCACGCCATGTGGCCCCTGACGTGATATGCAGGGCAGCCTCGTGGTCTTCCATTCACACCTTTATGTCTCATTATTGTGTTGAGCCAGCGGCCTTACCCTCAGTTGATTTTGGTGTTAAAGTTTTGTCAGTTGACGGTGTCAAATAAATCTTTGTTAAGCAGCATTTTTGCCCACCCGGGTGTGTCTTGGCGAGTTATTTCCCACACGTAGGCTGCCATGGAGTCTGTCAGGAAAACTGAAAATTTATGTCAAATACTTACCGTAATTTTCCTTTCCTGATGGACTCCATGGCAGCAGGAGTTCCCTCCCAAATGGCTGGAGTAGGATAGTTACCGAACACGGCCTGTGGCAGGGAGCAAAGATTTATGGGAGTATCGTCCTATAGGGTAATGGAGGCGGGACTAAACCCACACGTAGGCTGCCATGGAGTCCATCAGGAAAGGAAAATTACGGTAAGTATTTAAAAAAAATTTTACGTTATATGTGCAAATTATATGTACACCATATACAAGTAGTGGAAATTATACTGAGAGTTATATATAAGGACTTCCTATCCGCATGAGAAGTGTAAGGAAGAAAAAAAAAAAAAAAACAACTAAAAAAAAAACAAGGAGAAACAGAAAAAAAAGGGAAACAATGTTAAAATAGAGCTAAATAGAATATCAAGGTAGTCCACAATTGTTCTTCTGATAAATGTCCGACAGTGTACAAAATTCCAGCTCAGGAGAAGCAAAGAAGGTGACTTTCGTGATTATATATATTTTTGGTGACTTCCGTGCTCGTTCCCCCTTTTGGGTCCCCACTCATCAGATCCACGTACCCCCTAGGGCAGGGGTGGCCAACCAGACAAAGACCAAGAGCCACATTTTTTACCAAGTTACCGCAAAGAGCCACATCATACGCATGGGCACACATGAACATCACCCCATCCCTTCCTCATACACACATACTTTTGCTCTGCTGGATTTATTGTAAATGTCACACACTGTTTTAACACTACAAAGACCACAGGCCAGTCATTTTCATCAAGTCAGTAATCTTCCTTTGAAAGTACATCCATGTGACAGAAGACAGCAGCTCATCTAATTTCCAAAATACAAATTGTCTTACAAACAGTGAACTGGTCAGGATAACAATAAACAGTCAGGCCGCATACACACGCGGGGACTGTTCGCCCAACCTTGTCCGTCAAACAGTTTGGGCGGACAGTCCGCTCAAAATTAGCTTGAGCGGACTTGCCCACACACGACGCTTTTTGAGCGGACAGTTTGAGCGGACTGTTTGCCAAACAGTTCGCTCAACTTTAGAAATGAACGGACTCGCCCACATAAGGCGGAGGCAAGTCCGCCCATTTCGAGCGCGTGTACAGGTAGGCGGGGCCCGCGAAGGAGACGTCGCGGGCACCGCCGCCTGGAATGGACTTAAAGGGACACCCAACGCCGAAAAAAATCGGCGTGGGGGTTCCCCCAAAGTCCACAACAGACCCTTGTCCGAGCACGCTACCCGGCCGGCCAGGAAAGGGGGGCGAGTGAGCGCGCCCCCCCCTGAGCCGTACCAGGCCGCGTGCCCTCAACATGGGGGGTGCCTTGGGGAAGGGGGGGCCGCGCGGCCCCCCCACCCCAAAGCACCTTGTCCCCATGTTGATGAGGACAAGGGCCTCTTCCCGACAACCCTGGCCGTTGGTTGTCGGGGTCTGCGGGCGGGGGGCTTATCGGAATCCGGGAGCCCCCTTTAAGAAGGGGGCCCCCGGATACCGGCCCCCCACCCTATGTGAATGAGTATGGGGTACAATGTACCCCTACCCATTCACCTGTGAAATAAAGTACCCAAAAAAAAAACACAACACACGAGATAAAATATTTTATTGCACAGCTCCGGGGGTCTTCCGTCTTCGGGGGTCTTCTCCGGACTCCTCCGCTACCTTCTTGTAGCTCTTTTGCTAGCGGAGGAGTCCGGCTTTCTTCCTCCCCGCCGCCGGCCTCTTCTCCCGACTTCGGGGGTCTTGTCCCCCTCTTCGGTTCTTCTGCCGGGCCACCGCGCCTTCTTATAGCTCTTTTAGAGGCGGTGGCCCGGTCTTCTGTCGCCGCTGTCGCTGCGCCGCCGCCTTCCGTTCTTCTTCTTCTTCTTCTTCTTCTTCTTCTTCTTCTTCTCCAGGAGATGTTGACACGTCGCTCCCTCCGGCCGGAATGCCAGAGCCTCCCTCTGCTGTCACTTATATAGTGCCAATGGGGCGGTGTCACATGGTATATGTCACATGGGTTGGTCACATGGGTTAATGTCACATGGTGACCCCGCCCCCTTACGATGTCATAGTCCCCATGTGACATCAACCCATGTGACCAACCCATGTGACATATACCATGTGACACCGCCCCATTGGCACTATATAAGTGACAGCAGAGGGAGGCTCTGGCATTCCGGCCGGAGGGAGCGACGTGTCAACATCTCCTGGAGAAGAAGAAGAAGAAGAAGAACGGAAGGCGGCGGCGCAGCGACAGCGGCGACAGAAGACCGGGCCACCGCCTCTAAAAGAGCTATAAAAAGGCGCGGTGGCCCGGCAGAAGAACCGAAGAGGGGGACAAGACCCCCGAAGTCGGGAGAAGAGGCCGGCGGCGGGGAGGAAGAAAGCCGGACTCCTCCGCTAGCAAAAGAGCTACAAGAAGATAGCGGAGGAGTCCGGAGAAGACCCCCGAAGACGGAAGACCCCCGGAGCTGTGCAATAAAATATTTTATCTCGTGTGTTGTGTTTTTTGGGGACAAGGTGCTTTGGGGTGGGGGGGCCGCGCGGCCCCCCCTTCCCCAAGGCACCCCCCATGTTGAGGGCACGTGGCCTGGTACGGCTCAGGGGGGGGGGCGCGCTCGCTCGCCCCCCTTTCCTGGCCGGCTGGGTAGCGTGCTCGGACAAGGGTCTGTTGTGGACTTTGGGGGAACCCCCACGCCGATTTTTTTCGGCGTTGGGTGTCCCTTTAAGTCCATACCAGGCAGCGGTGCCCGCGACGTATCCTTCGCGGGCCCCGCCTACCTGTACACGCGCTCGAAATGGGCGGACTTTTCTCCGTGCGGGAAAAGTACGCCCATTTCAAAGTTGAGCGAACAAGCCTACACACGGGCGGACTGTCCGCTCAAACCAAGTTTCAGCGGACAGTTTTTCGGAATTTCCGAAAAACCTTGTCCGTCCAACTGTCCGCTGAAACTGTCCGCTGAAGCCCCACACACGAGCGGACTGTCCGCTGAAACACTCTTCGGCGGACAAGGTTGGGCGAACAGTCCGCCCGTGTGTACGCGGCCTTAATGGGTCTTCTAGCCTGAACTAGCAGTAAATTCTTCCAAAAAACATCACAGAAAGCATGCAGCACACACAGAGCTCTGGATAAATAACTGAAAAGAAGCTGAAATGGTTAACAGCCAGCCGTGTGTCACACTATCAACAGACAGAGAATGTGCTGAGCAGATCTTATTAGTGTGCAGGTAAAACAGCTATTAAAAAAAAAGTACAGAGCAAGACAGAGGGAGAAGGGAGGACAGATCAGTAACCTTGCACACTGCCCGAAGCCATTGATTTCTGGAAGACACTGCAGCCAGTGTACATGTGACATTGCTTGATCGTGGGACATCCCTAATCCCACAATCTTGTTCACATTCAGCTAGCGCTCTGTGTGCTGTAGGACTGGTTTTGCTGTAGTTGTGGTCATACCTTCTTGTATTTCATCGGCTTCAGATACAGCGTGTTTCTCCTTCCTCTGCCCCCCTTCAGCCTCACTCCAGCGCCTATGTATTCAAATGTGGCGGGCTGGGGAGGGTTACACTACCTGCTGATTGGCTGTTGATGTGTGGGAGGAGCGGAGCAGGTCCTCGCTTATACTCTCATAAGCAGAGGAGTGCAGAGACTCGGGCTGTCACTGTAAACCAGCCCACTGAGCCATCGGCCCAGTCCGAACGTAAGAGCCGCATGGAACCGGGCAAAGAGCCGCATGCGGCTCGAGAGCCGCAGGTTGGCCACCCCTGCCCTAGGGGGTTACAAGCATGTAGGTTCTGCTCCACTATGCGCCTTGCTGTTGAGGGTTCCACCGGCCAGCTGTATCCTCCGCACTCTGCCACAGGTTTTGGTTCGTCGTGCAGAAAAACGATCTATGCCCGGTACGGTACTTCCTCAAAGGGGAGAAAAAACAGCTCTCATGGTATGTAAAAATGGATAAATACTGTTGCGCACAACCTCGCTAGAAGAACTAGATATGATTTATAGAAAGCAGCTCACATATAAAAGTGTTCTCTACACTCAAAATACAGATACGGGGGGTGTTTTATGTGGCGCTAACTAAAATGTTAATAAATGTGTACTCTCCAAAACAATATAAATATGTTAATAAAAATTATATAAATATAAATCCATACAGTGCATAAAAAATTTGCAAAAAAAGTAGTAAAAATAGTGCAAAGCGGTAAAGTGCATAAAAGTATCAATATGACAAAATGCATCAATCAATGAATCTGTGCAATAGTGCAAATGGTGCAAATCACATAACGTGTTTATGCCAGAAAAATTAAACCTCTTAAAAACTCCAGTAGGTCAAAAAATAAATATCCAGTGCAAAGTGCAAAATGCAAACAGTCCACTCAGAAAAATGTGAAATTCGTCCAACAGATGATGGTAATCATGCAATGTGAGCAATAAGTGCAGTATACACCGTTCCTCCAACCTTCAGTGCTTCAAGTGCACCCCTTGTTTCCCCCAGCCTCTCACCTCTAATCAAGGTCCCTAAGGACCGGATCACACTTGAGGGGTGGTTGGTAAGCAATCTTCCACCTCTTATAAATACAACCTCCGGGACACCAGCTATTTCCTCCAATATCCACAATCTGGTTTATATATAAGAGAATAAGGGGGCCGCCAATGTGTAGTAAAGTTAATCCACTTTATTAATAAAAAAATATCCACACTTACATTACAATGTAGATATTCACAGATGTAAACAATGGTGCTTCCGGTCTCGGCCGCGACCGGAAGTGACGAACGACGTCTAGACTCCTCCCTGACGCGTTGCGTCACATATTACGTGACTTTCTCAAAGGGTATGGGAGTCAGGTGTCACAATTCCTTATATATGGTCCGCTCAGCTGTCGCATTAATCATACGGCAGCAGAGCAGGCCGATCTCATTAGTAGTATGTTTTTCAATTTATCTTCACATTAAAATATAAATTTTACTTATAAAATATATAATCTTATTGTATTAATCCAAAACCAAAATAAAAACTTTTAAAACGTAATCATTATAAATAAATACCCAATGTGGCCATCTTGTGGATGAATTTCCCTTAGTGATTATAAAATGCAAACAACTAGGTACCCCCTAAATGTACATCATCGCATTTAAAAGGATTTTCCCTGTCTATAATAGATAATATAACTAGAATAAATCTAGGGGACATGGTAAAAGTTTTATACATAACCTAATATATTACCGCCTATGAAGCCTCTGGTAAACCAGAAAAGCATGGTGGTAATCTGACCCCGCCGCAATAATGAGAGGCGTATGGGTCCAATGGGAATGTGATGGTAAACAGAGAACAGCCCGTATGCAGTGCGATCTTTGAGCCTATTTGTTTCCATTATTGCGGTTGTTAAAACATCACTGGATGTATATACATAGTTTCCTGATTTCCTCTTTTCAATGATCTCTTTTAATTGTCTAATTTCCCCAAATAATGTTGTTCATATTCTATAAAAAATCTCCTTGTTTGCTCTTTGTTTTGGGTACGAGCTGAGCGCAGACCGCGCCCCCCGCCCTGGTTATTGATTGACTGATGTCCGGGTGTGGGAGGCGCGGTATCGCTGCTGAAGACGTCTCTGACGAACAGCGTCACCGCGCACACTACGTCACTTCCGGCTTGTCTGACCTGTTGAAGCGCAGCTGGAACGCACGCCGCTCGCTCGTGGGGTTTGTTTCTTTTACAAAGCCGGACACATTGTTTAAATTAGCGCTAATGCGCTCTGGACATCATTTTATATATTTTTTATTTTATTTATATTTTTTATATTTTTTACTTTTATCTCCACTTGTTTTTTGAAAAAGCAAGCCTCTGGGGGTACAATACATCTAGAGAGCAGGGAGGCTAGTCCCCACCTATGTACATCTATACTGGGGGTACCAGTGAGGTGGTGACACGGGCCTCTTTTCTAACATTTGCCTAACAGGGGGATATTACCAGCTTTCTCCTGTAGACATATGTATCCTGTCCCCTACTAGCTGAGGTGTGGCACTGCTTTTCAAATTGGTTTTATTTGATTGATTTGTGATATTTTTCTATATATAATATTTTTTTGGTAATAAAATTATTATTATTTTTAAATAAGTGGTCTTCAGACCCCCTTTTTTTCTATGACCTTCATAAACCTGCTGAGTACCACCTAATAAATCCCAAAAAGGCTCTGGGAAAATGTGGTAAAAGTTTTTCTTAAAAAAAGCTTTTTTCCTGGGTATCCGACATACTATACCATGAAAGCTGGTTTTTCTCCCCTTTGAGGAACTACCGTACCGGGCATAGATCGTTTTTCTGCACGACGAACCAAAACCTGTGGCAGAGTGCGGAGGATACAGCTGGCCGGTGGAACCCTCAACAGCAAGGCACATAGTGGAGCAGAACCTACATGCTTGTAACCCCCTAGGGGGGTACGTGGATCTGGTGAGTGGGGACCCAAAAGGGGGAACGAGCACGGAAGTCACCAAAAATATATATGATCACGAAAGTCACCTTCTTTGCTTCTCCTGAGCTGGAATTTTGTACACTGTCAGACATTTATCAGAAGAACAATTGTGGACTACCTTGATATTTTATTTAGCTCTATTTTAACATTTTTTCCCTTTTTTTCTGTTTCTCCTTGTTTTTTTTGTTTTTTTTTCTTCCTTACACTTCTCATGCGGATAGGAAGTTCTTATATATAACTCTCAGTATAATTTCCACTACTTGTATATGGTGTACATATAATTTGCACATATATATATAATTTTTTCACGTTTCCACAAAAACAAAAAAAGGGGTTAAAAAACTCCTTCTTTTCGTATATATTTCTCTGCTGATGTTTGTATAGGAATCACGGATTTGTGGGTTGATGATTTATACACTTTACACTAGTTGGTATTTGTTGTGATATGTTCACATAGGTTTTTGCACTGCATTACCATTTATTGAGAACCATAGGGGTAATACGTATAAGTACTAATAATATGGATAATTAATGCTGTCTTTTGGAACCTTGCAATGTTTAGCATTTTTGAGGGGAATACCTTTATATTGTAGTGGAACTAATCACATTTATTTACAAAGCACTTTACACTGGGTTCTATTTTTTTTTTTTTTCTATTTTTTACAACCCTTGATTTAAAGCGGAGGTCCACCCTAAAGTGGACCTTCCACTCATTGGAACCCTCCCCCCCTCCGGCGCCACCTTTCAGAGGGGAGGGGGGTGCAGGTACCTGTACAGTACAGGTATCTGCACCCACTTCCGGCATAGATTCCGCAGAAGGTACGCCCCTTTCCGCAGAATCTACGCCCCTTTCCGAAGGTCCCCCGCTGCCTGCTGGGAAACACACAGATCCCAGAGACAGCGGGGACCATCCTTATTGCACAGTGCGACTCGCGCATGCGCAGCAGGGAACCGGGAAATGAAGCCGAAAGGCTCCACTTCCTGATTCCCATACCCAAGATGGCGGCGGCAGCACCCGAGAGACGATCGAGAGATCGGCTTCGGGTGCTGACATCGCGGGCGCGCTGGGCAGGTAAGTGTCATTATTTTAAAAGTCAGCAGCTGCAGTATTTGTAGCTGCTGGCTTTTTAAAAAAAAAACAAAAAACGGCGGACTCCCGGCTGACTACCACTTTAAGGCTCTCTTTATATATATTTTTTCATCCGCTTGTAGAGGCTATTGCATATACGGGCAGGTGCACACTATTGGTGTCACCAGCACATATATATATGCAATAGGGAAGGTGTTGCAGAAACATCATAGATTTATTTTATTTTATTTTATTTTATTTTAGGTTTGTGAAGTGGTGAGGGTCATTAACTGAATGTAAGATTTAACCTTTAACAGTTCAATTATAATCATTTGAGGTAGCGCCAATAGCCCACATTAACAACCTATATAAATCCCAAGGCACGGAGTTTAACTAAAGCCTGTGCATCAAAGGGCGGCTGCAACCTTTTTGCATTTTTTCTGTGCGACAGCACTTATTTCCTTCCTCATAAGTTTTCCTATTTATCCTGTTCCCCTCCATAAGCGCGACTATTTCCATATAACTGATTTAGGCAAAGTGATGTGCTGGTACATCTCTGCCTATTCCCAGGTTTAGGAGCATGTTCTCCCCACCCCTCACTCCCACTGTGATTGGACACAGCGTCCCGGCCAATGATTCACTCCCAGAACCAGCTGATCGGTTGTGTCCAATCACAGCTCAGAGCTCTGTGTTGGGTTGTGTACAGAGGGAGTGATCTGTTAGAGATCATTAGTATAAAGCAGCACACTGTGCACACATTACACCGAGTTATGGAACATATTTAACCCCTTCATCACCCCAAGATGTTACCCCTTCCCAGCCAGTGTCATATTTCTAGCACTGATTTCTGTATTAGTGTCACTGGTGATGTCACTTCCCCCCAGTGTCAGATCGCACTATCACAGTCCCACTAGAAGTCCTTTATCTCCGCCATTTGTAGGATAAAACAAATAAAAGAATACAAATTCCAGTACATATCCCATAGTCTGTAGATGATAGAACTTTCACACACCAATGAAAAACCATGTAGCAGAATACA
The DNA here is from genome assembly GCF_037356315.1 of Lithobates pipiens. Classification (NCBI taxonomy): domain Eukaryota; kingdom Metazoa; phylum Chordata; class Amphibia; order Anura; family Ranidae; genus Lithobates; species Lithobates pipiens. The sequence continues at coordinate 651,431,717 of NW_027507903.1, read as the reverse complement.
TTTTAGGACAATATTTATGAATAGATTTTTTTTTCTCTGGTTTTCTCCATCTTCCCCTGGCTTCTTCTTCCCTGCTTTGTCCTCCAGTCTTTCTCCACCGCTGCTTCTGCCACTGACCCGCTGAACATGAAAATAGCGACCATCCTCCGACTCTGCGGCTAGCCGATCTGTCCCCTTCCATAGCACATAGTTCATATATAACTATGGGGCATGGCCATCGTATGACATCACCTGAAGACCCCACCCCCCTGTGACATTACTGATCCATCATGGCCCAGGCAGTGAAGTCACAAGGAGTGGGGTCTCGGAATGATGTCATCCGCCCCATCAGAAGAAGTTCATTTTTCGAATCTTCAGTGGCGGGGAACAAAGAAGAAGGGAGGATGAAGCGGGGGTAGATGGAGAAGACCAGAGGAAGAAGAAGACCGAAGGAAGATGCGGGGGGAGAAGAATACTTTTTTAATAAAGGAATTGTCATAAAACGGCTATTGTCTTTTGGCACATTTCACTGCTTTTTTTGGTGAATGAGTAGGGGTACAATCTGCCTGATACCCATTCACATGGGGGGGCCAGGATCTGGGGGCCCCCTCTTGTTAAAGTGGGCTTCCAGATTTCGATAAGCCCCCCGCCTGCAGATCCCCACAACCACCAGGCAAGGGTTGTGGGGAAGAGGTCCTTGTCCCCATCAATGTGGGGACAAGGCGCTTTGGGGGATACCAAAGCACTCTCCCCGTGTTGAGGGCATGCAACCTGGTATGGTTCAGGAGGGGGGAGCACTCTCTAATCCTCCCTTTCCTCGCCTGCCATTGCTGCTTACTCGGATAAGGGTCTGGTATGGATTTTTGGGGGGGCCCAACACCACTTTTTTATTTTGGCATGGAGTTCCCCTTAATATCCATACCAGACTCGAAGGGCCTGGTATGGACTGTGGGGACCACACGCCATTTTATTCTCAATTTTTTTTAATCTCTATTGTTGGGATCTGACAATTCATTACAGATTTACAGTTTTAAATGAATTTTTTTCCTTTTGAAATATAATTTTGCTGCAGCAATGTTCCATACATAGGCCAGATGCGCCACTTTACAGGTATACTATAGACACCCACCAGGCACGATATTTAAAGGAACTTTTAATTGTTAGGCCGCGTACACACGCGCGGACTGTTCGCCCAACCTTGTTCGGCAAACAGTTTGTCAAACAGTCCGCTCAAAATTTGCATGAGCGGACTTGCCCACACACGAGCGGACTGTTTGACGAACAAGGTTGGGCAAACAGTTCGCTCAACTTTTGAAATGAACGGACTCGCCCACGTAAGGCGGAGGCAAATCCGCCCATTTCGAGCGCGTGTACAGGTAGGCGGGGCCCGCGAAGGAGACGTCGCGGGCTCCGCCGCCTGGAATGGGCTTAAAGGGGAACCCCAACGCCGAAAAAAATCGGCGTGGGGGTTCCCCCCAAGTCCACACCAGACCCTTGTCCGAGCACGCTACCCGGCCGGCCAGGAAAGGGGGGCGAGCGAGCGCGCCCCCCCTCCTGAGCCGTACCAGGCCGCGTGCCCTCAACATGGGGGGTGCCTTGGGGAAGGGGGGGCCGCGCGGCCCCCCCACCCCAAAGCACCTTGTCCCCATGTTGATGAGGACAAGGGCCTCTTCCCGACAACCCTGGCCGTTGGTTGTCGGGGTCTGCGGGCGGGGGGCTTATCGGAATCCGGGAGCCCCCTTTAAGAAGGGGGCCCCCGGATACCGGCCCCCCACCCTATGTGAATGAGTATGGGGTACAATGTACCCCTACCCATTCACCTGTGAAATAAAGTACAAATAAAAACACAACACAGGGGGAAAAAATATTTTATTGCACAGCCGGGGGTCTTCCGTCTTCGGGGGTCTTCTCGCCGGACTCCTCCGCTATGTGTGTGTAGCTCTTTTGCCAGCGGAGGAGTCCGGCTTTCTTCCTCCCCGCCGCCGGCCTCTTCTCCCGACTTCGGGGGTCTTGTCCCCCTCTTCGGTTCTTCTGCCGGGCCACCGCGCCTGGTCCGGTGGCCCGGTCTTCTGTCGCCGTCTTCCGTTCTTCTGTCGCCGCCTTCGGTTCTTCTGCCGGGCCACCGCGCCTTCTTGTAGCTCTTTTACAGGCGGTGGCCCGGTCTTCTGTCGCCGTCGCCGCCTTCCGTTCGTGTTCTTCTTCTTGTTCTTCTTGTTCTTCTCCTGGAGATGTTGACTCGACGAGCTCTCCGGCCGGAATGCCGGGGACGCGCTGTGCGGTCACTTATATAGTGACAATGGGGCGGGGTCACATGGTATATGTCACATGGGTTGGTCACATGGGTTGATGTCACATGGGGACTATGACATCGTAAGGGGGCGGGGTCACCATGTGACATCAACCCATGTGACATATACCATGTGACCCCGCCCCATTGTCACTATATAAGTCACAGCGCAGGGCGGCTCTGGCATTCCGGCCGGAGAGAGCGACGTGTCAACATCGCCTGGAGAAGAACAAGAAGAACAAGAAGAAGAACACGAACGGAAGGCGGCGGCGGCGACAGAAGACCGGGCCACCGCCTGTAAAAGAGCTACAAGAAGGCGCGGTGGCCCGGCAGAAGAACCGAAGGCGGCGACAGAAGAACGGAAGACGGCGACAGAAGACCGGGCCACCGGACCAGGCGCGGTGGCCCGGCAGAAGAACCGAAGAGGGGGACAAGACCCCCGAAGTCGGGAGAAGAGGCCGGCGGCGGGGAGGAAGAAAGCCGGACTCCTCCGCTGGCAAAAGAGCTACACACACATAGCGGAGGAGTCCGGCGAGAAGACCCCCGAAGACGGAAGACCCCCGGCTGTGCAATAAAATATTTTTTCCCCCTGTGTTGTGTTTTTATTTGTACTTTATTTCACAGGTGAATGGGTAGGGGTACATTGTACCCCATACTCATTCACATAGGGTGGGGGGCCGGTATCCGGGGGCCCCCTTCTTAAAGGGGGCTCCCGGATTCCGATAAGCCCCCCGCCCGCAGACCCCGACAACCAACGGCCAGGGTTGTCGGGAAGAGGCCCTTGTCCTCATCAACATGGGGACAAGGTGCTTTGGGGTGGGGTGGCCGCGCGGCCCCCCCTTCCCCAAGGCACCCCCCATGTTGAGGGCACGCGGCCTGGTACGGCTCAGGAGGGGGGGCGCGCTCGCTCGCCCCCCTTTCCTGGCCGGCCGGGTAGCGTGCTCGGACAAGGGTCTGGTGTGGACTTGGGGGGAACCCCCACGCCGATTTTTTTCGGCGTTGGGGTTCCCCTTTAAGCCCATTCCAGGCGGCGGAGCCCGCGACGTCTCCTTCGCGGGCCCCGCCTACCTGTACACGCGCTCGAAATGGGCGGACTTTCCGAGCGGGAACAGTCCGCTCATTTCGAAAGTACAGCGGACAAGCCCACACACGGGCGGACTGTTCGCTCAAACACAGTTTCAGCGGACAGTTTTTCGGAATTTCCGAAAGACTTTGTCCGTCCAACTGTCCGCTGAAACTGTCCGCTGAAAGCCCACACACGAGCGGACTGTCCGCCCAAACACTGTTCAGCGGACAAGGTTGGGCGAACAGTCCGCCCGTGTGTACGCGGCCTTATTGTTTCACTTTAAGCATTACTAAAATCACTGCTCCTGAAAAAACGGCTGTTTTAAAAAAGAAAAAAATTCCAATGGATACATGTCCCCTGGGGCAGGACTCGGGTCCCCATACACTTTTTATGGCAAATAACTTGCATATAATGTTTCAGTGAGAACTTTGGATTTTGCAGGTTCAAGCCCTATTGATGTCCACGATTCCCGCATGTGTGATCTGACAGGCATGTTTGCCGGCAATAGTGCTGCTTTCCATTTGCATGTGCGCCCAGTTTCTGAGAGTTACCGTATATACTAGAGTATAAGCCGAGTTTTTCAGCACCTTTTTCTGTGCTGAAAATGCCCCCCTCGGCTTATACTCGAGTCATGCACTTTTCTGCAGCAGAGAATGACATTTTTCAAACCATTTTTGGGGCCCCGTATCTCGGGCCTTTTTGGTGCTAGAAACCCCAGTGGAACTAGCACTACAGCATATCCAAATCTGGAGTTCCTAGCACCAAGTGACCCCGAGATACGGGGCCCCAAAGTCGGTTCAGAAAATGTAATTCTCTGTTGCCGAAGTGCTTGACATTTTCGAACTGACCTACTTTGGGTAGTTTTGTAGTTGTAGTGCTAGTTCCACTGGGTTTGCACACCAAATTTGGGGTTCCTAGCACCAGGTGGTCCCGAATAGGGATGAGCCAAACACCCCCCAGTTCGGTTCGCACCAGAACCTTCTAACGGACTGAAAATTTGTACGAACTTTAGAACCCTATTAAAGTCTATGGGACTCGAACATTCAAAATCAAAAGTGCTACTTTTAAAGGCTAATATGTAAGATATGCAACAGACAACACCAGCAAGTAGGGGTATCTTCAGGTGTATACTGTGCTGGAGGCACACAACACCCACTTTAACTCCTGCAGATGACTGTATTAGAGAACACCAGCAATAGAGGGTAGATACAGGCATATACTGTGCTGGAGACACATAACACCCACTAACTCCTGCAGATGCCTATATTAGAGAAAAACAGCAATAAAGGGTAGATACAGGTGTATACTCTGTTGGAGGCACACAACACCACTTTAATGTTAAGATGCCTGAGAAAAGAACACACTGTCCCTGCCTATCTAGCTCTTTCCCTGCACGCCGGAACACACTACACAAGGCCTTATATAGTGTGGAGCGTGTACTAAACCCCCTGAGCTATAATGGCTCTCCAAGCTGCCGACGCTGTGATTGGCCAAGCATGAACTGTGACCCTGCATGCTTGGCCAATTACAGCGTCGGCAGCTTGGAGAGCCATAATTGGCCACAGGCAGGATGTCATGAGCCAGCAATGCACTGCGATGGCATTGTGGGCCATTCGCACCACACGAATTTGGTGCGAGCGGTCCACAAAGTTCTGAATTCGCCAAACAGACAAACGCCCGATGTTCGAGTTGAACACAAAGCTCATCCCTAGTCCCAAGATACAGGGCCCCAAAGTCGGTCAACTGTGTCCACCTGCAACAATGTCATTTCAGGGCCCTTTGGGTCCAGATACTCCAAATTTTGGCTGCAGCTAGGGGGCATCTGGGAACCATTAACTATTGAGTTTGAAGTTCGAGGGACCTATGGCTGCAAATAGGCACAGTGAGGCATGCAAATGGGCACAGTGAGTCTGCAAATGGGCATTGTTGACCGTCTTTTCCCCTTACAGTAGCTGCACATTTCTTACCCTAGACTTATACTCGAGTCAATACGTTTTCCCAGTTTTTGTGGTAAAATTAGGTTTATATTCGGGTTGGCTTATACACGAGTATATACGGTAGTCCTAATTGGCCTTATTTGGGTGCTATTTTCTGGGACTGCAGGACAGTGGCAGCTGGTGAAGTTTTAGGATTGGGGTGCCAGACCCCGCCCTTCTTTTGACCCCACCCATTTCTCATAAGCCCCACCCCTTATAGAATCAACTCACTCCAACCCCTGTATTCCACCCATATAGTGTCAGGAGTAGAGATGAGCTGAACACCTCCCGGTTCGGTTCGCACCAGAACTTTCGAACGGACCGAAAATTTGTGCGAACTTTAGAACCCCATTGAAGTCTATGGGACTCGAACTTTCAAACTAAAACTGCTAATTTTAATGGCCAATATGCAAGATATTGTCCTAAAAATGGTTTGCGACATGGGTCAATACCTAAAATGTTTTTAAAAAACGGCAGTTGTTGTTTCGGGAGCACTGATTTTAATGACGATTAAAATGAAAAAAAAAGTGAAATATTCCTTAAATATCGTGCCTAGGGGGTGTCTATAGTATGCCTGTGAAGTGGCAAATGTTTCCCATGTTTAGAACAGTCCCTGCACAAAATGACATTTAACAGAAAAAAAGTCATTTAAAACTGCTTGCGGTTTTAATGTAATATCTGGTTCCGGCAATATGAACGAAAATCATTGAGAAAAATGGCATGGATATCCCCCCTGCCCTTTACCAGCCCCTTTTGGTCTTGTACAGATATTAAGGGGAACCCGTACCCATATTAAAAAAGGAAAGGTGTGGGGCCCCCAGGCCCTATATACTCAGAACAGGAGTATACAGGCAGTGCAAACAAGACAGGGACTGTGTAGGTTTGTTGTGTTAAGTAGAATCTGTTTGTAATTTTGAACTGGTACATTTTTAAAGTGTAGCTCCAGTCAAAAAATCTATTTTTAAGCTTTTTGGAAAACATAGGGAAGGGTTATCACCCCTGTATAATTTGTTTGTTGTCCGTCTTTTTTCATCTCACTTCCTGTTGTCTCCTTCCGTTTGCAAGTAGGAGACATTTGTAAGTTGGATGTTTGAAAGTAGGGGCCTGCCCTATATGCTCCGCCGAAATGGCGGAACAAGGTGTTGGTGTTGCCACAACACTGTAAGCCCTTAAAGTGACTCTTGGTGGGCGCTGGAGCGCCCTGCTGTGAACAATTATATCAAGAATTGTAATTACATGCCATTGTTGAACAGTGGTAGAAAAATTGGGCCTTTGGTGGTTGTGGTGGTGCCACAACGCTATAAGTCCTCACAGTTACTCTCGGTGGGCACAGGAACGGGCCCTCCTGTGAAATATTATATCAAGAATTGTAAATACATGCTCCTGTTAAACAGGGGCTGAAAAATTGGGCCTTAGGCACTGCTTGCTGGTGCCACAACACTGCAACCTCTCCCTGAAGCTGATGTAACCAAATTTTTTTTTTTAAATATCACATCCCTTCAAGACTGCCTATGCTGTTGATGAGTGACTGTCCTGTTATGTTGACTGTCTATCCTCTTCCTCCTCCGCTGATAACTTGGAAGAACATTTTTGGTTCTGGGTGATGTCTCATTCTCTGCTCCCACTGCGACGGCAAGATAAGGTCGGAAACCTTACCCTTGTACCGTGGATCAAGGAGAGTGGCCAGCTAGTAATCGTCCCTCTCCTTGATCTGAAGAATACAAGGATCCTTCCACAGGCTTTGCAGGATCAGGGAGGCCATGCAGCGTAGGTTAGCTGAGGCATTCAGTCCGGAGTCCTCTGGGTCACTAAGGACAACATGATCTGAAGCTACCTCCTCCCAGCCACGTACAAGTCCATAGGTTTCTTGGGACTGTAAATCATCCCTACAAGACTGCTGCTACTGATGCTGAGTGCCAGACTCCACCTCCATGCTGACACAATCATCCTCCTCCTCCTCCTCTTCCTGTGTGATGGGTGGGACAGAAGGAACACTGTCTGGATAAAGGGAGCCTTGAGAGGCAAGGAAGTCCTCCTCTTCCTACCTCTGTTCTGCTTCAAGTGCCCTGTCCATTATTCCACGCAACGTATGCTCCAAGAGGTGGACAAGAGGTACAGTGTCACTGATGCATGCACTGTCACTGCTCACCATCCTTGTGGCCTCCTCAAACGGTGACAGGACAGTGCATGCATCCCTGATTATGCCCCACTGGCATGGTGAGAAAAAACCGAGCTCCCCTGACCCTGTCCTGGTGCCGTAGTCGCACAGGTACTCATTGATGGCCCTCTGCTGCATGTGCAGCCGCTGCAGCATGGCCAACGTTGAGTTCCACCTGGTGGGCATGTCACATATAAGGCGGTTCTTGGGCAGGTTCAACTCCTTTTGGAGCTCAGCCAGCTGAGCACTGGCATTTAGTGATGGACGAACTTCCGATGGGACGTTTTGCAAATGCGATCCGCGAACGTGCCCTTGCGGTTCGCGGCGGACCCCGTTCACTTTAATGGCAGGCGAACCTTAAAAACCTCCAGGTCCTATTTTCAGCCACAAAATACTAGCTGTGCACACATAGTCCCACAACATGGACACTGACATACCAGAAGTATTAAGTGAATCTGGGATCGACAACGACAAGCATTTTTTATCTGTGAAATGTTGTCAATTCAGGAGCACATGAACGCCATGGAGGAGAGGCAAGGTCAGGCCAGGCTATGAAGGGGGTGGAGGAGATGATCAGTGCCACAGTCAGGGCAGCACAGTCCTGTGCCAGTGTGCCAACCTGTGCTTGAGCCCCTGACCCTTCCCTCTGCCTGGCCCTTACCCCCACCTATGCAGGGCTCCACTGCGGTGGTCCGGAGGTGCCAGTCCAGTGCTGATCCTCAGCCATGGTGCTGGCACTGCCTGCTGATTGACTTCTCCGCTGCTATCTCCCTCACTGATGCCTCCGAGATAGAGAGCACCGACACCACACCAGCACCGAGATAGAGAGCACTGACACCAGCATCGAGATAGAGAGCACTGACACCACACCAGCACCGAGATAGAGAGCACTGACACCAGCACCTTGATACAGAGCACTGACACCAGCACCTTGATACAGAGCACTAACACCACACCAGCACCGAGATAGAGAGCACTGACACCACACCAGCACCGAGACAGAGAGAACTGACACCAGCACCGAGATACAGCGCACTGACACCAGCACCGAGATACAGCGCACTGACACCAGCACCATGATAGAGAGCAGTGACACCACACCAGCACAGTGATAGAGAGCACTGACACCAGCACTGAGATAGAGAGCATATTATACGTGTATTACAACCCTATATACTGTACACCTATACCAGTCCTTAAAAAGGACCTTAATGGACCTAATAGTAGCTAGCTAGTAGCTAGTGAATTGCAGACTGTCCCTGCTACAAACACCAAACTGTCCCCACACTGAGAAACGACGGCTGCAGAATCGGTCAGCAGCACTGCAGTGCACTATAATATGCTTTCTATATCTGAAAGAAATTATATTATACGTTTATTACAACCCTATATACTGTACACCTATAAAAACAAAAAGTAACTGCGCTACCTCACTAATCTCCACCCCACTAATATTCCAACACCATATTTGGTATCAATATATTGCCATATAATCTCCTCCAATATTTTGTAAGCAAATATATATTGATCTCTAAGCAATGATAAGTGAGCAAATATATACTGATCAATAGTATAAATAAGTACGTGCGTAACTCATAACTATTTTTGAAATTGTGATACGTGACATAAATTATAAATTCTAACAATTCATAGAAAAATATATAACATTCAATATCGTGACTTCCTAGAAAAATTTAAATAAATCAATATTATTAAATTAATTGAAATCGTGATAGTGATAATAATAATAATAATAATAATAATAATAATAATAATGAATAAAAATCTAAATATTAGAGTCCAAACGTGACATACCGGTAATAAATAAATGTGACCAAGAAAGTGCTCCAGGCCAAAAAAGTGCAACGATCCAATTAAATTGATTAAGAAAGTGACTCCTTCAATAGATTTCAGTGCGCCATGCAATCTTCCTTCACCACCGATGTGCTGGTCACCAATATAAATGCGCCCTTACCAGAAAGAAGCAATTGCAAGCTCACAATCAATGCCACTTAATCTCCCGAATGGACCATCAATTAGGACAGAAAACTTCTCCCAAAGGCTTTCAGCTATGAAGATCGCTTCTTGATGTTAGGTGGCCATTGTACCCTTAGACAAACTGAATGTGAGGATCCACCTTCTCCAACACATCCCTGAACCAGTGAGTGAGTATCAGATATTCATAATGATGAATTGAATATGAATATATGTTTCATAAGAATGGAATAACTCTGGCTATGTGTTGACTATGCTTACACTGTTTGCCTTTTTATTAGTATTATACAAGTATGTTTAACTGTAATTCTGTCTCAGTCTGATTCATGTTTTCTGACAGTAGGCGAAGGCCATGAATTCAGAAGATGCAGTCAGTCCACTTGTCAGTAATATTTTTTTCAGATTGGATGACCAGGATCACCGCATGGGTCAGTTTGCCATGGCGTTAAAAACGCTCCTGCATCGCACGGCTCACCTGGAATCTTCCACTATAGCTGCTCCGGTACAACCGGTGTTGCAGGACGTCCCTGCTGCTGCTCCAGTCTCTGTGCAGGCACCCGCCTCGAGTATTAACTTTATAAGAGGCATGTCTGGTTTCACTCCACTTCCCCAATGAATTGGCGGCGATCCAGTTATATGCAGAGGGTTTCTCAACCAGGTTGAGATATACTTTGAGATGCTGCCCCAGGCATTTCCCACGGACAGAAGCAAAGTAGGTTTCGTAATATCTTTGCTTTCTGAGAGAGCCTTGGCAAACCCTCTATGGAAGATGCAAAAACCTGTGGTTCTCAGTAACCCAGAATTTGTGGCTTCCTTCAAAAGGGTATTTGACATTCCCTCACGCTCCGCTTCTGCTGCCAAGAGCCTCATGTCCATCAAAAAGAGTACGAGAACTGTTGCGGATTACGCCATTGATTTACGTACTCTGGCAGCAGAGGTTGCTTGGAACAATGAGGCCCTTGTGGCTGCCTTCTCTCGTGGTCTCTTGGATAACATCAAGGATGAGATAGCAGCCTGAGATATACCCACTGAGCTGGAGAGGTTGATAACATTTGCCATCCTCATTGACTCCAGACTCAGAGAAAGACTCATTTTGAGGAGCGCTGGTGTTAAGGTCCAGGTGTTGGAGCCCGACTTGTAGAAGGAGACCTCTCTTACAACGCTGGTTCAAGAGCCGCTGGAATGGGAACAGCGGTCTCTAGAGCGCAGTGGGGTAGGAGTGCCTGCTGGATAGGGCCGCTGGGATTGATAGCAGAGCTGAGATCCCTCTGGAAGGCTGAGAAGTACAATTAGCAGTCACAGGAGCTGAAGCCTGAACAGGCGGCAGGCTGAAGCAAGGTCAGGCGGTCCGGGTCGGTAGGCAGGCAGGCAGGTGGTAACAGCAGGCAGAAGAAGAGTCGGTAAACAGGCAGAGATCGGCAACGGAATCACAGGCAGAAGAGGTAGCGAGGTCAGGCAGGCCGGGTCGGGTTTGGAGAAGGCAGAGAGGTCAAGCGAAGCCGGGTCGGTAACGGTAGCAGGTAGTCAGATTCAGGATCAGGTATTCAGGTACACGGAAGCTGAGACGAAACAGCGTCGTACCAGCGCGCTTGGAGGGCTTTTAAGTGTTCAGTGGCGGCAAGTAGCGCACGCACGTCACTCACGACCACGCAAACGGGTGCGCACACGAACGCTCACACGAACGTGCGCACTAACGCACAAACGAACGCGCACGCGAACGCGTACGCGAACGCGCAGAAAACACGCGCCGACGCCTGTGTGCATGCAGCTGTGCCTGTCTATTGCTGGTAAGTTCCTGACATTGCCCCCTCCCAAGGGGCGGCCTCCGGATGCCCAACAAGTCCCTCTTTTCCGGATGGGCAGATAAGTATGCACGAACTAATCGCCTGGCATGGATATTGCTGTCAGGTTCCCAGGAATTGTTCTCTGGCCCAAACCCCTTCCATTTAATCAAAAACTGAGTACGTCCCTGTCTTCTTCTGCAATCGAGGATGGCCTCCACCTCATACTCCTCGTTTCCATCCACTAGGATGGGCTCTGGAGGTCTAGTTCCTCTATCCGGAAAAGGATCAGGGATGGCAGGTTTCAGCAGTGACACATGAAATACAGGGTGAATCCTAAGTGACTCGGGCAGGGTTAACTCATAGGAAACTTCATTGATTTTCCTCTTTACCGGAAATGGTCCCATAAATTTAGGTGCAAGTTTCCTGGAAGGGCAAGCCAGTCTAATGTTATTGGTAGAAAGCCATACCTGGTCGCCAGGTTGTAGGGTCAGTTCCCCTCTTCTTTTCCGGTCAAAGGCTCTCTTGCTGTCTGCCTGGGCTTTAGTCACTGCCTCCTGCAACACCCGGTTATTGTGGCTGAGGAAGTCCACTGTCTCCTGGACCGCTGGGACTGAGGTTTCTGAAAGAAAGTCAGGCAAAAAGGTTAAATGAAAGCCATAATTGGCAAAAAAAGGGGACTGACCGGTGGCCGAGTGACAAGCATTGTTGTAGGCAAATTCTGCCAAAGGCAGCAGGGACACCCAATCATCCTGTGCGAATGATGTAAAGCACCTAATGTACTGTTCAAGAGTCTGGTTGGTCCTTTCTGTCTGCCCGTTAGTTTGGGGATGATAGGCCGAGGATAGGGCCAGCTCGATTTTCAGGATCTCGCACAGGGCCCTCCAGAAACGTGAGGTGAACTGAACTCCTCTGTCGGAAACTATATTTGCTGGAATTCCATGTAATCTCACAATCTCTTTGATGAATACGCGGGCAGTCTCCACAGCAGATGGGGTCCCTTTTAGGGGTAGGAAATGGGCCATCTTGGATAGCCGGTCTACCACCACAAAGATAGTCGAGCACCCCTCAGAGCATGGTAGCTCGACAATAAAGTCCATGCTAATCATCTTCCAGGGTCTGTCAGGTACAGGTAAGGGTTTCAGCAGTCCCCAAGCCCGATTTCTTGGCGTCTTGTTCTGAATGCAGATAGGACAGGAACTGACGTACTTCTCACAAAAGTCCTTTAAATTGGGCCACCAGAATGTACGTTGTACGAGCTCAAGGGTCTTACGGGCCCCAAAGTGGCCTGCCAGCGGGTGGTCGTGGAGAAGGGACAGCACCTTGACTCGAACACTCTTGGGGATGAAAATTTGACTTCCTTTCCAGAACAAGCCATCCCTGGACATTAAGGTGATCCCGGGGGGTTTTGAGGAGTCAGAGGATGCTGCTTTGATCAAAGAGAGCAGGTCTGATTGTAAAAGTAAAAAATTCCCGGCAGGCAGGATGGTATCAGGAACAGATGAGTCCCTTGGGTTGTCATACATACGCGACAGCGCGTCTGGTTTCACGTTCTTCGATCCAGGCCGGTACGTTATATGGAAGGAAAACGTGAGAAAAACAGGGCCCAGCGGGCTTGTCGGGGTCTCAGTCGCTTGGCAGACCTTAGGTATTCTAAGTTCTTATGATCGGTATATATTAGTACCGGATGGGCAGCGCCCTCCAACAGATATCTCCACTCCTCCAAGGCAGCTTTAATAGCAAGCAGTTCTCGGTCGCCCACGTCGTAATTCCTTTCTGCGGCAGAGAGCTTCCTAGAGAAGAACCCCACGGGGTGCATTAGGTCCTTATTGCCTCGACGTTGGGAAATGACTGCTCCTACAGCCACTTCAGAAGCGTCTACTTCCAGAATGAAGGGTAGAGACGGGTCTGGATGACTGAGAATTGGGGCAGACGTGAAAAGTCTTTTAAGTTCCTCAAAGGCACTCTGGGCCTCCTGAGTCCAGCAGAAGCGAGAGTTTTGTTTGGTTAGCTGCGTGATGGGCGCAATTATAGCCGAAAAGCCTTTTATGAATTTTCTATAAAAGTTTGCGAAGCCGATAAAGCGTTGTACGCCCTTCTTGTCCAGAGGCGCTGGCCAGTCTAACACAGCAGACACTTTCTGGGGATCCATCTTGATGCCCGTTGGGGAGATCACTAGTCCCAAGAATTGGATGCTCCGAAGCTCGAATTCGCATTTCTCAGCTTTTGCGTAGAGTTGATGCTGGCGAAGACGGTTTAGAACCTTGCGGACATGTTCCCGATGCTGATCGAGAGAACTGGAAAATATTAAGATGTCGCCCAGGTAGACGATCACAAATACATCAAGAAAGTCTCTGAATACGTCGTTAATTAGATGTTGAAACGTGGCTGGAGCATTGCAGAGCCCAAAGGGCATTACCAAGTATTCAAAATGTCCGAATCGGGTCCGGAAGGCTGTCTTCCATTCATGCCCGGCCTGAATGCGAACAAGATTATACGCTCCTCTTAGGTCAAGTTTGGTGAATATGGTAGCGGACCTCAGCTTCTGGAAGAGTTCAGGTATCAAGGGCAAGGGGTAGCGGTTCTTAACCGTGATCTTGTTTAACTCTCTATAGTCCACACATGGTCGAAGGGTCTGATCTTTTTTAGTAACAAAGAAAATTCCGGCTCCTGCCGGGGAGGTTGAAGGACGAATGAACCCCTTCTTTAGGTTCTCATCCAAGTATGTCTTGAGTGCCCATTGCTCCTTTTCAGATAGAGGAAAAATGCGTCCGAAAGGAATCTCGGCCCCAGGGAGTAGTTCGATCGGACAATCATAGGGGCGGTGAGGAGGTAGAGTGTCTGCCCCTTTCTTACTGAAGACATCAATAAATTCATGGTAGTGCTTGGGTACAGTCTGAAGTAGATCTTGATCAGAGTCTAAACATAAAAGGGTGGCAGAAGGCTTGGTGGAATCTGTTAGGCAGTGCTTCAGACAATAGGGAGAAGGAAACATGACTTCTCTAGTAGCCCAATTGATGTAAGGGTTATGGGCTTGGAGCCAGGGTATGCCCAGGATGATTGGAAACATTGGAGAGGAGATTACATCAAGGGTCAAGAACTCCTTATGCTGAGAGGAGGTGATGACAGGCAGGGGAAGAGTCTCCTGAGTTACCCTCCCAGAACTGATGCTAGATCCATCAGCCAGGAAGACTGAAAGTCCATGAGCCTTGTTTTGTAACGGAATGCCCTGCTGGTCCGCAAAGATGGAATCGATAAAGCAGCTGCACGCCCCGGAGTCAATGATAGCGTTGACTGTCACCGTCCTTCCTTGGAGCTGTAGTAAAAGAGGAACAGCAAGGTGGGTTGAATTGGCAGACAATGCGGAGAGACTGGTAGAAGCAGAAGATAGACACTTACTTGTCTTGACAGGACAGTTAAAGACAAAGTGACCTGGACCGCCACAGTAGAGGCAAAGATTTTGCTGCCGGCGACGTGCACGTTCTTCTGGGAGTAAAGCAGGGCGCATTAGTCCCAATTGCATGGGCTCAGAGGTGTCAGGGGCCATGCAGGGCGGAGTAGAGCTGGGCGGAGGTAGGTAACGGGAAGCAGGCATTGGGGCCTTTGTTGTCATCCAAACTGGGCGGGCTTGCTGGGCGGAGCGCTCTGATCTTCGCTCCCGGAGACGACGGTCAATCTGGATGGCTAAAGAGATCAGGGCCTCCAGGGTTTCTGGTATGCCGACTCGAGCAAGTTCGTCCTTGAGCCCTTCGGATAACCCCATGCGAAATTGATGCCTCAAAGCTGCATCATTCCATTCCGTGTCTGCGCTCCAGCGGCGAAAGTCCGTGACATAGTCCTCGGCCGGTCTGCGGCCCTGCTGGAGCGCAAACAGGGCAGACTCAGCTGTGGCAGTTCTTTGCGGGTCCTCATAAAGCTGGGCCATGGCCTCAAAGAAGGATTGCAGAGAGAAAGTCGAGACTGAACCTCCTTCAAGTAGACGGTGGGCCCAGGTCTGGGGTTCTCCTTGTAAGAGGGAGATTACAAATCCCACTTTAGTGGCTTCCAGGGAGAAAGTCCGTGGTTGTAGGGCAAAATAGAGCTGACAGGCGTTCCGAAAAGCCCGAAATTTGGTTCGGTCCCCAGAAAACCTCTCTGGGACGGGCACCCTTGGTTCAGGTGGAAGCATGACAACGGATGGTGAGGCGCCAGGCTGTACTGGTGTGGGTGGTGGAGTAGGAGCCGCGTGACCAGTATCGGTAAGGTTCTGGACCTGTCCTTCAAGTCTGGCGTAGCCATCCTGCAGCGATTTTACAGCTTGGGTAAGGGCCGCTAGATGCGTGCAGATCTCCTTCATGGGAGAGGTCTCTTCTGCGGGCTCAGTCATGGCTGTTTCGTACTGTTAAGGTCCAGGTGTTGGAGCCCGACTTGTAGAAGGAGACCTCTCTTACAACGCTGGTTCAAGAGCCGCTGGAATGGGAACAGCGGTCTCTAGAGCGCAGTGGGGTAGGAGTGCCTGCTGGATAGGGCCGCTGGGATTTATAGCAGAGCTGAGATCCCTCCGGAAGGCTGAGAAGTACAATTAGCAGTCACAGGAGCTGAAGACTGAACAGGCGGCAGGCTGAAGCAAGGTCAGGCGGTCCGGGTCGGTAGGCAGGCAGGCAGGTGGTAACAGCAGGCAGAAGAAGAGTCGGTAAACAGGCAGAGGTCGGCAACGGAATCACAGGCAGAAGAGGTAGCGAGGTCAGGCAGGCCGGGTCGGGTTTGGAGAAGGCAGAGAGGTCAAGCGAAGCCGGGTCGGTAACGGTAGCAGGTAGTCAGATTCAGGATCAGGTATTCAGGTACACGGAAGCTGAGACGAAACAGCGTCGTACCAGCGCGCTTGGAGGGCTTTTAAGTGTTCAGTGGCGGCAAGTAGCGCACGCACGTCACTCACGACCACGCAAACGGGCGCGCACACGAACGCTCACACGAACGTGCGCACTAACGCACAAACGAACGCGCACGCGAACGCGTACGCGAACGCGCAGAAAACACGCGCCGACGCCTGTGTGCATGCAGCTGTGCCTGTCTATTGCTGGTAAGTTCCTGACAGCTGGTGCAAGCCTCCTGGTGAAAACCATTTGTCTCAGAGCTTTTCAGTCCCTCTTTTGACTCCCTCACCTCCCATGCCTCCTGGTACCGAGTCGGTCTGGGAAGATGAACCCATGCACTTGGGCTTCAAGCGTCTCTCTGCGGATGAGAGAGCCCCTAGTAGGAGGGAGAGATTGTGCCTTTATTGTGGCCAGGCTGGTCACTATTTGAAATCTTGTCGTACCCGTCCAGGGAAAGCCCACACCTGGAGGTCCTGTCATGGACGGAACTTAGGTGGCATTTTGTCTCCAGTTTCCCAGAAAGATAAGCCCCTGGTTTAGGTTACTGTTAGAAAAGTTTTAAATGTTATTGTGTGACTATTAGAAAAACAATATTCCTGAGACTGATTTTTAAAAACTTACTTCTGAGCACATTATTGTGTTAACTTGTTGTATTGTTTTGTCTTAATTAACTCCATAGTAAGTTGTAGGATGATTAGGTTTAACTAAATATGATAGCCTAAGAATGTACGGGAAACATGAATACCAAAATAAAGTACCATTGTGTACCATGACAACGTTATTTATGTTTCCTCAGCCAATAGAAGCATAGAGGTGGTATTCTTGTAGGGTATGAGGAGGGGGGAGACATTATTCTTTTGTGAGACTTTACGGCAGGTTTTGTCCTGTAAGCATGTCTCCCTTTTGTGGGCCACATCAGAAATAAATTGTCTGCTTCTCAATACATATGGAGTTTTGACTGATCACAAGAGAAGATTCCTAACAGTTACCCTGCCTTGGGCTGAGTCATCCATCGAGATGCAGGCTCTTATAGACTCTGTGCCTGCAGGCCTGTTCATTGATGCTGCCTTTGTATCGAAGCATTCGATTCCGCTGCAGATGTGTGATATTCCACTTGCCATTGAGGCTCTTGACAGGAGACCTTGTGAATCATGAGACTGTTCCATTGTCCATGGCTGTAGGGGCTCTTCACCATGAGATAATCCAATTCCAAGTTATTTCCCCACCTAAGTTTCCACTGGTTATTGGTTATCCTTGGTTACAGAGGCACAACCCTACTTTTGATTGGCTCCGTGCTGAGATTCTCTCTTGGTTGCCACAATGCAGTAAGTCGTGCTTCCAGAAGGTAGCCAAGGTCCTGTGCACCTCTTCACTCTCCTCCCTGCCGCAGGAGAAATACAATTTTAGCAATGTCTTTGACAAAGGTCAAGCCGGTACTTTGCCTCCACACCAGTCGTATGATTGAGCAATTGACCTTCAACCTGGTGCCATACCCCTTGTGGCCGGGTTTACCCTTTGTTGGTCTTAGAGGAGAAGGCCATGGGGGAGTATGTTGCAGATGCACTTTGTCAAGCTTTCGTCAGCAAATCCTCATCTCCTACTGGTGCTGGTTTCTTTTTTGTGAAGAAGAAGAGTGGTGAACTGAGACCTTGTATCGATTATAGGGATATCAATTGTTTCATGATTAAGAATGCCTATCCCATCATTCTGTTGATTATGGAGTTATTTGACCTCTTCAAGGGAGCAACGGTTTTCACAAAGCTTGATTTGAGAGGGGCATACAATCTGATCAGGATTAAGAAGGGCGACGAGTTCAAAACTGTTTAATACCAGATCAGGTCATTATGACTAGGGATGAGCCGAACACCCCCCGGTTCGGTTCGCACCAGAACTTGCGAACGACCCCCGCGTTCGGTACGAACGTTAGAACCCCATTGAAGTCTATGGGACTCGAACGTTCGAAATGGAAAGTGCTAATTTTAACGGCTAATATGCAAGATACTGTCCTAAAAAGGGTTTGGGGACCTGCCTCCTGCCTCAGGGGACATGGGTCACTGCAAAAAAAAGTTTTAAAAACTGCCGTTTTGGCGGGAGCACTGATTTTAATGACGATTAAAGTGAAAAAAAAAAAGTGAAATATTCCTTTAAATATGGTGCCTGGGGGGTGTCTGTAGTATGCCTGTGAAGTGCCACGTGTTTCCCGTGTTTAGAACAGTCCCTGCACAAAATGACATTAAACGGAAATAACACCATTTAAAACTGCTTGCGGTTTTAATGTTATATCTGGTTCCTGCAATATGGTTGAAAATCATTGAGAAACATGGCATGGGTAGCCCTCCCTGCCCATTACCAGCCTATTTGGGTCTTGTACGCATATTAAGGGGAACCCCGTACCCATATTAAAAAAAGGAAATGCGTGTGGCCCCCAGGCCCTATATACTCAGAACAGCAGTATACAGGCGGTGCAAACAAGACAGGGACTGTGTAGGTTTGATGTGTTAAGTTGAATCTGTTTGTCATTTTCAACCGGTACATTTTTCAACCGGTACAAGTGTAGCTCCAGTCAAAAAAACGATTTTTAAGCTTTTTGGAAAACATAGGGAAGGGTTATCACCCCTGTATAATTTGTTTTGTCGTCCATCTTTTTTCATCTCACTTGCTGCTGTCTCCTTGCATTTGCAAGTAGGAGATGTTTGTAAGTTGGATGTTTGAAAGTAGGGGCCTGCCCTATATTATAGCGGTATGTACTGGGTACAGAGCACGCAGACAGCACGCACTCCTAACACTACTGACTGCAAGCTCTATTATTAACCACTTGACCACTGGGCACTTAAACACCCTTAATAACCAGACCAATTTTCAGCTTTCGGTGCCCTCACATTTTGAATGACAATTACTCAGTCATGCAACACTGGACCTATAGGAAATGTTTGTCCTTTTTTCACACAAATAGAGCTTTCTTTTGGTGGTATTTAATCACCTCTCAGTTTTTTATTTTTTGTGCTATAAAAGAAAAAAGACCGAAAATTCTGCGAAAAAATGAATTTTTCTTCGTTTCTGTTATAAAATTTAGCAGATTAGTCATTTTTTCTTCATAAATTTTGGCCAAAATTCATACTACTACATATCTTTGGTAAAAATAAGTACAAATTGGTGGATATTATTTGGTCTTTGTGAAAGTTATAGAGTCCACAAGCTATGGTGCCAATATCTGAAAATTGATCACACCTGAAGTACTGACGGCCTATTTCCTTTTTTTTTTTCCACAAAATTGTCATATTATCAGGTTATTTCACACACACAGCATATGCATACCACAAATTACACTCCAAAACACATTCTGCTATTACTCCCGAGTACGGCGATACCACATGTGTGAGACTTTTACACAGCGTGGCCACATACAGAGGCCCAACATGCAGGGAGCGCCATCAGGCGTTCTGGAGCACCCAGGCCAATTCTGACATTTCTCTCCTACATGTAAAAATCATCATTTATTTGCTAGAAAATTACAGAGAACCCCAAAACATATATATATATTTTTTTTTTTAGCAAAGACCCTGGAGAATACAATGGTGGTCGTTGCAAATTTTTATCTCACACGGTATTTGCACAGCAATTTTTCAAACGCGTTTTTTGGGGGGAAAAAACAGTTTTGTGCTTAAAAAACAAACAAAAAAAACAGTAAAGTTAGCCCAATGTTTGCATAAAGTGAAAGATGAAGTTATGCTGAGTAAATAGATATCAAACATGTCACTCTTCAAAATTGCACATGCCCGTGGAATGGCGCCAAACGTCGCTACTTAAAAAATCCCCATAGGCGACGCTTTAAATTTTTTTTTACTGGTTACATGTTTTGAGTTGCAGAGGAGGTCTAGGACTAGAATTATTGCTCTCGCTCTAACATTCTCGGCGATACCTCACATGTGTGGCACATGCGAGCACATGGGGACATGGGCGCTTTAATTTTTATTTTATTTTTTTATTGTTCATTTTACTTTATTTATTTTAGTTTGACATTTTTTTCCCCAAAAATATATTTTTGATCACTTTTATTCCTATTACAAGAAATGTAAACATCCCTTGTAATAGGAATATGGGGTGACAGGTCCTCTTTACAGTGAAATCTGGGGGGTCAATATGACCCCACATCTCACCTCTAGGCTGGGAAGCCTGAAATAAAAAATAAAAAAAAGATTCTGACTTTGATCGTACTGGCGAGTTGGTAGAAGCCCCGGAGGGCGGTGAGGGGTGGGGGGCGTCTATGGCTGGGTATTTCAGGGTATCACCGAGTATGGCTGGGTATCTCCGAGTATGGCTGGGTATGGCAATTTATGGCAGTATGGCAGTAGGGTATTACAGAGTATTGGCGGGTTATTGGCGGGGTACTACAGAGTAATAGTAGGGTACTGCAGAGTATTGGGGGGTACTACAGAGTAATGGCAGGGTACTGCAGAGTATTGGGGGTACTGCAGAGTAATGGCGGGTACTGCAGAGTAATGGGGGTTACTGCAGAGTAATGGGGGTTACTGCAGAGTAATGGGGGGTACTGCAGAGTAATGGCAGGGTACTGCAGAGTAATGGCGGGGTACTGCAGAGTAATGGCGGGGTACTGCAGAGTATGCACTGGTATTGCAGAGTATTGGCAGGGAATTGAGGGGTTAAATTCGGTGAGCAGCGATGTGGGCACTGCAGATGCAGCCCACATCGCTGCTGACACCGATCTCTTTCCCCTCCGCTGTACCGATCGGTACAGAGAGGGGAGGGAGGAACCGGCGTCATAACATGACGCCGGTTTGTTTACAAGTGATCACTCCGTCATTTGACGGGGCAATCACGTGGTAAACGGCCGCTATGAGCGGCCGTTTACCGTGATCCGTGATGCGCCGGGTCCTGTGGACCCGGCGGTCATGGATGCTCTCGAGTGCGCGCACCAGGGGGCACGCGAGAGCAGAATTCTGGGAGGCCGTTAATTAACGGCCTCTCAGAGTTAAACAACCGCCCTGAAGCCGTTAATCGGCAATGGGCAGTTGTTAAGTGGTTAAAGCTAGATCACTAGCTATATAGGTGAGGTGAATATAGTGGTGTATACTGCAGTCAGGGCACAGACAACAACCACTACACAGCAGCAAGATAGGAAATCAGCCAAAAACGATTGGTGTGTACTGTGTTGAAGGTACACAGAACACCCACTGCTTCAGATGCTAACTAACACACTACACGAAGCCGCCTCAAAGGCGGCCTTATATAGTGTGGGGCGTGCACTACACAGCCTGAGCTATGATTGGCCACAGGCAGGATGCCTGTGGCCAATCATGGCTCTCCCCGCTGCCGGCGCTGCGATTGGCCAAGCATGCGGGGTCACAGTGCATGCTTGGCCAATCATGGGGCAGCAATGCACTGCGCCACCGCAGTGCATTGTGGTCCGCGCGCGCGTCACTCGAATTTTGACGCGAACAGCCCAAACGTTCGGAATTCGCCGAACGCCCGAACAGCCAATGTTCGAGTCGAACGTACGTTCGACTCGAACACGAAGCTCATCCCTAATTATGACTATCTCGTAATACATTTTGGCCTTTGTAATGCTCTGGCAGTTTTCCAGGAGTTCATTAACGATGTCCTCCAAGATTTGTTGCAGTTATGTGTGGTGGTTTATCCAGCTGGTGAGTACATAGCGGACCAGGACGTGGATCCCCTGTCCTCTCCAGATACAGAAAGCTCCCCACTGACCATGATGTCCTCCAAGATTTGTTGCAGTTATGTGTGGTGGTTTATCTCGAATAAATCATATTTTTCAAGTCCCTGGAGAGCCACGACACAGATGTCTGTCGTGTGCTTCAGAGACTAAGTGAGAACAATCTCTATTGTAAATTGGAAACGTGCAAATTCTATTGTGAACAGGTTACATTTCTGGGCTATCAAGGCTCATGCACGGAAGCTTCTAAGGTGGTCGCGATCCCTATAGAGCTCCGTGCCACCATGGGTCTGCTAACGCCCGGTACAGCCTCCAGAACCCCAGGAAGCCACACCGGGATGCCTAAACAGGGGAACACCCCGGGAACCCATGGATGTCAGCCAGTTAAACACCGCTCCAGGCCCGCTCAGCTATGCTAAAATGGCGGCCGCCACAGGAGGGAGAAACTCGGCAGAGGCAGCTGATGAGTCCATAGCGGACCAGGACATGGCTCCCCTGTCCTTTCCAGATACAGCAATCTCGCCACTGACCATGGCACCCTCTCCCACATCCTCTGAATCCCTGATGGGGAAATAGTTACCAGGGATCCCCACAACCCCTAGTGTATGCATGATCCTTTTTCAGGCCTGTGTCAACGCTCCAGCCTTCACTGACTTCCCATCTATGATAGCTGCCTTCTCACAGATGCTGTCCAGGGTTCTAGCACAGAATGCAGCCCATATCACCTCATCCATTCATGCAGATTTGCAGCAGCTGGGGCTGAGGATAAATGTCATAGAAAAAAAAAAGCTGATCAGTCTGTTGCTAGAATAAATCAAAATTCAGCCAGCATCCAAGACATGCAGGGCCAACTGGAAACGACCTTTTCAAAGATCGATGACCTGGAGAACAGGTCCAGATGGTACAATTTCAGGATACGGGGACTCCCTGAATCTGTGAAAGACATCCAGCAAGCAGTCAAGGCCCTTGTCATGGGTCTCATCCCAGACATTGCCTACCACCACCTGGAAATGGACAGAGCTCATAGAGTATTACAGCCCCCCGCGCTCCGATGGACTTCCCAGGGACATTATAGTCAAACTTCATTTTTATTTGGTGAAGGAGGAGGTGATGAGGAAATCAAGAGGTTCTTCGGCTATCACTTTACTGGGTCATGCAGTCCAGATATTTGCTAACCCCTCACCCTACACCATGCAACAAAGAAGAAGATCGCTTAAACCACTACTCCAAGTCCTACAAAAGAAGGAGATAGCATACAGATGGTTGTTCCCTCTACTTCTGAATTTTTCCTATTGCAATAAAGGATATGGCTTCTCATCCTTTGTGAAAGGCAAAGGGACCCTCCTCATCATCAAAACGACCACCTCCTGTTAGCCCCCTGCAGCCCAACTGGTTGTTGCAACACTCCAAGAGGTCTAAGAACACATTTCCGACATGACTGACTGGTCGGTCCACTACCCTAACCCAAGGCCCTGGCTTAGGATTTCCCTTATCACTCGATCCAGGCTATACCCCATGCCCCTTGGAGATCCGCTCTTCCCTGGTGCACACCTCCCTACAGTCTTAGTGGTCTCTCCTCCCTTCTATTGGGCGGCAGAACGACAAGATAGATGCCTCTTCTGGGAGTAGATCGGGGCTGCGGGGGCCAAGTCAAGTAGCCCAGGAGTGAGACTTTAATTTTTCCTAGTTTCAGAGTTGCTTCTTGAATTAATTATATCCGTTTCTCCCATATTATATGTCATTCTCGCCAAAAACTTATACAGAGTCTTGTAGTGTTCCCATCAAGATGTTGCTTGCCTCTAGGGCCACATATTCTATTCAGCTCCTTCTCAAGCTGGACCATATGGTCGGGAGGGTCGATCCCAAGGTGGATTTTGAGGCAATTTATTTTCCCCACTCTATTTTTCCCAGGTCTCTCCCGGGGTCTCCCGTTGACTACGGGGGATGCTTGGGGGAGCAGCCTGGGGTGAAGAGTCACGGTGTGGGATTTTTTCACATATTACTCATTTCAAGGGTGTTCTGTTTATTTTCTAATGTCACTGTTTATTACTAGCGGAAGGACCGTGGTGGGTCAAGTCCTCTCTGGGAGGAATAGGAGACTCTGACTCGGAGTACTCCTGATCTTTCAGGTTATGAGGAGGGTGCTGGCAGGTCCGCACCCACCCTGAGGGGGGGGGATGGAGAGGACCTGGGGGCCCCATGTTACCGTGCTTTTTCAGCCAATACCAATTGCTACAATCCTTACGCTTAATCATTTTTATTTTTCTTCTCTTTCTTTCCTTCCTTCTTCCTTTTCTACTTCCTTCATTCTTCCTTCCAGGTGCACCCAGAATTTCCAAACTATCCGATCTAGGGCCAGGGTGTTGGTTCATCCTTTGAAATGGTCACTCCTTTCGGTATTATCAATGAGAGAAGGTAAGATCTATACCGGGCTTGAGATACTCTCCCCTTTGATCCATGGCTGACATACAACCCCCATCCACCATTTTCAAAATTATCACTCACAACACGCAAGGTCTCAATTCCCTGATCAAACGCAGGAAAATATTCCAAATGTATCATGACATGAAGGCTGACATTCTCTTCTCACAAGAGACACACTTCCCTGCCACCTATAGACCCTCCTTTTTACACCAGCACTACCCACAATTCTTTTTGGCCTCCGCAGATAACAAGACTAAGGGCGTAGCCATTTGCTTCTCCAAACACATCAAATTATCCCAGACAGAGGTAGTTACAGATCCCCCTAGGTCGATCCATCCTAGTTGCGGGCGCCATAGATGGGGAAACCTATACCTTCATATCGTACTACGCCCTCAACAAGTGCCAACAACAATTTTTTGACTCACTGCTACACACTCTTCAAGGACATTTCAAGGGCACGGTCTTCATGGGAGAGGACTCCAATGTGGCATTTGAATTCTCCATAGACAAAACAGAGTAAGAGAAATCCAGACCCAAATGCCCCTCGAAACAGAGAGCAAGAATAGCCCACCTACTGCAGGAGGCAGGTGGAGTTTGGTGGACTTATGGAGAGAGCTCAATCCACGTGCAAGAGATTATACACACACTTCTCGGCTCCCCACAACTCCTATGCCAGGATAGACCACATTTTCACGCAATCCAAATCGGTCCCGTTGACCCTTTCATCCAAAATTAAGGATACCCCCCTCTCAGACCATTCTATTGTAACTCTAGTCATGAGTCGGTCCTCGGGCTACTCAAACCCTTCCAGGTGGTGCCTCAACGAGAACCCTCGGAGTGACCCGATTCAGTGTACACTGATAGAAGAGTACATAAAAGAGTACTTTAACGGAAAAAAACAACAATGAAGTGTCCCCTGCCACTCTGTGGGCCACCCACTAAATGGTCCGCAGAGGGAAGCTCATCCAGCTTTCCTCTAAAATCAAGAAACAACATCAGGCAGACCTACAGAAGCAGACCAAGGAATACCAATCTCTAGCTAAGACCCACAAGCGCAACCCCACGCCAGGGAATTTAGCACAGCTGGATAGGGCTTGAGCTCAACTCAACCCATCACTCACAACAGCAGCTGAAAAGCACCTCAGATGGTCTGGGGCAAAATTACCCTACCAAAATTATGGACTCATCTTGAAGTTCTACTCTAAACAATATAAACCTGACCCTTTGCCCTCTCCTGCACACAAGAGTAACTTCCTCCATTCCCTCCCTGTCCCATAAATTGCCCAAAGCCACAGGGAACTCCTAGAGGACCCCTTTACCTCCTCTGGGAGGTTTTAGGCACCATCAAATCCCTCAAACTGGGCTCCTCTCCTGGGCCAGACGGTTTCTCCACAGGATATTACAAAAAATTTGGCCAATGTCTAGCACTTTACCTGATGTGGTTCTTCAAAGCTCTCAGGGATGGAGCCCCCTTAGACAGAGACCTTAACTCTGCCTATATCTCTGTCATCCCCAAACCAGGGAAAGATGCAAGCTAGGTCGACAACTATTGCCCGAACTCGCTCATCAATAACAATCTGAGGATAATGACTAAGATATTGGCTAATAGATTGGCAAGTTTCATTGCAACATACATACACAGAGATCATGTGGGTTTCATCCCTGGGAGACAGGGCCCGGACCAAATCAGGAGAGCTGTTGATGTTATATCTTTGCTCAACTCCTGCTGGGATGGTGGTCCACCTCAGAAGGGGTATGTCCTGTCATTAGAACTCCATAAGGCATTCTACTCAGTAGCCTGGACATACATTTATTAGTTGCAGGAGAAATGGGGTTTTGGACCAAACTTCCTATGTATAATTCACTCGCTATACTGGACATCTAATGCACAAGTGAGCTTACTAGGCAGATACTTAGACACCTTTGCCATTGGCAGGGGACCAGACAGGGATTGTCCCCCCTCATCTTCGTGATAGCCATAGAAACACTGGCTATTGCAAATCGGACCATCAAGGGGGTAACATGCGGTGATCAGTAACATAACTGCGCATTATTTGCAGAAGAACTCCTCCTTTTCATCACCTCCCCCTCACATCCACTCCAACTGTGGACAAAGTCCTCAGGGACTTCGGACGTATTTCAGGCCTGAGGGTTAACCTATCTAAGTCCATAGCCCTGAATGTCTCTGTCCCCCCGGACATCGTCACCCAGCTACAAAACAGCTTTTCCTTCACTTGAGCGACAGACGCTACTCCATATTTGGGCATCAGGCACACTAAAAAGATTAACAATCCTTTTCCAGCGAACTACCCCCCCATTGTGCGTAGGTGTAGTGAGGACCTGGAGAGGTGGTCGAAATGTGGTCTATCCTGGCTGGGCAGAGTCAACGCAGTTAAAATTACCCTTCTCCCGCATATGCTATATCTGTATAACCACTTGAGATCCGCGCTATAGCCAAATGACGGCTACAACGTGGATCTCCTTTTCTGGGACGACGTCAATAGACGTAGTCCCGTGCACGAAGGGCTCTGCGCGCCCCCTGAGGGGCGCGCGCGGCACGCTCTGTGATCGGCGAGTCTACGAGACTCGCCTGATCACCGATCCGTGCAATGGGTCGATCCCGACCCCTTATCACGTGATCAGCTGTCAGCCAATGACAGCTGATCATGTGATATAACGGAGCCGGTAATCGGCTATTATTCCTCCTCGCGCTGACAGCGAGAGGAGAAAAAAAAAAAGCCGATCACCGGCGGCTGTGATCGGGACATCAGTCCCGATCATGGGCAGCCCTGCTAGTGCCCACCTGCCCCCTGCCAGTGCCCACCTGCCCCCTGCCAGTGCCACATTAAAAAAAGTAAGTGCCCCCCTGTCAGTGCCACCCAGCAGTGCCCACAGTGCCACCCAGCAGTGCCCACAGTGCCACCCAGCAGTGCCACCCAGCAGTGCCCACAATCTGCCTCAACAAAGGTGCTGCACCCCAGTGCCACATATCCGTGCCCATCAGTGTCATCTACCAGTGCCCAGCAGTGCCGCCCATCAGTGCCCAGCAGTGCCACCTATCAGAGCCACCTATCAGTGCCCATCAGTCCCATCTATCAGTGGTACCTATCAGTGCCCATCCATGCCACCCATCCGTGCCACCCATCTGTGCCACCCATCCATGCCACCTTATCTGTGCCCATCTTTGCCCATCAGTGCCGCCTTATCTGTGCCCATCGGTGCCGCCTTATCTGTGCCTATTAGTGCCGCCTTAACTATGCCTATCAGTGCCCACTAGTGCAGCCTATCAGTGCGCACCAATGCAGCCTATCAGTGCCCACCAATGCAGCCCATAAGTGCCCACCAGTGCAGCCTATCAGTGCCGCCTCATCAGCGCACTTCAATGAAGGAGAAAAATGACCCGTTTGCAAAATTTTATAACAAACTATTAAACATGATTTTTTTTTTTTTTGCATCTTTTTTTGTTTGTTTAGCAAAAAATAAAACTCCGAGCTGTAACTAAATACCACCAAAAGAAAGCTCTATTTGTGGGAAAAAAATGATAAAAATTTCATTTGGGTACAGTGTTGTATGCCCGCGCAATTGTCATTCAAAGTGCATCAGCGCTGAAAGCTGAAAATTGGTCTGGGACTGAGGGGGGGTTTAAGTGCCCAGTAAGCAAGTGGTTAATCTCTCCTGATCCCTAAAACTACATGCACAAATAGTATGATTCGTGTGGGGGAATAAAGGCCATAGGTGTACCAAGGAGGTTCTATACAGGCTTAAAATACAGGGAGGGGTAGGTCTTCCAAACCTGTGGTTGTACTACCAAGCCGCCCAGCTCACCTAAATTTTGATCGTGTACCCTAGGGGTCCTAAAACAGACTGGCTCTCAAAGGAAAGAACAGCAGTCCCTTTAACCACTTGCTTACTGGGCACTTAAACCCCCTTCCTGACCAGACCAATTTTCAGCTTTTGGTGCTCTCACACTTTGAATGACAATTACTCAGTCATGCAACACTGTACCCAAATGAATTTTGTGTCTTTTTTTCCCACAAATAGAGCTTTCTTTTGGTGGTATTTGATCACCTCTGGGGTTTTTATTTTTTTGCGCTATAAATGAAAAAAGACCGAAAATTTTGAAAAAAAACGCATATTTCTTTGTTTCTGTGATAAAATTTTGCAAATTATAATTTTTTTTCATAAATTTTGGCCACAATTTATACTGCTACATATCTTTGGTAAAAATAACCCAAATTAGTGGATATTATTTGGTCTTTGTGAAAGTTAGAGAGTCTACAAGCTGTGGTGCGAATCGCACAAAATTGATCACACCTGATGTACTGGTAGCCTATCTCATTTCTTGCGACCCGAACAAGTCAGGAAATTACAAATACCCCCCAAATGACCCCTTTTTGGAAAGTAGACATTCCAAGGTATTTAGTAAGAGGCATGGTGAGGTTTTTGATGTTGTCATCTTTTTCCCACAATTCTTTGCAAAATGAAGATTTTTTTTTTTTTTCTCACAAAATTTTCAATGTAATAGGTTATTTCTCTCACATGGCATGTGTATACCACAAATGACACCCCAAAATACGTTCTGCTACTCCTTCTGAGTATTACAATACCAAATGTGTGAGACTTTTACACAGCCTGGCCACATACAGAGGCCCAATATTGAAATAGCACCATCAGGCGTTCTAAAGCCCCGTACACACGAGCGGACTTTCCGACATCCAAAGTCTGACGGACTGACTCCGTCGGACTATTCGATCGTGTGTGGGCTGCAACGGACTTTAGCGAAGCTAAAGTCTGACGGACTTTAGAAATGAAGCATGCTTCAAATTTTCCCGACGGAACTCCGCCGGACCCGGTCCCTTCGAATAATTCGCTCGTGTGTGTGCTAGTCCGACGGACTAAAAACTGACGCTAGGGCAGCTATTGGCTACTGGCTATGAACTTCCTTATTCTAGTCCGCTCGTACGTCATCACGTTCGACTCCGTCGGAGTTTGGAGTGATTGTGTGTGGCCAAGTCCGTTCGGTCGAAAAGTCCGCCAGAACTCCGGCGGAACTATGGCGGAACTCCGGCGGAACTCCTTTGGAGGTCTGTCAGACTTAATCCCTCTCGTGTGTACGCGGCATAGGAGCATAAATTACACATTTCATTTCTCAACCACCTATTACATTTTTGAAGGCCCTGGAGCACCAGAACAATGGAAATGCCCACAAAGTGACCCCATTTTGGAAAGCTAACACCCCAACGTATAATCTATGAGGCATAATGAGTCGTTTGAATGGTTCATTTTTTTTCCAGAAGTTTTGGGAAAATGTGGAAAAAAATGAAAACGCATTTTTTTTACGCAAAGTTGTCCATTTATAAGATATTTCCAACACATAGCATGTACATAGCAAAAATGACACCCCAAAATACATTCTACTACTCCTACTGAATATAACGATACCAAATGTGTGAGACTTTTACACAGCCTGACCACATACAGAGGCCCAATATTGAAATAGCACCATCAGGCGTTCTAGGAGCATAAATTACACATCTTATTTCTCAACCACCTATTACAGTTTTGAAGGCCCTGGAGCACCAGGACAATGGAAATGCCCACAAAGTGACCCCACGTGGCACTGACGACACGTGGCACTGACAGATGGCACTGGAGGCAGATGGCACTGGAGGCAGATGGGGCTGACAGATGGGGCTGGCAGATGGGGCTGACAGATGGAGCTGGCAGATGGGGCTGGCAGATGGGGCTGGGGCTGACACTGGGGCTGGCACTGGCAGATGGCACTGGCAGATGGTGCTGGCTATTTGCTCTGGCTAATTGCTCTGGCAAATGGGGCTGGCAGATGGCACTGCGGCTGGCAGATGGCACTGGCAGGTGGCGCTGGCAGGTGGCACTGGGGCTGACGGCACTGGGGCTGACGGATGGCACTGGCGCTGGCAGGTGCCACTGGCGCTGGCAGGTGGCACTGGCAGGTGGCACTGGCACTGGCAGGTGGCACTGGCACGTGGCACTGGCACGTGGCACTGGCGGCACTGGGGCTGGCGGCACTGGGGCTGGCGGCACTGGGGCTGACGGATGGCACTGGCAGGTGGCACTGGCAGGTGGCAGGTGGCACTAGCAAGTGGCACTGGTGGCACTGGCGGCACTGGTGGTGGCAGGTGGCACTGACAGGTGGCACTGGAGGCACTGGCACTGGGGCTGACGGATGGCCCTGGCGCTGGCAGGTGGCACTGGCAGGTGGCACTGGCAGGTGGCACTGGTGGCACTGACGGCACTGGGGCTGATGGCACTGGGGCTGGCAGGTGGTGCTGGCAGGTGGCACTGGCAGGTGGCACTGGGGCTGACGGCACTGGCGGCACTGGGGCTGATGGCACTGACAGCACTGGGGCTGACGGGCGGCACTGGGACTGACGGGCGGCACTGGGGCTGACGGGCAGCACTGGGACTGACGGGCGGCACTGGCGCTGGCAGGTGGCGCTGGCAGGTGGCACTGGCGCTGGCGGCACTGGGGCTGACGGCAGGCACTGGCGCTGGCAAGTGGCACTGGCACTACTGGCAGATGGCACTGGGCTGACAGATGGCACTGGCACTGGGGCTGACAGATGGCACTGGGCTGACAGATGGCACTGGCACTGGGGCTGACACTGGCACTGGGGCTGACACTGGCACTGGGGCTGACACTGGCACTAGGGCTGACATTCAGATCGCTCTCCCTCCTCACACGCTGTCTCTGTGTGAGGAGGGAGAGACACTGCAATGGGAGAGGATCTCATATGTTTACATATGAGATCATCTCCCATTGGCAGCTGCGATTGCGCTGTGAACGGCCGCTTTGATTGGCCGTTCACGGCGATCTGTATTTGCCTGTCTCCGGGAGACACGGCGAATACAATACTTCCGCGATGTGCGCCCCCCGGCGGCGCGCATTGCGCAAGTAAACACCAGGCCGTCCAGGGACGGCCAGGCGAAGGAACCCGCCTGCTCTACGGCCGTCATTCGGCTATAGGGCGGGTGGGAGGAGGTTAAATATGATAGACTACCTCCTGTGGAGTGACACAAAAACAAGACCGCCTATTATGTCTCCTACCCTCTCCCACTCAGTGGCACTGTGCACTACGCTTCACAAACAACATTCAGTGCCTCTACCTTGTGCCCCCTATCCCATATCTTCCAAAATCCGATGTTTCCTCCAGGCCTGAACATTCAAGCGTTCCTCTGGTGGACTAACAAAGGCTTTTTCGCATTGGTCACTTCCTGTCCCCGTCGGGACCTTTAAGCCTGCGTCACTAGAGAACGGACCTAGAAATTCCTGACTCAGAATTGTTCAGATTTCCCCAACTTGTCCACTTCCACAATTCTATTTTGATGGTTAAGAGTGACCCACTCAAAATGACCCCTTATGAACAATGGTGCTCTAACATTACGGATCAGAGGGGAGGCATCTCCTTAATCTACTCCTTCCTGGCAGATAAGGACAGCATTCCACCATACGCCGAGGGCTGAGAAATGGATACGGGACACTCATGGGAACCCGCTGTCTGGTACCAAGCATTCCAATGCTCCTATAAATTCTTACTATCTCCCTGATTGAAGATAACATCAAACTTCTAACCAGGTGGTATTATGTCCCCTCAAAGCCGGCAATCATTTGCACGGGGTTACGATCTGGAGGGCACAATGTTCCACACCTGGTGGTCCAGTCTTTGAATTAGGTCCTACTGGAAAAAGGTGTTTCACGCCCTGAGGAAGATAATGGGCTCCACGGTTTCCCCAGACCCCAACATAGCCCACTTAAACCACAAAATCCCTTCGATCCCAAGTACCCTGCAAACTCTAATGTTCTATATTCTCTTGGGAGCAAAAATAAAACTTGCAAGGGAGTGTAAAACACCCTCAGTACCCTTCAGGGGGGCTGTGATAAAAATTTCCTGGGTGATGGAGTAGGTAGTAACGAAACTGCAGGACAAAAGGGGAAAATGCAAAGCTATTTAGGAACCCCCCGGGCCTCTTATTGCAACATTTCCCTCCACCTGGGAGTCACGAACGGATAACTAGTTGCACCTGGAACTCCACCCCTCCTTCTCTCCCTCCCTTTTCTTTCTCTCTTGGGGACACTCTGCGCCCACTTTCCTCTATGTATGACTATAAACAGACTAGGTACCAAAGCTATTTCCTGCGATTGCGTTCCCAAACTACATTACTGGATCGCCCCTCTGAGGAGCTTGATGAAGAGACTGACCAGGCTAGCTAGGAGGCCAGACAATCGCAGTTCTGGGGACGGGGGGGGGGGGCACAGGGCCTGGGGGAGGTTGGCACCACCACAGTGTGATCCCAAGGGGGTGGTGGGCTTGACAACTCCCGGCAAGGGGGGCCGCCTCCGCTAGTGTTCCCTACAGAACTACTCAGAATGGGTTGCAGGTAACACATGGGGAGACCCCATGGGATGGTCCCTTGAAAGTGAAGATCCCATCCTCAAAGACCTAAAAGAACTGACCCCACTGTAATATGGGGACCACTAGCTTACAATAGATTGTTTGTTTTAAGAACTTCTCACTCACTGCAAGTGACAGTTCCTATCTTGCTCATAATTTCTTATGTTGTTCTATAACTTTAAATGCAGGCTGTGCTGGCCGATGATAAGTTTGTTATTGAATGTTATACTTTTCATTATAAAAAAATCTCAATACAAATATTGAAAGCAAATTCCTTGGCTATGTCATTTACACTGCTGGTTTTTCGATGGACCCAGAGAAACTTTCAGCGGTCTTACAGTGGCCTCGACCCGTGGGTTTATATCCACTGCAGCGCTTTGTTGGCTTTGCCAACTATTAATCGGAAGTTTATTTGTAACTTCTCGTCGCTGGTCAAGCCCCTGACTGATAGGGCCAGGAAAGACGGCAACCCACAGAGTTGGTCTCTGAGTCCATTAAGGCTTTTGAGAGTCTCAAGGCTGCCTTTGTTTCTGCTCCTGTGTTGACACATCCTGATCCTATGTTGCATTTTATCCTAGAAGTTGATGCTTCTGAGACTGGAGTTGGCACCCTTCTGTTTCAATGTCATAACTCTGAGAGCGCTATGCATCCGTGTGGCTACTTTTCCAATAAATTGTCACCGGCAGAGTGCAATTAGAAGATTGGTGACAGAAAGCTGTTGGCGATCATTTTAGCCCTGAAAGAATGGAGACATCTCCTTGAAGGTACCACTGTGTCGGTTCTCATTTTTACTGACCATAAGAATCTCACATTCTTGTCTGAGGCTAAACGCCTCTCTCCCAGAAGGGAGCAATGGGCTCTTTTCTTGTCGAATTGTAATTACATTCTCCCATTCTTACCCGGTGCTAAGGGCTGACGCCTTGTCACGACAATTTTCCTCCACTTCCAAGATGGAGTTGGTTCTGGTTCCTGTGATTCCTCCTGATCGTATTCTGGCTACAGTTCGCACTACTTCTCCTTTGGGTGACAAAATTCTTGCCACTCGGGTCGATGCTCCTCCTGAGAAACCTTGTGATTGCTTCTCTGTTCCGACAGTCTTCATACTGCTGTGCTCCAGACTTACCATTCTCCCAAGGCTGTTGGCCACCCTGGGAAGAATCAACTCTTTTGGGCCATTTTCCCAACAATTCTGGTGGCCTATTTTACGTGCTGATGTAACTGCCTGTTCCATGTGTGCTCAGATTAAGACTCCACGACACCTTCCAGTGCACCTCCTACAACCCATACCCAATGGAGAGAGGCCCTGGACCCACCTGTCTATGGATTTCATTGTGGAGTTACCCAACTCCCAGGGCAACACAGTTATCCTTATGGTGGTTGACCAGTTCTTGAAAATTTTGCACTGTATTGCACTCAAGAAGCTGCCCACTTCTAAGGAACTGGCTTCTATTTTTGCTCAGGAGATCTTCCGCTTACATGGGCTACCCAAGGTGATTGTCTCAGAGAGGGTTAGTCAGTTTGTGTCCCGGTTCTGGTGAGCCTTTTATGCACAGTTGGGTATTAAGCTTGCTTTCTCCTCTGCATAACACCCGCAGTCTAATGGGGCTGCAGAATGAGCCAATCAGTCCTTGGAGCAATCCCTACGTTGCTATATTTCTGACCATCATAACAACTGGTCAGACCTCTTACCGTGGGCAAAGTTTGCTCACAGTAGTGTCTTGAATTCAGCTTCCCATTTGTCCCCGTTTATGGCGAACTATGGTTTCCAACCTTCCGTGTTGCCTGCCTTGTTTGTTCCGCAGAGTATTCCTGCATTAGAGGAGCATCCCTGTGGCCTTCATTCCACTTGGGCACAAGTCCAGGAGGCTTTGCAATATGTTAATGATAGGTACAGACTCCATGCTGACCGCAGACACCTGCCTGCACCTTCCTACCAGGTTGGGGACAGAGTCTGGCTGTCATCTTGCAACCTCCGACTCTGTGTTCCTTCTTTGAAGTTCGCACCTCGGTTTATTGGGCCTTTTTGTATCCTTCACAGGATTAGCCCAATGGCTTACACGTTGGACCTTCCTCCTAGTTTGTGCATCTCTAATGTGTTTCATGTCTCCTTATTGAAACCTTTGGTCTGCAACCGCTTTACCACCTCAGTGACACGTCCTCACCCTATACAGAACCATGAGGATTATGAAGTACAATCCATTGTTGACTCCCATAGGTTCCGTGGGCGCATACAGTACCTGGTGCATTGAAAGGGGTACGGTCCGGGGGAACGCTCTTGGGTCTCATCTGCGGAGGTACATGCCCCTGTCCTCCTCCGTGATTTCCGAAGACATTTTCCTCTCAAGCCTGGTGGTCTTCGGGGGGGGGGGGGTCATTGAAGAGGGGTACTGTCAGGCCTGGGCTCAGCTCTTCCTTCTCTGACCTGGCTGCTCAGCTGTCAGCTAATTGTCAGCTCCTTTCTCTCCACAGTGACTCAGCTGTTGGTGATCTGCTCATCAGTCCTGGCTACTTAAAGCCGTCCAGCTCACTTCATCTCTGCCTTCGCCTTTGGTCACATCTCAGAGACTTTCTCCTGCATTCCTGTTGAAGACTTGCTCTGCTGACGTCCCTTCTGGCTCCTGATCCTGCTTGCTGTACTACTACGTTGATCTCTGGCTCTCTGACATTGGCATTGGCTGACTACCCGATCTGGCTACTTAACTCTCGCTATGTATTGACTACGCTTACTCTGTTTAACTTTTTATTATTATTAAACAAGTGTGATTAACTGTACTTCTGTCTCGGTCTGATTCATGGTTTCTGATAGGGCGGTGCCACTGGGTGATGTAGCCAGGTGACCCCACCCCTTCCTATATAAGAAATGTCAAAGTGTAGAGCATGCATTTGGCGGGAGGCCGTCCTAGGAGGTGGAACCTTTTAGCTTTTTTTGATTTTATTGATTTTTCGGGTCGACAGGCGGTGTGATTGACAAGGGATTTACATTGAGGGACACTTTTTTATATTTTATTTTTTAATAACATAATTGTCAAAAACTTGTCTCTTGTGTTTATTTTTGACACTTTTTTGGTGAATGGGTAGGGGTACGATATGGGGGGCCCTTGTTGAAGGGGGCTTCCAGATTCCATTAAGCCCCCATCCACAGACCCCTACAGTTGTGGGGAAGAGACCCTTGTCCCCATTTGGGAAGCTGGTGTGGGGTGTCTAAGTAAGCCACATGGGTTTCGGGGCTATCTAGGGAAGTCACGTGGGTTGTGGGCTATCTAGGGAAGCCACGTGGGTTGTGGGGCTATCTAGGGAAGTAGGGTAGGGGGGTGAAGCTCAGCTACTACACTTTCTCAGCAAGTTAAAGGTGGAGTTCTCCTTTACATAATAAATAGAAGTCTTTTCTGATGTAGTTTATGCCCCACCCATCCCAATGTTCCCGTCTCTCTTACCTTCTCTATGGAAAAGTTGGAGTCTGTAGATCTCTTCTTCACACCTCAGGAAATTTTTCTAGACCCGACTTCCTGGAACATCGTATTTCATCTTCCACCATCGCAGAACTTCTCATTTCTATGTCACTTCTCTATTTAAACACACTGTCCTACTTCTTCATTTATGAGAGGGGTGTGGCTGCAGTGTGGAGCTCCACCGATGACAGGAAGCATGTGGCCTCCACTCCACTTTTTTTTTTTTTACAACTTTATTGTGAATCTCTGTAGATGGAGCTCCACTGTAGACAGGAAACATGTGGCCTCCACATCCTGTGGAACTCCAGTGACTGCAGTCTGCAGCACATACTTTCCATTTTGTTGGGATTTGCAGAAATAAAAGATTTTTGGTAGGTTTTCTACTCTGTCCTTAAATTAACTTTATAAACTGGATTTGTAAAAGTGATTGTCTAACATTTACCAATTTCTATTTCTGGTGATGATGGAAGTTGATGTTTATGTTGGAAGAAGAATACAATCCATGTCTCTAATCACAATCTCATTGTCCTTGTTTGCTCCACCTTCATCCCAACTAGGGATGAGCTTCCAGTTTGAGTTGAACTCATTTTCGACTTGAACATTGCCTGTTTGCCAGTTCGGCGAACAGTGAACAATTTGGGGTGTTCGGGGCAAATTTGAAAAGCCGGGAACACCCTATACAAGTCTATGGGATAAATCTAAAGTGCTAATTTTAAAGGCTAATATGCAAGTTATTGTCCTAAAAAGTGTTTGGGCACCCGGGTCCTGCCCCAGGGGACATGGATCAATGCAAAAAAAAGTTTTAAAAACTGCAGTTTTTTTCGTGAGCAGTGATTTTAATAATGATTAAAGTGAAACAATAAAAGTGTAATATTCCTTTAAATTTCGTACCTGGGGGGTGTCTATAGTATGCCTGTGAAGGGGCGCATGTTTCCCGTGCTTAAAACTGTCCCTGCACAAAGTGTCATTTCGCAAGGAAAAAAAGTCTTTTAAAATCACTCGCGGCTATGATGAATTGTCGGCTCCCGTAATACAGAGAACACTCATTGAAAGTCATTGATAAAAAAAAAGCGTGGGGTTCCCCCAAATTAAATTACCAGGCCCTTCAGGTATGGATATTAAGGGGAACCCCGCGTCAAATAAAAAAAAAAATTGACGTGGGGTTCCCCCTAAATATCCATACCAGACCTTTCAGGTCTGGTATGGATATTAAGGGGAACCCCACGACAAATTAAAAAAAAAATTGATGTGGGGTCCCCCTAAAAATCCATACCAGACCCTTTATCCGAGCACGCAACCTGGCAGGCCGCATGAAAAGATGGGGGGACGAGAGAGCGCCCCCCCTCCTGAACCATACCAGGCCACATGCCCTCAACATTGGGAGGATGCTTTGAGGGACTGCGACTCCTCAAAGCACCATGTCCCCATGTTGATGAGGACAAGGGCCTCATCCCCACAACCCTGGCCGTTGGTTGTGGGGGTCTGCGGGCGGGGGCTTATCAGAATCTGGAAGCCCCCTTTAACAAGGGGACCCCCAGATCCTGGCCCCCCCTGTTTGAAATGGTAAGGAGGTACAAATGTACCCCTACCATTTCACAAAAAATGTGTAAAAATAGTTAAATAAGACAAACACACTTTTGAAAAATTCCTTTATTAAAAAGAAAAAAAAGAAAAAAAAGATTCCAGCGGTGCTAATCCACTCTTGCTATCCAGTGATGGCTTATCATCTCACTGGGGTCCTGCAATTGCTGATCTGATCCAGCGACGGGTGATTTTCCGTCCAGCGCAGTCCATCCATGCATCCATCTTCTGTCTCCACTGTCGGAGACACTGCGGGATGCCGGCACCTGATGTTTCTTATATTAGGAGGGCGGGGCCACGAAAAAGGCAAGAAATTTAAAGGAATATTACACTTTTATTGTTTCACTTTAATCATTATTACAATCACTGCTCCCGAAAAAACTGCAGTTTTTAAAACTTTTTTTGCATTGACCCAGGTCCCCAAACCCTTTTTAGGACAGTAACTTGCATATTAGCCTTTAAAATTAGCACTTTAGATTTTGAACGTTCGAGTCCCATAGACTTTAATAGGGTTCTAAAGTTCATATGAAGTTTAGGTCTGTTCGCAGGTTCTGGTGTGAACCGAACAGGGGGGTGTTCGGCTCATCCTTAATCCCAACTATCAGGACCAAGACTAAGACACACATCCATCTCAACACACACAATGTTTTACGGTTTAATGGAATGTCGGCATTAAACCTCCATCTTCCTGAAAATCATAAATATGTTCTGGTGCAAATATTATCCACTTACTGACCACCCGGCCGCATTGTACTGAGGATGGGGGGCTCTGTACTGAGGACGGGGGAGCTGTACTGAGGACGGGAGGCTGTACTGAGGACAGGGGAGCTGTACTGAGGACGGGGGGCTGTACTGAGGACGGGGGGTGCTGTACTGAGGAAAGGGGGTGCTGTACTGAGGATGGGGGGCACTGTACTAAGGACGGGGGCTCTGTGCTGAGGACGAGAGGCACTGTACTGAGGACGGGGGGCTCTGTAATGAGGACAAGGGTGCTGTACTGAGGATGAGGGGTGCTGTACTGAGGACTGAGGCCGCTGTACTGAGGACGGGGGCTCTGTACTGAGGATGGGAGGTGCTGTACTGAGGACGGGGGGCTCTGTACTGAGGACGGGGGCGCTGTACTGAGGATGGGGGCGCTGTACTGAGGACGGGGGGTTCTGTACTGAGGACGGGGGGCACTGTACTGAGGACGGGGGGCTCTGCACTGAGGACGGGAGGCTCTGTACTGAGGACGGGAGGCTCTGTACTGAGGACGGGGGGCTCTGTACTGAGGACGGGGGGAGCTGTACTGAGGACGGGGGGCTCTGTACTGAGGATGGGGGGTTCTGTACTGAGGACGGTGGGTGCTGTACTGAGGACAGGGGGCTCTGTACTGAGGATGGGAGGCTCTGTACTGAGGACGGGGGGCGCTGTACTGAGGACGGGAGGCTCTGTACTGAAGACAAGGGGCGCTGTACTGAGGATGGGGGCTCTGTACTGAGGATAGGACGCTCTGTACTGTGGATGGAAGGCTCTGTACTGAAGAAGAGGGGTGCTGTACTGAGGATAGGAGGCTCTGTACTGAGGACGGGAGGCTCTGTACTGAAGACGAGGGGTGCTGTACTGAGGATGGGGGCTCTGTACTGAGGATGGAGGGCACTGTACTGAGGATAGGAGGCTCTATACTGAGGACGGAGGGCACTGAGGATGGAGGGCACTGTACTGAGGACGGAGGGTGCTGTACTGAGGACGGAGGGTGCTGTACTGAGGACAGGGGATGCTGTACTGAGGACGGGGGGTGCTGTACTGAGGACAGGGGGCCGCTGTACTGAGGATGGGAGGCCGCTGTACTGAGGATGGGGGGCACTGTACTTAGGACGGGGGCACTGTAGGCAAAGTGATGTGCTGGTATATCTCTGCCTACTCCCAGGTTTAGGAGCATGTTCTCCCCACCCCTGACTCCTGCTGTTATTGGACACAGCGTCCCAGCCAACGATTCACTCCTGGGACCAGCTGATCGGTTGTGTCCAATCACAGCTCAGAGATCTGTGTTGGGTTGTGTACAGAGGGAGTGATCTGTCAGAGATCATTAGTATAAATCAGCACACTGTGCACACATTACACCGAGTTATGGAACATGTTTAACCCCTTCATCACTCCGAGATGTTACCCCTTCCCAGCCAGTGTCATATTTCTAGCACTGATCTCTGTATTAGTGTCACTGGTGATGTCACTTCTCCCAATGACAGTTAGTGTCAGATCGCACTATCACAGTCCCACTAGAAGTCCCTTATCTCCACCATTTGTAGTATAAAACAAATAAAAGAATACAAATTGCAGTACATACCCCATAGTTTGTAGATGATAGAACTTTCACACACCAATCAATATACACTGATTGGGATTTTTTTGCATCAAAAACATGTAGCAGAATACATTTAGGACAACATTTATGAATAAATTTTTTTTTTTTTTTTTTTTACAATATTTTTATTCAATTTTCAACAGAAGAAATTACAAAATCAGTATCTGACATTGTCGATGCATAAAAGCACAAGAAAATAATACGGAATAATTCAACTATAAAAAAAAGGGGAGGAGGAAAGAAACAGTTGTACATGTGTGAAGCAGCAAGGGTAATTCAAAGGGTTACAGACCCAACCCCTCCAAGTAGTTATCCCGCATCTTGCTCCTAATTGGGGTCCAGAGCAGCATCTGAGCCCCCGTTATCCAATCTTCCCTTTTTTGGCTTCAGTGCCCCAGTACCTCCTAAATATATGACAATAAAAGAAAAATAAAATAAAAAGGAAGAGGGGGTACGGGCACTTGTGTTTTCAGGTGCACTCATTTGAACGAAAATAG
Source organism: Lithobates pipiens (assembly GCF_037356315.1). NCBI lineage: Eukaryota > Metazoa > Chordata > Amphibia > Anura > Ranidae > Lithobates > Lithobates pipiens. The sequence continues at coordinate 651,391,200 of NW_027507903.1, read as the reverse complement.
CTATAGTAAGAAAGGATGAAGAAGTAAGAAATAAAAAGCAAGAAGAGGAAAGAAAGAAAAAGAAGAGGAAGAAGAAGAAGAAGAAGGATGCACTCCAGTTCCCGGGGACCACCCCCCAGCCTCACATCAGAAGGACTCCCTTTACTCAGTTACCAGATCTCTAATCCAAGGTTCCCACACTCTATTAAACCAAGCCATTCTGTCAGCAAGTATTGCCGATAAGCGTTCGTTCACCATTATCCAGGACAATTTTGCTTTAAGTAAGTAAAACGGAACAATTGGTGATTTCCACGATTTAGCTATGGAGATCCTCGCTGCCACAAAGATAAAAGTTATTAGCCTGCTCATTGGCTTTGAAGCCCCTTCTACGGGGCGTCCCAGCAGCGCGTGCAGGGGCGACTTGCGGAGGTTCACTCGGGTCAAAGAATATATAAAATTGTATGTGCGTATCCAAAACCGTCGCACCTTCGGGCACGACCACCATATATGATACATTGTACCATCCGCACTACAGCCCCTAAAACACCGCGGAGACGCCCCAGGAGCGAAGGTGGCCAGACGGGCCGGAACCATATACCACCTCATCAACACCTTATAGTTTGCTTCAATCAAAGATGTGTTAATGAAAGATTTTGATGCACTTCGTATTACTTTGTTCCACTCCTCCATCGTCAAAGTGACGTGCATATCCCCTTCCCATCGCTCCATGTATGGCAATTTCTGAGAAGGGGGGAACAAGATATTGTATAGCCGAGATATGTGACCCGTGAGGCCGTCGTACGTCCTACATATAGTTTCCATCGGGGTGCATGTGGTGAGTGCAGAAGTACGACTCAGTGACGCCAAAAAGTGCGCTATTTGAGTATAACGATAGAATTCCGTCCTCGGAAGCTGATACTTTTCTTGCAGGGACGCTCGCGACAGAGCCCCCTTATGGTCACACAAGTCAGCTATCCGAAGTAAACCCTTGTTGGTCCACCATGAAAACTCTTGGGGGCGAAGACCCGGGGCGAACACCGGGTTGTTAAGCAAAGGGGCTAGCGGGGCATGTCCGGATCTGAAGTTATGGGTTGTAGTTAGCCTATCCCACAAATTTAGAGAGAAGGACAAGGTCGGGCACATCACCGTGGGCCGGTCCTTAGCTCTCAGCCACATTAAGTGACTAATTTCTTTTCCTGGAAATTGAGAGGATTCCAGCTGCATCCAAAGCGGCCTGTCTCGATTAGTATGGAACCGAATTAATTGTGAAATTAGTGCCGCCTGGTGATATTTAAACAAATCCGGCATACCCAAGCCACCCCCCACCTTTGGTGCATACATCGTCCGTCTATTCACCCTAGGCCTTCCGTGCTCCCATATAAAGTCCAACAGTTTACCCTGGAACCTCTGAAGTTCTCGCCTATCAACAGCAATAGGTAGGGACCGGAACAGGTAAAGTACTTTAGGTAAGACTGTCTGAATACATTTTTTTTTTCTCTGGTTTTCTCCATCTTCCTCTGGCTTCTTCTTCCCTGCTTCGTCCTCCGGTCTTTCTCCACCGCTGCTTCTGCCACTGACCCGCTGAATATGAAAATAGCGTCCCTCCTCCGACGCTGCGGCCAGACGATCTGTCCCCTTCCATAGCACATAGTTCATATATAACTATGGGGCATGGCCACCGTATGACATCAACTGAAGACCCCACCCCCTTGTGACATTACTGACCCATCATGACCCAGGCAGTGAAGTCACAAGGAGCGGGATCTCGGAATGACGTCATCCGCCCCATCGGAAGAGGTTCGTTTTCCAAATCTTCAGTGGCGGGGGAAGAAAGAAGAACAGTGGACGAAGCGGGGGAAGATGGAGAAGACCAGAGGAAGAAGAAGACTGAAGGAAGACGCGGGGGGAGAAGAATACATTTTTAATAAAGGAATTGTCAAAAAATGGCAATTGTCTTTTGGCACATTTCACTGCTTATTTTGGTGAATGAGTAGGGGTACAATCTGCCTGATACCCATTCACATGGGGGGGCCAGGATCTGGGGGCGCCCTTGTTAAAGGGGGATTCCAGATTCTGATAAGCCCCCTGCCTGCAGATCCCCACAACCACCAGGCAAGGGTTGTGGGGAAGAGGTCCTTGTCCCCATCAATGTGGGGACAATGCGCTTTGGGGAGACCTCAAAGCACTCTCCCCATGTTGAGGGCATGCAACCTGGTATGGTTCAGGAGGGGGGAGCACTCTCTTATCCCCCCTTTCTTCGCCTGCCATTGCTGCTTGCTCGGATAAGGGTCTGGTATGGATTTTTGGGGGACCACCACGCCACTTTTTTATTTTGGTGTGGAGTTCCCGTTAATATCCACAGCGGACTCGAAGGGCCTGGTATGGACTGGGGGGGACCACACTCCATTTTTTTCTTGATTTTTTTAATCTATATTGCTGAGATCTGAAAATTCATTACAGATTTACAGTTTTAAATTACATTTTTTCCTTTAGAAATGTAATTTTGCTGCAGCAATGTTCCATACATCGTCCAGATGCGCCACTTTACAGGCATACTATAGACACCCCCCAGGCACAATATTTAAAGGAACTTTGAATTTTTATTGTTTCACTTTAAGCATTACTAAAAGCACTGCTCCTTAAAAACCGGCTGTTTTAAAAAAGAAAAAAAATGCAACTGATACATATTCCCTGGGGCAGGACCCGGGTCCCCATACACTTTTTATGGCAAATAACTTGCATATTAGCCTTCAGTGATAACTTTGGATATTGCAGGTTCGAGCCCCATTGACGTCCACTATTCCAGCATATGTGATCTGACAGGCATGTTTGCCGTCAATAGCACTGCTTTCCATTTGCATGTGCACCCAGTTTCTGAGAGTTACCGACTTACCGATATATACTCGAGTAAAACCCTTTTTTGTGCTGAAAATGCCCCCATCGGCTTAAACACGAGACTCGAGTCAATTTTCTGCAGCAGAGAATGACATTTTCCAAACCATCTTTGGGGCCCCGTATCTCGGGCCCATTTGGTGCTAGAAACCCCAGTGGAACTAGCATTACAACATATCCAAATCTGTGGTTCCTAGCACCAAGTGACCCTGAGATACGGGGGCCCCAAAGTTTGTTCAGAAAATGTCATTCTCTGCTGCCATAGTGCTTGACATTTTCCAAACCGACTTACTTTGGGTAGTGTTGTAGTTGTATTGCTTGTTCCACTGGGTTTGCACACCAGATTTGGGGTTCAGGTGGTCCTGAGATATGGGGCCCCAAAGTCGGTCAACTGTGTCCATCTGCAGCAATGTCATTTCGGGGCCCTTTGGGTTCAGAAACTCCAAATTTTGGCTGCAGCTAGGGGGCATCTGGGAACCATTAACTACCGAGTTTCAAGTTTGGGGGACCTATGCTGCAAATGGGCACAGTGAGGCATGCAAATGGGCACAGTGAGGCATGAAAATGGGCACAGTGTGGCTGCAAATGGGCACAGTGAGGCATGCAAATGGGCACAGTGAGTCTGCAAATGGGCATTGTTGACAGTCTTTTCCACTTACAGTAGCTGCACATTTCTTACCCTAGGCTTATACTCAAGTCAATAAGTTTTCCCAGTTATTTGTGATAAAATTTGATTTATATTCGGGTCGACTTATACTTGAGTATATACAGTAGTCCTAATTGGCCTTATTTGGGTGCTATTTTCTGGGACTGCAGGACAGTGGCAGCTGGTGAAGTTTTAGGATTGGGGGTGCCAGACCCCGCCCTTACTTTTTGACCCCTCCTGTCACAGAGCAAACTGTTACTGTGTGTTTTGGAAGGGGCTGTGGGCTCGCCTCCTACCCACAGACTATGGCCCAGCAGAGAACATGAAATTTGAAGGGCTACTTCCCACCACCTGGAGAAGATGCCACCTCCAGACATTTGTGTTCAGAGTCGCCAGTTCATTGGAACCGGGTGAATGCGGTATCTGTGGCTGGGCTTGTGCAGTCGTTCCTGGCTACCTAAACCTATTGGCCCGGCTGGGCTAAATATATACTTTTACTCCACAAACAATGTACGTTTAGCTGATAAAGGCATATACAAGATGGCGGTATTCCCAAAGCATGGAGCTACACGACTTGTGGACAAAATGGCATTGAGATAATGTAATGTAATGCTACATCCCTTCTCCCCCACCCCCCCCCCCCTCTTGTTTCTGTGTTTAAATGTGTTGGGTCATGGCATGTAGACAAAAGTTCTGGTCTGGAGACACATCCGAGCAGGGAATGTGTAAGGAGGGGCTGCCTGCTTGTCACAATCCCTTCACGTGCTTCAACTGTAGTTGTTTTAATATACAAGTGTTAAGGTTCCATTGGTTCTTCCTTGTCCCCTACCCCCCATGACCAGGCTAAGGGGAGTGTCCCTAGCTATATTAAAAGCGTATGTTTGGCATTTAATAAGCAGTTTATGCTCTGGATGTTTAACCCTCAACACCTGTGTGGCTTGTCTCATGATTGAGGGGTTGGTTATGGCGAGTCTGCAGGCTGTGGGTGCTTTTGGAAGACAGGAGACACAGGTCTAGCGGAGATGCCCAGCAGGGGTATCCCAGATCCGTCACAGTGGTGGCAGCAGTGTGATGCCTCCAGCAGTCTGGGACATCCAAACCTCCACTGGGATCCAAGATCAGGAAAGCAGACTTAGGTCACCCCAATGGAGATATGGACCTGGCATCAGTGTTCCCGGGGCTGCTGCGGATCGTCCTTTCAGCATACACCAGGACTGTGTCTGAGGATGAATAACTGGAGCTCAGACAGCAGATTTGGGTGGAGCTCTGGACTGGAGCCCTCCAGCTCGCTGGTATAAAACAGGGCAAGTGCTTTGCAACCCAAGAACAATGGGCCAGTGACCAACGGCTATTGCGGATGGCATTCCTGGGAGAGCGGACCCAGGAGCAATGGGAGACTGATTTGGACAGGCTGGTCCAGCAGGAGATAGAGCTGGACAATCATTATCGGGCTCTGCAATGGCACGCAGAGCAGGGATATTTAGGAGAGACAACAGAATGCTCTCCAGAGGGATATTACTTTGGTGCCCCTGGATTGCTTTGGGAGAGCCTTACAGATCGTTTTGTGTTTGGCGATGAAGGGGAACCTACCCTTGAGGGCCTGCGAGAATATAGAGAGGCTATGCTTGGTCTTGCAGGGGTCTCAGAGCTTAAACCTGATCTGGACCAATTATTTTTTAAGGAAGGAACAGCATCTATAAAGGGCATACAGGAAACTGCTAGAACACGTTCAGCAGCCTGCCAGAGAATCGGCAGTGAAAACTCTGGAGATCGTCATCCCCAAACCTGAAGTGCTGACAACAGGGCAGAGTTCTGCTAACTTCTGCCCAGCACCAACAGTGGCTTCGGCCTTCTTGAGAGAAGAGGTAGTCGACCTATCTCCCACAACACTGACAGGGACATGTGATTTTCTGCCAGCAGCATCTATGGAGTTACAACAAACTTCGCCAGCTGAGGATCTGGTAACTGAACAGAGGGTCCAAGACCTCTGTCCCACACTTTTAGCAATTCCAGAGACTGGGGATTTAATAGACATTTCTGTAGAGGAGGAACCATCTAGCAAACCCCCAGCAGAAGTGCTGGCAACCGGACAGGGGGTCCAAGACCTCTGCCCCACACCTGCAGCAATTCTGGAGGCCCAGGATGAGGAGGTGGCAGTCTATCACGAGCTGCAGATCAGGATCCAAGGAGAGAATGCAGTCGTCACCTCACAACTGCAGCTTGATCTGGTGTCAGTGGATGGGCCTGTGGTCTCCACTAGCAGAACACCAGCAGAAGTGCTAGCAACTGGGCAGAGTGCTACAAACCTCTGCCCAGCACCGGCAACAACTGCAGAGTTCCAGGGAGCTGGGGCAGTCAGCCTCTCTCCCCAACAATTAGCTGGAGCAGGTGATGTAGAGAAGCTCCTACACCCCGCTGAACTGCTGGCAAAGGAACAGAGCGCTGCTGGCCTCTGCCCACAGCAAACAGAGGACAGATTCCCTGTAAAGGTGGATGGGACTTCAGTCTCCACCTGTATACCCCAGGGATACTGGGCAGTAGGCCCAGATGCCCAACAGCATGACGGACTGAGCCCAACCACCCTGTCTTCTCTCCTGTGGCTAAAGGGATTCCAGGGGAAGGACCGGTCTGCACTTCCCCCCAGCAGGGAGTATGTTCTATGAGAGAGGCAGAGGTTGGCTGGGTGAGTAGTGCTCTGTTTGGAACAATTTGTTTGGGGTACTGTGTGGGTACAGGCATCAGAGGACTGGAACTATGGACTAACTTCAGGGTCAACCCATCTGGGGTCTCCTCCTGTGTTAGTCTTCTGCCGAAAGGGGAGAGATGTGACGGGAGGGCACATGAAACCCAGAATCCCTTGGAAAGGTTGGGAAACCCATGTTTCAGCTCCCCATACAACTCGTATGTGTAAGTCACCCTGTGCCATTCTGGTACAGGGTGAGTGAGAAAATATATCCTAGATTACTTAAAATGTATGTAATATTTATCCACAGTATCTCCCAGGATATATGTAAAGACTATTCGTAGGTTGTTAATTCTGAACAATACACAATCCTTGAAAGAGCTGATTACATTGACCTCCGGAGATGGAAATGTCTGATCACCTAGGCTGCTGGGTTAAGTAACATGTTAATTGTGTAATTTGTCTTTTAAGTTGTTGCTATAGGGGAGGGGGGAGTATCCATGAGCAGCCCTACCTCATTATCTACCGCCTTGTGTAAAATGTGTATAAAAGGCTGTATTCGGTCCAATAAATGATTTCCTGATGTCCTCCAAGACTGGTGTTGTCTAGTTCTTGGGGGTTCCTATAGCCAGATACATTGGACTCGTGTTCCATGACTTAGGAAGCAGTATTACTGACGGAAACACTCAAGCGGAGTGTGGAGGACGTTCTGTCACACCTCCCATTTCTCATAAGCCCCACTTCTTATAGAATAAACCCACTCCGCCCCCTGTATGCTACCCATATAGTGTCAGGAGTACATAGCTCAGTATCAAAGATCATTGTATATACGTCAGCAGCATCACATATACTGATCTTGCAGCACACTGTCAGCACCCCCACACTGGTGGAGGACATGAACAGCACCACCCCGGATCACAGCACACTGGCTCGGGGGTCACAGGACACACTGACAGCAATTCCCCCCTCCCAAGTGGGGATCGAGGCACACTGATAACCTCCCCCACCTCGGGGCTCACAGGACACACTGACAGCAATTCCTCCCCCAGTGGGGATTGAGGCACATTGATAACATCCCCCCACCTCAGGGCTCACAGGACACACTGACAGTAATTCCACCCCCTGGTGGGGATCGAGGCACACTGATAACATCCCCCACCTCTGGGCTCACAGGCCACACTGACAGCAATTCCCCCCTCCCAAGTGGGGATCGAGGCACACTGATAACCTCCCCCACCTCGGGGCTCACAGGACACACTGACAGCAATTCCTCCCCCAGTGGGGATTGAGGCACACTGATAACATCCCCCACCTCGGGCTCACAGGACACACTGACAGCAATTCCTCCCCCCATTGGGGATCGAGGCACACTGATAACATCCCCCACCTCTGGGCTCACAGGCCACACTGACAGCAATTCCTCCACCAGTGGGGATCGAGGCACACTGATAACATCCCCCACTTCGGGGCTCACAGGCCACACTGACAGCAATTCCTCCCCCCAGTGGGGATCGAGGCACACTGATAAAATCCCCCACCTCTGGGCTCATAGGCCACATTGACAGCAATTCCTCCCCCAGTGGGGATCGAGGCACACTGATAACATCCCCCATCTCAGGGTTCACAGGCCACACTGACAGCAATTCCTCCCCCCAGTGGGGATCGAGGCACACTGATAACCTCCCCCACCTCGGGGCTCACAGGACACACTGACAGCAATTCCTCCCCCCAGTGGGGATCGAGGCACACTGATAACATCCCCCACCTCGGGCTCACAGGACACACTGACAGCAATTCCTCCCCCCAGTGGGGATCGAGGCACACTGATAACATCCCCCACCTCGGGGCTCACAGGATACACTGACAGCAATTCCTCCCCCCAGTGGGGATCGAGGCACACTGATAAAATCCCCCACCTCTGGGCTCATAGGCCACATTGACAGCAATTCCTCCCCCAGTGGGGATCGAGGCACACTGATAACATCCCCCATCTCAGGGTTCACAGGCCACACTGACAGCAATTCCTCCCCCCAGTGGGGATCGAGGCACACTGATAACCTCCCCCACCTCGGGGCTCACAGGACACACTGACAGCAATTCCTCCCCCCAGTGGGGATCGAGGCACACTGATAACATCCCCCACCTCAGGGCTCACAGGACACACTGGCAGCAATTCCTCCCCCCAGTGGGGATCGAGGCACACTGATAACATCCCCCACCTCTGGGCTCACAGGCCACACTGACAGCAATTCCTCCACCAGTGGGGATCGAGGCACACTGATAACATCCCCCACTTCGGGGCTCACAGGCCACACTGACAGCAATTCCTCCCCCCAGTGGGGATCGAGGCACACTGATAAAATCCCCCACCTCTGGGCTCATAGGCCACATTGACAGCAATTCCTCCCCCAGTGGGGATCGAGGCACACTGATAACCTCCCCCACCTCGGGGCTCACAGGACACACTGACAGCAATTCCTCCCCCAGTGGGGATTGAGGCACATTGATAACATCCCCCCACCTCAGGGCTCACAGGACACACTGACAGTAATTCCACCCCCTGGTGGGGATCGAGGCACACTGATAACATCCCCCACCTCTGAGCTCACAGGCCACACTGACAGCAATTCCTCCACCAGTGGGGATCGAGGCACACTGATAACATCCCCCACCTCTGGGCTCACAGGCCACACTGACAGCAATTCCTCCCCCCAGTGGGGATCGAGGCACACTGATAACATCCCCCACCTCTGGGCTCACAGGCCACACTGACAGCAATTCCCCCCTCCCAAGTGGGGATCGAGGCACACTGATAACCTCCCCCACCTCGGGGCTCACAGGACACACTGACAGCAATTCCTCCCCCAGTGGGGATTGAGGCACATTGATAACATCCCCCCACCTCAGGGCTCACAGGACACACTGACAGTAATTCCACCCCCTGGTGGGGATCGAGGCACACTGATAACATCCCCCACCTCTGAGCTCACAGGCCACACTGACAGCAATTCCTCCACCAGTGGGGATCGAGGCACACTGATAACATCCCCCACCTCGGGCTCACAGGACACACTGACAGCAATTCCTCCCCCCATTGGGGATCGAGGCACACTGATAACATCCCCCACCTCTGGGCTCACAGGCCACACTGACAGCAATTCCTCCACCAGTGGGGATCGAGGCACACTGATAACATCCCCCACTTCGGGGCTCACAGGCCACACTGACAGCAATTCCTCCCCCCAGTGGGGATCGAGGCACACTGATAAAATCCCCCACCTCTGGGCTCATAGGCCACACTGACAGCAATTCCTCCCCCAGTGGGGATCGAGGCACACTGATAACATCCCCCATCTCAGGGTTCACAGGCCACACTGACAGCAATTCCTCCCCCCAGTGGGGATCGAGGCACACTGATAACCTCCCCCACCTCGGGGCTCACAGGACACACTGACAGCAATTCCTCCCCCCAGTGGGGATCGAGGCACACTGATAACATCCCCCACCTCGGGCTCACAGGACACACTGACAGCAATTCCTCCCCCCAGTGGGGATCGAGGCACACTGATAACATCCCCCACCTCGGGCTCACAGGACACACTGACAGCAATTCCTCCCCCCAGTGGGGATCGAGGCACACTGATAACATCCCCCACCTCGGGGCTCACAGGATACACTGACAGCAATTCCTCCCCCCAGTGGGGATCGAGGCACACTGATAAAATCCCCCACCTCTGGGCTCATAGGCCACATTGACAGCAATTCCTCCCCCAGTGGGGATCGAGGCACACTGATAACATCCCCCATCTCAGGGTTCACAGGCCACACTGACAGCAATTCCTCCCCCCAGTGGGGATCGAGGCACACTGATAACCTCCCCCACCTCGGGGCTCACAGGACACACTGACAGCAATTCCTCCCCCCAGTGGGGATCGAGGCACACTGATAACATCCCCCACCTCAGGGCTCACAGGACACACTGGCAGCAATTCCTCCCCCCAGTGGGGATCGAGGCACACTGATAACATCCCCCACCTCGGGCTCACAGGACACACTGACAGCAATTCCTCCCCCCAGTGGGGATCGAGGCACACTGATAACATCCCCCACCTCTGGGCTCACAGGCCACACTGACAGCAATTCCCCCCTCCCAAGTGGGGATTGAGGCACACTGATAACCTCCCCCACCTCGGGGCTCACAGGACACACTGACAGCAATTCCTCCCCCAGTGGGGATTGAGGCACACTGATAACATCCCCCACCTCGGGCTCACAGGACACACTGACAGCAATTCCTCCCCCCATTGGGGATCGAGGCACACTGATAACATCCCCCACCTCTGGGCTCACAGGCCACACTGACAGCAATTCCTCCACCAGTGGGGATCGAGGCACACTGATAACATCCCCCACTTCGGGGCTCACAGGCCACACTGACAGCAATTCCTCCCCCCAGTGGGGATCGAGGCACACTGATAAAATCCCCCACCTCTGGGCTCATAGGCCACATTGACAGCAATTCCTCCCCCAGTGGGGATCGAGGCACACTGATAACCTCCCCCACCTCGGGGCTCACAGGACACACTGACAGCAATTCCTCCCCCCAGTGGGGTTCGAGGCACACTGATAACATCCCCCACCTCAGGGCTCACAGGACACACTGGCAGCAATTCCTCCCCCCAGTGGGGATCGAGGCACACTGATAACATCCCCCACCTCGGGGCTCACAGGATACACTGACAGCAATTCCTCCCCCCAGTGGGGATCGAGGCACACTGATAAAATCCCCCACCTCTGGGCTCATAGGCCACATTGACAGCAATTCCTCCCCCAGTGGGGATCGAGGCACACTGATAACATCCCCCATCTCAGGGTTCACAGGCCACACTGACAGCAATTCCTCCCCCCAGTGGGGATCGAGGCACACTGATAACCTCCCCCACCTCGGGGCTCACAGGACACACTGACAGCAATTCCTCCCCCCAGTGGGGATCGAGGCACACTGATAACATCCCCCACCTCAGGGCTCACAGGACACACTGGCAGCAATTCCTCCCCCCAGTGGGGATCGAGGCACACTGATAACATCCCCCACCTCGGGCTCACAGGACACACTGACAGCAATTCCTCCCCCCAGTGGGGATCGAGGCACACTGATAACATCCCCCACCTCGGGGCTCACAGGACACACTGACAGCACCACCAGCCAATCCCCCCGGCTTGCGGGCAGGGCTGCTGATAGAAATCACAGGGCCCCGTACAGTCTACCTGACAGGCTCCCACCCTCCCCGAAAAGATCAAATGACATTTTTGATGACATGCAATGGTTGCAATGCAGTTTTGTAGCCATGCAAGAAATGATATCCTTGCTAAGCCACCCCCTGATTTTTGTTATACTTTTTTCAATTGCTGAATGGTAATTTTACATTGTGAGATTGCACTGTGAGCCAAGTGTTTGGCTTGCCATTGCAGAGAGGCCCCTTTGAACTCACCAGGGAGTTTGCTAGGTGATGCCGCCTTCCACACTCTGTAACCTGGGATAAAAGTGCAGCAGCTGTATAGTAAACCATTGCAGCCACAGCATGTATAAAGCCCTGTCTGGCTGTATCTTTAGGATTTGAGTGCGCAGCCAGAGATGGCGGTAAATCCATGGCTCAGCCACCCAGGTGAAAGAGTCCTTAGGCCGCATTCACACTTTGTATTTCCTAAACGTGTGACAAAGTGCACAGGAAACGCAAGCTTTGCATTACATTTTATAAATGCACTGCAAACTTGCATAGCACTTGTGGTGCCATTAATTGTTAATGACGCCATAAAACACTTAGCAGACTTGTGTTTTGTCATGTGGCAATCCTGAAAAGTTGCATGCCACAAAAGAGCATTCTATGGTGCGTTTGTCAAACGTTGGGCAGTCCATTCAAGTGAATAGGCTGTCCTATGTGTGAAAAACAGGCTAAAAAAAGTGAGCAGGAACATGCATTGCTGCTATGCAAAATGTGAATGGGGCCTCAGAGTTGGCATATAGACATGGCTGATGTAGAGAAGTCTGTCAGGTGGAGAGGAGTATTCACTGGCCCCTAGCTCCGGCATTGCAGTGGTAGTCATATAAGGCTGGCTCCTGGCACATTCTCCCCTTTCTGAAGCTTCATCCCCCCCCCCCCACTCCCCTTCTTCCAGCAGGAACAGTACAACATGCACCCATTTCAGGTTATATTGATTATATTTCAGGTTGATTCAGGACCCGGTGTATTGTCATATTCCGCTCCCCATCATAGAATGCTCTGGAAGTGACGTTGCGGTCAGAAATTTCGCACTGCGCATGTGCAATGCGTTCCAAACAATTTGCAACAATACAGACCAGTGAAACCATCAGATAATGTCAGGGAAGTGACGTCAAATGATAGACGGAGCAGAGAGTGGCAGAGTGAAAGCGGGTAACGCGGAGAGAGAGAGAGCGGGTAACCTGGGCCTAGGGAGGGGATTACCCCCCTATCTGGATTTCTTCTGCTATGTGATATATATATATATATATATATTGTAGCAGAGCGTCCCAGAGAGAGCCAGGAAAAGTCCTGTTGGGGGTTTATACGTCTCCCAGGCTCCTCTCGTACACATTCAGAAATCTCTGATCCATGATCCAGTTCGGGTCTTGGCCCTCTTCCCCAGGCTAATTTAAGCTCACCTGAGCAGACATCCTTTCTCTCTGCCTGGGACATTCCATTTTTTTCCACGGGCCATTAGTCACATGGTATTTAACTGTGTCACTTAGTACACCGATCTGTTCACCTATTGATATATGACATGTAAAATTGTTAACCAATCATATGAATATTTATTTTAAATGTTGCTGAATCTGTGTATTTCAATACTCAAATTTCACGTATGTTTTTGCACTGGCACTTGCACTTTAATACCTTATCATAGGAATTGCATGTTTATTTATGGTTTGACAGCACCTTATGGCATTTACACAGATATATATATATACATATAAATAATCATTAGCGATTACTGCTGGGCATGAATAGATAGTTTTCATTTTTTATTACTTACCAGCATGCTGGAAAATTTATACAAATTATAACTAATTATTAATTTCTTCCAAACCAAAGGTATAGTGCCAAGTCTATTACCCTTTCTTATCTCACTTTACTGTTTCACCCACACTGGGTGGAAATTTAATAGAGGCCGCTCATACCATAATTATTCCAATCTGCTCCATAGCACAATCTTACCCTTTTCTCTTGCCTCTCCCTCGAAGGGCCACCGGGCTTGAGGGGAAACCGTCTATGGAAATCGCGGAGGAGGACAGGGGCATGTACGTCAGAGGATGAAACCCAGGAGCGTTCCTCCGGACCGTACCCCTTCCAATGCACCAGGTACTGTATGCGCCCACGGAACCTACGGGAGTCAAAAATGGATTGTACCTCATACTCCTCATGGTTTTCAACCTGAATAGGATGAGGATGTGGCACCGAGGTGGTAAATCGGTTACAAACCAACGGTTTCAATAAGGGGACATGAAACACATTTGAGATGCGCATACTAGGAGGAAGGTCCAACGCGTAAGCCACTGGGTTAATCCTGCGAAGGATACGGAAAGGCCCAATAAACCGAGGTGCAAACTTCAGTGAGGGAACACGAAGCCGAAGGTTGCAAGATGAGAGCCAGACCCTGTCCCCAACCTGGTAGGAAGGCGCAGGCAGGCGTCTGCGGTCAGCATGGAGTCTGTACCTATCATTAGCATGACGCAAAGCCTCCTGGACTTGTAACCAAGTGGAACGAAGACTACAGAGATGCTTCTCTAACGCAGGAATACTCTGTGGAACAAACGAGTCAGGCAACATGGAAGGTTGGAAACCATAATTCGCCATAAATGGAGACAATCGGGAGGCAAAATTCAAGGCAGTGTTGTGAGCAAACTCTGCCCAAGGTAACAGGTCAGACCAGTTGTTATGATGGTCAGAAATATAGCAAGTAGGAATTGCTCCAAGGACTGATTAGCTCGTTCTGTGGCCCCATTAGACTGCAGGTGATACGCAGAAGAGAACGCAAGCTGGATTCCCAACTATGCACAAAAGGCTCACCAGAACTGAACAGAAACAAACTGACTGCCCCTGTCCGAGACAATCACCTTGGGTAGTCCATGTAAGCGAAAGATCTCCCGAGCAAAAATGGAAGCCAGTTCCTTAGAGGTGGGCAACTTCTTAAGTGGAATACCATGACACATCTTTGAGAACCAGTCAACCACCATAAGGATAACAGTGTTGCCTTGGGAGTTGGGCAACTCCACAATGAAATCCATAGACAGGTGAGTCCAGGGCCTCTCTCCATTGGGTATGGGTTATAGGAGGCCCACTGGAAGGTGATGTGGAGTCTTACTCTGAGCACATACGAGACAGGCAGCTACGAAGGCAGTAACATCAGCCCGTAGACTAGGCCACCAGAATTATTGGGAAATGGCCCAAATGAGTTGATTCTTCCCAGGGTGGCCAGCTGCCTTGGGAGAATGGTAAGTCTGGAGCACAGCAGTACGGAGACTCTCTGGGACAAAGCAGCGCTCACAAAGTTTATCAGGAGGAGCATGGACCTGAGCAGCAAGAATTTTGTCACCCAAAGGAGAAGTAAGACTGGTGCGAACCGTAGCCAATATACGATCAGAAATTCATAGGAACCGGAACCGACTCCGACTTGGAAGTGGAGGAAAATTGTTGTGACAAGGCATCAGCCCTTACATTCTTAGTACCGGGTAAGGAGCCCATCACACCATTCTGGGAGAGAGTCGCTTAGCCTCAGACAAGAATGTAAGAATAAGAACGGGCACAGTGGTACCTTCAAGGAGATGTCTCCATTCTTTCAGGGCTAAAATGATCGCCAACAGCTCTCTGTCACCAATCTCATAATTGCACTCAGCAGGTGACAATTTCTTGGAAAAGTAGCCACACGGATGCATAACGCTCTCAGAGTTACGACGTTGAGACAGAAGGGCGCCAACTCCATTCTCAGAAGCATCAACTTCTAGGATAAAGGCAACATAGGATCAGGATGTGCCAACACAGGAGCAGAAACAAAGGCAGCCTTGAGAGTCTCAAAGGCCCTAATGGACTCCGGAGACCAACTCTGTGGGTTACCGTCCTTTCTGGTCATATCAGTCAGAGGCTTGACCAGAGACGAGAAGTTGCTAATAAACTTCCGATAGTAGTTGGCAAAGCCCAGGAAACGCTGCAGAGGACGTAAACCCACGGGTTGAGGCCACTGTAGGACTGCCGAAAGTTTCTCTGGGTCCATCGAAAAACCAGCAGTGGAAATGACATAGCCCAGGAATGTAACCTGTTCTCAATGGAACTCGCACTTCTCCAGTTTACAATAGAGATTGTTCTCTCTTAGTTTCTGAAGCACATGACAGACATCTGTGTGGTGGCTCTCCAGGGACTTGGAAAATATGAGGATATCATTGAGATAAACCACCACACACAACTGCAACAAATCTCAGAGGACATCGTTAATAAATTCCTGGAAAACTGCCGGGCGTTACAAAGGCCAAAAGGCATTACCAGGTATTCATAATGGCCTGTTCGGGTATTAAACTCAGTTTTCCACTCGTCGCCCTCCTTAATGCGCACAAGATTGTATGCCCCTCTTAAGTCAAGCTTCGTGAAAACTGTTGCTCCCTTGAGGCAGTCAAATAACTCTGTAATCAATGGAATCGGGTAGGCATTCTTAATCGTGACATGATTGAGACCCCTATAATCTATACAAGGTCTCAGTTTACCGCTCTTCTTTTTCACAAAGAAGAAACCAGCACCAGCAGGAGACGAGGATTTGCGGATGAAACCTCGAGAAAGTGCGTCAGCAACATACTCCTCCATGGCCTTATCCTCCAAGACCGACAAAAGGTAAACCCGGCCTCAAGGAGGTATGGCACCAGGTTGAAGGTCAATTGCGCAATCATAAATCCGGTGTGGAGGCAAACTACCGGTTTGACCTTTATCAAAGACATCGCCAAAATCACGGTACTCCTCCGGCAGGGAGGGGAGTGAAGAGGTGCACAGGACCTTGGATACCTTCAGGAAGCATGTGTCACTGCATTGTGGTGACCAGGAGAGAACCTCAGCACGAAGCCAATCAAAAGAGGAGTTGTGCCTCTGTAATCAAGGATAATCAATAACAAGTGGAAACCTGGGTGAGGAAATTACTTGGAATTGGATTATCTCATGGTGAAGAGCCTCTACGGCCATGGACAACTGAACCGTCTCATGAGTGACATGGGCAGGCTGTAAAGGTCTCCCATCAAGAGCCTCAATGGCAAGTGGAGTGTCACGCAGCTGCAGCGGAATCGAATGCTGTGAAAGAAATGCGGCATCAATGAACAGACTTGCAGCCCCAGAGTCGATTAGAGCCTGATCTCGATGGATGACTCAGCCCAAGAAAGGGTGACCAAAACCAGAGGCTTATCCTTCTGGATAACTGGGGACAAAACACCACCTAAGGTCTGTCCATGACAGGACCTCAAGGTTCGGGCGTTCCCTGGACGGGTAGGACAAGACTTCAAAAAGTGACCTGCCTGGCCACAATAAAGCCACAATCTTCCTTCCTCCTAAAGGCTCTCTCATCCACAGAGAGACGTGTGAAGCACAGGTGCATGGGTTCATCTTCACTGACCAACTCGGTACCAGGAGGCATGGGAGGTGAGGGAGGCATGGGTGGGACTACAAAGCTCGGAGGCAAACGTACAGGAGGCTTCCGCAAGCGCTCCTTAAGAGAAAGTCTTTCTCTGAGTCTGGAGTCAATGAGGATGGCAAACAAGATCAAGCTCTCCAGCTCAGTAGGTATATCTCGGGCTGCTATCTCATCCTTGATGGAATCTGAGAGACCATGAGAAAAAGCAGCCATGGGGGCCTCATTGTTCCAAGCAAACTCTTCTGCCAGAATACGGAATTCAATGGCGTAGTCGGCAATAGTTCTCGTACTCTGTTTGATGGACATGAGGCACTTGGCAGCAGAAGCAGAGCATGCAGGAACGTCAAAAACCCTTTTAAAGGAGGCCACAAACTGAGGGTAACTCAAGACAACAGGTTTTTGCGTCTCCCATAGAGGGTTAGCCCAGGCCAAGGCTCTCTCAGAAAGCAAAGATATCATGAAACCTACTTTGCTTCTGTCCGTGGGAAACACCTGGGGCAGCATTTCAAAGTATATCTCAACCTGATTGAGAAACCCTCTGCATTGAACTGGATCTCCCCCGAATTGCTGGGGAAGTGGAGCAGAACCAGACATACCTCTTATAGAGGTAATACTCGAGGCGGGTGCCTGCCCATAGACTGGTGCAGCAGCAGGGACAGCCTGCGACTCAGGTTGTACTGGAGCAGCCACCGTGGGGGATTCTAGGTGAGCCGTGCGATTCAGGAGCGTTTGTAACGCCAAGGCAAACTGATCCATGCGGTGATCTTGCTCATCCAATCTGGAAAAAATATTACCAACAAGTGGATTGACTGTATCTTCTGAATTAATGGCATTCGCGTACTGTCAGAAACCATGAATCAGACTGAGACAGAAGTACAATTAAATCACACTTGTTTATTAATAAAAATAAAAAGGTAAATAGAAAAAAGCATAGTCAAGCATAGCCAGAGTCCAGTAACCAGATCGGGTAGTCAGCCAGTCCAAAGTTCAATAACCAGATCAGGTACTCAGCCAGGCCAGAAGTCTGGGATCCAAGTAGAGCAACTGCAAGCAGGATAAGGAGCCAGGAGGGATGTCAGCAAGCCAGTCTTGAAACAAACAGCAGGCGATGGTTCCTTGTGACCAACGAGAAGGCAGAGGTGAAGTGAGCTGGAAGCTTTAAGTAGGCAGGTCAGACAGACATCATCGGAAACAGCTGGTAACTGTGGAGAGAGAAGGGAGCTGGCAATTAGTTGACAGCTGAGCGGCCAGCCCAGAGAAGGAAGGGCTAAGCCAGCCCTGACACCTACACTGACAAAAGACAGAATGTAAAATGGCCGGCAGATCAGGTCTATTTATAAGGTAGGGGGAATGTCCAATTGTCCATGTGCTGAAATGTTTCAATTGGCTGTCCTGTAAACCCATGATGGATGTGTCATCATGGGTCAAAGTTCTTTCACAATGTAAACGCATATGTCCGCTGGGCGAACAGCACCAGAAGTCCGCTGGTTTGGCGAATCGCGAACACGCAAAATTCACAGCGAACCGACCTCCGGGCGAACCACAAGGCCATCCCTAGTCATCCTGAGTCAAAGTTCTTTCACAATGTAAATGCATATGTTCGCCGCCTGAACAGTGCCAGAAGTCCGCCGGTTTGGCGAATCGTGAACACGCAAAATTCGCCGCGAACCAACCGCCGGGCGAACCACAAGGCCATCCCTACTCCTAAGTTTGCAATTCTCCTGCGTAGCAAAGAGATCCATTTGTGGGGTCTGCCATAGATTGGAGATTTGGTTGAACACATGGGGATTGAGAGACCACTCGTTGTCCCCAAACCTCCTCGATAAGACATCTTCCTCCGTGTTCATCTTGCCTGAGAGATACATTGCCCTGAGGTCTACCAGGTTCCTCTCTTCCCAGAGCATTATAGGTTCCACTTTCCTCAGAAGTGTCTTGCTGTGGGTGCCCCCTTGTTTCTGAAGGTACATGTCCGCCGCATTGTTGTCCAAACATAGAAGTACTCCCTTGACCTGAGATGCAAAAGAGGTTAAGGCTAGAAATGCTGCCCTCATTTCTAGGACGTTGGACACTATCCCTCTGGTGGGAAAGGACCATCTTCCCTGAATCCGGAATTCTCTGCAATGGGCACCCCACCCCTGGCCACTCGCATCTGACGTAATTGTGGTCCATGAGTGGGAACCCAAATGATGGAACCGGGAGAGATTCTCTGGATTCTCCTGCTCATTAGCGTTGTTAAACAGATTGTCTGGGAAAGATGTTGCCATCTCCATTGTATTAAGAATCCCGCCTGGAAGTGTCTCAGATGCCAGTGAGACCATGGGACTAGAGGTATGCATGAGGACATTGTGCCAATAAGGCTCAGACACTGAGGCTGAAAAATGGGATCTCTGTATGATCTTGGATATCTTCTGAATGTTGCCCTCCATCTTCATCTGGAGTAAAGAGACTGTGCCTAGGAGTGTATTGAACATTGCTCCTAAGTAAACCATCTGTTGTGTTGGAACTAATTGGCTCTTCCAATGGTTCACCAGCCACCCGAACTCCGACAACGACTGAAGAAGAATCACCCTGTGGACTATAAGCTGACTCTGGTTGCTTGACAGCAAGAGGATATCGTCCAGGTAGTGATAAATTCTTAATCCCTTCTCTCTCAGAGGGGCCAAGACAGATATCAATACTTTTGTGAACACCCGAGGGGAGGTGCACAGCCTGAAGGGCAGAACTTGAAATTGCTTTGCCATAACAGAGTGCAGCATTGAATTGACTGAACACCAGATTGTGTCAATTGCAGCTTCTCCTATGAAATCTGCCGCCAACTTAAGCTCCTCCAGAGCTTTGATTATGTCATCTTTAGGAATGTCTTGGTGCAGGGCTGTCTCAACATTTTCCGTCCAAGACCTGATGGCATTGGAAACAGATGTCAGTGCAGTGGCTGGTCTGCAAGCCCGCCTATGCCGCTAGATAGCTCCTCTTGAGGCCTAGGTCAATACGTCTATCTAGGGGATCCTTGAAAGACGTTGAATCCTCCATTGCCAGTGTTACATTTGCCAGACGCACTACAGCCGCATCAACCACTGGCATTGAGCTCAAGGACTGAGTATCCGAATCTGCCAGAGGATACAGTTTGGTTAAACGGGCTAGAAAAAAACTTCTTGTTAGTTTTGTTCCACTCATCCTCTATGATCTCCCTGATCTCCCCCATTAATGGGAAGAAGATCTGCTTTCTCTTGAGGAATGGGAAATAGGTTTTTAATTTGATTTTTGAGGAAGTTCTTCCGGGTCTTCCCAGGAAATGGCGCTCCTCACTGCTTGTACAAAGGGTTGAACCAGGGAGGAATTGAAACCAGATTAGTATCATCTGAGGACTCCTCTGATGAATCTACCGGTGTAGTTTGTTTAGCTGTTTTCCCTGATGGAGGCAAAGGAGTACTAACAGCTGATGGACCCGGTATGTCGGGGTCTACATCCAATACTTGTGCAGCTTGTGAAACCGGATGAGCGGGAATCATGGCCGTCAATTCAGAAATAGAGTCTCTCATGGTTTGCTTAAGTAGGTCACCCACTTGTTGGCCTTCTAATTCCCGGTTAGCTGCATAATCCCTGAGACAGTCTCTGCAGACAAGCTTGTCAGGGAGTGGAACCGCACTACAAGCCCAGCATTTTTTCCTTGATGACCACGGTGGAGGCGAAGGCAAATGACAACGTCTATAAGATCCTGATTTTCTGGAAGATTTATGGTGAGAAGAGCGTGACCTCTGCTCAGGACTATCGTCATTGTCATGGCGCCTTGAGGATTTTCTGGACCGTTTTGAAGGAACAGGGCTGAAACAAACCAAGTTTGTTTATCAGTGGTGCACTCTTTTTTTTTTTTTAAATACTCACATAGAAGTGGTCCACATACCTATTGGATACAAGAGGATCTTGGCTATGAGACAAATGGCTCATGGTGAATTATGGGCAGAAGGATCAGCTGAGGAAATACGGAAAAAAGAAAAAAAGTAGAACCCCAAAGAGATACCTAAAAAAAAAATTCATAATGGCAATGAGATTTAAAGGTGAGACATACCTGTTTGTTGAATCTCTTTTGAGCTGCAGGCACACACTGGTTATGGGGCGCCGCCCTGAACTCACAAAGGCACCAACTTTTATAGGGAGAATGGGAACACTCTATTGATTAATTAAATAAATTAAAACCTGAAATCAATTAAATTTAGCCCTTACTGGCAACAACTACTTGGTTGTGCGGACCGGGAATAAAAGTTTTAAAGTGTACCCGATATACGGAGATACCAACAAGCGATACATTTAATTGATTGGAATCGACATTAAAAAAAAAAAAAAATTATGGCGAAGATTGGAACAAGCCCAGAGTAGCATCTTACTCAGCAGCGCACCATGGTGCCACTCGTTGATGTCAAACAATATAAAAAAAACATCCGCTGGTGGGGCTGACTGTGCGGATATGTAGGTCACTTTTTACAAAATACTCTCTCACGTCAGCATATTCCTTAATGTACTCGATCCTGGGGAACCCAGTGTTCCCTCCAGGAATCCAAGATCCAGTTTTCCACTTAATAAGGCAAAATAGTCACTTTCAGGCATCTCATTTCCTGTCTAATAATAAGTGGCCAACCATGATAGAACTTATGGATAAAACGGGTATCTATGGACTGGATCATTGGAGAGCCTTACAGTTGACCCATTTCTTAAGATCTCGGCCCTCCCCGGATAGTTTCAGTCAAAATTATACTAGGTATGGACCTATTGCACAGATGAGGGGGTAATGCCACATGCCTTATCGGCTGTATATAAACTATTGATCATGCCATCGGATAATTATCAGCTGCCATGCCTTAGGGCATGGGAGATGGATATTGGATGTAAGTTCACAGCACGCCAACGGCAAAAAATTATCAGTCTTATACACGGATCTACTATAAGTACCGGGATACAAGAGACACATTTTAAAGTGGTTACCAGGTGATATCAAACTCCTGTAAAACTTCAAAGGATATATCCCTCAATACCGGATCAGTGCTGGAGATGTCAAGAGGCTAGGGGAACAATTCTACATGTATTCTGGTCATGCCCAAAATTAGAATATTTTTGGAAGACGATCCGACAAGTAGCTCAAAACTTTAGGAATGCTTAATTGTAAATGATCCAGCTCTTTTTTTGCTTCATGCATCTAATATACCAAGCAGAAGTTATAAAAAATCAGTCCTTTGTCATCTTTTTAATGCATCTAAGGCATGTATTCCTCTATGTTGGAAATCTACACAAGTGCCATCCATTGGTATGTGGTTTAAAAAAGTAGAGGAAATTAAGAAAATGGAGGATCTAATCCTCACAAAAGCCATCAAAAGGAACAATATATTAAGACTTGGACATCTTGGAATATATATATATATTTTCCAACGAAGGACGAACCCTGTTTGAAAATGATAAGGTAGACTAAACAAAGGTAACCTAAAGGGGACCATCTAGAACAGTGATTCTCAACCAGGGTTCCGTGGAACTCTAGGGTTCCTCCAGGCATTTTTGTATTATCTAGTAGCACTTGCACTTTCTTCATTCCACAGGTTGTTTCATTATACTTTGTTATATTTTCCATTTTTTATGCACATAGATTTATTTCACGTTTAGCACTTTTTGGCGCGAGGGTCCATTTTCTATATTATATCCTCCAAAGGTTGCTCGGGGTTCCTTCAGCATTGGGCAATTTCTGCCTCTCAGATAAGTTCCCACTGACACCATTGATCTTTTTAGCTATCTGCAAGGAGGTAATTCTTCCCAATGACCACAAGTGTAAGGACCATTCTTCCCAATTACAATCACACTAATGTATCATGAGTTGTAGATTTCTAATTTTTAGCAGGGGTTCCCCGAGTCCAGAGAACTATTTCAAGGGTTCCTCTGTGTTGAAAAGGTTGAGAAAGGCTGATCTAGAAGAACGATTGGAGAGATGAAGGGATTTCCTGAGATTGAGTAGTATTTTGATGGGAGCGCGCTCGTCACCACCGTCTTTTTTTTTGGAGAGAGGGAGGGGTTCCTTCCCCCCCCTCTTTTTATTTATTTATTTATTTTTATTTCATTTTTTATTTTAGGGTATTAAATAGGGGAAAAATTTGAGGCAAGAAGTACTGGGACATATATGGCAACAGGGTATAATTTGTTGGAATAGACACCTAGGTATGGAGAAATAGAGCAAAAGAGTTAGTTGATCCCTGGAAATGGTGGAGAGGTCCATTATGTTATATATAGGACTGAAATTATATGATTTAGAGAAGTGACATAAGTCTGATATATATTCGAACTGTTGATATTATTATTTTACATATTTTCAAATATATGGAAAAGATGTGTCCTTCTGTTTTTCTTGTCTTATGAAATAAATAAAAGATTTAAAAAAAAATAAAAAATAAAAGTCTTAAAGGGGACACACTTTACTTTGGTCTGAACATCACACTAATTTTTCTCCTATTTATTTTTCTTAAAGAAAAAAAAATACTTGTCACTAACAATTAAACCCTGCCGCTCTTATTTAAAAGGAACAAAATCTAACCTGACCCAAGGAACCGGAAAGAAAGCTGATTCTCCTGCTGTCTCCACCAACATTCGTTCGTTCTTGAATTTATCAGCAGATTGCATTCCTGTGAGGAAACTCTGCAAGACCTCAAAAGATCCTCAGAAGGGGTTCCCAGTCTTATCAGCGCTAATAGCGGCCCAAGAACAAGGATTGCGCACAGGAGAGTCGCTGCCGACTGCAGAGGTATGGACATACTGCAACTCTTCGCCAGTCAAAAGGTATGAGGAAAAAAAGGAGAATGTTAGGGGAGGGACAATGTCCTTTAATTTATGCCATTCACTAGTCCTGAAGGCGGAGTAGAGGCGGAGCTCTATCACAGGTATGCTGCCACGGAGGCACCAGGAAATATCGCTTGCTCATGCGTAATCGTGCGCAAATGCCGTTTGCGCATGCGCAGTGCAAAAATTGACCTCACGCAGTTCTAAATGTACTTGCAGGCACAGCAGGCTTGTTCAGAAAAGTTACTTTCTAATTCTATTTTGGGCATATTTGTTACTTGGACAGTTATATCTATACTTCCTCACATCACCCCCATAATATTGGCACTTCCAGCTTCTTTAAATTTTGAGTTGAAGACGCCTTGTGCCATGTCTATAGTGGCACACTGATCGCCTCCTCCCGTGCGCTGAGAATTTTATAGTAAATGGGAAATTGTGCTGTGTTACAGGCGCAAATGTTTTGTAAATATGAAAATGTACGTTGTGCATCGGCGCGCGCCTCAACTTATGGCTCAAACGGTTCGTAAATCAGCCTCTATAGGTATATACTTATATATTTTTGTATGTGGTGTGATAATTCAGCAAATGAATTCCTCCGAATGACACAAGGCTAGATATCAACAGATAAACAGTAGGCTATATACTTCCTCAAAGAAATAATGCTAGCCCTGCAAGGATAAATACAGCTAACATATTATACTGACACTGTAAAAGTTGGAACCTGGCCGTCCTATGACTATTACCCTAATGAAAGATTCCCAAGTGTCTCAGAGCGTCTCCGATTGTTTCCAAGTGTCTCCGGCACCCCCCCCCCCCCCCCCCTCATTTGGCTGTATGCGGTACTGCATAGACAAGCAGTGGCTGTGGAAAGGATTATCTGAGTTTAATTATTTTCCTATGAGGAAACTCGCTTTGATATAGGAGTGCTTTGGATTACAAGCATTCTACTGAAACTAATTTTGCTTGTAATACAAGGTATCACTGTATGTATATGTGGCATACTCACATAGATGTGTGAGGACCTGGGGGTGGCACACCTCCCAACATTTTGAGATGGGTATGAGGGACACCTACTAACAAACATATGTAGGCATAGGACACACCCCTTGACACACACCCTTAAACACTTCAGCCCCGGAAGAATTTACCCCTTCCTGGTGAGCTTTTTTTGGGATTCGGCACCGACAATTGCGCAGTCATGCTTCGTTGTACCCAAACAAAATTGACGTCCGTTTTTCCCCACAAATAGGGCTTTCTTTTGGTGGTATTTGATCGCCTCTGCAGTTTTTATATTTTGTGCTATAAACAAAAAAGAGTGACAATTTTGAAAAAAAAACACAATATTTTGTACTTTTTTGCTATAATAAATATCCTTTTTTTTTTTTTTAGTTTTAAAAAGGTTTATTGAAATACCGGTAATAAACAATACAAATATAAAAAAAGTAACAAAAGACGTCTTTTGGGGTCGGTACAGAGGATGAGATACAGTCACAAACAAGTAATCGATCTCTTGAAGGTATGTATTACGGCCACTAGGTAACAGCAAAAAAAGAAAGAAAGTGCGCCCATCGTCGGGTAAAGCAGACTCTGCGTATACCAGATGGGCATTGATAACTTTAAGGGATGCACTGGGGGTCGCTGGTCCAGTGCCAGCCCCCAATCGGTCCACGCACCCCAAATGGGATCCTGCTGTGCGCGGAGTGATTGGATAATGACACCCAAGGAAAGACCAAACTGAGGGGCTGGAGATGACGCCCTCCAGAGTGGAGCGTCGACCCCCGGAGGTGGAGGACACTCCGAAGAGAGTCAGATCTTGGCCACCTGCTAGTTGGCCAGGGTATGAGAGGTCCCCTGTTTGTGAAGAGGCTACTAAATCTTGCCAGGTGGGATACCCCACTGTACCTATAAACAAAAAAAACTGTTCAGATTGAGCCCCTGTGCTGACAGGGACCGTCCAGGTCAGAACTTGAGGAGAGAAAGAAAAGAAGGGGAGGAGGTAAAGAAAGGAAGAGGAGAAGAGAGCAGAGAGGTTCCCAGATAAGACAAAATTTTTCGGAGGTGTCTAGTAAAGTGTTAGCCTTTGTACACACGGTCGGACATTCTGACAACCAACTCCATTGGATTTGGTCCGACGGATTTTGTCCAATGGATTTTGTCCGAAACTGTTGCATACAAACGGTCGGACAAAGTTGTCAGAAAATCCGATTGTACATAACGTGATGACGTTATTTCATTACGACGGGACTACGTTCAGGCTAGTAGCCAATAGCTTTGGTCTAGGAATTTGATCTGAGCATGCGTGGCACTTTGTCCGTCGGGGTAGGCTACACATGATCGGAGTATGTCCGATCGGAGCATTTTGTCGGAAAATTTTACCGGCAAGTTGGAAAAGTTGGTCCGTCGGATATTCCGACGGAAACAGTCCGATGGAGACCACACACAGTCGGAATATCCGACAAAGCGGTCCGATAGGACACCTTCCGACGGAATCTCCGACCGTGTGTACAAGGGCTTAGAAATGTTTTCCTATGACGTTATCCAGGAAATTTTTTGTTTAACTCAGCGAAAGCATACTGAGGGCGACTTCCAGGCATGGGCTAAGGTAATTTTTGCCCCCAGGAGGATGAAGTGAATGAGAGAGAGCGGGACAATTTAGGGACCTTCGGGATGATATTGTTAAGGAGGGCTATGGTGGGGGTCTTGTTTCACCTCGCAACCGGTAATCTTGCGGATGAGTTTGAAAATCCTATTCCAGAACCCTCTGCTTTTAGGGCATTCCCAAAGGGTGTGGAGGAGAGAGCCTAAAAGGCCACATCTCCTGAGGCAGACGGGAGATGACTGCGGATAGAATTTGGCAAGGTGTATCCCATTTATTTATTTTTAAAAAAGCTAATTTTTTCTCAGTTTAGGTCGATATGTATTCTTCTACATATTTTTGGTATATAAAAAAAAAAAAATCACAATAAGCGTATATAGATTGGTTTGCGCAAAAGTTATAGCGTCTACAAAATAGGGGATCGATTTATAGCATTTTTATTTTTTTATTTTTTTTACTAGTAATAGTGGTCGATCTGTGATTTTTATTGTGACTGCGACATTATGGCGGACACTGATAGAATTAAACATCTATTTATTGGTATGTTGAATGTCACGGACTTTGGGCTGCAGCAGAACCATCGGACAATTTTGACACATTTTTGGAACCTTTGGCATTAATACAGCGATCAGTGAGATTAAAAATGTACTGATTACTGTAAAAATGTCACTGGCAGGGAAAGGGTTAACACTAGGGGGCAGTGAAGGGGTTAACCGTGTTCCCTGGGAGGTGATTCTAACTGAAGCGGGAGGGGACTGACTAGAGGAAGTGATGGAATGTGGTTCCTAGCTAACAGGAACACACGATCTGTCACTCCTGTCAGAACAGGGAAGTGTCTGTTTACACACACACTCGTCCCTGTTCCGTGTCCCCTGCTCAGGATCGCTCGTGGCCAGTGGTCATCGCGACCGTCGGCCACGAGCATCGGCACCTCTGCTGTGCAGCGGGCATGCACCTGCTATCTGGACCCCGTGATCCGATGTATAGATACGTGGTTTTGCGCAGGGGAGCCAACCCGTCACAGTACAAAAGGTTAATTAAATCCAGAAGGGCTTTTTTTACCATGACTATTCCTTTATATTGGCTTTTAAAATTTACAAGTGCAGCAATTTAGATTTTGGATGAAAGATTTAGCACCAGGAAACATTTTTTGAAAGACAAATTTTTATATACAACTATATAGATCAGACGTAAATGAGGGACAAATGAGGAGGAAAGAGGGACAGAGGGACATTGCTCCAAATCAGGGACAGTTGGGAGCTAGGAGGTGGGAACAGGAAGTAGGAAGTTATGAAGTGAAATTAGAAAAACACCTGATTTGCCCATGATTCACTGCTGGCTAGAAAAATGTCTTCACAAGATTCAGTTGAGGACTCATCATTGCGTCTACAAAATCTACATAGGCCAAGCTCTATTGCACTGCACCCGAGCTGCTGCAATGCCTTGGGTGGAAAATGTTGGGGCCATTGTATTGTCTGTGATGGGTCATTGTTATCAGTACTTCACGGCTGATTTAAAGTAACATTTGATTCATCTTATTGTGAATTCAGACAACTATGGCTTCCAGAGATACAGTGGAGGAGGAAACATTACAAATCAAAGGGGGAATGGAGATTTGCTGTCCAAGGCCCACGGCAATGGAACGCTCTACCAACCAACATCCGATTGGAAGAAAACCTCCAGGTCTTCAGGAAAAAAACTCAAGACCTTCTTCTTCTAGAAGCTGGACAACAAAGCTCCGTACAGCGCCTTGATGCGATTCAGTTCGCTTTGTGTTCTATACAAATTATTCATTCATTCATATCCATCTGGGAAAAAGGCCTGCATACAGGGCTGGACGGGGACAAAAATTTGGCTCTGGACTTCATCCAGATTTTGCAAACTCGCATGAAAACAGTATATAAACTGTATGTAATTGCACCAAAAAAGCCTCCCTTACATCAGAGTCCCCAGAGAGCCCCACTTACATCAGGGTCCCCAGAGAGCCCCACTTATATCAGGGTCCCCAGAGAGCCCCCCACTTACATCAGGGTCCCCAAAGAGCCCCCCTTACATCAGGGTCCCCATATAGTTTTCCCCTTACATCAGGGTCCCCAGAGAGCCCCTCTTACATCAGAGTCCCCAGAGAGCCTCTGCCTTACATCAGGGTCCCCAGAGAGCCCCTGCCTTACATCAGGGTCCCCAGAGAGCCTTCTCCTTACACCTGCACCTGCTATCTGGACCCCGTGAGCCGATGTATAGATACGTGGTTTTGCGCAGGGGAGCCAACCCGTCACAGTACAAAAGGTTAATTAAATCCAGAAGGGCTTTTTTTTACCACGACTATTCCTTTATATTGGCTTTTAAAATTTACAAGTACAGCAATTTAGATTTTGGATGAAAGATTTAGCACCGGGAAACATTTTTTGAAAGACAAATTTTTATATACAACTATATAGATCAGACGTAAATGAGGGACAAATGAGGAGGAAAGAGGGACATTGCTCCAAATCAGGGACAGTTGGGAGCTAGGAGGTGGGAACAGGAAGTAGGAAGTTATGAAGTGAAATTAGAAAAACACCTGATTTGCCCATGATTCACTGCTGGCTAGAAAAATGTCTTCACAAGATTCAGTTGAGGACTCATCATTGCGTCTACAAAATCTACACTTTTATTTTTCAGGAGTTCTAAAAAAAATTTTTTATGATTTCATTGGCTGCATGCTTTGTTCTGGATAAGGGTCTTTAAAGTATTGACATTAGAGATTCACCACAGCAACAAGGTGACTGGAAATTTTAGGGGAAGGTCACGTTTACAATATATTTCTATACAAGTAGTAAGAAGCGAGAGAAGAGGTGATCAGATGAAGAGAGAAGGTGGCTTCCGAGGTTCAGCAGAACAATTCAGAATGATGACTTCTCACAGATGTACGTATACCCAGAATAACAACTTATGTCATTCAAGCCACCTTTAAAACCAAAATGACCGCAGTCTTCTTGTTCTTTGAAACTATTGGGCTCACCCTCCTCCCAGAACCTGTAGGAGAAGAGTATCATTAGTGACCAGGGGTGAAGATGATACTAAGAAGGACAGAAGCAAGAGATTCTTAAAAAAAAAAAGATCAAACCCAAAGCAGAAAACTTAGCTGATGGTAACATTTCCAATATTAGGCAGATCACATTTATATGGCAATGCCACAAGGAATGGGGTTTGGGGAAGGGGTGTTGTCAGTATCTCACTTTTCTGTATTAACCACTTGCCGACCGCCTCACGCCGATGTACGTCATCAGAATGGCACGGGCAGGCATAAGCACGTACATGTACGTGCTTTGCCTCCCGCGGGTCGGGGGCCCGATCGGGCCCCCGCCCGGTCGGGCCCCCGCCCGGTGCCTGCGGCGGTCGGTTTTCGTTCGGGAGCGATCCCGGACGAGGGGACGGCCATTCATTCATGGCCACCCCCTCGCGATCACTCCCGACGAATGGAAATCCCCGGTGACATCACTTCCTCTCCTGTAATGTAAACACAGGAGA
This sequence comes from Lithobates pipiens, assembly GCF_037356315.1. Taxonomy (NCBI): domain Eukaryota; kingdom Metazoa; phylum Chordata; class Amphibia; order Anura; family Ranidae; genus Lithobates; species Lithobates pipiens. The sequence goes on along the minus strand of NW_027507903.1, from coordinate 651,361,407 downwards.
GGAAGTGATGTATTCTCTCCTCCGTGTCGGTATTTTTCGTTCCGACACGGAGGAGAGCGGATCAGTGAGTTGCACCAACACATCCCACACACAGTAGAACATGCCAGGCACACTCACACCCCCCCTTTACCCCCCGATCACCCCCCCAATTACCCCTGCCCCCCAGTCACAGTGACACCAATGTCATTTTTTTTTTTTTTTTTTTTTTTTTTTGCATTGGTGTCATTTGTGACTGTAATAACTGTTAGGGCAGTTAGGGTTAGCCCCCTTTAGTTCTAATGTACCCCCCTAACCCCCCCAATAAAGGTTTAACCCCGTGATCACCCCCCGTCGCCAGTGTCACTAAGGCTGGGTTCACATTGCAGCGGTTTATGAGAACGAATGTGATTCGCACCGCACTGCAGTGCAAATCACATCCGATCTCTGTGCGATTCGAGTTCAGCCATTCGCCGCACCCGCCACACCCGCCGCACCCGCCGCAAATTCGCACGGGACCCTTTTTTTGGCCCGCAGCAGAATCGGATCGCATGGGTGTTCACACCATGCGATCCGAGTTTGCAGATCGCACTGCGATATGCGAACTGATCTGGGGGTGTCAGTAACATTTCACTGACACTCCCAGCAGTTCGCATAGGGCAGTGTGAACTGCCGCCGGGAGGCATGCGATGCGGGAACCCGCCGCGGATTCGCGGCGTTTCCGCATCGCTCCAGTGTGAACCCAGCCTAATAAGCGATCATTTTTCTGATCGCCGTATTAGTGTCACAGGTGACGCTAGTTAGGCAGGTAGGTATTTAGGTTCGCCGCAGCTTTTTATAGCGCTAGGGACCCCCATATACTACCGCATAAAGCCCCCTGATTGCCCCCTAGTTAACCCTTTCACCAGTGATCACCATATAACTGTTACAGGTGACGCTGGTTGGTTAGTTATTTTTTTATAGTTTCAGGGCACCCGCCATTTATTACCTAATAAAGGTTTAACCCCCTGATCACCCGGCAGGTGTCATTTGTGACTAATAACTGTTAGGGCAGTTAGGGTTAGCCCCCTTTAGTTCTAAGGTACCCCCCTAACCCCCCCAATAAAGGTTTAACCCCGTGATCACCCCCCGTCGCCAGTGTCACTAAGGCTGGGTTCACATTGCAGCGGTTTATGAGAACGGATGTGATTCGCACCACACTGCAGTGCAAATCACATCCGATCTCTGTGCGATTCGAGTTCAGCTATACAGATAGTATGGCTGAATTCGTGTCGCACCCGCCGCACCCGCCGCAAACTCGCACGGGACCCTTTTTTTGGTCCGCAGCAGAATCGGATCGCATGGGTGTTCACACCATGCGATCCAAGTTTGCAGATCGCACTGCGATATGCGAACTGATCTGGGGGTGTCATTAACATTTCACTGACACTCCCAGCAGTTCGCATAGGGCAGTGTGAACTGCCGCCGGGAGGCATGCGATGCGGGAACCCGCCGCGCATTCGTGGCGTTCCCGCATCGCTCCAGTGTGAACCCAGCCTAATAAGCGATCGTTTTTCTGATCGCTGTATTAGTGTCACAGGTGACGCTAGTTAGGCAGGTAGGTATTTAGGTTCGCCGCAGCTTTTTATAGCGCCAGGGACCCCCATATACTACCGCATAAAGCCCCCTGATTGCCCCCTAGTTAACCCTTTCACCAGTGATCACCATATAACTGTTACAGGTGACGCTGGTTGGTTAGTTATTTTTTTATAGTTTCAGGGCACCCGCCATTTATTACCTAGTCTCACTAGTGTACCCCTAAATTTAGGGGTGTCTACTTTCTAAAATGGGGTCATTTGGGGGGGGGGGTTTGTGCCATCTTGGCATTTTATGGCCTTCAAAACTGTAACGCCCTTAGAAAGCCTGAAGGCGGTGCTTGGTTTTTGGGGCCCCGTACGCGGCTAGGCTCCCAAAAAGTCCCACATATGTGGTATCCCCGTACTCAGGAGAAGCAGCAGAATTTATTTTGGGGTGTCATTTCACATATGCCCATGGCATGCGTGAGCAATATATCATTTAGTGACAACTTTGTGAAAAAAAAAAAAAGTTTGTAATTTTCCCGCAACTTGTGGCAAAATATAAAATATTCCATGGACTCAACATGCCTCTCAGCAAATAGCTTGGGGTGTCTACTTTCTAAAATGGGGTCATTTGTGGGGGTTTTGTGCCATCTTGGCATTTTATGGCCTTCAAAACTGTAATAGGTAGTGAGAAGTGAACTCAAAAAATTACGCCCTTAGAAAGCCTGAAGGCGGTGCTTGGTTTTCGGGGCCCCGTACGCGGCTAGGCTCCCAAAAAGTCCCACATATGTGGTATCCCCGTACTCAGGAGAAGCAGCAGAATTTATTTTGGGGTGTCATTTCACATATGCCCATGGCATGCATGAGCAATATATCATTTAGTGACAACTTTGTGAAAAAAAAAAAAAAAAAAAAAAAAAAGTTTGTAATTTTCCCGCAACTTGTGGCAAAATATAAAATATTCCATGGACTCAACATGCCTCTCAGCAAATAGCTTGGGGTGTCTACTTTCTAAAATGGGGTCATTTGTGGGGGTTTTGTGCCATCTTGGCATTTTATGGCCTTCAAAACTGTAATAGGTAGTGAGGCGTGAAATCAAAAATTTACGCCCTTAGAAAGCCTGAAGGCGGTGCTTGGTTTTCGGGGCCCTGTACGCGGCTAGGCTCCCAAAAAGTCCCACATATGTGGTATCCCCGTACTCAGGAGAAGCAGCAGAATTTATTTTGGGGTGTCATTTCACATACGCCCATAGCATGTGTGAGCAATATATCATTTAGTGACAACTTTGTGTAAAAAAAAAAAAAAAATGTTTTTTTTGTCATTATTCAATCGCTTGAGGCAAAAAAATAAAATATTCAATGGGCTCAACATGCCTCTTATCAATTTCCTTAGGGGGTCTACTTTCCAAAATGGGGTCATTTGGGGGGGTTTTGTACTGCCCTGTCATTTTAGCACCTCAAGAAATGAGATAGACAGTCGTAAACTAAAAGCTGCGTAAATTCCAGAAAACGTACCTTAGTTTGTAGATGTGACAACTTTTGCGCAAACCAATAAATATACAATTATTGACTTTTTTTTTACCAAAGACATGTGGCTGAATACATTTTGGCCTAAATGTATGACTAAAATTGAGTTTATTGGATTTTTCTAATAACAAAAAGTAGAAAATATCATTTTTTTTCAAAATTTGCGGTCTTTTTACGTTTATATCGCAAAAAATAAAAATCGCAGAGGCAATCAAATACCATCAAAAGAAAGCTCTATTTGTGGGAAGAAAAGGACGCAAATTTTGTTTGGGTACAACATTGCATGACCGCGCAATTACCAGTTAAAGCAGCGCAGTGCCAAAGTGTAAAAAGACCTCTGGTCATTTACCAGCAAAATGGTCCGGTCTGAAAGTGGTTAAGAGTGGTTCCATCCACCCATTTCCAATCCTTAGTTGTCGTCCTTTCGAGACCGATCCATGGGTGCTCTTCCATTGAAAATGTAAGTAGGAAATTCTTAAAAAAGACAAAAAGATAGAAGTTGTTACAATCCAGTCATTTTCATCCAGTAATTTTATTATAATTGTTTTAATATTGCTGATATATACCGCAATGCTGTACACAGAGAGCAGAACCAGTCACACCAGTCTCTGTAGGAGCTTACACTTCCCCTCTCCCACAGTCACACTATAATTATTATACATTTATAAAAATCTGACATATACCGCAGTGCTTGTACAGAAAACACTGAGCCAGTCACATCAGTCTCTGCACCAGAGGAGCTTCTCCACCAGGTGGTGCTGTTCTGCAGTTTTCTGTTGGCTCATTCTCCCGTGATCTCAGCTGAGAGAAGCAGCAAAGCCTGGGACCTCTCATGCAGGCTTTACCCAGGAAAGCATGGACCATATTGGGAAAGATGAAGTTGGAGGCTCTCCAGAGGCACTGAGGCCTACACCATGTACTTAAGCTGCAATGAATCCTGGGCCTCTTCCTATGCAAGAGGAGTCCTTACCAGTCTTCCAGGATAAAGTGGTGAACAGACTTCGCCTCATTGGAGGAACAGAAACTTTCAGTCATGAAAGAAGATCTCAGGAAAAAGAAATCCCTGCATAGTAAGTCTGGAAAGAGTAAGCCCCTGTACACACGGTCGGAGATTTCCACAACCAAATCCGTAGGATTTTGCCCGTCGGATTTTGTCCGTCGGATCTTATCCGAAACTGTTGCATACACACGGTCGGACAAAGTTGGGGAAAAATCCGATCTTTCAGAACGTGATGATGTAATTTCGTTACGATGGGACTACATTCAGGCTAGTAGCCAATAGCTTTGACGTAGGAATTTGATCTGAGCATGCGTGGCACTTGGTCCGATCAAAATTCTCTACACATGATCGGAGTATGTCCGATCGGCCCAGTTGGTCGGGAAATATTTCCAACATGTTGGAAAATTGGGTCCGACGGATATTCTGACGGAATCAGTCCGATGCATACCACACACAGTCGGATTATCTGACGACACGGTCCGATAGGACACATTCCGACGGATTCTCCGACCGTGTGTACAAGGGCTTAGAGGGAAGTATTCAAGCTGAAGTCTCAGGAGGAGGCATTGAAAAAGCAGGAGAATTTGGTTGCTTCTCTGAAGGAAAGCAGCAGTGTGTTCAGAGAAAAGTGTGAGAATGAAAAGCAACAGATGAAGGAAAGTGCCTGTGCCAGTACCAGCCAGAGGGTGGATGCCACAGCAATGGCGACAGTATGGACGGGGGGTAAGGAAGTGGCTTCACATGGTGGCCCCAGTACTACCCCATCTCAGGATCTGTTGCACCTGAGTAAGTATATGTCCCCCTCCCTCCCCAGTGGCCTGGGTCATCTCAGGAGGAGGTTGAGGAAAATGGAGGATTGCTGCAGGCCATTACAGAAATTAAATCTTTCTTGAGTGGCACCGACTCATAAGATGAAGATCATGGGAATGCAGGAAGAGATGGCATGTATCCAGACAGAGAAGTTTCTGCTGGCTGTGAGGAGTCCCACTGGGACACTAACTGTGCAGAGCAGGAATGTCACATGAACATTGAAGCTGCAGAGCAGGAATGTCGCATGAACATTGAAACTGCAAAGCAGGAGGGCCGCATGAACGCTGAAACAGCTAGTGTTTCTAAACAGAAGATTTTACTTGATGATGGGACTGCTGGTTACTGTGGTACTTCTGGGACTATTTTTAAAGGCAGAGTATCTGTTTGGGACTTTATATGAGGTAAAGAGCATTTAGGTCATATAGCTCCATCCCTAGCTATTGGAAATATCATAAGGGGAAAGGGGCAAGGGAAAAAAAATGGGACTTTATATGAAGCATGCAGACAACCAACTATCAATAGTATAATTGCTTAAAGGGGGGTACCCCCTAAAAAAAAAAAAAAAAATTAAAGTCAGCAGCTACAAATACTGCAGCTGCTGGCTTTTAATAACCGGACACTTACCTGCCTCAGGGTCCAGCGATGCGGGGGAACGAAGCCCCCCCTCGCTCCCCGCTCCACTCACGGCGCCGTCATGCATACTGTGGGCACCCGGCTGTGGCTCCACAGCCGGGCACCCACTGCGCATGCACGAGCCGCGCAGGGCGCCGTGACACGCCGTACAGTCACCTGGGACACGTGACAGGTCCCAGGTGAATGTGCGGCGCGAGGGGAAGTGATGTAACCAGCCCGGGCAATGAAGAAGGCAGATTACGAGGGACCCCCTAGCAACCGGTATTTAGAGGTGAGTAAAAAATTATTTTTTTGCCAATTATTTTTTTTTTTACGAATTTTAAGCAGCTTTTAATTTTTTGGTGGCAACACCACTTTAAATACGTACATTGGGACCATATCCAATAAAATAACATAAATAAATGATAGTGGTACTGTAACCTCTGGATAGAATCTGGAATACGCCTAAGCATATATATAGTACACAATCTCAGAGAAAACCTACTATCAATAGTAATAATGTAGTTCTAGTTATTAAGATACAGTAGGACCATAATTAGTAGAATAGAAACAATTTTTAATAGTGGTAATATAACCCATAAATTCATCTATATACACATACATATTAGTTATTTACATATCAAACAGTATTTACAATGATGGAAGAGATCTCCAAACTTGCTTGTCCGCCATATATTTTTAGGAGAGAGACCCTGGGTAAGGTATCTCAATCCTATACCACAAGATTAAGTATGAACAATAAAAGAATAATATATAAATCCAGACACGGCTTCAAATAACTCATATAAGTCCAGAGACGGCTTCAAATAGCTTGACGCGTTTCGTGGTTTGGTAGTACCACTCATCAGGAGCAAGCATGTGGTAACAATCTGGAATGAGATACATGATTGTCCAATAATTAACATATAGCAGAAGAAATGATAAAAAGCTTTAGGGTGGGGCCAGTCCCATAGTAGTACTTACAAACAGGTCTGCTGGTGGGGGAGTTCTGCCGTCGGGATATAGAATGTTTGAAGGCTAAAAGGAAAAAGGGTAAGAGGCGGAGAAGGAGCAAGGATGTCAAAGCTCCTGAACCTAGGAGGGTGGAGGTGGCAAATGCTTTTGAGGTATTTTCTGAGGTGGAGGGTGGAAGTTCTGATGATGATGAGTCAGTGATTTCTATGGAGGAGGAATCACAAGGGACATTGAAGTGTGTAGGGTCTCCAGGTAGGGAGGGGGGTAAGCTGGCTAAGAAACGTATACCTCAATCATCCTGATGGCGGTTCCCACTCCCCTGAAGGTGGCGGCCATTAATGTCGTCAGCATAAAATCAGTAAGTGCTCACAACATGGCCTTATTTTTAATCAGCAGATTTGATGCTGATATTTTCTTTTTTGCAAGAGACCCAGTTGTCTAGTTTGGCTTATATTCACCTGGCGAAGGAGTGGAGGCACGGTCCCTCTTTCTGGTTTCTTGAGGCTGAGCCTTACACTGGAGTTGCGGTACTTTTTTCCTGCATGGTAACCTGTTGGTGGATTATTTAGGTAGAAATGGGGAGATGTATGGTCTTATGCCACGCACACATGACCGGTTTTCCCGTCGAAATAAACTCCGAAGGTTTTTCCAACGGAGTTTCACTGAAACGGAACACACGATCACACCAAAAACCGATCGGCAAGAATGCAGTGACGTACAGCACGTACAACGAGACTAGAAAAAGGGAAGTTCAATAGCCAGTAGCCAATAGCTTCTGTCTCGTATTTGTTTCAGAGCATGCGTGGTTTTTGGTCCGTTGGAACAGCATACAGACGAGCGGTTTTCCCGATAGGAAATGGTTCCGTCTGAAAATTTTAAAACACGTTCTATTTCTAGGTCTGTCAGAATTTTCGTTAAAAAAAAGTCAGATGATGCATACACACAATCGGAATATATGATGAAAAGATTCCATCTGACTTTTTCTGTTGGACATTCCGCTCGTGTGTACGTGGCATTAGATGTCTCCAGGACCTGCACCTGATCAACATCTATGGGCCCCAGACAAAGTGGGACAGGAAATGCCTCTTCATGAATATCTAGCCTTTTCTTTTTACGGTCCAGCAAGTTTTCTTCCATGGTGATTTCAACACTGTCATTAGGACTAAGGACAGGAAAGGTACCAGAGCCAGGCATGACTGTGACATTTTTTTAAACAAAATAACTTCACATAGGGTGGGGGGCCGGTATCTGGGGGCCCCCTTATTAAAGGGGGCTCCCGGATTCTGATAAGCCCCCCGCCCGCAGACCCCGACAACCAACGGCCAGGGTTGTCGGGAAGAGGCCCTTGTCCTCATCAACATGGGGACAAGGTGCTTTGGGGTGGGGGGACCGCGCGGCCCCCCCTTCCTCAAGGCACCCCCCATGTTGAGGGCATGCGGCCTGGTACGGCTCGGGGGGGGGGGGCGCTCGCTCGTCCCCCCCTTTCCTGGCCGGCCGGGTAGCGTGTTCAGACAAGGGTCTGATGTAGACCTGGGGGGAACCCCACAGCAATTTTTTTCAGCGTTGGGGTTCCCCTTTAAGTCCATACCAGGTGGCGAGGCCAGCGACGTTTCCTTCGCAGGCCCCGCCTACCTGGAGACACGCTCAAAATGAGCGGACTTTTCTCCGGGCAGGAAAAGTCCGTTAGTAACAACCTCACCCGCTCCTCAGAACCGAGCTCCCACTTCTGGATGCACCGTGTCATGTCACAGCGTATCGCGTCACACGTGGATGATTGCCATACAGCCACGCCCCGAAACGTTTTGTCACAAGGACTTAAAGTGGTTGTAAACCCTTACAAACCACTTTGACCTACAGGTAAGCCTAGATTAAAGCTTACCTGTAGGTCCAAGAAATATCTCCTAAACCTATACGGTTTAGGAGATATTTGCCTGAAGACAGGCACCGCCGTAGACAGCGACGCGCAGGCGCACTGAGCGCGGCATTTCCAACAATGGATCTGCCACGCGTGTCGGCTCCCGTGCACATGAGCGGGAGTGACGTCATCGCGGCTCCGCCGAATGACAGAGGTGGAGCTGCGAGACGCCACCAGCAAGATGGATGCGGCAGACTACAGGGGACAGCGGCGACTTCGCTGGCTCCTGTGTCAGGTAAGTGACACATAATGGGCTACTATGCGATGCATAGTAGTCCATTATGCTCTGCCTTTGCAGGGAATGAAAGAGGAAGTAAACCCATCAGGGTTTACTTCCTCTTTAATCACGGGATTGGCTGTACGGCTTGGCAATCTATCACTTTATTCACTCCATGTGGGTTAAAGCAACTTTAGCCAAACACAAGAGTGTGAGGCAAAGAAAGCTGGTGAGTTACTGGCACAGAGGTGTGGTGGAAGAATATAGAAGCAGGATTTTTTCCGAATCACATGACGTCACGGAAATTATTACATACACATTTTTGTGTTGATCTATGAACTTTTTTATTTTGTGATCGCTTTAAAGGAATTGTTTGATCATTTTTCTTTTTTTTGTTCACTTGTCACAGGGTGTGTTTGATAGTCATTATCAATATATACATGTTTTTCATTATTAGTTTATGAATTTTAGCGTAACTATTTATTTCACTGTTGTAGGGGTATCGTTACAACAGATAATAAATATCATTCACATTTTTTACTTTTTGCTATAATAAATATCTCCAAAAAATATATAATTTTTTTTTTGTTTCCTCAGATTAGGCCGATATGTATTCTTTTACTTATTTTTTGGTAAAAAAAATTGCAATAAGCGTTTATTGATTGGTTTCGCAAAAGTTATAGCATCTACAAACTAGGGGATAGTTTTATGGCATTTTTATTAATATATATTTTTTTACTAGTAATGGCGGTGATCAGTGATTTTTATCATGACTGCAACATTATGGCAGACAGATCAGACACTTTTGGTGCTATTTTGGGACCATTCACATTTATACAGCCATCTGTGCGATTAAAAATGCATTGATTACTGTGTAAATGGCAGTGAATGGGGTTAACCACTAGGTGACAATGTAGGGGTTTAATTGTGTCCTAGGGAGTGATTCTAACTGTGGGGAGAGGGGCTATGTGTGACACAACACTGATCACCGCTCCAGATTACAAAGAGCTGTGATCAGTGACAGTGTCACTAGGCAGAACGGGGAAATGCTTGTTTACATCAGTATTTCCCTGTTCTTCCTCTCCGTGAGACGATCACAGGTATCCCCGCGGTCATAGAGTCCGCGGGACCCGCGATCACACTCACGGAGCTTGCTGTGGGCCCGCAAACCGCTTCTAATTCCGCATACACACGATCGGAATTTCGGCCTGCAAAAGACTGATGAGAGCTTTCCATCGGAAAATGTGACCGTGTGTATGTTCCATCGGACTGTAGCTGGCCAAATTCCCACCAGCAAAAATCTGAAAGCATGTTCTCAATTTTTCCAACGGAAAAACTTTTGAAAATTCTGATCATGTTTTCCATTTCCAATGCGCAAAAACTCAGGCATGCTCAGATTCAACTACGAGATGGAAGCTATTGGCTACTGGGTAGAACTTACTTTTTCTAGTCCCGTCAAATTCTGTCGGGAAAACCATCAGAGCTTTTTGCGACCAAAATTCAGATCGTGTGTACATGGCATTAAAGGGCAACGTACAGCTACGTTAATATGCCTGTATGTGCTCTTCTGCTGACGTATATCGGTGTGAGCCGGTCGACAAGCAGGTACTCACTGCCAGTTATCACTTCTGCTGAACCCCCCCACCTCTTAGTTTAAAAGCCCCTGCCAACTTTTTGCCTATCTTTTCCCCCAACCAAGTTGCACCCTCCTCATTAAGGTGCAGCTTATCCCTACTAAAGAGCCAGCAACTGACTTAAATGTCAGCCCAGCTCTCCGGGAACCTGAAACTCTCCTTCCTACACCAATTCCTCAGCCACTTATTAAGTTCCCTAAGCTTCTAATGCCTGTCTGGTGTACCTTGCACTAGTTATTGGATGACCAAAGCAACTGCATTACTCCAACTGCTTGTCTTGCCGAGTAGACCTTTTTTAGTGACTTTGCTTCATACCCCAGATACAGCATGTTCTTTCATACACCATAAACCATCATGCACCCCTTTAGAGTTACTTAAGACCAGGCTTGAAACAGTTAACAGATTTACTGAAGATTCGGCAACACAGTTAAACAGCACAGAACTCATAAACCAGAGTCCAGCCTAACTCATTAATAGGGGCTGACAGGTTCATGCCTTTCCAGAGAACAAAGCCCACCCAGCAAGTGTCCAATTCTGAAAGGTTCCTAGTCCAGGGAGAACCTCAGCAGGGTGGCACAGAAGAGAGTCACGTGTTCCAATAGAACTACATGTTGCAACAGATCTTTCTCAGTAATTCCCATGTGGAAGAGAGCCAGCTTTGAGCACTCCCCTGATATTTATGTGGCTTGCAGCAGGGGGCAGGACTTCAAAAAGTCCGGGGAAAAGAGTGTAGACACAGTTACTTTCTTCCCATTCTGGGCAGCCTGTAATTGTCTGTACAACTATACAATGCAATGAATGCAACAGCAGAAACACAATAAATGATGCCAAACAAGCACCTGCTTACAAAGTCATGGGGAGAAGGATCTCCTGACCAATGCCTGTATACCTCTAGAACAGGGGTGGCCAACCAGACGAAGACCAAGAGCCACATTTTTTACCGAGTTACCGCAAAGAGCCACATCATACGCATGGGCACACATGAACATCACCCCATCCCTTCCTCATACACACATACTTTCACACACACACTGCACACACTGTTTTAACACTACAAAGACCACAGGCCAGTCATTTTCATCAAGTCGGTAATCTTCCTTTGAAAGTACATCCATGTGACAGAAGACAGCAGCTCATCTAATTTCCAAAATACAAATTGTCTTACAAACAGTGAACTGGTCAGGATAACAATAAACAGTTAATGGGTCTTCTAGCCTGAACTAGCAGTAAATTCTTCCAAAAAACATCACAGAAAGCATGCAGCACACACAGAGCTCTGGATAAATAAGTGAAAAGAAGCTGAAATGGTTAACAGCCAGCTGTGTGTCCCACTATCAACAGACAGAGAATGTGCTGAGCAGATCTTATCAGTGTTCAGGTGAAACAGTTATTAAAAAAAAAAAGTACAGAGCAAGACAGAGGGAGGACAGATCAGTAACCTGCACACTTGTGGTCATACCTTTTTGTGTCTCATCGGCTTCAGATACAGCGTGTTTCTCCTTCCTCTGCCCCCCTTCAGCCTCACTCCAGCGCCTATGTATTCAAATGTGGCGGGCTGGGGACACTACATGCTGATTGGCTGATGATGTGTGGGAGGAGCGGAGGAGTGCAGAGACTCGGGCTGCCTGTCACTAAACCAGCCCACTGAACCATCGGCCCAGTCCGAACGCAAAAGCCGAATGAACCAGCCCGAACGCAAGAGCCGCAGGAAACCGATCAAAGAGCCGCATGCGGCTCGAGAGCCGCGGGTTGGCCACCCCTGCTCTAGAGCCTAAACCACACAGAGTTCCCCCAAACACAGTATAAGGAGCTTTTCAGGATGCAAGGTTATTCCCACAGAGCCAGACCAGATCACACTTAGCCCTTGTACACACGGTCAGAGATTCCGACAACCAAATCCGTTGGATTTTGTCCGACGGATTTTGTCCGAAAACTGTTGTATACACACAGTCAGACAAAGTTGTCGGAATATTCGATCCTTCAGAACGTGATGACGTTATTTCGTTACGACGGGACTATGTTCAGGCTAGTAGCCAATAACTTTGATATATGAATTTGATCTGAGCATGCGTGGCACTTTGTCTGATCGGAATTCTCTACACATGATCGGAGTATGTCCGATCGGAGCATTTTGTCGGAAAATATTTCCGGCAAGTTGGAAAATTTGGTCCGACGGATATTCCGATGGTAACAGTCCGATGCATACCACACACAGTCGGAATATCCGACAAAACGCTCCAATCGGACACATTCCGTCGGAATCTCCGATCATGTGTACAAGGGCTTAGATGTGAACTGTGTAATAGACCTGTGCATTCGTTTTCCCCCAATGCATTTTTGTCAGATTTTCGGGTATTTTCGTTATCATTTTAACAAACAATAACGAACGTGCAGAATCCGAAAACCGAAAGATCCGACATAAACAAATGCTTTATTTTCGTTTTTGTTGCAACAACAGTTCGATATAGATAAGAGAGTCGACATGACACTGACAATAGCAATCTGTGTCCATCGAACCTGTGGTCGAATGTGCCTAACCTTAGCTCTATTAGTCCAAGATTATTCTACATAGAGAGAAAAGATTCAACATTACAGAGACAATAGCAAAAAGCAATCGAATGTGCCTAACCTTAGCTCTATTAGTCCAACATTATTCAACATAGAGAGAAAAGATTCAACATGAAGATTCAACGAAGCAGTCGCTGCGAGCGGACATTAATGGTTAAATGCCCCACCCATAGGCTATAGAAGAATTCTAATGTTGGTTGGTAATAATTATATTTATTAATTATTATTACTAGTGTCATGCAACATTAGAATTCTACTATAGCTTGTAGGTGGAAAATTCGACCGGAAATGTACGATTGCGGCATCGTACAGTTTAGCTGCTCCGTCGAATCTTCTTAGAACATTCGACAGACACCATAAGCCTTCAATGACAGATTGAACCTTAAAGCGGGAGTCCGCCGGGACTCCGCGTTTTTTTTTTTTTTTTAAAAGTCAGCAGCTACAAATACTGCAGCTGCTGACTTTTAAAATAGTGACACTTACCTGTCCAGCGCACCCGCGATGTCAGCACCCGAAGCCGATCTCTAGATCGTCACTCGAGTGCTGCCGCCGCCATCTTGGGTATGGGAAACAGGAAATGGAGCCTTTCGGCTTCATTTCCCGGTTCCCTACTGCGCATGCGCGAGCTGCGCTGCGCAATGAGGACGGTCCCCGCTGCCTCTGGGATCTGTGTGTTTCCCAGCAGGCAGCAGGGCACTTGCGGAAGGGGACGGGCACTTGCGGAAAGGGGCGTAATCTACGCCCCTTTCCGCAGAGAGCTAGCCCGGAAGTGGGTGCAGTTACCTGGATTATCCAGGTAACTGCACCCCCCTCCCCCCTGAAAGGTGCCAATTGTGGCGCCGGAGGGGGGGGGATTCCGATGAGCGGAAGGTCCATTTTAGGGTGGACCTCCGCTTTAATTATTTTGGATTTTTGGACGAATGCATTTTTTTAACAAAACAAAATAAATAAAAACAAATTTTGGGAGTAACTAAATAAATTTATTTTTCACGAAAACAAAATTCCAAAATGAAATATTTCAGTGTGCACATGTCTACTGTCTACTTATCTCAAAACCATGTGTGATATTCTCAGACCCGGTCTAATGAGTGTTGTTTGTGTATGACAACTGCAACAATGTTCCATCTAGAGACCATCACATTCTGGTCATACAGGAGTCCCTATAACTCCATAAAGGTGCCTGGTAATCTTACCATCTCATCATCTCCATTAATGATCACCAGGTGGGACGCCATTCTCTGACAGTCTTCTTTGGCAGAAAGCCACGATTTTGTAATTGTGGACTTGTAGTAACAACTGAGTTTATAGAACGTCCAGTCTTTGCCGCAAATTAGACCAACAGTGCCTAAGAGAGAGAGAGAGGGGGGAAGAACAGAAGAACGTGAGATGCATATTGAACATTACATTATTCCAGGTGAGCCAAGTCCCTAAAGCTTTCTGTGCCTCCATTAGCGAGAATCACCTCTTTATTTGTCTTGTTTACCCTTATTACCAAAAGTGAAAGTCAAAGAAAATGCAAAATTTGGGGTTGTTACCAGAATAGAATTGGGGGGAATCTTGCAATAGGAATACTAGTTCTGGTGACCTTGGTGTCAACAAAGTATTCTTCGCTTTGGAAAAATGTCCTCTCATTTCCTGTAGTGGCCATAGCACAGGAAGTGAAGGGAAGTCTCTGTAAAGGAAAAAGGAAAAAAAAAACACAAGGGTAACCCTCCCTTACTCTATCTAAAGTTGAAATTGTGGACAGAGTAGGAAAGGGTAAGTACCCCGTCAGGCATTTATTGTTATCTATGGCTCCATTAAAAAAGATTTACCCTCACTTCTTGCCTGGATGATATTAGAATGATATTAGAGAGCTAGAACACCCCCTATATATCTGTATTTGTCTCTGTTATTTTTTTCTCACCTGTCTTGTGAAGCAGGACAGAAAATATATGGAAATCTTTTTAACAAAGCCCTGAATAGTAGTTCTAACCAGGGGTGACTTTGAATCCCTCTTCCCCCAATCCATTCACAAGAGTGAATGTACTGTTCCCTAATATTTGATCCTAAGCCCTTGTACACACGGTTGGATATTCCGACAACCAAATCCGTCGGATTTTGTCCGACGGATTTTGTCCGATTGATTTTGTCCGAAACTGTTGCATACACACGGTCGCACAAAGTTGTCGGAAAATCCGATCGTTCAGAACGTGATGACGTTATTTCGTTACGACGGGACTACGTTCAGGCTAGTAGCCAATAGCTTTGGTCTAGGAATTTTATCTGAGCATGCGTGGCACTTTGTCCGAATTCTCTACACATGATCGGACAAAGTCCAATCGGATCATGTTGTTGGAAAGTTTTATAGCCAAGCTGGAAAACTTGGTCCATCGGATATTCTGATGGAAACAGTCCGATAGAGCCCACACACGGTCGGATTATCCGACAGCACGGACCGATCGGACATTTTCCGTCGGAATGTCTGACCGTGTGTACATGGGCTAAGATAAGAACATTCAACCAGAATAATTACAGAATTTGACCAAAAGAGGAAATAGCCCAACACTATAGGCAAGAATATTTGACCAGACAAGGAGGTGTGATCACAGTGCTCAGCAAGGCAGGAAAAATAGACCAGGATATAGTCAAGGTAGACTAGCATGACCTGGCCAAGAAACTCATGGAAAACATAATTTACAAAAGCCAAATGGCATTAGATACTCCCAATATACCTCTAACTCAGTGTTTCTCAAACTGAGAGAGAATTGCAGGTGTGCTGTAGGGTCATTCATGTTGTTCACTAGGCCCAGCAGTGGCCACGCAGGCACCACACCGCAAGACTCCGCAAGCATAGTGCTGACTGTCACTTACAGAGCAAGTGTGCAGGCCTCACACGGACATGCTCATCTGTGCTGCCTGGCCTGTGTGCAAATTGGATTGGTTGATGTTCACCGCCACCAGACCCCACCAATCCGGATCACGAATATAAGTCAGTAGTAGGTCTATTGAGGTGGAAGAACCAAGGCGTTTTTTTTTTCTGACTGGGGAAGGAGCCCCAATAGAGTCCCCTGGCCTTGCAAAATAGAAATAAGGAAAACTAAGAAAATATTTTGTAGCAATAAAGGAGATATTTTTGAGTAATTGGAAACCTATATTGAAAAATAGATTTGGCTTGAAGGTAAGAAATCACATTTCAAAAAGTCAAATAAATTGGCTTGAATGTAAGAAATCACATTTCTAAAAGTCAATGAAACTTTCTGTGTGGAGTACAGCTTTAGGGAAATTTTAATAATGGAACACACTTTAAATGGTTCCTTTGGTTTATGAATTCTCCTTCAAGAATTCATTGACTTATCACCTTAAGAAAGGAATTGCTGTTTAGATGCAAACGTATCCAGTTAGGGTTTAGATCTAATTTAAGCAATATTAATGAACAGTGTGCACCAGTTAATTCTGTTTCCTTTTATGAGTCCAGGAACGAGAGCTGTGCTACTCAACCAGCACATCTGACAGGGGGCATGATATAAAGTAATGGCCTCCAGTAAAAGTTATTTTTTAAGTAATTAAATTTACCATTTACTAAAATCGATTTAATCGTGTAATTGATCTTGGTCAATCTACTGGTCATATTGGAGGCTGCAGAAAGAGAAAAACAAATATCAATCAATAAATTCAACAAAATCATTATACAACTAAAACTCTACTGTAAGTGCCGGTTCACACAGGAGCGACTTGTCAGGCGACTTAGCCGCCTGACAAGTCATGCTCCGTTCTGTACTATGGAACTGTTCTAATAGGAGCGACTCAAGTCGCTCCGACTTAGAAAAAAGGTTCCTGTACTACTTTTGGGGTGACTTCCGGCGACTTGCATTGACTTCTATGCAGAAGTCATTTTGCAAGTCGCCGCTGAAGTTGTGTGCAGGTCGCGTCTGAGTCGCGCTGCAAGTTGTGTCGCCCCTGTGTGAGCCGAGCCTAAAACTTATATGCAAATTTGCAGGAGAACCACTTCTGCCCTCTCAGCCTTTATAGCCAACGAAGATCTCTATGACCCCTGGAGGTGTATGCATGACGTTGAACGCGACTATACCTTTTACTCGCATACTGGAGGCTCTTACTCTCGGATCGATCTTTTCTTCACCAACAAAAAATCTTTATTATCAATTTCAAAAACGCGAATTGGTCTTATCACATGGTCTGACCATGCTCCAATTACCTTGAAAGTGTTCCCACAACAAAACTCACACATGCGTCCCCCCTGGAGAATGAACACTTCTCTTTTAACTAACCCAAAATATGAGAAGAAGATCAGGTCCGAGATTGAGGGCTTCTTTGAAATTAACTGTGGTTCTACTGATGATCACTCCATGGTCTGGTTGGCCCACAAAGCCTTTCTACGGGGTCTCCTTATTAAACTTGGAGCGCAAGAGAAAAAAAAAAGGTTGGAAGAGACAAACTCCCTACTTGACCAACTCAAACAGTTAGAAAATATCAACAAAACCTCACCTTCTCAGGCGACACTAGTAGCAATATCGGAACTCAGACGTAAACTGAGTGAGCACCTACATAAAAACTTTGAATTTTATATTCAAAGATTGAAACTACGCTCTTACTCCTTTAACAACAAATCTAGTGCATTCCTTGCTCGACAAGTTAAAAGACAACAAATCAGAGCCAAGATCCCTTTCTTGTTTAATACAAAAGGAGCTAGGATGACCAATCCTTTAGACATCGCCAACACCTTTGCGACCTTTTATAACAGATTATATAATCTACAAGCCTCAGAGGGTGCCACCCCACCACATACCAATGACATCAATGCCTTTCTAGACTCCATCCAACTCCCTAACCTAACTCAGGACCAACTAACAACTCTTTCTACCCCATTTACTACAGAAGAAATTAATAGAGCCATCCAGTCCCTCCCCTTACATAAAGCTCTAGGCCCGGATGGCTTTGCTAATGAATATTTTAGACACTTCCACCACACACTTACACCTCATCTATGTAAGACACTCAACCAATTTGCCTCCACTGGTGTAATACCTAAAGAATGTTTAGAAGCCCTTATAGTTACCCTCCCCAAACCCGGCAAGCCCCATGACGTTCCGGAAAACTACAGGCCCATTTCCCTTCTAAACACGGACATCAAATTATACGCCAAACTACTAGCCCTTCGACTTTCTTCAGTTCTACACCACCTAATACATGTCGACCAAGTAGGTTTCATACCCCGAAGGCAAACGTCCGACGGAACTCGTCGATTCATAGACCTCATTCAGTGGGCAGAGAACCGTCGAATGCCTTCTCTGCTCCTATCCCTGGATGCGGAGAAGGCATTCGACCGGGTGCAATGGACATACCTAGAGGCAGTATTGCGCAAATTTGGCATATCAGGCACTCTATTAACTGCCATACTTGGCTTATACACGAATCCCAGTGCGAGAGTGTGGACTTCGGGAGTAACATCTGACCCATTTACTATCTCGAATGGTACCCGACAAGGGTGCCCGCTTTCACCCCTAATCTTTGCCATGGTCATGGAACCCCTAGCTCAGAAAATTCGAACAGAAAAGCAAATTAAAGGAATAACAGTAGGGCAGACGGAACATAAAATTGGACTATATGCAGATGACGTGATCATCTCCATTACTGACCCAACTAATTCTTTATTGACGCTACAAACGATTCTCGACCAATTTAGTTCAATCTCCTTATATAAAGTGAATCATAGTAAGTCAGTCATGTTAGCGATTGGTTTAGATCGAGACACCAAACAGCAGATTTCTACACAATCCCTGTTCACATGGTCAAAAGACTCATCCATTACATATTTAGGGACTCGCTTGCTCTCTCCCAGTAAAAATATACTGCGCATCAACCTAGCAGACCTCATAGAAAGGCTCAAAAAATTGTCTGCTGATTTAAATCTTCCTTTTGTATCATGGGCTGGACGAATAACACTTGTTAAAATGTATCTCCTCCCACATGTTTTGTATTTATTTTGTACGATGCCAATGCCATTTCTCTCCTCGCAACTAAGATCCCTTCAAGCTATCATCAACTCCTTCATATGGCAACACAAAAGACCCAGACTACACAGGGACAACCTAATGGCGCCCAAAAAAATGGGTGGTATGGGGTCTCCCAACATTGGTCTATATTATAAAGCTGTCATTCTGGACCAACTTAATCAATGGTGGAACACTGACACAATCTACAACTGGTCACAGATAGAAACATCTGTTTTAGCCAAGGACCTCCAGCTATACCTCTGTGCAGCTCTCCTAGCTCCTGTACCCACGCACTCCCAATTGGACTCGATAACGGCATCTCTCAGGGTGTGGTCATCCCTTCCTCAACTATCAAAAGGAATACCACAGTCCATACTGCAATATATACCACTCTCGGCTGTCTCATTGCTACTACCGGACCTTCCTCTGACACCCTGGCTTGAGGCAGGCGTCCACACTGTCGGGCATCTCTTCCATTCCAACACCTTAATGCCCTTTGCTCAACTAAGCTCCAAGTTCGGGCTTTCTTCAAAAACTTTTTACATATACCTCAGGATCAGATCCCTACTCGATTAAATGGTCCACTCGAGATACTATACTGTTGCCGGTCATACAACATTTCCGGTTAAGGAAACCCTCTTCCAAAGGCATTTCATACTTATATGGTCTACTTTCCCAGGATGCAGAAAAGCACATCTGTGCTCAGTCAGAAAAATGGAACATATACGTCCCATATGCCCCGCCACTATCGCAATGGCAAGCAGCACTATCGTTTCCGTCAAAACTTTCCCATTGCACCACGCACTGGGAATCCGCACAAAAACTTTTTCATCGATGGTACTATACCCCCAGTAGACTTGCCAAAATTTACCCTACCTCGTCTAGTCTCTGCTGGAAAAATTGCGGCCTTCCAGGATCTTTCATTCATATCTGGTGTGAATGCCCCGCGCTTAGAGTCTTTTGGAATCAAATAACCGACCTGCTCAAAGTAAGCTTCCCCTCAAATACCAATCTATCTGCGGTGGATCTCCTCATGGGCCTGATGGTCCCTACATGGCCCAAAAAATCCCAAACTGTGGCCACCCACATTCTCATCGCGGCAAGACTAGCATTAGCTAGAAATTGGAAAAAGACTCATCCCCCTTCTGTCCAAGATGTCATTACCATACTCAACGATAACATCAAGATGGAATATAGCTTTGCCAAAGTTCATCTCCAAACAGGCAAATTCTTCCGGAATTGGAACCCGTGGATTAAGGACCCCAGATGTGTGCGGTCCGTCGGTTCCCCCAATCCAGCGACGTCCACATCCTCTTGTGTCCCACTATGACTTTTCACGTCTTGTCCCCACCACTTGATACCTATCCTTCTCACACCGAAGAACCGGAGTAAAGATGTAAGGCAGCAACAGCATAAACTAACTACGATATTAAGTGTTAAAGAATATTGGTTTTACTGCGGTGAATGCTAACTTTACCCCTCCCTCCCCCCCCTTTCTTTTTTTTTTTTTTTTGTGTGTTTACCCCTACCTTCGCAATTTGTTATACTTACTATAGCCCAGGACTGGGCAGCGCTGTCACTCTCCCCAGGACACAGTTAGTTCCCAGTAGGGGTGTTCAGGGTTGACTGATGGTGCTCTCATCCTCTCAGGATTTGTTCTTAACTATTAACATGTACATCTATGTTTTCAATATGCTTGCTCTTGTTAGACTAAGCTTCCCGACTGGAAGCAACGACTGCAACTACACGACAATGTAAGTCTTATATTGCTGTTATCTTTTGTGCAAAAATGTAATAAAAAACAAGTTAAAAAAAAAAAAAACTTATATGCAAATTTATTTTGACCAAAAGAGCAGTTTGGAGGATATGACAGAGGGGAGTATGTACAGGAGAGGAGTGTGGAGGATATGACAGAGGGGAGTATGTACAGGAAAGGAGTGTGGAGGATATGACAGAGGGGAGTATGTACAGGAGAGGAGTGTGGAGGGTATGACAATGGGCAGTATGTAGAGTAGAGGAGTGTGGAGGGCATGACTGTGGGCAGTATGTACAGGAAAGGAATGTGGAGGGCATGACAGTGGGCTGTGTGTACAGAAGAGGAGTGTGGAGGGCATGACAGTAGGCAGTATGTACAGGAGAGGAGTGTGGAGGGTATGACAGTAGGCAGTATGTACAGGAGATGAGTGTGGAGGGTATGACAGAGGGCAGTATGTACAGGAAAGGAGTGTCCAAAACATTGGTAATATAGTAAAAAAAAAAAATCAATCAGATTAGTCTGACATGATCTACTCCTAGTAAAGCCATGCTGCTTTGGGTCTAACAAGTTGCATATTTTTAAGTGATTGATGATCCTTCTTTTCAGGAGTGATTCCATTAATTTGACTCCAACTGATGTTAAACCCACTGGCCTATAATTGCCAGCTTCTACCTTGCTGCCCTTCTTGTGGATAGGTAAAATACTAGCTGTCCCTCAATCACGGGGAATTGATTAGAAGAGATTGATTAAAAAATATCTGCTAATGGTCCAATAACTACACCTCAGTTCTTATGCCGCGTACACACGAGTGGACTTTTCATTGGACTATGTCCGACGGTCTTTCCAACGGACTTTCGACGGAGTTCCGACGAACTTTCCGAATGAACGGACTTGGCCGCACACAATCACACCAAAGTCCGACAGATTCGAACGTGATGGCGTATGACTGGACTAGAATAAGGAAGTTCATAGCCAGTAGCCAATAGCTGCCCTAGTGTCGGTTTTCATCCGTCGTACTAGTGTACACAAGAGCGGATTTCTCGATAGGAACTTTGTCAGGCGGAGTTCCGGTGAAAATTTTTTAAACATGTTCTATTTCTAAAGTCCGTCAGATTTTTGGACAGCAAAGATCCGATGGAGCCCACACACGATCGAAATGTCTGACGGATTTGCTCAAAAAGTCTGGTCGTGTGTACGTGGCATTAGAACTTTGGGGTGAATGCCATCAGGGCCCATTGCTTTATTAAGCTTTAACTAAGCCAGTTCCTCTGCTACCTCCGTCTCCAGAAATCCTAAAAATAAACCATCATTATTAGAACCAATATGATTCCCCGAATTAGTACAATTTATTTTTGAGAAGGCTGAACAGACGTCATCGTTTAAATGGTTTGCTACATTAAGGTCTCCCTCAGCATAAGTGTTGTGCCCAGTTTTCATTTTAGTGATCCCATTATATTTTTTCCTTGATCCTTGATTTAGCCGTGTCCTCCTCTTTCTGTGCTCTGGCAGCACTGATAATGTGTTTGGCCCCCTTTTGTCAAATTTTATACATTTTTATATACTTCTCAGCTACTGTATACTTTCTCTCTCCTAGAATCTCCTACATGCTGATTTTTCTCCTTTTACTATCTCATTTACTTTTTTAGTGAACCATATTTTATTTATTTTTTTCAGCTTAGTTACATAGTAGGTGAAGTTGAAAAAAAAGACACCATCAAGTCCAACCTATGTGTGTAATTATATGTCAGTATTACATTGTATATCCCTGTATATTGTGGTCTTTCAGGTGCTTATCTAATAGTTTTTTGAAACTATCGATGCCTCCGGCTGAGACCACCGCCTGTGGAAGGGAATTCCACATCCTTGCCGCTCTTACAGTAAAGAACCCTCTATGTAGTTTAAGGTTAAACCTCATTTCTTTTTAATGAGTGGCCAAGTGTCTTGTTAAACTCCCTTCCACTAATAACTTTATCCCTATTGTGGGGTCAACAGGAAGGTATTGTATTGTATTGTATATTGAAATCATATCCCCCCCCTCCCTCAAGCGTCTCTTCTCCAGAGAGAAGAACTTCAGAGCTCGCAACCTTTCCTCATAACTAATATCCTCCAGACCCTTTATCAGCTTTGTTGCCTTTCTTTGTACTCCCTCCATTTCCAGTACATCCTTCCTGAGGACTGGTGCCCAGAACTGGACAGCATATTCCAGGTGCAGCCAGACCAGGCCGGAGTTTTGTAGACCGGGAGAATTATCGTTTTGTCTCTGGAGTTGATCCTCTTTTTAATGTATGCCAATATTCCATTTGCTTTGTTAGCAGCAGCTTGGCATTGCATTCCATTACTAAGCCTATCATTTACTAGGACCCCCAGGTCCTTTTCCATCCTAGATTCCCCCAGTGTATAGATTGCATTCATATTTTTGCCTCCCAAATGCATTATTTTATATTTTTCTACATTAAACCTCATTTGCCATGTAGTTGCCCACCCCATTCATTTGTTCAAAACTTCTTGCAAGGTTTCCACATCCCAAAGAGAAGTTATTGCTCTGCTTAGCTTAGTATAGTCCGCAAATACAGAGATTGACTGTTTACCCCATCCTCCAGGTAGTTTATGAACAAATTAAATAGTATTGGTCCCAGCATAGAACCCTGTGGGACCCCACTACCCACCCCTGACCATTCCGAGTACTCCCCATTTATCACCACCCTCTGAACTCGCCCTTGTAGCCATTTTTCAATCCATGTCCTCACCCTATGGTCCATGTCAACGGACCTTACTTTGTACAGTAAACGTTTATGGGGAACTGTGTCAAATGCTTTTACAAAATCCAGATACACAATGTCTACGGGCCTTCCTTTATCTATCTGGCAACTCACCTCCTCATAGAAGGTTAGTAGATTGTTTTGGCAAGAACGATTCTTCGTGAATCCATGCTGATTACTGCTAATGATACCATTCTCATTACTAAAATCTTGTATATAGTCCCTTATCATCCCCTCCAAGAGCTTGCATACTATTGATGTTAGACTAACTGGTCTGTAATTCCCAGGGATGTATTTTGGGCCTGTTTACCCTTACTAGTTTGCTTGAAATGTATTGTAATCTTGGATGGTAGACTTCAGTAGTGCCCACTGATTACTGACCCCTGTCATTTTATTACAACATTTTTTACTGATTCCTCAATTTTCCCAAAATCTGTTCTTTTTGAAATCCAAAACTTTACTTTTTCAATATGATTTTTCAGTTCTTGTTTTATCAAACCAATATGAATATCAAAGTAATGATCTGCATAAACCAAGAAATCATTTATAGAAGTTGCCAGACAGCAATACAAGCTCCTTCTTCACCTACCAGTTTCCCTCAGATGTGACAGCTCCTCGGTCATGTTCTTATCTGGTCAGGATAAAACAATAATAGGAAATGTTATCTAATGACAGAAAATGCAAATAAGAAAACTTATTTTAACCCTGAGATTTGGATTTGGGCCAAATTTAACTTTAATCCCAATCTGGATTTCAAAACTAAAATATATTCTTGTTTAATATATTTTCTGATTGAATTTTCCATTACAAAGGTATAATTGTAAACCATCACATGTACATACAGTATCTGCTGACTTTTAATATTAGGACACTTACCTGTCCAGGTATCTCACGATGTTGACATCCCTGCCAATTTTCCGATCAGCTCTCAGGTTCTGTGGCTGCCATTCATGATAATGGAAACTAGTATTGAAGCCTTTCGGCTCCCTACTGCGCATGCATGCATGCAGCGTGCTGCGCTTTCTAACTGGCCCAGCAGCGGAGAAAGGAGGGCAGCGGATCTTATGAGAGACTTTGCCTCATCTCGCCTCTTACAGGTCTCCCAGAGGTGGGGACAAGTACTTGTCGAAAACGGCTACCTGTTCCCCCTCCCCCGAAAGGTTCCAAATGTGGCAACGGCGGGGGGGAGGAAGCAAACAAGCAGAGTTTCCACTTTTGAGTGGAACACCGCTTTTTTTATTGTTGTTGTTTTTTTGTTTTTTTTTGTATGGCGTTCTTTCTCAAAAACTATATCAGGCCTGTATATAATATAGGGGGGGGGGGGGGGGTGTCCCATGCTGTTTATCCATATATCTGACCTGAATGGTTCGATTTGAATTTTGGAGGGCATCCTCACCCACTTCAACTATCCCTGCTCCTTTGTTTACATTTACCCATCAGCTTGGAATTCCATTCTCCCATTTGCCATATTCCAAACCTCCTGACCAATGAATGAACCTACAGCTCATCCCTACAGAGCACAGAACACTCCATACACTTTGTACACAGTTCAGAGTCCTCCCTCCTAATATTTGCTCTTCTGGTCAAGTGTTCTTAGCCTACAGTGTTAGGATATTTCTCTATCAGACGAATGTTCCTTAACATTTCATTTTCTCCTTTGGATCTAATTTTAGGGAATGTTACGTTGACCCTGCAAAATGCAACATATAGAAACTGACATTTCAATCATATTACAAACATTACGGGTGTTATTCGTGTGTCATTGACAAAGCAATTTTTTATACATTGACCCCTTGGCAGTGTGTGTCTAATTTGCCTTTTTTTCTTTCAGAATTGGATGTGAATGAACTATGTTGGCTGATGACATCACTGGTTTATTTTCATACTCAAGACCCAAAGTCCATGATCGATATTATCTGGCAAGAGATCAATAAATCAGTATTATGGGTATTGAGGTGGAAGAACCAAGGCATTTTTTTCTGACTGGGGAAGGAGCACACATAGAGGCCCAGGCCTTGCAAAATAGAAATAAGGGAAACTAAGAAAATATTTATTAGCAATAAAGGAGATATTTTTGAGCAATTGGGAACCTATATTAAAAAAAAATCGATTTGGCTTGAAGGTAAGAAATCACATTTCAAAAAGTCAATGAAACTTTCTGTATAGAGTACAGCTTTAGGGGAATTTTAATAAAGGAAGACACTTTAATGGCTCCTTTGGTTTATGAATGCTCCTTCAAGATGTCATTGACCTATCATCTTTAAGAAAGGAGTTGCTTTCTAAATATATGCAAAAGTATCTGGTTAGGGTTTAGATCTAATTTAAGCAATATTAATGAACAGTGTGCACCAGTTAATTCTGTTTCCTTTTATGAGTCCAGGAACGAGAGCTGTGCTACTCAACCAGGACATCTGACAGGGGGCATGATATAAAGTAATGGCCTCCAGTAAAAGTTATTTTTTAAGTAATTCATTTACTAAAATATAATTAATCGTGTAATTGATCTTGGTCAATCTACTGGTCATAGTGGAGGCTGCATAAAGAGGAAAACATAGATCAATCTATCAATAAATTCAACAAAATCATTATACAACTAAAACTCTACTGTAAAACTTATATGCAAATTTATTTTGACCAAAAGAGCAGTGTGGAGGGTATGACAGAGGGGAGTATGTACAAGAGAGGAGTGTGGAGGGTATGACAGTGGGCAGTATGTACAGGAGAGGAGTGTGGCGCATATGACAGTGAGCAGTATGTACAGGCGAGGGGTGTGGACGGCATGACAGTGGGTAGTATGTACAGGAGAGGAGTGTGGAGGGTATGGCAGTGAGCAGAATGTACAGGAGAGGAGTGTAGAGGATATGACAGTGAGCAGTATGTACAGGAGAGGAGTGTACAGGATATGACAGTGAGCAGTATGTACAGGAGAGGAGTGTAAAGGATATGACAGTGGGTAGTATGTACAGGAGAGGAGTGTGGAGGGTATGACAGTGAGCAGAATGTACAGGAGAGGAGTGTAGAGGATATGACAGTGAGCAGTATGTACAGGAGAGGAGTGTGGAGGGTATGACAGTTGGCAGTATGTACAAGAGGGGAGTGTGGAGGATCTTATTTTGTACAGTAAATGTTTATGGGGAACTGTGTCAAAATGCTTTTGCAAAATCCAGATACACCACGTCTACGGCCTTCCATTATCTAGATGGCAACTCCCCTCCTCATAGAAGGTTAATAGATTGGTTTGGCAAGAACGATTCTTCATGAATCCATGCTGATTACTGCTATTGATACCGTTCTCATTACTAACATCTTCCCTTATCATCCCTTCTGAGAGTTTACATACTATTGATGTTAGGCTAACTGCTCTGTAATTCCCAGGGATGTATTTTGGGCCTTTTTACCCTTACTAATTTGCCTGAAATGTATTGTACTCTTGGATGGTAGACTTCAGTAGTGCCCACTGATTACTGACTCCTGTCATTTTATGCCAACATTTGTTACTCCTTTTTTACAAATTCCTCCATTTCCTTTTTAAATCCAAAACTTTACTTTTTCAATATGATTTTTTAGTTCTTGTTTTATTATCAAACCAATATTGATATCAATATCAAAGTAATGATCTGCATAAACCAGTAAATCATTTATAGAAGTTACCAGACAGCAATACAAGTTCCTTCTTCACCTACCAGTTTCCATCAGACGTGACTGCTCCTCGGCCATGTTCTTATCTGGTCAGGATAAAAATAATAATAGAAAATGTTATCCAATGACAGAAAATGCAAATAAGAAAACTTATTTTTACCCTGAGATTTGGATTTGGGTCAAATTTTACTTCAATCCCAATATGGATTTGAAAACTAAAATACAGTCTTGCTTAATGTATTTTCTCATTGAATTTTTCATTAGAAGAGTTATAAGTGTAAACCATCACATGTACATACAGTATCTTACAAAACACCCCTCACATTTTTGTAAATATTTTATTATATCTTTTCATGTGACAACACTGAAGAAATTAAAAAAATTAAAATTTTTCTACAATGTAAAGTAGTGAGTGTACATCTTGTATAACAGTGTAAATTTACTGTCCCCTCAAAATAACTCAACACACAGCCATGACTGTCTAAACCACTGGCAACAAAAGTGAGTACACCCCTAAGTGAACATGTCCAAATTGGGCCCAAGTAGCCCTTTTCTCACCCTGATGTCATGTAACTCGTTAGTGTTATAAGTTTTCAAGTGTGAATGGGGAGCAGGTGTATTACATTTGGTGTTATTGCTTATTAAAAAACTCTCTGAGGATCTGAAAACAGGACAGGTTCCACTCAGAACAGGCTTCACCATGGTCGACCAAAGAAGTTGAGTGCACAAGCTCAGCATCATATCCAGAAGTTGTCTTTGGGAAATAGATGTATGAGTGCAGCCAGCATTGCTGCAGAGGTTGAAGGGGTCGGGGGTCAGTGCTCAAACCATACACCACAATACTGCATCAAATTGGTCTGGATGGCTGTCATCCCAGAAGGAAGCCTCTTCTAAAGATGATGCACAAGAAAACCCACAAACAGTTTGCTGAAGACAAGCAGACTAAGGACATGGATTACTGGAACCATGTCCTGTGGTCTGATGAGACCGAGATAAACTTATTTGGTTCACAAATAGTTTCAAGCGTGTGTGGCAGCAACCAAGTGAGGAGTACAAAGACAAGTGTGTCTTGCCTACAGTCAAGCATGGTGGTGGGAGTGTCATGGTCTGGGGCTGCATGAGTGCTGCCGGCACTGGGAAGCTATAGTTCACTGAGGGATCCATGAATACCAACATGTACTGTCACATACTGCAGCAGAGCATGATCCCCTCCCTTTGGAGACTGGGCCGCAGGGCAGTATTCCAACATGATAACGACCCCAAATACACCTCTAAGCCCCTGTACACACGGTCGGAGATTTCGACAACCAAATCCGTCGGATTTTGTCCGTCGGATTTTGTCCGTCGGATCTTGTCCGAAACTGTTGCATACACACGGTCGGACTAAGTTGTTGAAAATCCGATCATTCAGAACGTGATGACGTAATTTCGTTACGATGGGACTACGTTCAGGCTAGTAGCCAATAGCTTTAATGTAGGAATTTGATCTGAGCATGCGTGGCACTTGGTCCGATCAAAATTCTCTACACATGGAGTATGTCCGATCGAACCAGTTGGTCGGAAAATATTTCCAACAAGTTGGAAAATTGGGTCCGACGGATATTTTCCGACGGAATCAGTCCGATGCATACCACACACAGTCAGATTATCCGACAACACGGTCCGATAGGGCACATTCCGACGGATTCTCCGACCGTGTGTACAAGGGCTAAGATGACCACTGCCTTGCTAAAGAAGCTGCGGCTAAAGGTGATGGACTGGCCAAGCATGTCTCCTGACCTAAACCCTACTGAGCATCTGTGAGGCATCCTCAAACGGAAGGTGGAGGAGCGCAAGGTCTCTAACATCCATCAGCTCTGTGATGTCATCATGGAGGAGTGGAAGAGGACTCCAGTGGCAACCTGTGAAGCTCTGGTGAACTCCATGCCCGAGAGGGTTAAGGTAGTGCTGGAAAATAATGGTGGCCACACAAAATATTAACATTTTGGGCCCAATTTGGACATTTTCACTCACAGGGGTGTACTCACTTTTGTTGCCAGCGGTTTAGACATTAATGGCTGTGTGTTGAGTTATTTTGAGGGGACAGTAAATTTACACTGTTATACAAGCTGTACACTCACAAGTGTCATTTCTTAGTGTTGTCACATGAAAAGATAGAAGAAAATAGTTACAAAAATGTGAGGGGTGTACTCTTGTGAGATACTATATAAAATCCACACAACATTACATAATCCAAACAATAAAAGGCCCAAATAAGGAAGCAACTGTGTATAATAAGAATTGTACTGAATCCTGAATAGCCTCTTAGTAAAGGTATGAAGATATAGTAGGTTGACTAAAAAACTTTTTAACGTAATGGAACATAAAGAGAGTGTCTGGAATAAATCACTGAAGGCTACATGGAAAACCAATGCAGGCAAATGTCATATTTACTGACCTGTCCGGAAGGGGAAGGGAAACAAACAAGGAAGACCAGAGGCCCTGAACCGTGATCTAAAATACATTTTCTTTTTCAAATTTCTTCAATTTCAACGCCTTTCAAATTTCAATCACATTTGTGGTCAGAAAACTTACACCCACCCATCTCCCACCTAGTTCAGTAAAATTCAAGTCTTTCCAGTGAAACTGTATATCAATGCTACAGTGAATACATTTTTAGACCATTGTGCCGTGTGGTAATAGTTTGGTGTTGACCATTTATGGTTCCACTTTGACTGTGTCCCTGTGTACAAAACCAGCACCATAACCCAGTTGACCAGTTTGCTGTGGAGGAACTCAAATGTCCTGCACAGATCCCTGACCACATCACTTCTGAATACATTTAGAATGTTAAAGTCTAAGTAAACTCCCCTATCGTTTTCATCCACGGAAGCTGCCATCTTTGCCTCTGTTTAATCCTCAGCTGCCACGGTGCTACACACGTGATCCGTTATGACACCAGCCATTGGGTGGTTTGACAGTTTGGTTGAGAGCACAGCCAATGTGCAGTTAACATTTCCGGCATGCCGTTTTTTTAAACTGTTTAAATCAATGGGTTTACTTACACTTTAATTATGAGCCAGGTCTTTTTTTTTTTTTTTTGGTGCCCGTTGTGAAGCCCAACATATAAGAAAGGTCTTCTCATCCAACATCAGTACTTGACCTCACAAATGGGCACAACTTTCCACAGACACCTTTCCAAAATCATGTGGAAAGCCTTCCCAGAAGAATGGAGCCTGTTGCAAAGGGGGGGGGGGGGGTAGCTCCATAAAAACTGTCATAGTTTGGAATAGGATGTCCAACAAGCTCATAAAGGTGTAATGACCTTTGGTCATGCATTGTAAACCAATTGTAGTGCTGGCTCCTCATGTGTTTTTTTTTTTCCATTTAACATTCCTGGAACCGCAGTTTGGTTTTGGGTTTAATT
The DNA here is from genome assembly GCF_037356315.1 of Lithobates pipiens. NCBI lineage: Eukaryota > Metazoa > Chordata > Amphibia > Anura > Ranidae > Lithobates > Lithobates pipiens. The sequence goes on along the minus strand of NW_027507903.1, from coordinate 651,331,062 downwards.
ACACCAAATTATGGTCTCAGTACCAGTCTAGCTGGATTGCACTGTGTTCTTCTTGGCCATAGGTGGCGCTGTTATCTCTGGCAGGTGTGAGGACGCAGTTCAGCTGGGTGCATTGAGTGCCATTTTTCACGGAACCAACTCAGTGGGTGTGTCATCCTGCTGTGCATTCTGGGAGAGGGTACTAAAGGTACTGACATCACGTGCTTCTGGGTTCTGGCCCAGAAGGTCTTTCTGTCTGTTTGGTCCTGGTCCTCCTGACCAGTCCCCAGGGCTCTTATGGCCTGGGGTATGGGTCCATCCAATTCTGAGTCTCGGGGCTGGCTAGCCCGAAGCCAAATAACTGCAGGGAGGATTCGGAGGTGGTCCGGTGCCGTCTCATTTGTGAAGAGGCCCAGCAACTGAAGAAGCAACAAGGGGAGGACTCTTCGGGAGAAGGCCAAGCTGAAGGCTGGCTTCTCATAAAGAGCCCGGAGGCTTAGTTGAAAGACCCCAAGTGAATCTACACTCATACGATATCGCCAGGGCGGCTGCAAGATACTGGTATCATATGAGAGCTCTCTAAATTGGTCTATATCCTCCAGTTACTACAAGTGTTCTACAACAAGTCTGTGGCAGAGACTTTACTACAAGTGTTTTATAACAAGTCTGTGGCAGAGACTTTATTTTACCGTTCCATATGCAAGTCTGTGGCAGAGACTTTGCTTTATCTGAGCACTCTATCGGCTGCTAGGCCAGTGGGAGGAGGTCTATCCGATAGTGGTGAGGATCCAGTTGTGAATGGCTATTTTCTGGATTGTTATAGTGAAAGGCTACCTATTTTGACTAAGTTCCAAGAGTACCTGAACTTTCTACATGAAACCCTCTAGCCCTTATTGAGAGACTGTGTTGTCTATTCTCTTTTTTTGCAAATAAAAATCCCTCAAGCAGATCTGGTGTCAGTTTCTGCAATTCTTGGGCCAACAACCTTGGGAAACCCCTAGACATACATGAGATCAAGAAGGTAACGGTAAGCCCAATAAAATCAGCAGCTCATTCGGGGTCAGTGCTACATGTGGGGTCTTGGGTCCAGGTTTATCTCTCGCAACGAAAGAACTGTACATGTGGCCACTACAGTGTAGAGGGTTGAATTTTTGGATTGCGCCCTTTTGTGAACAAAATGATTGACATCCACTGTTGGCGCGTAGACTGTGGGTGGAGATGGAAAAAGCCGGCAAATTGCGTGACCAGATGAGCCAGTGGGAGGAGCCTTGCCTTTCTCTTTGCTCTGCACGAGGCACCGAATGAGAGTGTCGCAGGAGAGAGAGAGGAGGGAGCTTGTACTTTGTTGTGGACGTAAAAGTGAAAAAGATGTTTGGAGTAACAGGGACATCGCCTATCATGAGACCCAGGATGCCATCTTTGGGGATCTCTGTGAGCGTGAGACTTCCAAGAACCATACTGACCGATACGGAGATTCACCTGGCACCTCAGAGGCACTTCCACCTATATACTTCGGGAGACATCGAGGCCCTCAGGATGTTGTGTGGCAAGTGTGCAGGACTGGCAACAAGTCTCCGGCCATTCTCCGGCTGTCCCAGCTGTGAAGAGAATTTGTTTAAAGTGGAACAGTCCATCATGCCGCCAAAGGCCTACTGTGTGGACTGGGCCATGAGGAGTCTGCCATATATACTCCTTCAGTGAGGCCTACCACAGCTGTGATACCTGTGTCTGCTAACATTCCAGAAGAAGATGTGACTACCACCACTATTACTGCCATTGTCGGAGGAACTGCTCCGGAGGCCATGGACACTGCATCGTCCACCATAACAGCTACGACCATGCCCGTTTTGGAGAAAGTGGGGTGTGAACCAGGTCCTCCTGCGGCTGCAGTCGAGGACACTCCAGGAGCTCATCTCGACCTCAATTGGAGGAAGGAGATCGCATCAGAGAGGTCTACCAACACCGATGGTGAGAAATCTGAGGCCATTGTGTTGGGTGGGACTGTGAGAAATTATCTCCCAGCGGAGGAGCTCAGAGATTCGCAGTTGGGCTCTCTCTCTGACGCTGGAGATGATGACCTCTTTGAGACAATATCACAAGAGATGCTTTGGGCTAACGCGGATGATGTGCCGCAACCTGCAGTATCTCTGGATGGTTGGCCCTGAATTCGGGGAGTGTAACGCCACGGGTGGAAACCCCCGACAACTATAGATCTAACTCTACCCAAACCAGTGAACTTGCACGTACTCAAGAAAAGCTCTGATGCCCTGGTGCGCAAGGCCCCTAATTCTTGTGTACCTCCTGGAGATGGGAATTCCAGAGCTCTGCCAAAACTTGCACGGTCTCAGCGGCTGCTTAATAATCGGGTAGCAACTGAATATGGGTTAGAGTTCCCCTATGTGCCCAAAGAAATCATGGATGTGATCAAACAGAACCGCAAGGAATGGTACGCAGAGGATGTCTGGAACTACCTGAAAGTTCCAAAACCATTCAGGAAGAAAATATTTTCCCTGGACATGTATGTACGTTTCACTGGGTGCCTCCCACACTGGAGCTACAGAAGGCACATCTATGCGGACAAGGTCATTATCTGTAGACCAGGAAGGGACAATGTGGTCTATTTTATAACCACTGTGGATGCTCAAGGGAGATCATTGACTCTAGCAGACCCCAGGTTTTACTGGTAGATGAGCTACCAGAACATTCTCTTCTGGAAAAAGATTTTGTTTCCCTTTTTACTTGGATTCAAGGACTGTGGGTAGATAGTTAGGTTCTCAAAGAAACTATGTGTCAAGATTTCTACGTACCACAGCACTTGTTTAAAGGAAGGACTGGCACTTATGACTAGCCACTAAGTGGTGTGACTTTGCAGAGAAAAAAAAACATTTTAAGTCTTCTGGCTCGCTAGCAAAAGTTTTAAGTTTAGAAGAGAGGGACTCTTTTACATGATGAGGACTTGCCTTCTAGGAATATTGTGTATATGTTGTTTCATATGTGTTTTTTCCTACAGGAAAACATCCATCAAACTACCGGAGAGTGGGTGGTATAGATAGATAGGAATTGGGTTGCATGATGTGTAACTTGATTGTGTGTTTGCCGTTAAATGTTTTATATTGTTCAAAAGTTCTTTGTTGTTTTTTCCTTCCCTTTCCCCATTCCAACCCTAAAGTTCAGGTACTCAATTTTGTTAGGACTAGAATTGGGGTTTTGTTTTTTCCTTTCTTTCCCAGACGATGAGGACATCGTCTAAAATGGAAGGGGGGGGGGGGGGGGGTATGTAGCACAACAAGTCTGTGGCAGAGACTTTATTTCACCGTTCCATATGCAAGTCTGTGGCAGAGACTTCGCTTAATCTGAGCACTCTATCGGCTGCTCGGCCAGTGAGAGGAGGTCTATCCGATAGTGTTGAGGATCCAGTTGTTAATGACTATTCTCTGGATTGTTATAGTGAAAGACTACCTGTTTTGACTAAGTTCCAAGAGTACCCGAACTTTCTACCTGAAACCCTCTAGCCCTTATTGAGAGACTGTGTTGTTCTCTTTTTTGCAAATAAAAATCCCTCAAGCGGATCTGGCGTCAGTTTCTGCAATTCTTGGGCCATCAACCTCTGGAAACCCCTAGACATACACGAGATCAAGAAGGTAACGGTAAGCCCAATCAAATCAGCAGCTCCTTCGGGGGTCAGTGCTACACAATGTTATGCCAAACTGAGGGGGAAGTGGCTGCAAACCAAAAATTTCATGATAAATTATAAATGTATATCAGTAATACTCACAGGAGATGAACAATAAGACTGTGACGACACCCAGAGCAAGGAACAGAAAGAAAAGGACCACCAGGATCAATATAAGCCAACCATGTGTATTCTTAGCACCTGAAATAATTGTAGACAAACAATTGTGAACAAACCTGTAGCCATCAACTGTTAAAAGGGAATTCTCATCCTTACACAAAGCCATTCCAGCACAATCCTAAACAATGGGGTTGACTATTCCCAGCATGCCATTCTGTTGCTCTAGTCATTTGTACTGAGTTAATGTGATATTTATGTCAGGTGCTGCTGAGTTGTACATATTCCTCCATAACCTTCTTCAAATAAATAAAATTTAGATATTGGTCTTCATACACCAATAATTGATGCATGGTACACCAATGTATGTTGACCAGTAAGAAGCTCTTTCATTGGCTTATGTGCTCCAGACAAATACAGCACTTTTTTATAGTTGCAAGATTTATAGAGCCGAGACTATGTGTGCTGGATATGTGTGATAGTAAAATGTAAATGCCCTATAAACTGAGGTGTATGTCCTCTGATGGAGTAGGGCATGTAAAAATACAGAAGGTTGTACCCTGTTATGCCCCGTACACACGATCAGACTTTCCGACAACAAAACCGTGGATTTTTGTTTGAAGGATGTTGGCTCCAACTTGTCTTGCATACACACAGTCACACAAATGTTGGCAAACAATTACCAACATGGGAACACAGTGACATACAAGACATACAACGAGCTGAGAAAATGGAAGTTCAATAGCCAGTGCGGCTCCTTCTGCATGATTCCGAGCATGCGTGAACATTTGTGCATCAGACTTGTGTACACACGATCAGAAATTCTGACAACAACGTTTTGTTGGCGGAAAATTTGACAACCTGCTAGCCAACATTTATTGGCGGAAAGTCCAACAGCAAATGTTCGATGGAGCATACACATGGTCGTATTTTCTCAGATTCAACATTTGTTGTCCGAAAATCCCTTCTTGTGTATAGGGCATAATAGTAACAGCTCACCTTTTGGCTTTTACATCATCTTTCTTCCTCTGTGGATTGGGATGAAACAAAGATGTGTAGGCACCTTCTTCATCACAGTTCTCTGATGACATAGATGTGAAAGAGAAACTCCTGATATTATATTATACAATATATGATGGTCAATGGGTACGGTTTACACTTAAAAAAATTGGAGAGTGCAAAAGCCGGTGCAGCTCTGTACAGAAACCAATCAGCTTCCAGATTTGTTTGTTTTTTTGTCAAAGCTTAAAGAGGTTCTAAACCCTTGTGTTTTTTCACCTTAATGCAGCCTATGCATTAGGTTGAAAAAACACCCGGCAGTCACCGGTCCCCCAGCCCCCCCCCCCCACCCCGTTTTACTTACCTGAGCCCGTTCATCTCCTCCGCAGAGACGCACTGTTTCTCCATAGGGTTCTTGGCTTTTGATTGGATAGATTGATAGGAGTGCAGCCATTGGCTCCCGCTGCTGTCAATCAAAACCAATGACATGGGCGCTGGGGGGGCGGGACGAGTTCGGCATTCGTGTCAGTGGACGCAAATGCTAGACTCGCGAGCACGCCCGCAAGGTAACCCCCCTCGGAAAGCGCTTTCCTAGGGGGTTATCTGAAGTGGGGAGGAACCGTGAGACCCCAGAAGAGGTGGATCGGGGCCACTCTGTGCAAAACGAGCTGCTCAGTGGAGGTAAGTGTGATATGTTTATAAAAAAAAAATATAAACAATCCTTTACAATCATTTTAATTGAAAAAGATTAAGTTAGAAGCTGACTGGCTACCATGCACAGCTGCACCAAATTTTGCTCTCTAAATTTTAGTAAATCAACCCTGATGCGTTACAATGCATAGTATAAAGAAGATAAGACAGAAGAGGTCTGTCAGTATTTTTGGGATTCTCCACCAAAAACCAGTGTCTGAAGAGATATGGAAACCCAAGATTGGTAAATCTGTTGAATAAATCATTAAAAATGATTAGCTTGTTTTACTCATAGACCCAAAATTAAGGTCTGTTTTACAAAGTAAATTAAGAGTTATACAGTACTTATAGGAATCCCTAGGATTAGGAAAAGAATCACATCAAGTAAAATAACTGAAATGCCGCATACACACGACCGGATTTTCCAGCAGACTCGGTCCGATGGTCTTCCCGACAGACTTTTCGAATGAACGGTCTTGGCCACACACGAACGGACTAAGTCCGTTCGAAAGTCCATTCATTTTGAACGTGATGACGTAAGACAGGACTAAAAAAGAAGTGCAGTAGCCAGTAGCCAATAGCTGCCCTCGCGTCGTATTTGGTCCGTCGGACCAGCATACAGTCTAACGGTTTTCCTGATTTTAGTCTGTCGGAATTGAGTCTGTCGGATTTGAAACATGTTCTATTTCTAGGTCTATCTGACTAGCCCACACACAATCGGATTGTCCGACGGACTAATGCCTTCGGACCTAATCTGCCAGAAAGTCTGGTCGTGTGTTCGTGGCATAAAACAACAACTAAAACACAACTAAACTTCTTTATAAATAACAGAAATGGTGTATTTTCAGCGCAGAAAATGTAAATGTCTTACTTATTAATTTATTAAACATGGTCAGAATGTTTTGTACTTGGAGCAGGATATAGAGAGTACTGGATCATAAGATTGCCCTATTGCCATTATTATCTAATAGTATTGCAGTGGTGTATGTACAAGTTATTTTGTTACTGGGCTGGAAGCTTCTACATTCCAGAAGATTCCCATAATTTCTTTGGTTTTCAGTTCAAAACTAATTTTGGATGCCCATCTTTGCCCCCTTCATCAGCACTTAAAGATAAGACAATAATGTATAGTTGTGCTCATAAGTTTACATACCCTGGCAGAATTTATGATTTCTTTGCCATTTTTCAGAGAATATGAATGATAACACAAAAACTTTTCTTTCACTCATGGTTAGTGTTTGGCTGAAGACATTTATTATCAATCAACTGTGTTTACTCTTTTTAAATCATAATAGCAACAGAAACTACCCAAATGACCCTGATCAAAAGTTTACATACCCCAGTTCTTAATACCGTATATTGCCCCCCTTTAACATCAATGACAGCTTGAAGTCTCTTGTGGTATTTGTGGATGAGGCTCTTTATCTTCTCAGATGGTAAAGCTGCCTATTTCTTTTGGCAAAAAGCCTCTAGTTCCTGTAAATTCTTGGGCTGTGTTGCATGAACTGCACATTTGAGATCTCCCCAGAGTGGCTCAATGATATTGAGGTCAGGAGACTGAGATGGCCACTCCAGAACCTCCACTTTATTCTGCTGTAGCCAATGACAGGTCGACTTGTTTTTTGGATTGTTGTCATATTGAAATGTTCAAGTACGTCCCATACGCAGCTTCCTGGCTGACGAATGCAGATGTTCCCCCGGTATTTTTTGATAACATACTGCATTCACCTTGCCATCAATGTTAACCAAATGTCCTGTGTCATTGTAGCTCACACATCCCAAATACATCAGCGATCCACCTCCTTGTTTCACAGTAGGGATGGTGTACCTTTTCATCACAGACCTTGTTGACTCCTCTCCAAATGTAGCATTTATGGTTGTGGCCAAAAAGCTAAATTTTGGTCTCATTACTCCAAATGACTTTGTGCCAGAAGGGAGAAAGGGGTGAGAGTGGGGCATTAGGACAATTACTGAGGCTGACCATATATCTATTCCCATGTGATGGACTGTCTCGGTACTAATAACAGACACTATAAGTTATTATTATTATTATAATTCAGGATTTATATAGCGCCAGCAATTTACGCAGCACTTTACAATATAAAAAGGAGACAATACAGTTGCAATACAATAAAATACAAGAGGATTAAGAGGGCCCTGCTCAGAAGAGCTTACAATCTAATAGGGTGGGGCAGGTGGTACAAAAGGTTATAACTGTCGGGAATGAGCTGATGGAAGTGGTAGGAGATTCATTTGAGACGTTATAGGCTTCCCTGAATAGATGAGTTTTCAGGGATCGCCTGAAGGTAGCAAGAGTAGGGTATAGCCGGACCAGTGGAGGTAGCGTGTTCCAGAGGATTGGAGAGGCTCTGGAGAAATCTTGGAGACGAGCATGGGAGGAGGAGACGAGAGAGCTTGAGAGTAGGAGGTCTTGAGAAGAACGGAGGGGACGGTTTGGGTGATATTTGGAGACAAGATTGGTGATGTAGCTCGTGGCAGAGTTGTGAATGGCTTTGTATGTTGTGGTTAGTATTTTGAATTAAATTCGCTGGGTGATTGGGAGCCAGTGTAGGGATTGGAGGAGAGGGTTGGCAGACACTGAGCGGTTGGTAAGGTGGATAAGTCTGGCAGCAGCATTCATGATAGACTGAAGAGGAGATAGCCTATGGAGAGGCAGGCCAATGAGAAGGGAGTTGCAATAGTCAAGTCGAGATATAACAAGGGAGTGAATGAGGAGCTTGGTGGTTTCATTTGTTAAAAAGGGGCGAATATAAAAATGATTTATTACATATAAAAAGTGACACGCAGGATATATTAAAACAACAATTTTTGAGAGAATTTATATTTAAAAAAACAAATACTTAGGGTTCCCCCAGAAAGTATCTGTTGATGAAGTAAACCTCAAAAATTGACTTTTCCTTTTACTAGTTTTGCTGTGAAGTTATTGCTTCTTCAGGAGGAATAATCTATAAAATATATAGTTGAATAGAGCACAAGTCAAAATGCAATACATTCAAAATTGGTATACACATATACTTCAGCAAATTATATCAAGAAGATTGAATTGCTTACCAGGCTGGACAATGGCCATATGTAGATCCATAGACCCGGATTACAGGCTTCCCAAGGGGGATGTGTGCGGGTGTGAGTCTGAGTAAAAAGAATGATATGTAATAATAGTAGAAATAGATGCGTAGTAATTGATCACTGTCCAATCAATACAGGTCAGGTGGAAGAAAGGAAGGGGGAGGGGGAACTAGGAAGGGAGGGGATATGGAAAGATTGGGGGAAAAAAGGAAGGCAAGGAACAACAAGGAAAGGGGAAAGGAAGGGGGAGGGGAAAGGGGGAGGTTACAAGAAGGGAAAGTGGGGGAAGAGAAATGAGAGGGACAGAAGGAAGAAAAATTGAATAGAGGAGAGGTAAATATATATTAGGTCTCAGGGAGCAAAATGGCTCACCTGAGAACAGCAATATCATATATAGACAAAGTTCCAGGGGACACGGAAGAACAATCTTGGTACATAACACAGACAGATGGATAGAGGGCCCAAGGGGACTTGGCTCAATCATATACTGAAGCTCATAGTACTCTTGGGACTTGTAGGTAATGGTAAATGTCCAGCAGTATCCTGGTATAGGCACCCTGGAAATTGCTCCAGGTTGAGGCCAGCGTTGAGCAGAAAAAGTCAGCAGAATAAAAAAAGTTAAATAAATATAAGGCCATAACAGCTCCCATGGATATATTCATATAGAGAAACAGGCCAATGACTGAAGGTAGGTAAACAATATATAAACCCCCCATAGCTACCAAGTCCTACCTGTCCGGAGATGTTCTAACATTTGTCCCCTGAGAGACAGATTCGCCGTACTCATCCACGGGGTAGGGTGGCCCATTAAATGAGCTCCCCAACCCAGAAACGCACTGCATGCCACCGCTGGGCAGCATCTGACATCACCGGGACAGACTCCCCACACCATGTGCGTCCTTAGGAACAACTGCGCAAGTGCGTGGCCGTCCAGACCAGTAGGCAGGTACCCCAGAGCTCGGGGGCAGCAAGAAGGGGATGAACTCGGGAGGAGTGCATCCTAACCAGGGGAGTCACATGTTTGCCGGAGGGGAAGGATAAACATCCGGGTCACACGGGGACACCAAGTCAAGCCAGCCAGAGTAGCAATACTGTAAATAGATCATAAGAATTTTCTATAGAATAACAAAGCAATGTACACAATCAAAATAACATGATACATAAAATATATAAACAGACAGTTCATCAAATTGTACAATTGTCATTGGTTTGGGCTTAGAGTAACATACATATGACGATCGGCCACTTGTCAGATCGGCCCAAAAAGCCAAATACAACTAATGCTCAAATAATTTAATGATTGGAATGACATCAAATTGTGGAAAAAGGGATTACAAGAAAGGGAGAGAAACACAAAAAGGTAAGGAGAACTGAAAAATTAGATTTAATAAAATATCTGCTATAAAAAAGAATTATAGGATATAATTTTGTTGAGTCCAGATGGTCTCTTTTTGGGGATCGCTTTGTCCCAATCACCTCCCCTAGGACTTTGTTGAACCACTTCAAGAACAAAAAACTGAACTACTGTATTGTCATACCGATGATAAAGACCAATGTGTCTACCTACAGTAGTCAATTTACCATTGCCAGAATGGTAGAGATGGTCACAGATATGCTGTCTTAGTTCTCAAATGGTTTTCCCCACATAGAACGCTTGGCATCTGCACACCATGAGGTAGATTACTCCCTTGGTGCTGCAGCTGGAGAAGTTTTGTGGATAAAAATTCTCTCCATTGGGTAAAAACAGCTTCCTACCTACACTCGAGAATCCAAAGACAGCGAGGACACATTTAAACATTTAAAGGTCCCATTGCGACCAGGTTTCGGTCTCTGTATAGGTGAAAATGTTTAAAGAATTCCATCTCTTCAAATCTTCACGTTGTTCTAGGTCTTTTAGAAGGTTAGGCAAGGATTTGTGGGGTTCTGATAGGAAAAGACGCATATTGTCAGCAAAAGCTGCGATTTTATATGTATTATTTTGGATCTCAATCCCTTTAATGTCTTTGTTGGCTCTGATTTTATTTAGTAATGGTTCTAGGGTCAGGACGAATAGAAGTGGGGATAAGGGACATCCTTGTCTAGTCCCATTTTGTAAGTTGAAGGCGTTCGACAGGTGGCTATTCACTCTGACTCGTGCTGTCGGGTTGGAATATAGTGCTTTGATATAAGATCTCATTTGGGGTAAGATGCCTATATGCTTCAAAACTGCCTCTATGAAATCCCAAGCCACCCTATCGAATGCCTTCTCGGCGTCGAGGGAGAGGAAGAAACCTTGTTTCTGCTTAGAGGCTAGCCAGTGACTAATATTTAGAGCTTTAATTGTGTTATCTCGTCCCTCTCTGCCTGGTATAAAGCCCACTTGATCCAAAGCTATAAGGGAAGTTAGTTGATTGGAAAGATTTCAAAAATCATGGTTTTAATATTTCCCTGAACGTCTTATAATATTGTAGGGGTAGTCCATCAGGGCCAGGGGCTTTTCCTATTTCCATCTCTTTTATAGCTTTGTCAAATTCTGGGCCAGATATTGGTTCTTCAAGTTCTTGGGCTGTGTTTTCTGAGATTTGGGGTGGGCTGTATTTTTCTAGGAAATCTTGGATAAATTTAGCTCTCATGTCTGAGTTGTGTGGGGATTGGAAGGAATATTATAAAGGGATTGATAGTAGAGTTCGAATTGTTTTGCAATCTCCTCATTTGAGGATTGTAATTTACCTTGTTTATCCATTATATTATGAATTGTTGCTGACATTTTTTTGTTTTGAAGTGCTTTAGCGAGCAGTTTGCCACTTTTGTTTCCTTGCTCATAATAGATCTTGTGTCTTAAAATATATTGCCTTTTAGTTTTAATATTTAGTTCTTCCACGAGAAGTTTTCTCGCATTTGTTATCTCCTCAAATGTTGAGATTGCAATAGTTTTTTATGTGTTATTTCTAAATTGTGGATATGGTCTATCAGTGACTTTATTTTGGATTGTTTTTCTCTCTTTAATTTGGCTAATTTGTTAATGAATTCCATTGTGTAATTGAAGAGGTATCTTCGTTTTCGTTTCGTGAGAAGTAGTCTTTTAATATTTCATTAAACTGTAGTCTTTCAGTATGGAAGTGTTCAGTCTCCATGTTTTGGTACTGACATTTTTCTCTGGAAAGGTTATTGTCATGGTGATTGGATGGTGGTCTGATATAGTCATTGATTCAATGGCACAGTTATTCAGGAGGGTTAAGTCTGGTTGTGTTATGAAAAAGTAGTAAATTCTTGAGTATCTTTGGTGGACATTGGAAAAGTACGTCAAGTCTTTAGTTTTAGGGTTCTCCAGGTATCATGTAGCATTAGGTTTTGTAATTGGATTTTAAATTGTTTCAGTGCTCTGTACGGAAGGCTCGATGCTCCATTCGAGGTGTCTATGGTGGGATTCAGCCGGATGTTGAAATCCCCACCTAGGATGATAATTCCTGGAGCGAAAGTCGTTAATAGGTCTTTGATTTTGCGGAAAAAAAGGCTACCTGTTTTGAATTTGGTGTGTATATATTAGTGATAGTTATGGGGTGATGACCTATTTTTCCTTTTAGGACTATGTATCTACCTCCAGGGTCTGACATAGCGTCCTGTAGTTGGAATGAGGTTTGTTTGGAAATCAATACAGAAACACCTTTTGTTTTCCCTTCAGGGTTTGTGGCATGAAAAGCCTTTGGGAATCTTTTGTCTTGTAGTTTCGAGGTTTTGTCTGATTTAAAATGGGTTTCTTGAATGTAAATAATATTTGCTCTATGTTTGTGACATTCATTAAGGAGTTTGGTTCTTTTTTCAGGTATGTTAAGTCCTTTGGCATTGATTGATAGTAATTTAATCATTAGTGGGGTAGATATTTGTTTGTAGTTGGTCATCTTAAGTTCTTTGTTCTGAGATTCTAAGGAGAGAGGTAACTTTGTAGAAAAAAAAAGGGGAGAGGGGAGAAAAAAAAAAGGGGGGGGGGAGTGTGTTCCGGGGCAGATATAGACCTGCTAGGCTACCCTATTAGAAATCCGGTATTTTCTGTCAGCCCAACTCCAGCACCCGGTGGGGGGTGGGATCCAAGGGAGCGAGAGCTCTAATAATAAAATGGTGTTCGAGAGAGCACCCCACAATCCACTTGTTGAGGTATTGAATGCTAACTCATTTGTCCATAGGTGTCCCACTAGCGTTTTAATGAGAAGAGTGTAGCAGGTAACAAAGTCGCTGATGGGATACATGGGAGTGACTGATTATACCCCCCTATGGTACAATAATAATCTAGCCGAAATAAGTAGCATAGAAAGACCTCGGGAATGGGAAAGTCCGGGAATTAGCAGGTTGACACAACTGTATGAAGGCAATCTTATGAAATCATTTGAAAACCTTAGGCAAGAATTCAATATCTCGTGTAGGGCGTTTTATAAATACCTACAGATCAGGCATGGAATTCAAGCCCAATTTAGGTCCTTAACTATTGAAAGGGTTAAAACTCCCCTACTTCAAGGAATCGTTGAACGAGCGCAAGCGAAAGGCTTGATTTCCAAACTATATGTCAAGCTAGGGGATAAAATTATAAGCGGAAAAAGACCTGATAAGAGCAGGGAGGGATGGGCCAGAGATGTAGGGTCGATAAACCAGGAACAATGGGGGAAGATTTTAGAACAAGGGAGCTTGATCTCAATATCCCCCTCACAAAGGGTGTCCCATCTGCTCTTTACCTATAGAGCATATTACACCCCTCAAAAAATGTGGAAGTTTGGCAAGATACCTAGGGATGAATGCCCCAGATGTAAAGCACCTGTAAAACACTCTTCTCCATATGGCATGGAAATGTCCAAAGCTTTATAGATATTGGGTAGAAATAGTTCAGAGGATAAATAGGACTTTCAAGACCACACTGAAGCCAGAGGCTAAGCCCTTGTACACACGGTCGGAGATTCAGACAACCAAATCCGTCGGAGTAATTCCGACGGATTAATTCCAGAAGAGGTCCGGAAGTGATGTTGCATACACACGGTCTGACTAAGTTGTCGGAAAATCCAATTGTACATAACGTGATGACGTTATTTCGTTACAACGGGACTACGTTCAGGCTAGTAGCCAATAGCTTTGGTCTTGGAATTTGATCTGAGCATGCGTGGCACTTTGTCCGTCGGAGTAGGATACACATGATCGGAGTATGTCCGATAGGGGCATTTTGTCGGAAAATTTTACCGGCAAGTTGGAAAACTTGATCCGTCCGATATTCCGACGGAAACAGTCTGATGCAGACCACACACAGTCGAATATCCGACAAAACAGTCTCATAGGAAACAATCTGTAGGAATATCCAACCGTGTGTACAAGGGCTTAGACCTGCCTTCTAGGAATTCTGGAGGAGGGTAGAATTCCTTCTTTGGCAAATATTGCAGTATTAAGATGTTTGTATCAGGCCAGGCGCCTAATAGCACTGAACTGGCAGGCCAAGAATCCCCCTTTCTCGGAATCCTGGGTTGAAGCCATCAACTCTACAATTTGGTGCGAGAGGGTGATGTATATTAAACAAAATAACTTAAAGAAATTTGGCGACCTATGGAGCCCTTGGTTGAACGAGATGGGCTGTCCTCTGTGGGGGGTGCCTGGGGGGCAGACTGAGTCCCCACCCTGCTGACCCCTCACCAGTGAGGGCGGGGGGAAGGAGCGGAGTGGAGAGAGAGGGGAGAGTGTCTCCTCGCCTCTCCCCATCGGCCGGGCCTCCCAGGTATATCACCCAGTAGGGTTAGGAACTCCCCCTCCCCCTATCACCGTTGTTGTCTCCTCTCTCCCAACCAATCGAGAAACATCTGGATTGGAGCTAATCGGTGCAAGCAGTGTGCATTTGGGGGGTGGGTTAGGATGCGAATTGGGGTTAGATAAAGGGTAAGGTAATAATAACTTGAATTTTGTATGTAGCTCTTTTTTTGGTAGTTTGTCTGTAATGGCGGTTTTTAGGAGTTGTGAGAAATAATGTTAACCTGTTGTTTGAAATTTAACAAAAAGGCAATTGAAGTAAAAAAAAAACAGAAATCCAGTAGGTTCAAAGAGCAATGGGGTTTGCCCTTTGTGTGGGACCGGGGTCTACACAGGACTCGATGGGAATGTATTATTACGGAGGCGTGGCTTGGACGCCGAAGGGAATGGACGCTGCGTGCTGAGCTGAGCTGAGCTCCGCTCCGTCGGTCCGTGATACCAGCTTCCCCTCCAGCCATATCGAATTGTGCGACGGACGCCATACCGCCTTGTGCGATGGACGCCATACCGCCTTGCTGAGTTTTCCCTCCAGCTCTCCCTCCAGCTATAACGAATTGTGCGATGGATACCGCTTGCTGAACCCCCCCTCCAGCTATATCGAATTGTGCGATGGACACCGTTTGTTGAGCTCCCCCTTCAGTTATATCGAATTGTGCGATGGACGCCGCTTGAGCCGTCGGATTGTGATACCTGCTTCCTCACCAGCTATATCGAATAGTGCGATGGGCAGACGAGATAGACTGCCTGAGAGTCCTGAACCACAGAGCCCTTATCCCACCTCGGGAGTACGCCGTATAGCGGACATTTTCGACCCTCAAGCACAGAGGATACAGAGGAGTAGGGGCCGCCCTGCTAGTAAGATGGCGCTGAGAAGCCACGAGGTAGAACACAGCGAGGACTCCAGGTCGGCTTCAGAGGATAGGGTAAGGGAGCAGGATTGCTCAGATCACCCTCTTATGCTCTCAGAAATGACAAAAATAGCGGCTGATATTAAAGGCACTTTGTTTTCTGCTATTAATGACCTAAAGGCGGACTTTATAGCTCTGTCGGATCGACTGTCCCAGAATGAAAGAGCAGAGGCAAAAAGGGATAGAGCGGTGGAGAGGCTGTGCTCCACTGTCTCATCCCACACCATTCATCTTATTCAGATGAACAAGCACCTCGAGGAACTTGACAATCGGGGGCGCAGACAGAACATTAGAGTGAGGGGGATCCCCGAGAAGATTGAGCCTGCGCAGATAAAACAAGCTTTGCAGTCAGTGTTTAACGGAGTGTTGGAAAGACCTAAGGATACTGATATTGAGTTTGTAAGAGTGCATAGAACCTTAGCATCAAAGCCAAGTGACACAGCCCCCCCAAGGGATATTATATGCTGCCTACAAAGCTACCTACTGAAGGAAGAGATACTGGGGAAAGCAAGGAGGAATGATCAGATCTTTCTTAATGATCATGCTGTGGCACTATACCAGGATCTTTCTTACATCACACTACAGAATAGGCGAGCTTTGCGCCCATTGACTAACGTTCTAAGGGAGAGGGGTATCCCTTATCGATGGCGCTTTCCTTTTGCGTTGAACGCCACGTTTTCGGGAAAACAATATTATCTGCGCATGCCTGAGGATATTTCAAGCTTCTGTGCACAGCTACAAATTCCATTGACTGAAGTGCCGGAATGGTATAGGGAGTTTCATTGCCCCCCGCTGGAGACCTCTCCACCGCATACCCCACAGCCATCCCCGTCGAAGCTAGCAGCCAAAAAACCTCGCCCGGATAAACCTCAGAGCTTGAATAGGGGCAGACTTTCACAACTTGGGACAGAGCATTGGCTACAGCCACATGGATAATCTTAGAGTGGGAGCTTGTCTTCCTTCCTTTTTTTTTTCCTTTTTTTTTTCTTTTTTTGGCTTTTCTCCATACGGACATTTTTTTTGTAGTTGAATTGAATATGTTTATAAGGGGAATGGTCCGAGTGTTATAAGGATATGATTATTTCTTTTTTCAGATATAGTAAGCTAGGGAAGGAATCACACACCGCTATAGGGGGAATGTGGGAATGTGGGGGTGATAAGAGTGGCAGTTGGGGGTATAGTGAGCACTAAGATCAGTCAGAGTATTATGGGTGGTATGGTAGTCGGTGACTACTGCAGTTCTCACTATAGTTTTTATTATAGTTGTTGTTTATTAAAGGCGCCAATAGCGCAATATTAAAATAAATCTTATGTACTTAATTCTGTTCATGATCTTATCCTTCTGGCTGGAAGGGTATATATGTGGCCTTAATATGTGCCTAATTTTTGAATCACGGAAGGACTGGAGTGGTTTTTTCTTATATTTAAACAGATAATTAATAGTTTTTGTATTTTTGGTTTTATTTTATTACCATTTTCTGAAGGAAAGTCCTCCCATTGCTTCCACATGTGAATCGCTGTCTGGTTTATCCAGACGGGGATTCACAACGTTTTTTCTTTCTTCTCCTCTCCTACAGTTGATAGGAGGAGACATTTTTCCTAGTCACTCCATTTGGGTGTCTATCCACCTGAGTGTTTTTTTTTTTTTCCTTTCTTGTATTTATTTAGTTATTGTATTTAATATGGCGTACTCTATGCTAGATGAACATGCTTTTGTGATCTCCCATAACGTTAGGGGTCTAAATACACCGGAGAAGCGATTGGCGGTGCTTAGGGAACTCCACAAGCAGAAACCGATAGTGGTGTTTCTTCAGGAGACCCACTTCCGGTCCGGCAAGATTCCTAGATTGCATGATAGACATTATCCATATGTTTTCCATGCAACAAATCCTGAGGCCAAATCTAAGGGGGTGACAATTCTGCTACATAAAAATGCTGATTTCATTGTACATCAGCAGATGGCGGACATTGCCGGAAGGTATTTGTTTTTGAAGGGGATTTGGGCGGGAACCCCGGTTACCTTGGCTAATGTTTACTTCCCCAACACCGCACAGGTTACTTTTTGTCAACATATGGTAGATGAATTGAAGGGCTTTGCATCTGGATGTGTGGTGCTGGGGGGAGATTTCAACTTAGCGCTAAATCCCCTTCAGGATACATCAGATGGCAGGTCCAGCATTCCGTATAAAAAGTTGCGTAAAATCAAGACACTTCTAGCTTCCCTTACTTTAGTAGATACTTGGCGCTTGGCAAACCCCTCAGGCAGGGACTACACATATTTTTCACCCTTGCATAATAAATTTACACGCATAGACTACATTTTTGTTACTCAAAGGGATATACCCCGTATAAAATCTGCTAAAATAGGTGTGCAGACCCTATCTGACCACGCCCCTATATCGTTGCAATTTCACAAAATAAACATACATCGCGGCCCCCACTCGTGGAGATTAAACCCCTCCCTGCTCACGGATAAGGACAACACTGACAAAATAGCAGATATAATTAAATTATATTTTACAGAAAATGTCTCTGAAGAATTGTCGCCGTTTACAATTTGGGCGGCCCATAAATGCGTGGTTCGGGGGGAGCTCATACGGCTGGGGGCCACGAGAAAAAGGGTTGCTGAGAGGGAGATTAATGATTTGATACAGACCATTAGAGACCTAGAGGGGAAGCATAAACAATCCTTAGCAACTGATACAGCAGTAACTTTATTAGAATTGAGGAAAAAATTACAAGCCCATTTGAACCTTAAAGCACAAAAGATCCTTTTCTTGAAGAAGGGGTTCTTCTATGAACACAATGATAAAACAGGCAAACTTTTAGCAAAGGCCCTTAAAGAAACATTATTATCGACGAATATTGCTGCAATTAAAACCAGTGACGGTCAGACAACACAGGATGCGGCGAAAATCGCGCAAAGATTTCAGGAATATTATTCCAATTTGTATAATCTACCGCAGTTACATAAACCTAGCGACCTAAGGGGGACGACAGCAGAGATTACTAATAAATTCCTGGACGACAGCGGACTCCCCAAACTTACTGAGGAGGAAGCGCTGTCACTGGAAGAACCGATAACTGAAGGTGAACTCACCGCAGCTATTAAGGAACTAAAAAAGGGGAAAAGCCCTGGACCGGACGGTTTAACAGCCCACTATTATAAAATCTTTATGGAATTGTTGATTCCATACATGATTAATACATTTAACCACTTCCGAGACCCACAAACGTTACCAGAAGATTTCCTGAGAGCGCACGTTACAGTATTGCCTAAACCTAATAAAGACCCTCTAGATTGTGCTAGCTATAGGCCGATTTCTTTATTGAATGTGGACCTAAAAATTTATACGAAAATACTAGCGAACAGACTGCGCCCATTGTTGCACAAACTTATAGGTCCCGAGCAGGTAGGTTTTATGCCTGGTAGGGAGGCGAAAGATAACGTGATTAAAGCCCTTAATCTTATACACAGGGCCCAAACAGAACAATTTGAAGGCATGCTCTTATCTACAGATGCAGAGAAAGCCTTCGACCGTGTGTCGTGGGACTTCCTGTATGCGACTTGCTCTCATATAGGTTTGAGAGCACATATGCTATCATGGATTAAAACTATTTATTATAATCCTACGGCCCAAATTAAGGTGAATGGGACACTGTCAGACAAGGTGCAGATACGGAATGGGACTAGGCAAGGGTGTCCTCTTTCGCCCTTGCTGTTTATACTCACTTTGGAACCATTAATCCGCACAGTTAATTTATCATCCTCTATACATGGCTTCCACGTAGGCGATAAGGAATACAAGTGTGCTGCGTATGCGGATGATCTATTGTTTTTTATAACTCAGCCGCATGTTACTATGCCCAATCTGTGCACTATATTTAAGCATTACAGCTATATGGCGAATTTCAAAATTAATTATAAAAAATCTGAGGCCCTCAATCTTACGCTACAAGAGACCACACGGGAGGCTGTTTTACGTAACTGTAAATTTAAGTGGGAATCCCGCTCCCTTAAATATTTAGGAGTTCATTTGACTGCTAGTCTAACTGAGATATATAGCCAAAATTTTTTGCCATTGTTACAAAACGTGAAAAAAGACCTGGAGAGATGGACACTTAAACATTTCTCCTGGTTTGGTAGGGCAGCGATCGTCAAAATGACAATCCTGCCCAGATTTTTGTATTTTTTCCAGACTTTGCCAATATGGCTACCTGCAAAATTTTTTCAGTCATTGAATGCTATTCTTAGACACTTCTTATGGGCATCTAAAAAGCCACGCATAAGCCCTGCAATACTCACTAGAGATAAAGGCAGTGGGGGAATGGGATTCCCCAATTTCAAAAATTATTATAAGGCCACTCATCTTACCAGAATGATTGACTGGACCTGCCATGCGGATAATAAAGATTGGGTGAAACTTGAAAACGAGGTAGGTCCTATTCCAGTGACATATTCCCCTTGGATTCCGTGGGACTTGTGCCCTAAACAGCTTAAGCAACATCCCCTTATAGGGACCACTTTAAGATTATTACAAATAGTGGCTCAAACAACGGGTTTGACTACTTCACCTGGCCCATTAACACCGCTAGTAGATAATCCTGACTTTATACCAGGCATGCATAAACCTATCCGGCACTTTATATGTGGGAATCTGGCCTTATTAGCCACTCATTGTTTTGAGGGTAATAAGATTAAATCAATGTTGGACTTACAACATACTTTGGGTTCAACCGTTTTGGGGCAATGGACGTATAGACAAATACATGATTATATTTTGAGCCCGCGGAGGATCAAACATTTTTTACGACCATTAACGCCTTTTGAGGCGGTTTGCCTTCGTGCCAAGGCTTCTACGAAAAATATCTCTCTCACGTATGCGTGGTTACAATCCGCAGCACGTCTGGAACCTAATAAACATAAGCTTTTCTGGGAAGCAGCATTAAATGCATCATTTACAAACGACCAATGGCTACAGGCATGTGTATTTGCTCATAAATGTGCAGTTAGCACTAGATTACAGGAAACTTCTTTTAAACTTCTGACGAATTGGTATAACACGCCAGTTAAATTGCATAAGTGGTTCCCCGATGTTCCAGACCTATGTTGGCGTTGTAATCAAGCTAAGGGCACTTTACAACATATATGGTGGGAGTGTGACCTAATTAGACCATTTTGGGGCCAAGTGATTAGTATTATACAACAAATAACTGATACACAGATCCCCCTTGACGCTAAATGTTGTCTGCTACATATTACTGACCTTTCTATGAGTAAATATAAAAAATCGCTGATTAGATTTCTTCTAACTGCCGCCAAGACAGTGATACCGAGACATTGGAGGAACACTATGACTCCCTCAATTAGGGAATGGCTGGGGGAGATAGGATATTTGCATAAAATGGAAGAAATTAGGGCTACAGCCCATGAAAGCATGGGCAAGTATATAGTTATATGGCGACCTTGGGTAGTGTTTAGCAATTCTTCTGTAAACGCCTTTTTGATACAAACATGAGGTGGAGGGGGCGCTATGTGTTCGGGCTAGCAATGCCCGCTTGATTATTTACGGACAACTGTACTGTCCTTTTTTTTTTTTTTTTTTTTTTTTTTTTTTTTTTTTGTTTTGTTTCTATATCTATTAGCCACATTTGGCCTTTGTATGATAGGCATTAGGGTGTATTTAGAGTGGTATAAAGTTATAAGGCAGATACGCCGGGACAGGCTTTTACAACCCATTGATATATATGTTTAGATACCATTGACGCTTTGGGAATGGTAGGGTACCTACCCTTTTACTAATGGGCCTTTCCATTTTTTTTTTTTTTTGGAGGGGCTTATTAGTCTAATAGGGATCTTCTATCAATCTGTTTATATGCAAACAAGAGGACTAAAAGTATGAGTTTGAGTCTGTAACGCTATTGTTATCCTATGGTACACACAGGCAATTGTATTTGCGCTTGTTATGTATTGCTATATTTGTATTGTAACTGGCTATTTCTTTAATAAAATCTAATTGTAAAAAAAAAAAAAGGAATGTATTATTACAGATTTATTTATTTTTTATTCTTTGCAATATTGTAATTATTAGAGGTATACTAATCGATAAGGTTCTCTTTGTAACTTCCAGCACTCAGAAGAAGCTAGTTAAAGAGGAAGTAAACCCTGATGAGTTTACTTCCTCTTTCATTCCCTGCAAAGGCAAAGCATAATGGACTACTATGCATCGTATAGTAGTCCATTATGTGTCACTTGCCTGACACAGGAGCCAGCGAAGTCACCGCTGTCCCCTGTAGTCCGGTGCATCCATCTTCTCGGTGGGTCTCGCCGCTCCACCGCTGTCATTCGGCGAAGCCGCGATGACATCCCTCCCGCGGATGCGCACGGGAGCCGCCATGTGTGGCATATTCGCCGTTGACAGTGCCGCGCTCAGTGCGCCTGCGCACCACTGTCTATGGCGCATGCGCCGTAGACAGCGGTGCCTGTCTTTCGGCAAATATCTCCTAAACCGTGTAGGTTTAGGAGATATTTCTTGGACCTACAGGTAAGCCTTAATCTAGGCTTACCTGTAGGTCAAAGTGTGTTGTAAGGGTTTACAACCACTTTAATTAAGTGTTTAAATGGTTCAAGGTGTTTGCATGATATACTGGACTAGGGAATGGGTTGGTGTTTGGACTGTTATCCACTTATTAATAATAGGCATGAATTAACGTGGTTCAAGAGTATGTGTAGGGACATGGGATTATATTGGTGCAGGTATTGTGAAGTTGTACCTTGCAAGGTAGTATGTTTAAGACATTTTGATAATTCAAAGATCTATAGTATTTTAGCAACTAGATAAAATAGCCACCAGAGGGAGCCATTGAATAGATAAAGTGTGTGTTGTTGACATTTGGTGTAAATGACTATACGTACTATAAGCATTAACAAAGTTATACCGTTAACCTAGGAAGGTATTTTAACTTATAACTGATATAGAAAAGAATAAAGAATAATTATAGCTTCTAGTATTGAGATTTCCTCTAGATCCAGTTTTAAAACAAGTAAGGCAGTATATAGCGTGTGATCTAATAGCCTTAATTTTGATGCTAACATCAAAAAGGATTTGATTATTGATTATGCTGTCTATAATCAGAGCTAGGCATCACTCCTGTCGGTACTTAAGAGGGGTGAGAGTTTGGTTAATGTATGATGTCCTGTATAATCAAATCCAAAGTTTAAAGGATAAGAACCTTCCTCAGACCTTACCATTATAATAATTAGCTCTATTGGTGCTCCGATCAACACACGTCAATAACCAGTATCAGCAATGCTTATACAATAGTAACCTTATATTGAACGCTATCAATTGGCTAATATTAACTTTGTTCCAATAACTTGTGTATAAGAACATTCTATGTTATGTTAAGACAAATTTAACAGGTTGCACGCGTTTTAATAATGTCAATTACTATTAGTATGCTTAGGGATAACATTCTCTATCTTTGATCATTGATCGTAATTGTGTTAGATATATCAACCTATTTAGATATGGTCCTGCTTGACTTGTAGGCATTGAGGCGGCTCACTCACTTACAGGGCTGGACTGGGACAGAAATTTGGCCCTGGACTTCATCCAGACCGACCCACTTACATTTTGAGTGTCCCTTCACCAGCCCCCTTACATCAGAGTGTCCCATCAGCACCATCATAAATGCGACCTTACCAGCACCCATAAAAGCAGCCTTACCAGCAGCCATAAATTCGACCTTACCAGCACCCATAAATACGGCATCACCAGCACCCATAAAAGCAGCCTTACCAGCACCCATAAATGTGATCTTACCAGCACCCCTAAATGCCATCTTACCAGCACCCATAAATGTGGCTTTACCAGCACCCATAAATGCGACCTTACCAGCACCCAGAAATGCAGCTTTAGCAGCACCCAGAAATGTGACCTTACCAGCACCCAGAAATGCAGCTTTAGCAGCACCCAGAAATGTGACCTCACCAGCACCCATAAATGCAGCCTTACCAGCACCCATAAATGTGACCTTACCAGCACCCATAAATACGGCATCACCAGCACCCATAAATGCAGCTTTACCAGCACCCTTGAATGTGACCTTACCAGCACCCATAAATGCAGCTTTACCAGCACCCTTGAATGTGACCTTACCAGCACCCATAAATGTGATCTTACCAGCACCCCTAAATGCGACCTTGTCAGCATCCATAAATGCAGCCTTACCAGCACCCATAAATGCGACCTTACCAGCACCCATAAATACGGCATCACCAGCACCCTTAAAAGCAGCCTTATCAGCACCCTTAAATGTGACCTTACCAGCACCCCTAAATGCTATCTTACCAGCACCCATAAATGTGGCTTTACCAGCACCCATAAATGCGACCTTACCAGCACCCAGAAATGCAGCTTTAGCAGCACCCAGAAATGTGACCTCACCAGCACCCATAAATGCAGCCTTACCAGCACCCATAAATGTGACCTTACCGGCACCCATAAATACGGCATCACCAGCACCCATAAATGCAGCTTTACCAGCACCCTTGAATGTGACCTTACCAGCACCCATAAATGCAGCTTTACCAGCACCCTTGAATGTGACCTTACCAGCACCCATAAATGTGACCTTACCAGCACCCCTAAATGCGACCTTACCAGCATCCATAAATGCAGCCTTACCAGCACCCATAAATGCGACCTTACCAGCACCCATAAATACGGCATCACCAGCACCCATAAATACGGCATCACCAGCACTCATAAATGCAGCCTTACCAGTACCCATAAATGCGACCTTACCAGCACCCATAAATGTGACCTTACCAGCACCCATAAATGCGACCTTACCAGCACCCATAAATACGGCATCACCAGCACCCATAAATGCAGCCTTACCAGCACCCATAAATGTGACCTTAGCAGCACCCATAAATATGGCATCACCAGCACCCATAAATGCAGCTTTACCAGCACCCATAAATGTGACCTTACCAGCACCCCTAAATGCGACCTTACCAGCATCCATAAATGCAGCAATACCAGCACCCATAAATGCGACCTTACCAGCACCCATAAATACGGCATCACCAGCACCCATAAATAAGGCATCACCAGCACTCATAAATGCAGCCTTACCAGTACCCATAAATGCGACCTTACTAGCACCCATAAATGTGACCTTACCAGCACCCATAAATGCAGCCTTACCAGCACCCATAAATGTGACCTTACCAGCACCCATAAATGCGACCTTACCAGCACCCATAAATACGGCATCACCAGCACCCATAAATGCAGCCTTACCAGTACCCATAAATGCGACCTTACCAGCACCCATAAATGTGACCTTACCAGCACCCATAAATGCGACCTTACCAGCACCCATAAATATGGCATCACCAGCACCCATAAATGCAGCTTTACCAGCACCCAGAAATGCGACCTTACCAGCACCCAGAAATGCGACCTTACCAGCACCCAGAAATGTGGCCTCACCAGCACCCATAAATGCGACCTTACCAGCACCCAGAAATTCAGCTTTACCAGTACCCAGAAATGTGACCTTACCAGCACCCAGAAATGCTGGTAAATGCTGGTAAATGTGGCTTTACCAGCACCCAGAAATGCGACCTTACCAGCACCCAGAAATGCAGCTTTACCAGCACCCAGAAATGCGACCTTACCAGCACCCAGAAATGCGACCTTACCAGCACCCAGAAATGTGGCCTCACCAGCACCCATAAATGCGACCTTACCAGCACCCATAAATACGGCATCACCAGCACCCATAAATGCAGCTTTACCAGCACCCTTGAATGTGACCTTACTAGCACCCATAAATGCAGCTTTACCAGCACCCTTGAATGTGACCTTACTAGCACCCATAAATGCGACCTTACCAGCACCCATAAATGTGGCTTTACCAGCACCCATAAATGCGACCTTACCAGCACCCAGAAATGCAACTTTACCAGCACTCAGAAATGCGACCTTACCAGCACCCAGAAATGCAGCTTTACCAGCACCCAGAAATGCGACCTTACCAGCACCCATAAATGTGACCTCACCAGCACCCAGAAATGCGACCTTACCAGTACCCAGAAATGCAGCTTTACCAGTACCCAGAAATGTGACTTTACCAGCACCCAGAAATGCTGGTAAATGTGGCTTTACCAGCACCCAGAAATGCGACCTTACCAGCACCCAGAAATGTGGCCTCACCAGCACCCATAAATGCGACCTTACCAGCACCCAGAAATGCAGCTTTAGCAGCACCCAGAAATGCGACCTTACCAGCACCCATAAATGTGACCTCACCAGAACCCATAAAAGCAGCCTTACCAGCACCCATAAATGTGACCTTACCAGCACCCATGAATACGGCATCACCAGCACCCATAAATGCAGCTTTACCAGCACCCTTGAATGTGACCTTACCAGCACCCATAAATGCAGCTTTACCAGCACCCTTGAATGTGACCTTACCAACACCCATAAATACGACATTACCAGCACCCATAAATGTGACCTTACCAGCACCCCTAAATGCGACCTTACCAGCATCCATAAATGCAGCCTTACCAGCACCCATAAATGTGACCTTACCAGCACCCATAGATACGGCATCACCAGCACTCATAAATGCAGCCTTACCAGCACCCAGAAATTCAGCTTTACCAGCACCCAGAAATGTGACCTTACCAGCACCCAGAAATGCTGGTAAATGCTGGTAAATGTGGCTTTACTAGCACCCATAAATGCGACCTTACCAGCACCCAGAAATGCAGCTTTACCAGCACCCAGAAATGCGACCTTACCAGCACCCATAAATGTGGCCTCACCAGCACCCATAAATGCGACCTTACCAGCACCCATAAATGCGACCTTACCAGCACCCATAAATACGGCATCACCAGCACCCATAAATGCAGCTTCACCAGCACCCTTGAATGTGACCTTACTAGTACCCATAAATGCGACCTTACCAGCACCCATAAATGTGGCTTTACCAGCACCCATAAATGCGACCTTACCAGCACCCAGAAATGCAACTTTACCAGCACCCAGAAATGCGACCTTACCAGCACCCAGAAATGCAGCTTTACCAGCACCCAGAAATGCGACCTTACCAGCACCCATAAATGTTAACTCACCAGCACCCAGAAATGCGACCTTACCAGTACCCAGAAATGCAGCTTTACCAGTACCCAGAAATGTGACTTTACCAGCACCCAGAAATGCTGGTAAATGTGGCTTTACCAGTACCCAGAAATGCGACCTTACCAGCACCCATAAATGTGGCCTCACCAGCACCCATAAATGCGACCTTACCAGCACCCAGAAATGCAGCTTTACCAGCACCCATAAATGCGACCTTACCAGCACCCAGAAATGCAACTTTACCAGCACTCAGAAATGCGACCTTACCAGCACCCAGAAATGCAGCTTTACCAGCACCCAGAAATGCGACCTTACCAGCACCCATAAATGTGACCTCACCAGCACCCAGAAATGCGACCTTACCAGTACCCAGAAATGCAGCTTTACCAGTACCCAGAAATGTGACTTTACCAGCACCCAGAAATGCTGGTAAATGTGGCTTTACCAGCACCCAGAAATGCGACCTTACCAGCACCCAGAAATGTGGCCTCACCAGCACCCATAAATGCGACCTTACCAGCACCCAGAAATGCAGCTTTAGCAGCACCCAGAAATGCGACCTTACCAGCACCCATAAATGTGACCTCACCAGCACCCATAAAAGCAGCCTTACCTGCACCCATAAATGTGACCTCACCAGCACCCATAAAAGCAGCCTTACCTGCACCCATAAATGTGACCTTACCAGCACCCATAAATACGGCATCACCAGCACCCATAAATGCAGCTTTACCAGCACCCTTGAATGTGACCTTACCAGCACCTAATAAATGCAGCTTTACCAGCACCCTTGAATGTGACCTTACCAACACCCATAAATACGACATTACCAGCACCCATAAATGTGACCTTACCAGCACCCCTAAATGCGACCTTACCAGCATCCATAAATGCAGCCTTACCAGCACCCATAAATGTGACCTTACCAGCACCGATAGATACGGCATCACCAGCACTCATAAATGCAGCCTTACCAGCACCCAGAAATTCAGCTTTACCAGCACCCAGAAATGTGACCTTACCAGCACCCAGAAATGCTGGTAAATGCTGGTAAATGTGGCTTTACTAGCACCCATAAATGCGACCTTACCAGCATCCAGAAATGCAGCTTTACCAGCACCCAGAAATGCGACCTTACCAGCACCCATAAATGTGGCCTCACCAGCACCCATAAATGCGACCTTACCAGCACCCATAAATGCGACCTTACCAGCACCCATAAATACGGCATCACCAGCACCCATAAATGCAGCTTCACCAGCACCCTTGAATGTGACCTTACTAGCACCCATAAATGCGACCTTACCAGCACCCATAAATGTGGCTTTACCAGCACCCATAAATGCGACCTTACCAGCACCCAGAAATGCAACTTTACCAGCACCCAGAAATGCGACCTTACCAGCACCCAGAAATGCAGCTTTACCAGCACCCAGAAATGCGACCTTACCAGCACCCATAAATGTTAACTCACCAGCACCCAGAAATGCGACCTTACCAGTACCCAGAAATGCAGCTTTACCAGTACCCAGAAATGTGACTTTACCAGCACCCAGAAATGCTGGTAAATGTGGCTTTACCAGTACCCAGAAATGCGACCTTACCAGCACCCATAAATGTGGCCTCACCAGCACCCATAAATGCGACCTTACCAGCACCCAGAAATGCAGCTTTACCAGCACCCAGAAATGCGACCTTACCAGCACCCAGAAATGCAGCTTTACCAGCACCCATATTTGTGACCTTACCAGCACCCATAAAAGCAGCCTTACAGGGGGGGGGGGGGCCTTGGTACACACAAATCAAAGTGATTGGCAGATCATTATACATACACTATGGGGGTTATTTACTAAAGGAAAATTCACTTTGCACTGAAAGTGCACTTGGAAGTGCAGTCGCTGTAGATCTGAGGGGGACATGCAAGGAAAATAAAAAACAGCATTTTAGCTGTGATTGGATGATAAAATCAGCAGAGCTTCCCCTCATTTCAGATCTACCCCTTAGATTCAGAGCGACTGCACTTTTAAGTGCACTTGCAGTGCAAAGTGGATTTGCCTTTCGTAAATAACCCCCAATATCTGTATACATGGAAATGTGATAATACAGTCTGAGACTCTCAGGGACCAGTGAAGACTTTTACTAACCAGGAGATGGTCTGCCTGTGACTGAGGCTCTCCTCTGCAGCTCTCTCTGCATCCCATGACTTGACCCTGCTGCTGCCAGTGCGAGGAACTAACAAATTTAAACGCTGCCCACCTCTGTGAGTCCAGGCAGGCTCTACCTGTCACCAAGCCCGGAGCACCGCCAGTGACTCCACTGCCATAGTTCAGCATAGGCCAGGTCCCAGTGGGAATTGTACGGTGTATGGGCACTTGGCAGGAAGGTGAGAGAGTGGCCTTCATAGGGGTTGTAAGATTGGGGTGATCAGACTCAAGCGATAGGTGCATTTTCAGTGAGTGCGCCAGTCCAAAACTGTATTTTTTAAGGGCGTGGTACCCCACTTTTATTTAAAAGCAAGAAAAAAACAGCAATTTCCCTCGTAGGGGGTTCCACCATTACTGTATGTTTCATAACCAGGATACTTCAGCCTCCTGGCTTATTCGCTTGCCACAGGGCTGCTTCAGGCCTCCAGCCAAGGCCTTAGGTCTGCTCCTCAGACCAAAAGAGTTAATTAGAGTCAAGCTCGCTCCTCGCTTACTCCCGATCAGCTCCTTGCTGCTCTGTCACAAACTATATCTGCTTCCTGCAGACATGCATGCCGTGGCTGCCCCATGGAGCCTCTGACTCCTCTCAGAGGAATGGGAGTCCACCTGCCTCCCATGCCCAGACTTCCTGTCTGATGGGTGAGGCCCTGAACCATAGCCAGGTCACAACTAAATAATCCAGCACACAGCTGTCCAATCAGTGAGCCTTTCTCTCCAAAATCTGCTGTAAACCAGCAATCTTCCAGGTATCACAGGGTCCTACTGCCACAGGGGGATCATGAGACATACGTGTACAGCACTGGGCAGAAAGGCAGAGCGGAACATCAGAGACGGTGACGAAATGATCGCGCGTGGTGGTACAGACAGGTCACACTCACTGGCAGTGGCACTGTGATGAATAGGGGCACGCAGTGGTGCAGGGGATGTTTCCTTTCCCTTCCTTCATAATAGATACAGTCCTCTGACTCTGTACGGAGGGACTCGGGAATGGAGTGGCTGCCTGTTAAGTTAGTTGCTTAGGGAGTAGGATCACCAGCGGCTGGGCTCCCTAGGCAGAAGTGCGGCCTAGGTGGCTGCCTAGTTTGCCTAGTGGTAGCACCGGCCCTGGATGTTAAAAACCAAATTGAGACCTTGAGCCCTGAGGCCTTGTGGAGACTTGGGAGGGATGAAGTCTACACTCCGGAGTCCACGTTTTGCAAGAAACCCGCTTGTGCAATCCTTTTAGTTGGGAGTGACTATGGTTTAAGGCTCCTCCATTCCCAAGGAGTCCAAACGGCTGCAGGGGAGCATGAGTTTTGCATAGTATGTATGTATATGAAGAAAGGTAATCAATGAGATGTTGGTTTTAATTAACTCAATACAGATATAGTAAGAGGTGATATCCCATTGGGTGCTCTGGTTTATAGATATATTATAGTTGTGTTAATATTAGTAGATATTTGTCCTATAAATGGAGATTTGGGTCCTCAGCTAATGTATGAAGAGCATAGGTGTGGGCAAGGGGTGTGCCAGGGCACACCCTAATCCTGAAGTTGGCAACCCGTCAATCTTGGGCAGGCGACATGTAAGCCTTGATCCTTACTTGCCGACCCCCAGAACCTGGACAGGATAGGTGGCGGGGGTGGAAATTAGTGGAAGCGATCTGTATTTTCTTCTGCAGTAGCTGAAAGTAGGCTTCTCCTCCTCTCCCTCTCACCGAGATTCAGCTGCCACAGGAGGAAAATATTGGGGATCGGTACCAATATAAGCCACCCCTCTTGTTCCAGTTCCTCTTCTTTCTGCTGCCCAGGTCCCCCTGTGTGCTCCCTTGCTCACTCCCCCCCCCCCCCCCCATTGTTTCAGGATGATGAGTGGGGAAGAGGTCAGTCAATATGTCACAAACGCATATCTATTGGAGCTTTGAGGTGCACACCCTAATGCAATAGGCTGCGCACATCTATGATGAAAGTATACATTTTGTTATAACAACATGCATACCTTTGGCTTCTGGTGCATTCTTCATCCTCCATGCATCGAGATAACTGATGTTGCCATACACATTGTCCTCATAAGATTGCCCTGAAGAGGAACATTTAAATAAACATTGTAAATTCTGGTGGGGAGGCTGTTCTAGCAATGTGATAAAGATATAATGATGCAGTTTAACTACACTGAGATTATTATAATGTTATTTTATTATTACAGTCTCGGCATGGGAATCCACTCCCACTAGCGGTGGAGCGACTGACTTGGACTGATGGCAGGGCAGATGGTGGTGAAAGCCACAGAGTTGACACAAAAAGTTGGGCGTGCCTGCTTGCTTAGCAATAGTGAGGTCCACCTTGGGAAAACGTCCAAGGTGGGGGATCTAAGGTACCACCTGATCTTAACTAGAGCTCCTAAATGTGGAGATGTTATGCTGCAGGTGATTGTGGTCCTCTGATTCACCTAAAGATCCCTGCCAGCTTCTGTTTTTCCCCATCCAAATGAAAGATCCCTGCCAGCTTCTGTTAGTTCCCTCCAAATAAAAGATGCCGGTCAGTTTAGTGAGCTCCCCCACCGTGAATTTTTCTTGCACCCCTGGACTCTGGACTGCCATTGTAGGAGTACAAGCACTGCAAACATTTCTCAACCCAGCCCCTGACCAGACAAATGCAGCCCCATTCCTGACCAGGAAGTCATTAGTACTTATGGAGAGATGTGCCTTCAACAGGGGACAAGACTTGTACACCAGGCTGAATTCAACTCGGGAAGAAAAGAGCCCTTCCCACCTTATTACATCAGGAAAATACCAACCACCGCCCCCACACAGGAAAATACTAACCACCGCCCCCACACAGGAAAATACTAACCACCACTTTCTTCCTCCCAAAAACTGATAAGTTACACTTGACCTTGTCCAAAGAGGAAAAGAAGTCCCCAGTATAATGAATTATCTATGAATTACCTGTCACCATCTCAAGTTCTCCGTTCCTGCTCATTGCTCACCGGTAATGGTTGAAATAGTGAGCTCTGCTCGATACACTTCTGGATAACCAGAGATGTTTTCTGATATAAAATTCTGAAGAAGAGAAATTACCCCACACTAACGTTCTCTCAAACTATGACCACAAACCACAGATAAAAAAAAACATGATAGACAGGAAAGTATCTCCTTGCAAAGAAGAAGTCAACATGTTATCCCCACAACAGGACTTCATTAGTGGGCCAGTCCACCCAAAAGTGAGACTTTATTTATAGGTGAAGCCTGGCTGGCTTCTTTTTTGCATCCAATTCTCCAGCAGTAGGATCTCCCGATCATAACCTCTGGCTCTGTTCTCATCCACCAAAGAGTTCCTTTGTGTGTCCCAGCTCTGCTTTTTACATTCCCCACTGTATGAAAAAAATATATAAAAAGGGGTGAGCACAGCACATGTACAGACCTGGAAAATCAGCACAACGATGGTGGGAAACTGCCATTCTGCTCCTTGACAGTGAGGTGTGAGGTTTCTGGTTCCTTAGCTCCTGTGCTTACCGAGACCAGGGGCTACAGTTGCTTCTCTGCCCAGGAGGAATGCTGGATCCTGGGAAGGACCCCAGCAGGGGGCCCCCGAGATAGGCCTGTGACTAGGCCTCAGCCTGTGGAAGATATCAGGCCTGGCCAAAGGAGAGATGAGTCCCTGTCTGCCTTTAGACCGAGGATTGTCGGTAAGCTGATTTGGATTGAGAAAGAAGAGAATTTGGTAGTTTTGATGGCTGAATTTAGGAAGAAGAAACTAATTTATGTCAAAGTATACAGTAAGAAGAGACCGGCTCTGAGACCTGAGTTGAAGGACTTGGAGCAAGCTGTGAGGAAGCAGAAGGAACTGGTGAGCTCTCTGAAGGAGAATAGTGGAATATTTAAAGAGGGATTCCACCAAAAAAAAAAAAATTAAAAGCCAGCAGCTATAAATACTACAGCTGCTGACTTTTAATAAATGGACACTCAGCTGTCCCGGGTTCCAGCGATGCCGGCAGCCGAGGCCGATCGATTGATCGGCCCTCGGCTGCTGCCGCCACCATTCTAGGTGAGGGAATCAGGAAGTGAAGCGAATCGGCTTCACTTCCCGGTTCCCTACTGCGCATGCGCGAGCCGCGCAATAGGAAATTTCCGCGCTGTCACTGGGACCCGTGTGTGTCCCAGCAGACAGCGCGGCAGGGCAGGAAATGGCGTAGACTCCCGTGGGAGTCTATGCCCGGAAGTGGGTGAAAATACCTGTCTTTGACAGGTATCTCCACCCCCCTCCCCCCTGAAAGGTGTCAATTGTGACACCGGAGGGGGGGAGGGATCCGATCAGCGGAAGTTCCACTTTAGGGTGGAATCCCGCTTTAAAGAAAAATATAGAAACAAGGAACGATTCAGCCAAATGAGGAGAGGAGCCACTTCATGTATGGAAAGTGACCCAATCAATGAGGAGATGCAGGTACCGACAGAATCAGCAGAGAGTGAGAAAGTGGGCCCGGAGGATGAGCCCAGCTGTTCAACACCTCAGGCTTCTGCTGACCCCTTAATGGTGGAGGCCTCTGTCCCCCGCCCTCTGCAGCAGCAATATGAAACATCCACAGATGGGTCAGGGTGGGTTGTCCCCTTAACTTTCAACAAAGGGGAACAGCTTAAATGCCTAACCGGCTAGTTACGGATGCTGCTGCTTGCTGTCCCTGTCAATTCCCTTTGTTCGTTCTGTTGTAAAAAGTTATGGACTCCCGTTGGAGGTAATCAGAATGTAGTTGTCTTATGGACTCATGTGTAAATATACTGGTGTGTCTGCTCAAGCTGTATCCTGCAAGAGTCTTCCTGACTTCTTTTGAGGGAATAGCAGCCCTGACAGGAACACAAATGCCAGTAAAATGTTGATTTTCTAGATAGCATGTAGGATAGGATGTATGTCTTGTGTTTTGTTTCAGGTACATTCAGATGGGAGGGCTGTCTAATCTAAAGAGGAGATCACAGATGAAGACCTGTGAAAGCATTCCTCCCTCTGGAAGTGTTTTAGTTCTCCTTGTATTGGCTGTAGCTATAGGGACCTATAGTTAGGTAATCTGTATATATTTGTACAGTGCTGAAATTGTGATCTTGTGTAAATATTTCATTCTTGTTATTATTTTATGCTACACACACCACACTAAAAAGGGTATATGAGATGACTCCATTTTAGGAGGTAGGTTAAGACTGTTCTCTGGCTTGTGGATTCCTTTTCCACAACTGGGGACAGTTGTGATTTCAGGAGGGGGTGTATGTAGTGCCCACCACCTTTAGGTGGGTGTTAAATAGTTTAGATAAGGTAAGTGTTAGGTAAATTTAACCAGGGCCTTGCACTTTAAAGAGGAAGTAAACCCTAATGGGTTTACTGCCTCTTTCATTCCCTGCAAAGGTAAAGCATAATGGACTACTATGCATCGCATAGTAGTCCATTATGTGTCACTTACCTGACACAGGAGCCAGCGAAGTCACCGCTGTCCCCTGTAGTCCGGCGCATCCATCTTCTCGGTGGGTCTCGCCGCTCCGCCGCTGTCATTCGGCGAAGCCGCGATGACGTCACTCCCGCGCATGCGCACGGGAGCCGCCACGCGTGGCATATCACCGTTGAAGGTGCCGCGCTCAGTGCGCCTGCATGCCGCTGTCTACGGCGCATGCGCCGTAGACAGCGGTCCCTGCCTTTTCGGCAAATATCTCCTAAACCGTGTAGGTTTAGGAGATATTTCTTGGACCTACAGGTAAGCCTTAATCTAGGCTGTAGGTCAAAGTGTGTTGTAAGGGTTTACAACCACTTTAAGGCCTGGTTGTCTGTTTTGGGAGAGGAGGAGTGGCAGAGTAGAGAGGGGAGGGTGTGGCCACTTGCATTCTGACCCTGAAAGACCTCCCTTACCTTCTATTGAAATGTTCTGGAAGGAGGGTGGGCTGGGAACTGGGGTGCAGGCAGTTTGTATGGAAAGCCTCGGACCAATCATTAAATTGTATTGGCAAGGGCAGGACTCGCATATAAGCTTGGGGTCAAATGCTTCTGGGAGGAGTTGGATCCAGAGAAGCAGCAGAAATGTAACCAGCAAGGAGCAGGCTTGAAGGCCTGGGGGTTCAGGGACCCCAGTGCTGGATAGCAGGAACTAGACCTGAAGGCCTGGGGGTTGAGAGACCTCAGTGCTGGATGGTCCAACAACAACTAAGCCACCATGTAACTAAGGGAGAAGTGGATCGGGTATCTCAGCCTGGGATGCATCCGAGCATGCAGAGCAGGAGGGAGCTGCAAAAAGGACGGAGTAGACTGGGATCGGCTTTCTGTGGCAGTCATGAACTGTCGGTGGGAGAGAGTAAAGGGGGTGCAACCCAGCAGTGCTTATTCATCCAGTACTTTCCTGAAATTATGCGGGAGGACTGCAGGAGTCAAGATAGGCAGGTGAGGCCTGGGGCTTCCAGTGTTCGCATAACCACAATGTCTTTCAGAGGGTCATTGGTCAATTCACTATAGGAAAGGACATTTATTACCATCAGGAACCAGAAAGTAATAGGCAGCTCATATTTCCTTGATCCACATGTAACATACTGCAAGCAAGTGAATAAAATGCTCCTTTAAAAGTTTATAGACTGTCTGCTGATGGTAATTCGTAACAGAAAGGTATGAACACACCTAGCAGCTCCCAAGGGAGTAGTGCACTACACTGGAGTTTATTACTAAGCTAGAATCCCCTCTGGATGTGGATTCCTCAGGTGATGATGAGGAGATGGACAACGTTCCCCGCCCTGTGAAAGAGAGACCTATAGAGAGAGCAAGATCCACCATGAAATCTGCAACAACTGAGGGGAAGTCTGTTCCCATCATCAACCATGACATTGTAAAGGTAACAGCACAGCAAACAGGTACAGCGTGTGTGCAAGATGGTAATGTGAACTTTAATGACAATGGGCTTGCTGAGGGTTGTAGTGCTACAGGCAGTCAGCCCAGACCCATAGACAATGTACAGCATACAATGCAGCCTGAATTACCTGCTGAAAACAAAGCTTCAGATGAAATTGGTGAGAGTAACTGTCAGCTTCTGGGGAAGAGTCTGCAGAGAGGAGCGCCATGGACATTACAGTGAATTTGCTTGGACCAGAAACAGCGGTTGTTCCTGAGAATTGTGGAGGAAATGCTGGGAGCAGTAGTGCTACAACTCTCTAGGAGTCTGCAGTGGACAGGACTGTGCTTGAACCCAGGAAAGAAGCCGAGTGTTTAGAGCAGAGGGAGAGGGCAGGTCCTGCCTCTGTTAATCCAAAGACTGCTATCCCAGCTGATTCAGACTCTCTGCCAGCAGGTTTCATTATGTCTAAGGACAAGACTGCAAGTACTGGTGCTGTAAGAAAAACCTATTCTGGTGTTTCTGCTACAGGATCTGGGAAGGGGCAGCAAGCAGGAAAGGAATATGGAAATGTTTTATCCTCCTCGCTGTTTAAAAGGAGGACTGTTGTGCAGCTCCGATGGGAGGGTGGAGAACTTCCTCCGCATAGGAGGGCAGTGGTGGATAAAATTCTCCAGATGGGGTTTAGGCCCACAGATATCTTTGAAATAGACAAAAATGCAGCGCTCGATGGGTGCCAGCAATAAGAGATTGTTATTGAAAATGTAAAAAATCAAATTCATTTATTGGATGCACATCAAAGTTAAAAGTCTGGCAATGAAAAAATAAAATCAAACAGTAAAATGAAGCTGATTAAAAACAAATCACTGTCAGTATTGAAGTACTCCGAATGATAGTGTCAGTGATGCCGCCATGACTGCACATAACAAAGGGTTATTATCAGCAAGTGTGCTATGTGTATCAAACCTCAGTTAGTAGCAGACTCTGTAGCGCCAATGTGCACAAAAAATGGGATGGAAGGGACACCACTCACTAAAGTGCAACAGATGGTGGAACGGGGAATGTCAGACTCACTGGGACCAGACGGTGTTCTGTAGATCACATAAAATAATTCCACCGGTACCACTGGAGCTACAGAGTCTGCTACTGAGGTTTGAAACACATAGCACACTTGCTGACATTCAACCAGGACAAGTGTGAAGTTTTCTGGATGGGCGTGGAAGGTGAGAGCTTTGGTCTCCCGGATGACTTCCCGGAGCCCCAACAAAAAAATTGAGTTCTACTCATTGAATTTGGCCAAGGTGACTTTGGCCATGCATATTGGGTGAACAGGCTGGAGAATGTCAATGCCAAGATAGCAAGCTGGCAAGGTTGGCAGCTTTCCTTGAGGGAAAAGGTTGATCTGATCAAGGCTCACCTGATTCCGATTTTTCTGTATGTCAGTTTTGTTTGCGTTTTGCCAGTGTCTCTCTATACCAGGGTCTATACTTGTTTCTTCCAGCTGTTATGGGGGAACAGAATAAACCTTGTCAAAAGGAATGTGACTTACCTTCCTAGGCGGGAGGGTGGTCTAGGGATCATCAACCCTGTAGTATTTTTCTCTATGATGTTTGTGAAGTACAATCTTGGTAAGATATTGGCAGAGAGACCGCCTGGGTGGGTTGGTATTTTCCAGTCCTGGTTTAGGCCCTTTCTGCGAGACTGGGAAAATGGTGGGCCAGTGAAAAACCTGAGGGTCAAGCACGATATGCTTCTGGCTTATGTTGCCCTGTGTTTGAAAATGCTTCAGCAGTGCAAGTGACAGCAGGAGAAGTCCGATTTTTTCCAAGGAAACTTCTTGAGAAGCGGATCATGAGCTCTGCTTTTTGCGAGCCACTGGCCTCGAGAGAGTGTCCAAGCCTGGTTTTGGGGGTGGGTTTGCGATTGATTAATTTGGAGAGAATCCCAATGAAGTTTAGGGATCAGGCTTGGCTTGCCTTTCATGGAAAACTATATGTGAAGGGCAACTTGAAGTTTCTTTCCATGAGTGATCAGGGTTGCCTGAGAATGAAGTGTGGAGAAGTGGTGGAGTCCATGGATCACTTTCTACTTCAGTGCCCTTTTAATATAGAGGTGTACAAGAGGGTGGGGAGGGCTCTGACTATACCCTTCCTCCCCTATATGAGTTCTGCAGATTATGATATGATTATTATGTTCTTGTTTTTTTGTTTTGTCTAGTCATATTCAATTATTTTGTAAATATGTTTTATTTATTTATTATGGTTTTATTGTATATAAGTTGTTTGTTACATTTTTCAATAAACAAAAATAACCCCTCATAATAGACACAGCAGGTGTACAGACCAGGAACTCAGCAAAAGGATGGTGGGAACCCCTTATAATGGGCACAGCAGCTGTACAGACCCTGGAACTTAGCACAGAGATGGTGGAAACCCCTCATAATGGACATAGCAGGTGTACAGACCCGTGGACTCAGCACAGGCATGGTGGGAACCCCTCACGGTGGTCACAGTAGGTGTACAAACCCAGAAACTCAATACAGGGATAATGGTATTCCCTTATAATGGGTACAGGAGACGAAGACCTGGAAACCCAGTGCAGGGATGGTGCAAACCCGTATAATGGACACATCAGGTGTACAAATCTGGGAACAGAGATCGTGGGAACCCCTCAGAATGGGAGCAGTAGGTGTACATACCTGGGAACTCAGCACCGGGTTGTCCATTTTTTAAAGATACGGGGACCCTTTACAGGCAGCCACAAAGTAGAATACAGATTAGACTGAATTGCAGTGATCTAATATTATCCTTTCCAATAATAGCAACTGATTGACTTCCATTACGGAAACCTGTTGTCCCTCAGTTACCAGATTGCTGGATCAGCATTGGAGGAAATTATGTCACATACAGTACATACACCCAGCCCCTCTGTGGATATCTATTAGCAGAAGCCACATCCCTTCCCCGGGCCTGTGGTTAACCATCCTCTGTGGTTATTAGATAGTGACCTGAGTTTTGGCAGTTTGCCGTCATCTTTTGTCTTCGTCTTGTGGAAGTACAGAGATGCAATAGAATTTCAATAGAAGTCTGACAAAAATAACAACATGTAACAATGAGTATGTATTATTTGTGGCCCCGTGCATGTACAGACACTTTATGGCAGTGCTGCTCCACGCAGTGTTTGGGCACTGTATTATTATCGATACAGATAGTAGTATTTGGTCACATTCATCTGGAATTCTTCTGTAATGTTTAAGACATTTCATGGCTTCTCCATGATGTTTCTTCAGTTCTAATGAATGTCGGGAAGACCTCTAACATTTATATGCACACAGGGACCACCTAAATCTCCATACCATTACCATGGGGTGTGTAGATGTTGGTTGTCCAGGAACAGGATGGGAGGAGTGAAGGTGGCAGAATTACCCTGCTTTTATTGCATAGTCCCATCCTCTGTGTCGGGAATAGGGATAAGCCAAACACACCTGGCTTCAGTTAACCTCCCTAAAGTTCAGATTATTATTATTTATTTTTTTTAAAGCCCATGATGTGTACAACACACTAAGGCCGCGTACACACGGGCGGATTGTCCGCCCAACTAAGTTCGTCAGACAGTCTGACAAACAGTCTGTCCAACTTTTGAATGAACGGACTTGACCACACACG
The DNA here is from genome assembly GCF_037356315.1 of Lithobates pipiens. Lineage (NCBI taxonomy): Eukaryota > Metazoa > Chordata > Amphibia > Anura > Ranidae > Lithobates > Lithobates pipiens. The sequence continues at coordinate 651,291,987 of NW_027507903.1, read as the reverse complement.
ATGAACGAACAGTCCGCTGAAAACTTGCGCGATGACGTGTACAGCACGTACGACGGGACTAGAAATTCGACGTCCAATACACTGCAATGCAACCTTCGCCGTCGAAATCCTTTCTGAGCATGCGCCCAACTTAGGCCGCGTACACACGAGAGGATTGTCCGCCCAACTTAGTCCGCTGAACCGTGTTTCAGCGGATAATCCGCTCGTGTGTGGGCTTCAGCGAACTTTTTCAGCGGACTGTCTGACGAACAAAGTCTTACGGAATTTCCGTAATTTTGTCCGTCCAAACTTGGTTTCAGCGGACAGTCCGCTCGTGAGTAGGCAAGTTCGACGTACTAAGTTGGGCGCATGCTCAGAAAGGATTTCAACGGCGAAGGTTGCATTGCAGTGTATTGGACGTCGAATTTCTAGTCCCGTCGTACGTGCTGTACACGTCATCACGCAAGTTTTCAGCGGACTGTTCGTTCATCGTGTGTGGTCAAGTCCGTTCATTCAAAAGTTGGACAGACTGTTTGTCAGACTGTCTGACGAACTTAGTTGGGCGGACAATCCGCCCATGTGTACGCGGCCTAAGGCCGCGTACACACGCACGGACTGTTGGCCCAACTTTGTCCGTCCAACAGTTTGAGCGAACAGTCCGCTCAAACTTAGCATGGACGGACATGGCCACACACGACGAACGAACAGTTTGCTGAAACCGTGCGCGATGACGTGAACGGCACGTACGACGGGATGCAAAATACGACGTCCTTTACACTGCATTATAACTTTCGGCTTGAAAATCCTTTCTGAGCATGCGCGGAACTTAGTTTGACGAACAAGCCTACACACGGGCGGACTGTTCGTTGAAACAAGGTTTCAGCGGACAGTTTTTCGGAATTTCCGTAAAACCTTGTCCGTCCAACTGTCCGCTGAAACTGTCCGCTGAAAGCCCACACACGAGCGGACTGTCCGCCCAAACACTGTTCAGCGGACAAGGTTGGGCCAACAGTCCGCGCGTGTGTACGCGGCCTTAGACTATCACCCGATGCAAAAAAAAAGTGCACACACAAAACGTGAGAACACAAAAAAAGTTTACAGGGTGTTTACATGGACCTCCTCTGAAGAGGAAGGACCCTTACCTTGATTCTCTGGGACGCAAGGCCCCTGTCAGAGACTGAGGTACTCACTGGCCCCCCTAGCTGAAACCAGACAGAACCCCATTCTCCGGGAGGTCTGTCGAAACAGTACTAGGTGGGGCTCCCCCCGAAGGGAGACCCCATGAGAGAGGACGAACCAAGCCAGAAGGCCATGTCTACCCCCTCCCAAGACTTTCAGGGCAGACCCAAGGACCTACATCTTACTAATCGTATACCGTTCAAAAAGTGAGAAATGTGACAAACACACATAAAAAAGGGGAAAATTAAAGGGGATAAGTGCAAAGTGCCATGGTGCATTACCACAGCAGGTTCACTAAAGCTCAGGTGCTGAACATGAACCATTGATGTCAATGGGAGTCGAATGCCAGTAATGGACATTTTCTAGGCTGAAAGATGATGGATTGTCAAACAAATGGCATTGGGGGGGGGCGCGCTAGGCACTGCCCTGGGGACCTTGTACTCAAGTATTTTTTTTTTCAATTCAGTTTGTATAAAAGCAGCAGTTTTAATAATGTTTACAGTAAAACATTAAGGCTCCATTCACATCTTTTTTTCTTCACCTTAAAGAAGGACATGTGAGTTTTAGTGCGTTTTTGATGCATTTTACCACGTTCCGGTACAGTTCAGTACAGAAAAAATGCAGCATGTTCTACTTTTTTTCCTGGAACTGGAATGCACTGGTGGGAACTATACCACTGAAAAACATAACCTACTACCCATGCATTTTTGGATGCAGAAAAAAATGCACTGAATGTGGTGTGAACTATACCGCTTAAAACCGTATAACCTACTACCCATGAATTTTTTGATGCAGATGGATGTGGTGTGAATTGGCCTTCGGTAAAATGCTTGCAATGAAATTAATTTCTATAAGCAAGCATAATGTGTAAAGAAAAAAAAAATATTGATCACGTCCCAAGAGTATTACATACTGTCACCAGTCAATGTCACTTATCACTGCCACACCCATTATATGATGACGCTGTACTGCACTGGTGACAGTATGTAAAAAAAAAAAATAATTTCTAATTTTCCCAAAAAAATTACAACTTCAAAAAACTTGCCTTGCCTCTTACTAAATACCTTGAACTGTCAATTTTCTCAAAAGGGGTCATTTGGGGGTATTTACTGGCATTTTTGGGCCTCAAAAAATGAGATAAGCCATCAATACATCAGGCTAGATCTTTTTTTTTTCAGATATATTGCATAGTTTATGGATTCTATAACTTTCCTACAGACTAAATAATGTACACTGATTTGGGTTATTTTCACCAAAGAAATGTAGCAGAATACATTTTGACATAAATTCATGAAGAAAGATTATTTATTTGAAAAATTTTTATAACAGAAACAAAGAAAAAATATATATATTTTTTAAAAAGATTTGTGTTTTTTTTTGTTTATTTAGCAAAAAAATATAAAAACCCCAGTGGTAATTAAATACCACCAAAAGAAATCTCTATTTGTGTAAAAAAAAAAAAAATGGTAACATTTTTATTTGGGTACAGCGTTGTATGACCGCGCATTTGTCATTTAAAGTGTGAAAGCTGAAAAATTGGTCTGGGCAGGAAGGTGGTGAAAGTCCCCGGTATTGAAGTGGTTAAAAAATTAGGATTTTTATAACAGCTTACCTGTAAAATCCTTTTCTTGGAAGTACATCATGCGACACAGTGCACCACAGTAATTACTATGTGGGTTATACGCCCACCTTCAGGTGATGGACACTGTGGCATAATCAAGACAGGAAGTCCCCCCTATATAACCCCTCCCATACAGGGAGTACCTCAGTTTTTGTAGTAAAGCAATAAGTATCCCAACAAGAGGGGAGGGAGCTCTGTGTCCCATGATGTACAAAGCAATGCCATCTGAGAGGAGGCAAACACAAATAAAATCAGACGTGAGGACATATATTGCTACCTGCAGCACACTGCGCCCAAAGGCGGTATCCTTTTGCCGTCTTACATCCACATGATATAATCTAGTGAATGTATGCACTTACGGCTAAGTTGCAGCCTTGCAAATCTGAGTTATAGAGCCTTGGTGATGCACTACCCATGAAGCACTTACTGCCCTGGTAGAGTGCGCTCTAAATTGAAAAAGCTGAACCCAACGCTGCCTGCCCTTTCCTAGGGCTTTCTGGCAGCACAACGGAGCGTAATTTTTCTGTATCTGTACCCTTCAGATAACTGAACTGCTCTCACTACATGGAGGGAATGTAATAACTTTCCTTCCACAGAACAAGGTTCTGGAAAAAAAAGGAGGGTAGGGAAATATCTTGATTCAGATGAAATTAGATACCTTAGGCAAAAAAAAGGTTTGGTGAGGACTCAACATCGCCTTATCATTATGAATAATTATCCACTTTGCGGCCGCGCTATAGACGAAATACGTCTACAACGCGGACACCAATTGCCAGGAGGGCGTCCCTGGACATCCTCCTGTTTACTTCCCCTCTGCACGCCGCCGTGGGCACACATCGGGGAAGTTATGTGTTGGCCCTGTCCCTTGGACACAGCCAATCACAGATCATGCTAAATGGCCAGTCAAAGTGGCCATTTAGCACTCGATCGGCGTGCCCAATGAGAGGTGATCTCATATGTTTATGAGATCCTCTCTGATCGCCGACTCTCCCTCCTCACACAGAGACAGTGTGTGAGGAGGGAGAGCTTCCGTGCTGCAGTTGCAGCGTCAGTGAAACGTTAATGAACACTAACACAGTAAAACACACACAACACACATGCCCACCTGTCCCCATTGCCACCTGTCCCCAGTGCCACCTGTCCCCAGTGCCATCTGTCCCCAGTGCCACCTATCAGTGCCATCTGTCCTCAGTGCTACCTGTCAGTGTCACGTGCCATCTGTTATCAGTGTCACATGTCATCAGTGCTACGTATCAGTGCCATCTCTCATCGGTGCCACTTGTCAGTGTCACGTGCAATCTGTTATCAGCAGGCATGTACTGGCCATTGGGACTACCGGGAGTTTCCCGGTGGGCCGATGGCTCAGTGGGCCACTCTGATGTAAGGGGGCTGGTGATGGGAGACTCTGATGTAAGGGGGTGCTGATGGGACACTCTGATGTAAGGGGGTGCTAATGGGACACTCTGATGTAAGGGGGTGCTAATGGGACACTCTGTTGTAAGGGGGCTGGTGATGGGACACTCTGATGTAAGGGAGTGCTAATGGGACACTCAAAATGTAAGGGGGTGCTGATGGGACACTCTGATGTAAGGGGGGTGCTGATGGGACACTCTGATGTAAGGGGGTGCTGATGGGACACTCTGATGTAAGGGGGTGCTGATGGGACACTCTGATGTAAGGGGGGTGCTGATGGGACACTCTGATGTAAGGGGGGTGCTGATGGGACACTCGGATGTAAGGGGCTGGTAATGGGACACTCGGATGTAAGGGGGGCTGATGGGACACTCGGATGTAAGGGGGCTGGTGATGGGACACTCTGATGTAAGGGGTGCTGATGGGACATTGTTGTAAGGGGGCTGGTGATGGGACACTCTGATGTAAGGGGGTGCTGATGGGACACTCAAAAGACATGCTGGTAGGTTAATTGGCTTCTGTCCAAAATTGGCCCTAGTATGTCAATGGGGACCTTGGATTGTGGACTCCTTGAGGGTAAGGAATGATGTGAGTGTGTAATGTACAGGGATAGGGACAATTGTAGACACTCACTCAGGTTGAACTGGATGGAATGGTGTTTTTATTCAACCTAAATATGTAACTATGTATTAGTGACATGTATTAGTGTCATGTTGTATCAGTGCCATCTGTCATCAGTGTCACGTGTCACTGTTAGGGTCCTGGTGTTGAAGCCCGACTTGTAGGAGGAGACCTCTCTTACAACGCTGGTTCAGGAGCCGCTGGAATGGGAACAGCGGTCTCGAGAGCACAGTGGGTAGGAGTGCCTGCTGGATAAGGCCGCTGGAACTGATAGCAGAGCGGAGATTCCTTTGGAAGGCTGAGCGACTGGAGGTTGCTGGAAGGCTGAGAAATGTAAGTAGTAGCTTCAGAAGCCGAGGACTGAACAGGCAGCAGGCTGGAGCAGGGTCAGACGGTCCGGGTCAGTAGGCAAGCAGACAGGTGGTAACAGTAGGCAAAAGAGGTGTCGGTAAAACTGGCAGAGGTCGGCAACGGAATCACAGGCAGGCCGGGTCGGGTTTGGAGAAGGCAGAGAAGTCAAGCGAAGCTGGGTCGGTAACGGTAGCAGGGAATCAGGTTCAGGTCAGGTATTCAGATACACAGGAGCTGAGATGAAACAGCGCCGCACCGGCACACTTGGGGAACCTTTAAGTGTTCAGTGGCGGCAAGTAGCGCACGCACGCCACTCACGACCGCGCAAACGAGCGCGCGCACGAACGCTCGCGCGAACGTGCACATTAACGCATAAACGAACGCGCACGCGAACGCGTACACAAACGCGCAGGAAACACGCGCCGACGCCTGTGTGCACGCAGCTGTGCCTGTCCATTGCTGGTAAGTTCCTGACAGTCACTGTCCTGGTGCTCCAGGGCCTTCAAAAGTGTAATAGGTAGTCAACAAGTTAGATGTGTAATTTTTGCTCCTAGATCCCCTGATGGTGCTCCCTGCATGTTGGGGCTCTCTATGTGGCCAGGCTGTGAAAAAGACCCACACATGTGGTATCGTAATACTCAGGAGGAGTAGCAGGATCTATTTTGGTGCGTCATTTGTGGTATACACATGCCACGTGAGAGAAATAACCTATTACAATGACAATTTTGTGGAAAAAAATAATCTTCATTTTGCAAAGAATTGTGGGAAAAAATTACAACATCAAAAACCTCACCATGCCTCTTACTAAATACCTTGGAATGTCTACTTTCTAAAAAGGGGGCCTTTGGGGGGTATTTGTGGCCAACAAAAATTTATAATTTGCAAACTTTTATCTCAGAAACAAAGAAAATTAAGTTTTTTTTCAAAATTGACAATACGGCTGTGCACAAACCTCGCCAAATATAGCTGATCTTATATTCTAGAAAGCTGCTCACATATAAAAAGTGTTCTCTACACTCAAGGATATGGATAGGGGGGGGGGTATTTTATGTGGCTTTGTGTGCTTTTATGTGGGTGTAAATATAAGTGAATCCTAAACGGATCTCAATAAAATGTGAACTCTCAAGAAAAAATATCATATAACGTGAATCGATCTAATCCATATGCATTTATACAATATTAAATAATTAATTATAGAAAAATAAAGTGCAATAATTTTCAAAGCCTATGTGCAAATGTGCAATAGTGTAAATAGCAACAAAAGCATAAAAATAAATTCTATGAATGAATGAATAAATACGTGCAAATGTGCAATAGTGCAAATCGCATAACACACAATCAAATGAATTCCATAAATAAATAAAGACCATTAAATAGTGTTGCTCCCAATCAAATGCAAAGTGCAAAAAGTAAGTCCACTCAAATCTTCACAAGGTGTACAATAAGTCCAAAAAACACGATAGTAACCATGCGATGTGAACAAAAAATGCAAATCCACCGCTCCTCCACACTTCAGTGCTTAAGGTGCACCCCTTGTTTCCCCCAGCCTCTCACCTCTAACCAAGGTCCCTAGGGTCCGGATCGCACTTCAGAGATAGTGGGCTACAATCTTCCACCTCCTCCCATACATAAACTCCGGAGCACCAGCTTCTAATCTCCAAAATCAGAGTTGTATAATAAGGGAAGGAAATAGGGGGCCTCCAATGTGTAGCAAGTTAAAATCACATTTATTAATAACAATATCCACACTTACATAAAAATGCAGCAATTCGCGGGTATAAACAACAGTACTTCCGGTCTCGGCCGCGACCGGAAGTGATGATAGACACCTAACTCCTCCCTGACGCGTTGCGTCACATACCACGTGACTCTCTCAAATGGTCAAGGAGTCAGGTGTCACTCTTCCTTATATACGGTCCGCTCAGCCGTCGCATTAATCACACGGCGGCGGAGCAGGCATATCTCGCTTATTCAAAGCTCATCAAACTTCTCAATCCATATTATAGTTCAAATAACGTTTCAATATTAAAAATAACTTTTACGATCTTATTCTACTATTATCAATAGTGGCAATTCTTAAATAAGTATCATTCTAACTAAGTACTCAATATAGCCATCTTGAGGATAAAGTATAGAATACATAACAGGAATTCCCAATAGCTGTACAAATAATCATTATCATTCCGACTGAGTACTCCATGTGGCCATCTTGTGGGTAAAACATAGAATGCATAATAAAATAAATAATCTATAGCAAGAATTACTAGGATAATTTTGAGGCCATCTAATGGACACTTAATAGATAGGTCCATTATTCAATTTTATATATATATATATATATATATATATATATATATATATATATATATATATATATATATATATATATATAAAATATATATAAAAAATATATAAAAATATAAACAATACATAAAAATACATAAAAATACCCCCACAGATGGCAACAGGACTCATATATAATATTAATAGAATACATAGAAAATCCATAAAATAATTAATACTTAAAATAACATGAATTAAAACATCTGGTCTAAAAGCCAACTATAATCGATAATCTAGACCTATGGAAGGCATTCTATAAAGTCATTAAGGAACATAAGGTAATTAATTAATCAGAACTAGTAATTAGAAATAAAGAAATTCAAATCAAATTCGACATTATGTCCTGAAGGTGCTAAAGTACATAATTCGTGAATCCATCGAGATTCCGCCTGACTTATCTTCACAATTTTGTTGTCACCCCTCCAATGTGGTTTATATTTCTCAATCCCACAAATCATTAATGGGGAGGGGTCTTTTTTATAAAATTTGGCATAATGTCTTGACAGACTATGTTTGTCAAAGCCTTTTTTGATATTTTGGACATGTTCTTTTAGTTTTTTCCATAGTTCCCTTTTTGTCCTCCCACATATTAAATGTGGCACGGACACTCTAGGAGGTACACAACACCTTCACTGTGACATGTGATAAAATCATCAATTGCGTATTCCTTTCTAGTAACCACTGAGGAAAAACTGGACTTCTTCTTCTTGCTTTCTTTTGTATGCCTACACGCGTAGCATTTCTTACAAGGATAAAATCCTTTGCCTTCAAAGAAGGAAAGGAATTTCTTAGAGGGATCTAGCACATTTTTTGCTAGACTATCTCTCAAAGTGGGAGGTCTTCTATAAATGAATTTCGGTTTCTCTGGAAGGATCTTACATAAATGATGATCTGTTTTAATAATCTCCCAATGTTTCTTTATTATTTTTTCGATTTGTTTAAACTGAATATTAAAATCCATAATTAGGGGTACCATCTCTTTCCTTTCTTCATTTTTTATATTATCCTGTATCAATTTATTCCTATCTAGTTGTAATATAGTATTCATTTTATCTTTAATAAATTTGGTTTGATATCCTTTTTGAATAAATCTCTCACCTATGGTACCCCTAATTATGGATTTTGATATTCAGTTTAAACAAATCGAAAAAATAATAAAGAAACATTGGGAGATTATTAAAACAGATCATCATTTATGTAAGATCCTTCCAGAAAAACCTAAATTCATTTATAGAAGACCTCCCACTATTAGAGATAGTCTAGCAAAAAATGTGCTAGATCCCCCTAAGAAATTCCTTTCCTTCTTTGAAGGCAAGGGGTTTTATCCTTGTAAGAAATGCTACGTGTGTAGGCATACAAAAGAAAGCAAGAAGAAGAAGAACTAACGCTCCCTCAACTGGAGAACTATTCCAGACCATTACACTACTCTTTGAATAGATGATGCACTACAATGTCTGTCTGTCTGGCCAGCTAGGTCAGTTGTTGGACTCTGGGCTCTGACCGGAAAACACGCTTAAAAAAAAAGAGAGGGAGGACATGGGGACTTTGAATGAAGCAGTTGACAGATTGGGGTTGAAATAAAAATGTATTTATTACATTTAAATAATGTTGATATATAACACATATGAAACATTGCATGTGCATGCGCACATGACATAACCTACAAAATTATATGTGTATACAACACATCAAACATGATATCTGAGTAATAACTTAAAGTGGTTGTAAACCCTTACAAACCCCTTTGACCTACAGGTAAGCCTAGATTAAGGCTTACCTGTAGGTCCAAGAAATATCTCCCAAACCTATATGGTTTAGGAGATATTTGCCCGAAGACGGGCACCGCTATCTACGGCGCATGCACCGTAGACAGCGGCGCGCAGGCGCACTGAGCGGGGCATCGTCGATGACGGCAATGCCGCGAGTCTCGGCTCCCGTGCGCATGCGCGGGAGTGACATCGTCGCTGCTCCGGCGAATCACAGCGCCGGAACAGTAAGACCCACGGAGACCCACCAAGAAGATGGACGCTCGGAACTACAGGGGACAGCGGCGACTTCGCTGGCTCCTGTGTCAGGTAAGTGAAACATAATGGACTACTACGCGATGCATAGTAGTCCATTATGCTTTGCCTTTACAGGGAATGAAAGTTTACTTCCTCTTTAATACAATTACAAATTTCATAAGATGATTACGTGGATGAACTGGGGAGCACATAACGACAGAATATAAAGATAAGTATAAATTGATGTGACTCATAAAATTCATCAGAATAAAATCCTTTTGGAGCATAATAGCTGCATCCTTGGTACCCAACGCGTTTCTGCAAATACACTTCTTCGGGGGGGGGGGGGGGATGCTAGGGTGAAATCACAAAATATGATACCATCAAATGATTAAAAAGGTACAACCAGAAAAGACAGTATGTCAATTCTGGGTACTTACGATGTATACCAAGCTATGGTGTAGGTTAGAAAACTGGGCCAAAAGAAATGTCCTTCCTTCCCTACAACACAAGACAGGCACACAACAGCGTCCTCCCCAGAGCACAAGTCGCCATCTGCACAGTGCAGCCAATAATTGATAAAAACAGTGGGTAAATGTCTATAATGGATGAATAGGTCCATTAGAATACACCGGTAATACCAAAAATAAAGGTAAGAGGGATAAGCAACTTTGTAATAGAGTCACAAAGTATTACCTTAGGTGTGCTTAAAACAAGAGCTGTGGAAGTGAGGACTGCACCCTAGGGGACGTCTTATGCGGCCATTATGCTCCAATAGGATTTTATTCTGATGAATTTTGTGAGTCACATCAATTTATACTTACCTTTATATTTTGTCGTTATGTGCTCCCCAGTTCATCCACGTAATCATCTTATGAAATTTGTAATTGTGTTAAGTTATTACTCAGATATCATGTTTGATGGGTTGTATACACATATAATGATGTAGGTTATGTCAGGTGCGCATGCACATGCAATCTTTCATATGTGTTATATATCAACATTATATATATGTAATAAATCAATTTTTATTTCAAGCCCAATCTGTCAACTGCTTCATTCAAAGTCCCCTTCCTCTCTTTTTTCTTGTATCCGGAATGGAGGCACATTTTTGTGCTTCACTCAAAGTCCCAAAATTTCCTTTTTTCTCATGCACGCTTAATGTTTAGCCCTGGTGCACGAGGCTCTGGTATTTAGGTGCGGAGCATACAGCTGCACCATCCAGCACCGCTGATGGCAGACTTTTGAAATTATACTCTATTTCATGCTGAGGATTCATTTATAATTTTTTTTTTTTTGCTCAGCACCCTAATATCAGTAAAATATGCAATGTGGCCCTCAAAGTAAAACATCTTTAGCTGTAGAATGTCACTTTAAAAATGCAAGTTTTGCCATGTTTTGCAAAGTTTTTTGCATTAGCGTTTTTAGCGTTTGCATTTTTTTAAATCAAAAACTGTACTCTCAAAAAAGCGCATGGCTCAAAAACGCACAAAAACGTGGAATAGCCACATTTTTCAAACCCCCTAGTCCTGGGGAGGTTTTCCAGCCAGAAAACGCCCCTGCCAAAATACCCTGATAATAGCCTATGTGGGCATGGATACATAACATGCTGGGGAGTTTACTGGCTGCCGAAATAAAAACGTCTGAAGCCAAAAACAGCTGCTTTAAAAACGCCCTGCGTGCATGAGGCCTAAATCACAGTGCTATGATGTAGATAGCAGTGTGGTGGGCTACATACCACTGTGTGTACCTCTCATGTTCACACTTCCATAAACCTACCTGTCCTTCTTTGCACTCTTTATCTCTATTATATTATTGGCTGGCCTTAATGCCTTTTACAACTTTTTGTTGTGTTTTGTTTAGGCCTTTTTCCTTTCATTTAGACCGGTTCTCATATGTTCGGTCCGGTTTTGACAGTGGGATTTTAGCCCCCTCCGGTGTGACTGTTCAGCAGTTCAGGTGCGAATTGTCAGTGAGTACACCCCTCACATTTTTGTAAATATTTTATTCTTATTCTTCTTATCTTTTCATGTGACAACACTGAAGAAATGACACTTGGCTACAATGTAAAGTAGTGAGTGTACAGCTTGTATAACAGTGTACATTTGTTGTTCCCTTAAAATAACTCAACACACAGCCATTCATGTCTAAACCGCTGGCAACAAAAGTGGAGTACACCCCTAAGTGAAAATGTACAAACTGGGACCAAAGTGTCAAAATTTTGTGTGGCCGCCATTATTTTCCAGAATTGCCTTAACCCTCTTGGGCATGGAGGTCACCAGAGCTTCAGAGGTCACCACTGGAGTCCTCTTCCCCTCCTCCATGATGACATCACGGAGCTGGTGGATATTAGAGACCTTGCGCTCCTCCACCTTCCGTTTGAGGATGTCCCACAGTTGCTCAATAGGGTTTAGGTCTGGAGACATGCTTGGTCAGTCCATCACCTTTACCCTCAGCTTTATTTAGAAAGGCAGTGGTCGTCTTGGAGGGGTATTTGGGGTCGTTATCATGTTGGAATACTGCCCTGTGGCCCAGTCTCTGAAGGGAGGGGATAATGTTCTCCTTCAGTATGTCACAGTATATGTTGACATTCATGGTTCCCTCAATAAACTGTAGCTCCCCAGTGCCGGCACCACTCATGCAGCCCCCAGACCAGGACACTCCCACCACCATGCTTGACTGTAGACAAGACACACTTGCCTTTGTACTCCTCACCTGGTTGCCCCCACACACGCTTCACACCATCTGAACCAAATAAGTTTATCTTGGTCTCAACAGACCACAGGAAATGGTTCCAGTAATCCATGTCCTTAGTCTGCTTGTCTTCAGCAAACTTTTTGGAGGCTTTCTTGTGCATCATCTTTAGAAGAGGCTTCCTTCTGGGATGACAGCCATGCAGACCAATTTGATGCAGTGTGCGGCGTATGGTCTGAGCACTGACAGGTTGACCCCCCACCCCTTCAACCTCTGCAGCAATGCTGGCAGCACTCATACGTATATTTCCCAAAGACAACCTCTGGATATGACGCTGAGCACGTGACCTCAACTTCTTTGGCCAACCATGGCGAGACCTGTTATGAGTGGAACCTGTTCTGTTAAATCGCTGTATGGTCTTGGCCACTGCCCCGCAGCTCAGTTTCAGGGTCTTGGCAATCTTCTTATAGCCTAGGCCAACTATTCCTTTTTTCAGATCCTCAGAGAGTTCTTTGCCATAAGGTGCCATGTTGAACTTCCAGTGACCAGTATGAGAGAGTGAGAGCGATAACACCAAATTTAACACATTCACACCTGAGACCTTGTAACACTAATGAGTCACATGACACCGGGGAGGGATAGTGGCTAATTGGGCCCAATTTGAACATTTTTTTTACTTAGGGGTGTACTCACTTTTGTTGCCAGTGATTTAGATATTAATGGCTGTGTGTCGAGTTATTTTGAGGGGACAGCAAATTTACACTGTTATACAAGCTGTACACTCACTACTTTACATTGTAGACAAGTGTCATTTCTTCAGTGTTGTCACATGAAAAGATAGAAGAAAATATTTACCAAGATGTGAGGGGTGTACTCACTTTTGTCAGATACTGTGTATATATATATATATATATATATATATATATATATATAAACTTTCTGAAACATATAAATCTTCATTTACTTAAAGCGGTGTTTCAGCTGTAAAAACTTTTTTTTAAAAGTCAGTAGCTGCTGACTTTTAATAAGGAGACTTACCTATCCAGGGCGCCTGCGATGTCGGCCACCGAGGCCGACATGTCCCTTGGCTCTCGGGTCCCAGGGCCGCCATCCTCACTAAGGGAAACAGGCAGTGGAGCCTTGCAGCTTCACTGCCCGTTTCCTACTGCGCATGCGCGAGTCGCGCGGCTCTTTGTGAATGGGGCGCGCTGTGTTAGGGAACACACAGTTTACAGAACACAGCGCGCCCCATTACCCAGAAGACAACACGGAGGAGGAGAGAAGACCGAAGATCACCGCGGAGTAGGAAGAAGGCAGATTAGGAAGACTGCCTAGCAACAGGGATTTCTGGCAAGGTAAAACATTTTTTTTTTTCAAATGTTTTATTTTTTATTTTATTTTTTAAGAATATTAATGCTCTTTTTTTGTTTTTTGTTTTTAGGGTGGCCCTCCACTTTAAGTACTTTTTCCTTTAATTCCTCTTTTGTTCCTCCTCTTCTTTCTCTAGAATTTCTTTCAATTTTTTGTATTGTGCAATAAAGGCTTCCTCTTTTTCGTAAAGAGCAAGTTGTGTCCTTATTTTGTATTTTTTTTACCTCTAAGCTCTAATTTTCTCCTCCTTTTTTGTATATAAAACTGTAAGAAGCTTACTCCATCTTGATGAAAATACAAGAACCCAGTGCAGGGACAAGGCCATCTAGCACCCAGGGCAAAGATCCCAAATGGTGCCACCCTCCACCAAAATGTATAAGCTTTATGGGTCAGCAGAAATCTCCCGCCAAAAAAAAATAAAAAAATGAACACTAGTCTTGACTTACCAAATTTCGACTCAAACAAAAAATCCATCTCCTAGTACCAATCCCCCCTCCCAGCTTAAATATCCTTTCCCTCCCCAAAAATCCCCCCCTTTTCCTAACAGAAATCCTCTACCCTTCAAATTTGAGCATAAATCCTCTCTCCCTCCCAGAACAAATCCTCTCTCTCCACAAGTCCCCCTTCCTAACACAAGTCCTGTACCCCTCAATTTCCCCCCCTGAGCATAATCCCCCCCAAATCCCCCTCATAACATGAATACTGTACCCCTCAAATTTCCCCCCTGAACATATCCCCCCTCCCCCAATTCAAATCCTCTCCTTCACAAATCCCCCCATTATAACACAAATCCCATACCCCTCAAATTTCCCCTCTGAACATACCCCCCAAATCCCCCCTCCCAGCTCAAATTCCCTCACTCCACAAATTCTCTATCCTTCAAATTTACCATCTGAGCATAAATCCTCTCTCCCTCCCAGAACAAATCATCTCTTTCCACAAATCCCCCTTCCTAGCACAAGTATTGTACCCCTCAAATTTCCCCTCTCAACATAAATCCCCCTCCCCCCACCAAATTCCCCTCCCAGCTCAACTCATCTCCCTCTACAAATCCCTCTTCCTAAGCAAACCTTGTACTCCTCAAATTTGTCCTCTGAACGTGAATCCTATCTATCCCTTCTAATTTGCCCTCTGAGGATATAGCCCTCCCCCCATCCCCCCTCCCAGCTTAAGTTCTCTCCCTTCCTAATATGAATCCTGTACCCCTCAAATTTCCCCTCTGAAGGGGGGAGTGGCGAATGGACTCCAAGATGGACGTATAGCCTAGGAGCTCCGCTCGTCCACGGAGATAATCCGAAGCAATCAGAGCCCACAGGTGCCATCCACAGCTTACGACATATCTGCGTGAACGACAAACTGCCGCTGAACCGGGAAAAGATGCAGAGACATCGTAAGCATCTGCTACAGCTGCAGAAAATGACAACTTATTTCGCCTCACGCGGGCCACAACAAAATGGCGGCGGCGGACCTCGGGAACACAGGCCGGAACACAGATAAGGCCTGAACGGCAGCAATCACGGTCCCCCAACCACCTCCAGTTGCTCGGATGACCCTCCCAGCGCATCCGCCTCTGGCCCATATAACTCCTCGATGAGGAGCCCGGCCACATCAAGACAGCAGCAGGATTTGCCAGCCAGACAACAGACCAATCCGGCTATGGAGGTAAGCGGGCCCATCAGTAATACACAAGCTCAGGGCTGTCAGGGCCGATACCCTATTAAGGACCTCCCCACAGAGGACAGGCCAGTGTCACACACCCTGCTGAAAGAAATGCTATGGTCAGGGGGATAAATGAGTGTCAGAAAGAAGTGTAAACACTAGGCCTCAGGGTAAATCAAGTGGAACACAAAATGGAGGAATATACCTCAGCATACAATGTCATGGTAGAGGCGCACACAGCACAGGGGGAGGATATTGTATGGATCAAAGATAAATTGGCAGACCCCGAAGACAGGTCCAGGAGGAATAACCTCAAACTGAAGGGTATACCAGAAGTTATTCCCCCCTCACAACTCCTACAGTTTGCCAAGACCCTGTTCTCCACATTGGTGCCAGAAGCATCGGCGCAAGACCTTATAGAGGACAGGATACATAGGATCCCCAAACCATCCTTTCTCCCGGCTGATGTGTTACGGACGGTGCACTACTACAACATAAAAAAACGTATACTGCAAGCCTCTCGTAAATATTCCCCAACAATACATCAACATTAGATTACTCCCAGATTTATCCAGGCACACCTTACCACGCCGCAGAAATCTGATGACAATCACAAAGGCTTTGCCCTTGTGCACACAGTCGGACATTCCGCTGGAAAATGTCCGATCGGACCGCGTTGTCGGATAATCTGACTGTTTCCGTCGGAATATCCGACCGACAACGTTTTAGAGCTGGGCAATAAAATTTTCCGACAACATGATCCGATCGGACTTTGTCCGGTCGTTTGTAGAGAATTCCAATCGGGCAAAGTGCCACGCATGCTCAGATCAAATTCCTAGACCAAAGCTATTGGCTACTAGCCTGAACGTATTCCCGTCGTAACGAAATAACGTCATCACGTTACGAACGATCGGATTTTCCGACAACTTTGTCCGACCGTGTGTATGCAACACCAGTTTCCTACAAAATCCGTCGGATTTTGTTGTCGGAAATTCCGACCGTGTGTACAAGGGCTTTGAGGAATCATAAAATCCTCCATAAATGGAAGTATCCTGCAACGCTCTCTATTACACACAATGGATCCGCTATCTCTGTTTCCACACTAGAGGAAGGGATCAACGCTCTAAAGAAATGGGGCATACTTTCTGACCACCTTACCCACCGTTTACAGCCACCAGAACCTATCCCTCTACCCAATGAATGGCAAATCGTCTCCCACAAACGCTCACATAAGAAAAACAGCGATGGAAGCTCATAAAAGCAACCCACAAGTTGTATAAATGTATCTTCAGTGACGAGTCCAAAGTTTGACGCTCTTCAAACCCCTACAACACCTATAGCAGTTACATCTGCACAGGGATCAATTTTTTAGATTCATTTCTTAAGATACCACTGTTGACTTTTTAATTTTTTCCTTATTTAGTTCTTTTTACTGTTTATGTGTTATACACAGTTCCATTCGCAGCAATCTCAACTCATCGATGGAAACAGGAAAACCAAAGACATTCTTCTCTACAGCGGAGCGATGCAAGTCTTTTGGACACAGTGAGTACCTATACCGCAGTATATTGCAAAAATCTACACATACTATACCATGCCAATTACCTGTCTATCAATTAACGCGTGGGATCTACATCACCCAGCAAAAAAGATTCTCCCTGTGGAAAGAAGCTGGCAAACACAAAGCAGACATTTTATGCGTACAGGACACACACACTTTCAATTGAACAACGCACCGCATTGTACGCAC
Organism: Lithobates pipiens; assembly: GCF_037356315.1. NCBI lineage: Eukaryota > Metazoa > Chordata > Amphibia > Anura > Ranidae > Lithobates > Lithobates pipiens. The sequence continues at coordinate 651,275,003 of NW_027507903.1, read as the reverse complement.
AAAGACTATCCACATATTTTTATGGCATGTAACCCAACACACAAAAAAGGGGGCGCCCTACTAGCCTTCAGAAACTCTCTCTCATTTCAACCCAAAGATATCTTCCTTGATACAGGAGGCAGGTTCATCATTGTTACAGGAGACATAAACTCGAAACCTTACACAATAGTTATGCTGTATGACCCAAACTCAAAACAAATTTGATTTCTAAAAAAAGTTTTTTCATAAGGCTCATTCTATGAAATATGGCAATCTCCTGATTTGTGGTGACTTCAATATGACATCAGATCCATCCTTGGACACTACACATGTGCGATTAGTTTCGTACGAATCGCAAATTTGTACGAATTTCCAAAAATTCGTACGTTCGAGAGGATTCGAAATACGAATTGCCATGCGTCCGAATTTTGTACGCAATACAAACTTTTGTTTACGAATTTCGGATCAGTTGTCGTCGCATCGACGACTTAGTCATTATGCTTATTATGAGGGGCTCCCACCATCCCTGTGCTATGCTGACTTCCTCCTGGGGCTGTACCTCTGCTGTGCTCATTATGAGGGGTTTCCACCATTCCTGTACTATGCTGACATAATGAGCACAGCAGGGGTACAGCCCAAGGAGGAAGTCGGCACAGCACAGGGATGGTGGGAGCCCCTCATAATGAGCACATGGCTGCCATGCACAGCTGCTCCAGTTTTGATCCCCCGCACTGTATGGGGTCACCGGTTATGTGCGGGGGGTCACTGGAATTTTGTATTTCGGAGAAAAACCAAACTTCCATCAGCATCGACTGTCATATTGAGGTATATATTTTTGCCTTTAAATTCAGCGTAAAGAACGTTTGTACAAGTTAACGAACCTAACGACAATTCGTATTTCGTACGAATTGAAATTGAATTTCAGACACGAAATACGACGTACGAATTAACCACCTCGCGCCTGCCCTATAGCCGAATGACGGCCATAGAGCAGGCGCGTTCGTCCGGGAGGCCATCCCTGGACGTCCTAATGTTTACTTCCACAATGCACGCCGCCGCGGGCGTGCATCGCGGAAGTTCTGAGTTTGCCGTGTCCCCCGGGGACAGGCAAACACAGATCGCTGTAAACGGCCAATCACAGCGGCCGTTTACAGCGTGATCGGCGTGTCCAATGGGAGATGATCTCATATGTAAACATATGAGATCATCTCTCAGCGCCGCTCTCCCTCCTCACACAGACAGTGTGAGAGGGGAGAGATGAACGGCTGCAGCGGCCTTGAGCCTTGAGTTGAAAAAAAAAAAAAGTAAAAAAAAAAAGTAAAAAAAAAAAAGTGCCATCCTCCCCCAGCAGTGCCATCCTCCCCCAGCAGTGCCATCCTCCCCCAGCAGTGCCATCCGCCCCAGTGCTACCTGCCCCCAGTGCCATCCACCCCAGTGCTACCTGCCCCCAGTGCTACCTGCCTCCAGTGCCACCTGCCCCCAGTGCCACCTGTTGTCAGTGCCATTTGTCCCCAGTGCCATCTGTCATCAGTGCCATCTGTCATCAGTGCCACGTATAAGTGCCATCTGTCATCAGTGCCACATAGTGCCATCTGTCATCAGTGCCACGTATTAGTGCCACCTGTCATCAGTGCCACGTATCAGTGCCATTTGTCATCAGTGCCACGTATCAGTGCCATTTGTCATCAGTGCCACCTGTCAGTGTCACGTGCCATCTGTTGTCAGTGTCATGTATCATCAATGCCACTTATCAGTGCCATCTGTCATCAGTGTCACGCGTCATCAGTGCCATGTATTAGTGCCATCTGTCATCGGTGGCACGTATTAGTGCCACGTATTAGTGCCATCTGTCATCAGTGCCACGTATTAGTGCCACGTGTCTTCAGTGCCACGTATTAGTGCCACGTGTCATCAGTGCCACGTGTCATCAGTGCCACATATTAGTGCCATCTGCCATCAGTGCCACATGACAAGGTAGCCAGATACCTTACTACGCCAATCCATACATGTACACCCCCCCTTTTATACCTTATTCTAAAAATAATGACACAGACACCTGCTGGATGTAAATGGCCTTTTAGGCCTTTATTTTAACAACAAACCAAAATAAACTTTTTATTTAAAAATTTCTGTAACCATTTTTATTTTCCATCTATTTTCTTGTAACAAAAAACCAGCTCATCAGATCAACAGTTGTTGATCCCTGACGACCCCATTTTTCTTGAGCCTGTAATCCCAACTTTTTTATGGCATTCGTCCCCAGCCGCCAACTTGCCTCGGGGACTTACCAATTGACCACAGACCCCCAACTTATTAGCCCGTCAGTCTGGCTACCCGGGAGGACTACATACATATGATGGGTCCTAACATTTCAAAACCTCATCTTGAAACAGTATAATTTGTATATCAGCCGTCAAGGACCCTACCGCCACAGCAGCACAAGAGTGACACCTCACCCTTGTGCCTGCCGCCACACCTGCAAAGCCCTGCCAATACCATCCTCCAGACCCAAAGCCCACAGGTCAATCCCGACTGGGTTAAGGTGGACACCATCCCCCCGCAGATACCTCCAAGTATCCACTTCCAACTCCCAATGCCTCACCACAATACCACCATTACGGGCCACAAACCTCCCCACCTCTCTGTTCACCTTTATCCGTGTCTTATTAATTTTTTCCCAAGACCGGGCCCCCCTCCAAGACATGCGGGCCACAATATCGGACCACACAATAATCATGTCCGGGAAGGCAGTGCGAAGCCTGATGAAGTCCCATCGTACGTCCTTGATAATGTTGCGCATTGGCCTAACAACCAAGTCATTACCTCCCACATGTAGGACCAGGACGTCCGGTGCCCGATCCAGGCCCGCATAACGATGGACCTCCGGAACCACTTTGTGCCACATCATCCCTGGAATGCCAATCCACCGAACTCGGACTTCCTCCCGTGACAGTCTGAGTTGCCTGCCATCCGGCCGAACATCCGCCCGTCTAGCCCCCCAGAACACAAAAGAATGTCCCAAAATCCAAATGAGACATCCCGGCTCTGAAATGACATGGCCAACAATTAACCCAACACAACCCAAAACAACAACAACATACATGCGACCGTCCCAAAGAACCAGACTCCCACCCCTTTTACAAAAGGTGTGGCCGCACATAGAGCATATATCTCCGAGACTCCCATCGCCCAATTTGCTTAATAACGTCCTCTGGCAAGCCCCATCTAGCTGCCTCCGTGGCCGCCCCTATCCTGAAGGAATGAGCCGCATAATCCCCTGGAGACAAACCCCCGCTCTGCAAACACCTCCTCAACACTGCCGTAAATTGGAACCGCGAAAGGCACGAACCATCGGCATGCATGAATAAAACCCCGTCCCGCTCTGGGCGAACCTCTAAATAAACCCTTAAAGCCTCCACCGGACAAAAACTAGGGTCCGCCCCCCGAAACAACTCCACCCGTACCCCTCTACCCAACTGATCTGTTTTGGACTTCCTGACCAAAATTACCACCGAAGAAGGGGCCCAGTGAACGTCCCCTCTCCCCAAACCCCCCGCATCGGTTTTGGAAGGTGACACCAATTCCCCTATCCGAAACGCCCCAAAGAAAGCCACCAGGAAAGCAGCTCGGAAAAGTTTTTGTTCAAAAACCAAAGAACACACTTCCCCGATGTGGCGCAACAAAATGCCCAAAACCTCAAAAGAAATCGGGGGCCGAGAATCCCTTTTCGCCGCCCCTTTTCTAAAACCCCTCAACGCCTTTTTAACTAGAAAATCCTTAGTCACATCCACCAACCCCTTACATTGAAACAAAAAGGCCAAAGCCGACATTTTTTTGCTGACAGCCGACCCAGATACCCCGGACACATAATTATAACAGATAAACCCTAACACCCACATCAGCAGCCCTGCAGGGCTCTCCGACCCCCCAACCTCACCCAACCAGTTCGACCATTCCCTCCACACTGCCTGATAAGCCGCTCGAGTACCTTCACTCAACGACTGCTGAATCAGTCCTCCGATGATTTCAACGCAATCCCCCACATCTCTGGACGGCACGGCTCCCCGCGTCTGTTCGCGTCTGGCGCCAGTCTGCGAAAGTCCTCCCACTGGAAACGAGACAAAGCATCCGCCAACTTATTCTCAATCCCAGGGATATGCACCGCATAAACAAACGCATTAATCCGTAAACAGCTGAGCACCAACCTCCTTAACAACCTGACCACCGGAGGTGAGGAAGCCGAAACATTATTTATTGCCACCACTACCCCCATGTTGTCACAATTGAATCGCACTTTTTTATCCCGAAGCCTGTCCCCCCACAATTCCACAGCCAGAACTATGGGAAAAAGCTCCAGTAAGACCAGGTTTTCTAAGAACCCTGCCTCCCTCCAAGATTCTGGCCATGGTTCAGTGCTCCATTGCCCTTGGCAATAAGCTCCATAACCCGCCGAACCCGCCGCGTCAGTAAACAACTCCAAATCAGCGTTGCTGACCGGGCCCTCCTGCACTATTGCTCTCCCATTAAACTCAACCAGAAACACCCCCCACACCCCCAGATCGTCCTGCAACTCTCTGGACAACCTCACGAAGTGAGTGGGCACCCTCACACCTGCTGTGGCCGCCGCCAGCCTCCTGCAAAAAATCCGCCCCATAGGCATGATCCTGCAAGCAAAATTCAATTTGCCCAGGAGAGATTGCAATTCCCTCAACCTGAGTTTCTGCCTACCACGCGCTGCGCCCACCTCCTGCCTCAGCGCCACCACCTTCTCCTCAGGCAACCTACATTCCATGGCCATGGAATCAATCGTGATACCCAAAAACACTATCTCCGACTTGGGACCCTCCGTCTTTTCCCTCGCCAAGGGAACCCCAAACCGGTCGGCCAGATGCTGCAATGTCCCCAGCAGTATCCCGCAGCCGCGGGATCCTGGGGGCCCCACACACAGGAAGTCATCCAGGTAATGGATGACCGAGTTGACCCCCGCCGTCTCCCGCACAGCCCATTCAAAAAACGAACTGAACAGCTCAAAAAATGCACACGAGATAGAACACCCCATAGGCAAGCAGCGATCAACAAAATAAGATCCCTGCCAGCAACAACCCAACAAGCGCATACTCCCTGGGTGCACCGGCAACAAGCGAAACGCCGCCTCCACATCCGTTTTTGCCAAAAGAGCCCCCCTGCCATACTTTCGCACCCACGCAATTGCCGCATCAAATGACGTATAAGTAACCGCACAAGCTTGCGGGTCAATACCATCATTTACCGATCCGCCCCTGGGGTAAGACAGGTGATGAATCATCCTGAATTGCCCCGGTTCCTTTTTCGGAACCACCCCCAAAGGCGAGACCACCAGATCCGCCATCGGAGGGGTAAGAAATGGGCCGGCCATCCGGCCCAGCGCCACCTCCTTAGCTAGTTTAGCTGACACCACTTGTTCATGCATTAAAGCCGACTTTAAATTTTTTGCCAGCGGGGGAACCTCCCTCAACGCACTCGGAATCCGAAACCCCTCCCTAAAACCAGCCTCCAACAACCCCGCCGCCACCCGATCAGGATACCTACTTAGGAAAGGCAGCATCCTTTCCAGCCTCACCGGCGTCATCCCTTTTTCCAGCGAAGTCCCCAGGACGACCTTTTCCTTGCCGGAAACAACGCGCGAAGGGGTGCCCTCCACTGCATCCCGAACACTCATGCTTGTAACGACAGGTGTTACCAAACTTGCACGTCCCCTCATTGAATTGCCAGCAAACCCCTTTCTTTTTTGGGGCCAGCGATCCTGCTGAGGCGGCGACGCCGGCCCCCCCTGGAAAAAACTGTCCAGGGGCCCTGGACGAAGTCATCAACTTCATCCACAGGCTGATGTCCTTGTGGTCCCATCTAATAGCCGGGCGCACCGCTTTCCGTTGACGAAACTGCTCGTCATAACGTAGCCAGGCCAAGCCCCCATAAACCCTGTGTGCCTCACTAATGGCCTCCAGGTAACAGAACAACGCCAAACAATTCTCCGGCGCCTTTTCCCCAATCACGCTAGCTAAAATCGCAAACGCTTGCAGCCAGTTCGCAAACGTGCGTGGAATAAGCCTATATCTCCTCCTCTCCTCCTCCTCCTTTTTGCTTTCATCTGGCTTGACCCTGTCCAAATTAAACTTTTCCAACGGCAACAACGAGAAGATTTCCACAAACTCGTCTTTCCAAATCTTCTCCCTCACCTCCTTCTTCAAATGCGCTCCTAACGGTCCCTCGAAGCACACATAAACTTCGCTCCTCGCCGCATCCGCCAGGCGAATCCTCTCAGCATCTTTGTCCTTTTCCACCGCCGCACTACTTGTTCCCTCGCCGTCCTTCCTCGCCTCCTTCTCCGTCTGCGTCTCCGCCGCCACCCCACCCCCCGCCAACCCCTGCCCGACAGGAACAGCCGTCCCCCCCTCCACCGGAGCCGCTGGAGGCGGCCCCACCCACGGGTTAATCGGGGCGGGCGCCGGCCCCGAGCCGCCCCCCAGGCGGCTCAGCACCTCTTTTAGCACCGACAACAACTCACTGCCCCCCCCCGCTATCCCCGCTGGAACCCCCCTCCCCCCGTCCCCCCCACAAACCCCAGCGAACAACACCCCCAAAGACCCCGATGACTCACCGGGCTGCTGCCGCCTGGAAGGCCCTCCAGCCGCTGTCCCCACTGCCGCCGGCGATGCACATTCTTCATCAAGCAGCTCCCCCTCCTCCATGCTGCTATCTTCGGAAAGCGCCTGGCCACTCGGGGGCTTCCGCGCTGGTGTGCCAGACGGCCCAGGCCGTTCCCGATCGTTCCGCCCGTTCGGAGCATGGCGGCCGGCATGTTTTGTGTTTACATTGACCTCACTTCCGGTCGCGCCGACATCATGTCCGCTGACGTCATCAGCGCGCGCCGCACCACTCGAGCGCGCGCTGCTCCTCCTCAGGCCCTCCCTCCCAGGCACAGAAACATGCCCGGAGGCGTGGCCACCCGACTGCCGCTCTGCATTCACTGATGGGCCCCCCCCGGAAGCCAAGATGGCGCACCCACGTGGCAGGCCGCCGGCCGCTTCAGGGACAAGGCCGGCGCCCGAGGACCCCACTCTCCCCCGGCGAGCAGCCCCCCCGACCGGAACATCGCCAGGGGGAACCACTGGAACCACCACCGATCGCGTGGACCTGGAGGTGGCCTGAGACCCGTCCCGGTAAGTGACCCCCCTCCCTCTGGGACTCTGCCGTGGACGGGGATTCCTTCCAGGCCCCCCGCTAGCTGACTGGGGCGTCCGTTTTGCAGGGGGACCTGAAGGGGCCCAGCTGGGGCTCCCAAGCCGGCGTTGAGTCCGGGGGGCAATGTCAGGGCTAAGGCGCACAGGGGGCCGTGACCTCCTTGCCCGTGTCGGGGGTACCCTATCTGCGGAAGGTCCCTGCCCTACCCCCTGAAGGGTGGCCGCAATTTGGCTTTGCAACCAGTCTGCGCCATGCTGTTCTGCTGCCGACCTAAGCTGTTCCCATAGCTGCTCTAACCCACTCATCTTTTCCAGGGAGCTGATCCTGAACGTTCCTCCTGACCTGCTGCTCCAGACTGCTGACCTTCCTAAACTCACGTGCCTTCACATCAACTCTACTCCACCCCCTCTTACACCATCCTCCAATCAGGTAAGCCTTGCAACTTTCTTAACCCCTCGTACCATTCCCCTGCGTAAGCCTTGCACCCTGTCATGTATGTCCTACGCTTACGTTGCCCTACAGCTACGTACATGTCTTATTAGTGCCATCTGCCATCAGTGCCATGTGTCATCAGTGCCACGTATAAGTGTCATCATTGCCACGTATCAGTGCCATCTGTCATCAGTGTCACATGTCATTGTCCTGGTGCTTCAAAAGTGTAATAAATAGTCAACAATTTAGATGTGTAATTTATGTTCCTAGAACACATGATGGCGCTACCTGCATGTTGGGCCTCTCTATGTGGCCAGGCTGTGAAAAAGTCCCACACATGTGGTATTGTAATACTCAGGAGGAGTAGCAGAATTTTTTGGGGGTTGTCATTTGTGGTATACACATGCCATGTGAGAGAAATAACCTATTACAATGACAATTTTGTGGAGAAAAAAAAATGAAAAATCTTAATTTTGCAAAGAATTGTGGGAAAAAAATGACAACATCAAAAAGCTCACTATGCCTCTTACTAAATACCTTGGAATGTCTACTTTCCAAAAAGGGGTCATTTGGGGGGTATTTTGTACTTTCCTGACTTGTTCGGGTCACAAGAAGCGAGATAGGCCACCAGTACATCAGATGTGATCGATTTTGTGCGATTCGCACCACAGCTTGTAGACTCTCTAACTTTCACAAAGACCAAATAATATCCACTAATTTGGGTTATTTTTACCAAAGATATGTAGCAGTATAAATTGTGGCCAAAATTTATGAAGAAAAATTTATAATTTGCATAATTCTGTCACAGAAACAAAGAAATATGCGTTTTTTTTCAAAAAATTTCGGTCTTTTTTCATTTATAGCGCAAAAAATAAAAACCCCAGAGGTGATCAAATACCACCAAAAGAAAGCTCTATTTGTGGTAAAAAAAGGACAAAAAATTCATTTGGGTACAGTGTTGCATGACTGAGTAATTGTCATTCAAAGTGTGAGAGCACCGAAAACTGAAAATTGGTCTGGGCAGGAAGGGTGTTTAAGTGCCCAGTAAGCAAGTGGTTAATTCTAATACAAACCGTAACGGAACAGAAGAAAACAAATTTATTGACGGCGCCCATGTCTATTGGACACCTCCACAAGTAAAACAGGAAGTACCCTATCTCTCCAGCCACTTCTCCACAAAGAAGGACTATTCGATACATGGAGATGTCTCCACGCAAATGAGAGGGACTACACATTTTTCTCCAACAGGCACTGCTCTTATTCCCGGATAGACATGTTCTTGACAGATCAATGGCTATTACAAAACGTAGGGTCAGTGAGAATACATGATATTGCGTGGTCCGACCATGCTGCTATATCAATGTCTGTTGTGGAGAGGGGAGTCTCCTTGGCACCCACCATCTGGCGTTGCAATACTCGAATACTCCAAGAACCAAAATACCAACAAACAATATCACAGCACATAAAAAAAAATATTTTTAGACAACATAGGATCAGTGAACAACCCATATACTTTATGGAACTCACACAAGGCCTTTATGAGAGACATACTCATACAAATAGGAGCAAAAGAAAAAAAAGAACATTCTCAGCAGCTTAACGATATTATTTCAGACATCCACAATACTGAAACCCTGAATAAACAAACACCAACAGCAACGCTAACAAATAAATGAAAATTTCTCAGAGAAAAACTCAGGGAACTATTAACGCAACAATACGACAAACATCTTAGACGGCTACACCTAAAGTATTACACAAACGCCAATAGAGCAGGTAAATATCTAGCCAACAGGCTAAAAGCAGTCTGCACCAAAACTAGAATAGCATACTTAAAACATCCAACGCTGCCACACAAAATTATAAATCAACAAGAGATAGTAAACCAATTTGCAGTCTATTACAGCGATTTGCGCAACGACCCCAACACTCATCAACCGTCAGTGGACAGTATAAACTCATTCTTACAGGCAATAAAACTCCCAACTCTCTCTGAACAACACCTGGAAACACTGAACGCCACAATTACAGTCCGAGAAACAGAGCTAATCATAAACACACTTCCCAATGGGAAATCTCCCGCACCAGACGGATTTTCTAATCAATACTTTAAGACATTTAACAATATTCTTGCACCACACATGACACTAGTATTCAATTAAGCTGCTGAGACTGCAACACTTCCACAAGAAATGCTAGGAGTACACATAGTAACATTACCAAAACCAGGTAAGGAACCCAATACACCAGCCAATTTAAGACCCATATCACTACTCAACTCTGACACCAAAGTATATGCGAAAATACTGGCTAAAAGTTTGATCAATATTTTACCCACAATCATAAAGCGCGACCAGATGGGTTTTGTCAGGGGGAGACAAACCTCTGATGCAACCAGGAGAATTGTTAACGCAATACAATGCTGAGAAAACAGGAATGCCTTCTCTGCTGTTGTCGATAGAAGCAGAGAAGGCGTTCGCTAGGGTCCACTGGACTTATATGGAAATGACGCTGAGCAAATTCGGTTTTCAAGGTCCTCTAGGGCAAGCTATAATGGCCTTATACTCATGTCCATCAGCGCAGGTATACTCTGCAGGTTTCCTCTCGACACCCTTTAACATTACTAATGGTACAAGACAGGGGTGCCCCCTGTCTCCAACTATCTTTAATCTGATGATCGAACCATTAGCTGAGGCTATAAGAACACACAGGCTTCCAGTTTGGCTCCAACAATCACACCATTAATCTATTTGCGGATGATGTAATACTACTTCTGACCAATCCCAGCACATCCCTAAAACAAGCCCATAAAATCCTTACTTCCTTTGGGGAGGTAAACTTCACCAAATCTTTAGTTTTGGATATGGGTATCCCACCCTCCACACGTGATAGTCTGCAAAAACAATTACCCTACATGTGGAGTAAAGGGGGCATCACGTATCTAGAAATCACAATTACGAACAAGATCTCTACACTTGTCAAGACCAATATAGTCCCACCAATAGCCAAACTGGAAGCCCAACACAGGGATATATCAAAAAGTGAAATTTCATGGCTTGGTAGAATAACGGCTTACAAAATGTTGATATTACCGCAAGCATTATATGTATTCCGTACACTATCCATAAACATTACACACCACCACCTTAAGCAACTAGCCAATCTCAGTTGGAGATAGATATGGAATGGGAAAAAACCCAGGTGTTCGCAAAATAATCTTACAGCCCATAGGAAAGCTGGGGGAGCAGGGCTAGCAGACATATATGACTACTTCTGGGCCGTACACCTAGACCAGATCAAGTACTGGTTCCAAACAGAAGACATGCCACTATGGGTGGACATAGAAAAGGCGCTAGTGCCGACGAATGACCTGAACTTAAAAAATGTTGATATTACCGCAAGTATTATATGTATTCCGTACACTATCCATAAACATTACACACCACTACCTTAAGCAACTAGCCAATCTCAGTTGGAGATAGATATGGAATGGGGAAAAAAGCCAGGTGGTCACAAAATAATCTCACAGCCCATAGGAAAGCTGGGGGTGCAGGGCTAGCAGACACATATGACTTCTTCTGGGCCGTACGCCTAGACCAGATCACGTACTGGTTCCAAACAGAAGACACGCCACTATGGGTGGACATAGAAAAGGCGCTAGCTCCAACGAATGACCTGACTCTGCTACTTATGCAGGGCCGTTTTTAAGGCAGGGCAAAAGGGGCAGCTGCCCTGGGCCCTGTCATTGTTGTGGGGCCCAAAGCAGCTGCCTCATACTTGCCAACTATCCCAGTTTACATTCCCTTGTCCCTTGAAGTTTTAGTCCTGTGCTGCTACTAATACTGCCCAGCTCTGCTCTATTGTACAGCTGACTCACCTGCAGACCTGTGTTTACATGTAAATACTGGCATTCATGTGTAAATAGAGTGATATGCATATGTAAATAGCTGAGGCCAACTGCACTGATATGTAAATAAAGGTGGATTCATAGGTATATCATGCCCCCCTGCAGTGAGGAGATTACTGTACAGCAATCTCTAGCAGCCAATCAACAAGCAGAAATGTGCTGTAACCTCTAGCAACTAATCAGTGAGCCTTAAGGAGTGCTGTAACCTCTAGCAACCAGTCAGTAAGCAGTAATGATATGCTGTAACCTCTGCCAACCAATCGCAATCCCTGCCTGATCTGATACAGTAAACTGATTTTAAGTCTAGCTGCTATTTATTGTATGTCTCAGAGAAGGTGGAGAGCAAAATTGCATGGGGGGAGAGGGGCCCTAAGAAAATTTTTGCCCAGGGTCCAATCAATATTAAAGACGGCCCTGTACTTATGACAGATAGATGGATACCATGGAATGCAACCAAACTGTCCCCGCCAATGCAGATCTCCTTAAAAGCCTGGAGATTCCTAATAGAACAGAAACACAAAAACAATCAAGAAATAAACTACCAAATTCCCTTAACATTCCTAGAAACTAAAATCTCAATGTTGACTGTTAAAGACTTATCAAACAGGGGCATAACAAATATCTCTGACCTTTTCAATGGGTCACAAGCCAAATCTGTAGAACAGATTATGACCCAGTACCACCTCCCAAGTGATTCTAGGTATACGCGCATAAGAATCATACATTTTCTTAAAGCACAACCACATCCAACTATAACCCTACCGTGCAATATTTGGCAATTCTACTCAACAGCGAAACAAAATACGAAAGGCATCTTTCTTTTATAACATTACATGGGACAAACTCACACTCACAAAAACGATAGGAATGAAAAAAAATAAAAATGGGAGGAAGAATTGGGTATTACTTTCTCCACTACTCAATGGCAACAATCATTCAGTGAAAAACATAAGGCTTCTCACTGTGTCAAACATTGGGAATTAGCAATCAAATTGTCAAATAGGTGGCATTATACCCCATATAGGATAGCAAAATGCTTCCCAGGAGCAACACCTCACTGTTGGCGGACCTGTGGACAAATAGGAAACCTATTACACATGGCTCTGGTATTGCCCAACAGTCAAATGCATATGGCACCAAGTATTCCGCATGATCTCCACTGTCACGGGTATAATTGCCCCTCCAGACCCAGACCTGGCGATTCTCCATTTAAATATAGAAAAATATCCAACAGAATTCAGACCAGTCATAACACATATACTACTAGAGTCTCGGCTACTAATCCTACGAAATTGGAAATCCACCTCAGACAGCCATCAACATATCAGACATCAACAAAGCTGTGCACAGGAATTACACGTTCGAACGTCTCATAGCTATAAATCTTTTACAATGTGTGAAGTTTGACAAAATTTGGTCTATGTGGCCCAAGTGTTGATATTGTTATCGGTTACCATGAATTAATAGCCTTATATATAGAGATCAGACATAAGATTATTCAGCAGGGGGCATGGCTTAGCGCGTGCGGAGAATGGCTGCCTGAATGCAGAGCTCCAGGACATTTTCGCCACCCAGACCCGCTCAGGCCACAACACGCCGATTAAAATGGCGCTGGCACGAGGAGAGGAGGAAGAGCTAAATGACGGCTCACAGTCAGCGGCGGAGGACACGGTAAGTGGACCGGGACACCCCAATCACCCCCTCACATTGGGAGACATGACCTCCATAGCTACAGACATTAAAAATACCCTCTTCTCAGCGATCACTGATCTGAAGGCTGATCTGCTATCACTGACTGAAAAGATGACCGCCATGGAAAGAGCGGAGGGCAGGAGGGACAGAGCTATAGATAGGCTGGAAGCCACTGCTGCTTCTCACTCTGCCCACTTGTTTGAAATCAATCGCCATTTAGAGGACCTCGATAATAGAGGTAGAAGGAGCAACATCAGGGTGCGGGGAGTCCCAGAGTCAGTGGGCCCCGAACAAATCCCTTCTGCCCTGCAATCGATTTTTAACAATCTCCTAGAGAATCCGACTGACACCCCCATAGACTTGGTGCGAGCTCACAGGGCTCTGAGAGTGAAACCCATGCACTCAGCACCACCCACGGATATCGTATGCTGTCTCCAAAGCTTTCCATTAAAGGAGGAGATTTTGAACCAAGCACGGAAAAATGATCATGTTTTCTTTAATGACAGTGAGATCTCCCTATTCCAGGACTTGTCTCCTATCACTTTTACGCAATAGGCGGGCAATGCGCCCTCTACTGGATGCTCTCAGAGGAAAAGGGATTGTTTACAAGTGGCGCTTTCCCTTTGCTTTGCAAGCTACGTTGGATGGGAGACAATTTGTTCTAAGGATGCCAGATGAGCTTTCAGATTTTTGCACAAACCTAAACATCCCACACACGGATCTACTGGACTGGTATGCCGAGATTCCTCCAATGGATCGTAGCCCTGTGGGCACCCCCCATTCGTCTCCGGTCAAACTACCACCTAAGAGGAGCAAAATGGGGAAGCTTGGAAGCCTAAGCTCGAGCCGCTCATCCCTTTCAGCCCGGCCTCCTAGAAACCATGACCGCACCTGAAGGAGTTACGTGACTTGGAAGGACGGGTCATGCTTTCTCATACTATTGGCATAAGGTTTTGTTTTTGTTGCCCTCCTAAATTTCCCTTGGGGGGGGGTTTATTGTTGGGGGGTTGTGTTTTTTTTTTGTTCTCTCACGTCCTGGTTGTCCCCTCCTGGTGCCGTGGGATTTTCTACAATTATTATTGCTGCCATGTTTGCTGTTGTGTTTCTTCTTTAACTGTTACATGCAACACCTGGGTTTAGTTGTGTCCTTTTCATACTGCCAAGGAACTACATGTGCTTCCTTATGCGAATATTGTTGGGCCGCGGGCCTTCTGATTACAGCTCTCCTATATGGAAATTGGTTTAGATCGTTCAGTGCACATAGCAGATTGCTCATTGTTCAGAAGTACATTAGCATCCTCTGCTCGGAGTTCCTCCCACCTACCCCGCAGGTGGGCAGAGCCGCGCTGCTGACTGTGACACGGCTACTGCCCACATACTACTAAAAAGCTTGCAGTTTTGCTTACTGCAGGCAGCTTCTTGATTTCTCTTCCCCGATATACGACCCGATCCTAAGGGCTATACCCCCCTTCCCCGCATTTATCCCCTTCCCCCTCCCCTTCTCTCGTGATCTTTTCTTCCCCCCTTTCCCACTTTTTTGTTTCTCTTTCTTATAGGCTGCAAGACTGTTTGGAGTCAGTGGACTGTCTGAGCTATGGCTTACTCAATGCTAGGCCACGGACCCACTTTGATCTCCCACAACGTTCGCGGACTGAATACTCCTGAGAAGCGCTCCTCCTTACTTAGAGAACTTAATAAGGTAAAACCCTTGTCTGTATTCTTGCAGGAAACACATTTCCAATCCACCAAAATTCCCAACCTGAGACACAAAAATTTCCCCAAGGCATATCATGCCACAAACCCTGTGGCCAAGACTAAGGGGGTCACGATCTTACTACATAAAACGGCGGGCTTCGAGGTCACCCAGCAGCTAGTGGATCCCGAGGGCAGGTATCTGTTCTTGAAGGGGACCTGGGGAACGACCCCGTTGACTTTAGCTAACGTATATTTCCCAAACAGGGCACATATAACTTTTTGCAGACACCTTATTGAAGAGCTCAAAAGCTTTGCCGTCGGATGTGTTTTGCTTGGAGGGGACTTTAATATACCACTTAGCCCCTCTTAGGACACATCTACAGGTAAATCCAGTGTGACCTACGGCACCCTGAAACATATCAAAAGTCTTCTGCACTCTATGACACTGGTAGATTCATGGCGCACTCTAAACCCGACAGGTAAAGATTTTACATGCTACTCAGCCCCCCACAATAAATATGCGCACATTGATTATATATTTGTCACGCAAAAAGACTTGTCGGTGTTACGTGAGGCACACATTGGAATCCAAACACTCTCTGACAATGCACCTACTTCCCTCTCTATTGATTGTGCGGATCGCCGGCCTAGGCCATGCATGTGGCGATTGAATTCCTCCCTGTTAACGGACATTGAACTGTTACCCAAGCTAACTGATGCTCTACGCTACTACTTTTCTGAAAACAGCTCTGGTGATCTCTCCCCCCTAACAATTTGGGAGGCGCACACGTGTGTGATGAGGGGGGAGCTCATCAGAGCAGGGGCCATCCGCAAGAGGGAAGCAGAAAAGCAGATTAAGACCTTATCAGCCAAAATTGCGGGTCTGGAGACCCAACATAAACAATCCCTGGACCTTCAAAAAGCACAGGAACTTCTGGCGACACGCCAGGAGCTCCCAGATATTTTAGACGCAAAAGGTAAACGTGCTCTTTTCCCCAAACACAAAATTTATTACGAACATGGGGACAAGGGAGGGAAATTCCTGGCCAGGGCGTTAAAGGAGGCCTCCTTAGCCAACACCATTCTGGCGATTAAAGCTGTAGATGGCCAGTTAACTAATAGGACGGACAAGATAGCGGAGAGTTTCCATAATTTCTACTCAAAACTTTATGACATCCCTCATCAACACAAACCTGGGGAGTTAGGGGGAGACAGGGATCAAATTATTCAGGATTACTTGCGGCATAGTGGCCTCCCCACACTCTCCCCGGAAGATGCGGAGTCTCTAGAGAGACCGATTTTCTCGGAGGAGCTATTGAACACCATCAAGAACCTTAAGCCCGGTAAGAGCCCAGGCCCTGATGGGCTGTCAGCTCACTATTATAAGACATTCTCGAATATTCTGGAAACCCCGCTTTTGAAAACACTTAATTTTCTTTTTTTTTTTTTTCCACAAAAATTTTTTATTAGATTTTGCACATAACAGCTTATACGTTCAAAACAGAAAACAAGAAACATGATCAACAGAGATTCCAGGGCATCGGCATGAAGTATGGTAGTCATGTGGATAATAAGCCCATTGGGAATCCCTCTTAGCAGTTCAGAAACCAGCAGGGGGTTCACATTGCCACACTTGGCAAGAAGAAAGATAGAAAAGTAAGTGGGGAATTATGAAGAGAAAAAAAAAGGGGGGAGAAAGAAAGAGAGAAAGAGAGAGAAGAATAGAGAAAAAGGAAGAAAAGAGAGAGAAGAAAAGAAAAAAAGGGGGGGGGGGAGGGGATGCACGAGTAGGAAAGGAGAATAGATTTTAAAGAGGGGAGGAAGAATAGTAAAGGAACAGGGAAAAGAGGGGGGTGGGGAAAATGGGGAGCAAGAAAAGGAACATGGGGTGGGAAAGGGTAAGGGGAAAGGGGGGAGTGTAAGGTATAGTTGCTATCGAGGACATATGCCCATAGGCAATATGATCCAGAGCAGGCTCACCACCTCGGTACAGTCCGGCAACGGCTAATGTTCAAGTGCCACAAGTCTGAAAGCGTTGCGTAGATTTAAAGTGGATCCAGCAGGCCCAAGTTGTCGTGAATTTTTGAATACGTTCCTGAGAAATATGTATTAGCTCTTCCATTTCCTCTATCCTGGAAATTCTCCTAAACCATTCGCCTATCGTTGGAGTGTGTGTAGTTCGCCAATGTACCGGGACGCATAATCTTGCCGCGTTTACCATGTGCATGGCGAGGGACTTATAGTACTCAGTTTTGGTCAGGTGGGTGTGATGCAAGAGGTATTGTGCTGGGGAGTAATCCAAAGTGTAAGTCGTGATGTGGGCAATAAGGTCATGTACCTCCTTCCAAAATGGCTGAAGGCCTTCACATTCCCACCATATGTGGAGCATAGTTCCTTTCGCCTTCTTACACCTCCAGCATAAATCTGGAACGGATGAGGAAAACTTATGTAGAAGTGAAGGAGTCCTATACCAACGTGTTTCGATTTTATAACAGTTTTCCTGGATGGCAACATTAAGAGATCCCTTGTGGACGTATTCATTAATAAGGGCCCAATTATCGTCCGTGAGAGGTGCCTGAAGATCGCGTTCCCAAGCTACGCGAGCTGGGTCCGGGTAACTAGGGACTTCATCCATAAGTATCTCATAGATACCGGAAATCAGGTGTCTTTGTGGGGGGGGGCGTGTGCAGATAGACTCGAACGGAGTCAGGCGTCTTGTCCAAGTCTCTGTCGGCGCCTGAGTGGAGAGAAAGTGTCGGATCTGCCTATATATCCAGAATGGAAAAGAAGTGGTAGGGGACGTCGCTACTAAATCCTCATAGGAGCGAGGGGCTCCTCGAGCAAAGAGCTGATGAACTAGGATTTCCTCCTGTGGCCACTCCTGTCTAAGAAAGGAGGATGAGATACCCGGTGTAAAACCGGGGTTCCCCCTTAAAGGCGTCAGTGGACCGGGCACCGAGGAAAGTGCAGCCGATTTTGTTGCCTTTCTAAAGGCTTCTAAAGATGGGTAGATGGTTGGGTGTGCCCCGACCTCTACAGGCCAAAGTCGGGAGGGAACCCAGGGCAAGGACCTAAGAGGGAGACGCGTAAAAGATTTCTCCAGTGTTACCCAGACCTTACCAGCCTCATGAATGCGCCAATCAACAAGACGAGTAAGGTGGCTCGCCAAGTAATAGTTGTAGAGGTCCGGTAGCCCAATACCACCTCTGGGTTTGGGGCGTGTTAAACGTGTATATTTAATGCGTGGCGGGGAGTTCCTCCATATAAACAATGACGATGCTGACTTGTATGTTGCGAAAAAGGATACTGGGAGGCTGATGGGGATGCATTGGATGAGATATAAGAGTCGTGGTAACACTATCATTTTCAAAAGGGCTGACCTGCCGAACCAAGAGACATTGAGGTTCCCCCAGTCTTGCAAGTCTTGTTGGGCTTTTTTCAGGGCTTTCAGGAAATTTTCCTTGTATAGGTTAGTCAATTTTGTCGTGATTTGAATGCCTAGATATGTAATGGCTTCCTGATTCCACAAGAAAGGAAAGGATTCCCGGCAACGTGCTACTTCCGTCACGGGAAGGGAGACATTTAAGGCATGGGATTTCGCATAATTGATCTTTAGGTGAGACAAAGTTCCAAAATGTTCTACATCCTTCAGCAGATTAGGGATAGAGGTGAGGGGGGAGGTGAGGGACAGCAGAATATCATCTGCAAAGGCAGCTACTTTGTATTCCCTATCCTGTATCCAAAGGCCTTTTATATCGGGATTATCTCTTAATTTATTAAGGAAGGGTTCTAATATCAGAACAAAGATTAACGGGGACAGGGGGCAGCCCTGGCGTGTTCCGTTACCTATAGAGAAGGCGTCCGATAGGTGGCCATTAACCCGCACACTCGCACTCGGAGAGGAGTATAGCGCAGAGATATGAGCCAGCATGCGAGACTGGAGGCCTACTGCCTGCAGGGTTTCATGCATGTAATCCCAGGCCACTCTATCGAACGCCTTCTCAGCGTCTAGAGATAAGAAGAAACCCTGAGTGTTTGATGTTGAAAGCCAGTGATGAAGGTTTAGGGCTCTGATAGTGTTGTCCCTAGCCTCCCTTCCAGGGACAAAGCCTACTTGATCCAAAGAGATAAGATTGGGTAAAAGTGGGGATAGTCTATTCGCTAACATTTTGGCGTAAATTTTTATATCTACATTTAAGAGGGAAATGGGTCTGTAATTCTGTACGCGTGTGTTGTCCTTTCCCTCTTTCGGTATAACCGTAATGTGGGCCTCTAGCATGCGTCCGACTGAGATCGTGGGGTTTGCCATGGCGTTAAAGGTATTTAATAGTTGTGGTGACAGTACGGTGGAAAAGGATTTATAATATTGTAACGTAAACCCGTCAGGGCCCGGGCTCTTTCCCGTTTTCATCTGCTTTAACACGTTCTGGAGCTCCTCCATGGAAAGAGGCCGCTCCATGTCTGCAGCTTGTTCACCTGAGAGAACATTTGGGAAGTATTGAGTCAGAAAATTCCGAATGGCCACTTTCCTCTCATTTATCCGACCCGGGTTCTGGGTGGTAGGTCGTAAATTGTATAGTTTTTTGTAGTAATTCTCAAAACACTTTGCGATGTCTTCATTTTTAAAGCAAGGTGTGCCCTGTGGACTCTGGATCTGGTGTACAGTGTTGGAGGGTCTAGAGGCTTTCACTACCCTAGCTAACAGTCGCCCGCACTTATTGCCCTGTTCGTAAAAAACTTTTTGATGAAGCACATAGCGACGTCTTGTATGTTTCCCTAACTCTTCCAGCAGGAGGGAGCGTGTGTGAGACAGTTCTTGGAAAGAGCGCTGTGATTGAGAATGTTTATGTGAGGCCTCTAGGTGTTTAATTCTGTCTATTAGTTTTAGTATAGAATCCTGGTGATTTCTCTTGACTGTCGCTGCTTGTGTTAACAGCTCCCCCCGTATGACACATTTGTGTGCCTCCCACAGAGTGATTGGGGACGCAACTGACGGGGCATTGTCTAGAAAATATTCCCGGATTCGGGATTCTAAGCGTGTGGCAAACTCCCCGTCTTTGAGTAATGCAGAATTTAATCGCCAGGTTTTAGGTCGCGGGACTGAGTCTGGAAAGGTCAGGGAAACCGTGATAGGGTGGTGGTCCGAGAGGAACATTGGTTCTATCGTCGAATGTGTAAGGTATGTCAGGTCAGGTTGAGAGAGGAAAAAGTAGTCAATGCGGGAATATTTTTGGAATGGGTTGGAATAGAAGGTGTAGTCTTTAACCGTGGGAAACAACGTACGCCATGTATCGTGTAGTTCTAGGTCCTGTAGCCGTAGTTTAATTTGTCGGAGGGCCCGGTAGGGCAGTGAGGAGGTGCCGGATGAGGTATCGATGTCCGGGTGCAGTGGGACATTAAAGTCGCCTCCAAGGAGGACTATGCCTTCCTTGAAAGAGTGGAGAAGGGCACAAAGCTTTCTAAAGAAAGAGACTTGACGTTCATTCGGGGCATAAATATTCGCTAACGTTAGTGGTTTTGAAGCGTAACGGCCTTTAATAAACAC
Source organism: Lithobates pipiens (assembly GCF_037356315.1). Lineage (NCBI taxonomy): Eukaryota > Metazoa > Chordata > Amphibia > Anura > Ranidae > Lithobates > Lithobates pipiens. The sequence goes on along the minus strand of NW_027507903.1, from coordinate 651,254,532 downwards.
AAACCTGCCCTCCGGGTCTACTAGTGTGTCTGAGATTTGAAAAGGCGCGTGCCTGGATATTAAGATGGAAGCACCTTTCGTTTTTGCGGAGGGGTTTGAGGAGTGGATAGCTGTGCGGTAAACATGGTTAGTGAGCTTGGGAATGGAATTCGAGCGGAAGTGGGTTTCTTGAAGAAAAATAAACTGAGCTTTGTGTTTAGTAAGGGCGGACATAACCTGCGACCGTTTTTCGGGGACATTTAGACCCTTAACATTGAGCGACACACACTTCAAGGAGAGGGGACCGCGACGGTGCGGGTCCATCTGCACGGTATGTGGAGATTCAAAAGTAAAGCAACGGGCTTCTATGGACACTCGTTCAAAGTAAAAGGAAGCGCCTCTCTATACCGAGGTGGCTGTGCTGAGGGGTGGGTAAGTGTGACTAGTGCGGAAGGTGTGGGTGAGGGGAGGGGGTAGGGCAGGTATCAGAAGGGGGAGGAGATGGGGAGGAAGGTTAAAAGAGAGAGAAAAGAAGAGGAAAGAAGGGGAGGGGGGGAGAGGAAAGAGTGAGAAAGAAAAGACAGGGAGGACAAGAAGGAGGTGAGGGGAAACAGGAAGAGTGAGAAGACCCAAAGGGCGAAAGGAAAGATAGAAGAAAGAGGGGGGGGAAAGATCGTGAGCACCACGAGGTGTAGATCAGAGGAGGTTACCAGAGGTGGATACGGAAACACCGCTCCACCTGAGAGAAAGGTGCTGGAGGGTCAGCGGTCCAGTTTCGTAGATCCGCTGCAGGGGAACACTGAGAATGACTGGGCACATATGCTTCCGCACTCCAGAGGAGCTAGAGGACAGTAGCTGAGTGGGGAACAACAGGGCGTAAAACAGGGAGGGGAAGGGGAACCAGGTTTAACAATATAAGGTACACCCAAAACTTTTCAGTACAATCACCAAGGCACAAAAAAAGGGGGAAAAAAAAAAGCAGAAAAAGTAGATCAACATTGTTACCAGTATTGCCAGCCTGCCAGTATCATACAATAAATTGCAAGAGGAAAACTATACTGTGACCCTTAACTGCTCTCGAGAGGCGGTTTGATTCTAACCCCCGAAACATCATCTAGCCAGTGGCACTTGCAAAGGGAAGGAGTAAAACTAAAGATAAGAAATAAATAAATAAATAAACGAAAAAAGAAGGGAGGGGGGGGGGGGTTTCAGCCGGGTCAGTAGTGGGGCTGGAGTGGAGTCCTGGGGGGCGGTTAATATACCCAAATGCGTTCACGGGAGAACAGTCAGGTCCGTCCTAAGCTCGGCTGAACCAGTCAACACCGCCCTGGAGGGAAGCGAGTGTCCTAGCCCAGCGATTCTGGGAATTTCGGGACAGGAGTAACGGGTCCAGGTCCGAGATAATACAGAGATCTCTTAGAGATTAAAATGTGCTACAGCTAGTAGGATAGGGGGTGTAGGGAGGTTATCACCGTAGTATATAAAAAAAAAAAAAAAAAAAAAAACAGAGAAAAAAAAAAAAAAAAAAAAGGGGGGGGGGGGGGGGAAGCATTAGGACTCTCAATCCCTTTCCCCCTTGTCAAGGCAGGGGCCCTGTAGCTGAGATCCCTCCCCCATAGCCCGAAGATAAACAACAACAAAAAAGAAACATCTATGAGGTGATAATGCTTTGGTGTATAGATCTGCACGTGGGCCAGAGGAGCTTTTTACACCTGTGATCCATTCCAGAATGGGCCTGTATTGCTAGATGTACAATATAATTGGTGTATCCCAATATGGGAGTGCTTGCAGGTGTGGGAAGGGGCAACATTCAAGAACCAATGCAACATCAATCAATGGGGTATACAAGACCCAAAAGCTCCATTACACGTAAGCAGGTGTAGCTATAAATGAACAGGAATTCGTAGAAAAAAAAAAAAATTTAAAAGAAAAGGGAAAAGAAAAAGGGGGGCTCAGTCCATGCAGCGTACAACACAGAGTTCTGTAGTGAATACATATAAAGATAGCACCAGGGGGGGAAGAGAGAAAAAAAAAAAAAAAAAAAAAAATCTATGCCACTGCTTGTCCTGCAGGATCGCGGCCGTCTGTGTGCCAGTGATTGCGGCCTGTGCAGTTTCACTGGAACCAATGTCTTAATGGCAGCAGGTATGGAAGGGTTTTGCACAGCAATGGGATGAGGTCAGCCGGCTACAGCTCCGTGGGGAGTTCAGGAGTCTTAAGCAACATTCAAGGGGTCCTGTACTCACAATCACCTTAGTCTCACTGTGCTACTATGAGTTAAAGTACTAATAACAGCCTTGAGATCAGGATAGCGCGGCCTCTAGGGTTAAGTAGACAACGTCACCATCTCGGTTGACAAAGGGCTGGCTAGAACAAGCAGGTACAGATCAACAGCAAAAAAAAAAAAACATCGGTACGCACTTACTGGCTGGCAAGGTTTATGGATCTGGAGACAACTTGCGCTTCCTAGCGATCCCTATGAGGGGTCTCAGGAGGTCCCGGTGTGCGGTGCTGTGGGTCCCGACGGGATGCATGAGCCTCGGGTGAGAAATGATCCGGTCCTCGACGTCTTGAGCGGTGCCTCTGTGCTTTCGGAGAAGGGCTGTGCGACACCGGTCGCCATGGTTCCGACGGGAAATGGAAAGCGCACCAGTCCGGAAGCTCCGTCAGGGGTAGATCAAGTTGTTCACAGAAGGCTGCCAAGTCGTCCGGTGAACGTAGAATAGCGGTGCGACCCCTGGCGGTCGCCGAGAGGCCGAATGGGAACTTCCACCGGTATGGAATGTTGCGCGATCTCAGTTGGTCCAGCAGAGGGCGAAGAGCTCTCCTATTCTGAAGAGTAGTTGGGGAAAGGTCCTGAAAAAGTTTTACTTCAGTACCATTATGTAGTATCCGGCCTCTTTCCCTAGCCTTCCGTAGTATTTCCTCTTTTAGTGGAAAGTTTACAATACAGCATACCACGTCTCTGGGGGGCTCCCCATCACGCGGTGGGGGTCGCAAGGCCCTATGGAGTCTCTCCATCTCGATCGGCGAGTCCGCCGGGCGATCCAGCAGATCGTTAAAGATGGCACATATTGTTTGTGGCAGGGAACCGGCCTCCAGGCTCTCGGGTACCCCCCTGACTCTCACATTGTGCCTACGTCCCCGGTTATCAAGGTCCTCGACCTGGCGATGAAGGTCAAATAGGTAGGCAAGTTGGGAATCATATGTGCGTTGCACTTGTTTTAAAGCAGCGGTGTGTAGTTGTGTGGTCTGTTCCACGTCATCTAGTCGGGTAGCCACCGCCTGAATGTCTGTTTTAAGGTCGAGAATGGCTGCCGAGAGAGTACTGGTGATGTTACTAGTAATGTCGGCAGCTACCTTCTGCAGGTCAAAGAGGCTCACCGCGGGTGTCGGGTGCCTGCTTTGGGATTCTCTTTCCTCCGACAGTGAGTCCGAGCCGTGACTCGGAGAGTAAGGGCCTGAGGCCTGCGCAGCCTCGTGGTTGTCAGAGCGGAGGGAGCGGAACAGCTCGGGGATATTGCGGCCGAGCTGCGTTCCGGTCTCCTTCGGTGTCCGGGAGATTGAGGTGCTTCTATTCGACTTACCCATGGTGGTAAGGTGCAGCGGTTCCCCAAAAGAAGCAGAATTAGGTCCTCAGAGTGCGGGAGCTCCTCACTCAAGCGGCCATCTCCGGACCCAGCCAAGCCACGCCCCCAACACTTAATTTTCTTATGGAACCTCGCCAAATTCCTTCCACGTTCTTGGGGGCACATATTACGGTGCTCCCTAAACTGGGCAAGGACCCGTCTGATTGTGCTAGTTACAGGCCCATTTCCCTTCTCAATTTGGATTTGAAAATTCTGGCCAAGATAATAGCGAATCGCTAACGCCCCTTTCTATCCCACATAATTGGACCAGAACAGGCTGGGTTTATGCCGGGGAGGGAATCCAGAGACAATGTGACCAAAGCCCTGAACCTGATCCACCATTGCCACAAATTGGGTCTCGAGGGCCTTCTCCTGTCAACTGACGCGGAAAAGGCCTTCGACAGGGTCGCGTGGGACTATCTGTTGGCAACCTGCGCATACATAGGTTTGAAACCTTGCATGCTGTCCTCGATCTCCTCCCTGTACAGGAACCCCACGGCGCAATTAAAAATTAACGGAACCCTATCAGAGCCAGTACTTATTAAAAAGGGAACTCGGCAGGGCTGCCCCTTATCGCCCCTTCTATTTATACTCTCCCTGGAACCTTTCATACGCGTTGTAAACCAAACCCCTGCTATTACAGGCTTCCAAGTCGGCTCTAAAATTTATAAAACAGCGGCATGCGCTGACGATTTATTGTTTTTCCTGACACATCCCCACATGTCCATTCCCAACTTATTGAAGGCATTTTCTATCTACGGCTACGTCTCTAACCTTAAGATTAATTAGACCAAGTCAGAAGCCATGAATATGTCACTCCCGCTAGAGGCTCAGGCACAGGTACAAACAAACAATTCCTTTAAATGGGTGATAAGCGCGCTCAAATATTTAGGAATTCTGCTCCCTCCCCAGCTTAGCAGTGTCTTCTCCCAAAATTTTAAACCCATGCTGCAGCGGATCCAATCAGACCTAGCTAAATGGTCCCTTAAGTTTTTCTCTTGGTTTGGGAGGGCGGCCATAATAAAGATGGTTGTACTTCCTAGACTGCTCTATCTTTTTCACACACTACCAGTCTCGATACGGGCCAGCTTCTTTAAACAGTTACAATCTGTGCTCTGGAGATTTGTTTGGGCCGGCAAAAAGCCAAGCATTGGCCTCCATTTGTTGATGAGGCCGAAAGCAGTAGGTGGCTTAGGTTTCCCAAATTTCAAGCTTTACTACGCCGCGCATTTGGCCAGAGTCATAGATTGGCACTGTCACACTGAAAATAAGGATTGGGTGGCTCTAGAGGAGACGGTCTCCCAAACCCCTTTAAAATTCTCCCCATGGATACCCTGGGCTAAATGCCCCCCAGAATTGCTGCGGCACCCACTCATTAAAGCTACTTTACAGGTCTTTCACAAGACCACCTCAGATTACCGGATTGCTACCTCACCGGGTCCCTTAACCCCCCTGTTGAATAACCCGGATTTCCCTCCAGGAATGGGTACGAAAACATTTTCCTTGAGAGCTACATCACCCCTTCTGGCCCTACACCTGACACGGACCGGACAGATCCTTTCACATAATAGTCTGCTGGGTGACCTCGAACCTTGGGGACTCCCTTTTTGGAATTATAGACAAGCATGCCACTACTTACTCGCCCCCAAAAAGACAGAAGGAGATGCTGAGGGATCCTACCCCCTTTGAAGCCATTTGCTCTGAGGGCAAACCTGTGGAGAGAACAACATCACTTATGTACGCATGTCTCCAGCAGTACGGCAACACCGACCCAGTCCGTTTTAGGGACCAATGGGAAACGTCGCTCCAGACCCATTTTACTGATCTGCAGTGGCAAAACGCATGTATCCTGGCACATAAGTGCTCTATTAGCACTAGGCTACAGGAAAACTCTTACAAGCTACTGTCACAATGGTATGCCACTCCAGAGAAAGTAAAGAGATGGTACCCTGCTTCCACAGACCTCTGCTGGAGGTGTGGTGAGGCTAAAGGAGACATACTACACATCTGGTGGAATTGCCCCCGGATCTCTGTATTTTGGGGAAAAATTTGTGACTTAATCTTACGCATTACGAACACAAAACTGCAACTTACACCGGCATGTTGCTTGCTACATATCTCCGATTTTCCCCTTGGTAGATACAAACGGTCCATATCAAAACACCTCCTCATTGCCGCTAAATCCCTGATCCCTAGATCTTGGAAGTCAACCTCAACCCCAACAGTTGGAGAATGGCTGAGGGAGGTAAACCGTATGTTTGCAATGGAAGAGACTCTGGCTATAGCCAATGAATCATCTGAAAAATTTCACAACACTTGGTCCCCATGGGTACAGTTTAAGTATTCAGGCGCATTTGATAGCTTGTACACTGGCTGAGGGGCTTCTCGACCTTAGCGGAACGTCCAATTTTGTCTATGTCTGGTCCCGCCTGGTCTTCATTGGAAAGCGAATGTAAGAATCCCTCTGTGAGGATTCCTTGGAATGCAGTCTTGATCCTTTTCTATTTCTATTTCTATTCTATCCTTTTCTACCCTCTTTTTGTGATCCCCTATACCTCCCCCCCACCCCTTATTAATCACCTAATCTATAGATGGGCTGTGATATCAGTTCTCAGGATACTGCACTGTTTATGAATGTGGTATCACACAAGTCTTTCCTATTCCTTTTTGCAAATGATGTCTTAGCTGGTTTCAGACCTCGAGTTCATGTTTATGTCAATGTAACCGGAATAGACATTAATAATTGTCATACAATATTTATTTATGGAGATTGCATAATGTGATTTCTTTGTTTGTTATGTTATTTCACTTGAATAAAAAATGTTTTACTGGAAAAAAAAAAAGATTATTCAGCAATGTTGAATTCACTTGAAGCTTACGTTATCTGGTTGTTTACAATGACTGTCATTACTAACTAATGCGAACCACCACTTTCAAGATATACATTAATTGAATGTGTATAATACTATGACGTTTATGTTTGTATTTTGTTTGTATTTTTGAAATATTCAATAAAAAACACTGAGACAAAAAAAAAATTCCCCTCTGAACATATCCCCCCTCCCCCAGCTCAAACCTCTTACTCCATAAATCCTCCTCCTAACACAAATCCTCTAACCTTCAAATTTCCCTTCTGAGCATAAATCCTCTCCTCCTAAATCCCCCCTCTCCAAACACTAATCCCCCCTCAAATTCCTCCACCTACTACAAATCCCCCCAATCATCCCTACTAATACAACCCCCCCCCCCCGTCCCCAATCCCCCTTCCTGACAGAAATCCATCCCCCCAGTACACATCCCCGTACAACTCACTTGCAGCACAACCCATCAAATCCGCACCATGCCCCTGGCAGCTGTCCCTCTTGCCCACTCCTTGTCCCAGTCCCAGAACCCATCCTGGAGTTCTAAGTCTTGCTTTTCTGGGCAAATATTACATCTGAGACTTCTCAGCACCATTGCCGAAGCTACATACTTCTCCAGGATCAATCATCCCACCAGGTGTGGATCTCAGTCACCATGTCAGGGCTGGGCTCAGCCCTTTCTTCTCTGGTCTGGCTGCTCAGCTGTTGGCTAATTGCCAGCTCCTTTCTCTCCCCAGTGATTCACCTGTTGATGATCCTGCTCGTCAGTCCTGCCTACTTAAGTTGTCCAGTTCAGATCTCTGCCTTCACCTTGGTCACATCTCTAGAGACGCTCTCCTGTGTTCCTGTTAAAGACTTGCTTGTCTAACATTCCTTCTGGCTCCAGATCCTGCTTGCTGTTCTACTACGCTCATCTCCGGCTCCCTGACGTTTTGGCTTGTCTGACTATCCGTTCTGGTTCCTGAACTCTGGCTATGTTTTGACTACATTTAGTCTGTTTACCTTTTTTATTATTATTATTCCACAAGTGTGATTTAACTGTACTTCTGTCTCAGTCTGATTCATGGTTTCTGACACACCATGATACAGATGAATGCGCCTCTAAAGTCTAAATCCTCAGGATCAGATACAACAAAGACCTCGTCTGCACTAACATTCCTATTATTACTATATGCATGCAAATTCATGGTCAAAAATGCCTCAGACAAACAAAATGTGGGTAGGAAGTAGACATGTGCAATTCGTTGCTTTCCGAAATTAGCTTTTTACCGAATTTCGACAAATTTGTTAATTCGGAAATACCTGAATTAATGAAAACCCCTTAAGTGAATTTTTCCGAATAGTCTTAAATTCGTAAATTCGGAGATTTGGAAATTTGAAATTCCACAATCCAAAAACCCAAATATTCAAAAATCGGAATAACTGACTAATAATAACTTAACGATTATTAACTATTAAATTATAGGTATTGGAATTTCCTTTCAAATTTTGCTGTAAATGAACGTAATAAATATGAATTTATCCGTAGTTACAAATTATCCAAAATAACAAATGCTATATCTAACAGAATGGAAGGTAACAAATTGATAATAATAAATAATAATAATAATAAAAAGTTTATATTATTAATCTGTTCTGTTACATTTGTTTAGCTGCGGCATTCGATGTTTTGGATAATTCGCAACTTCGGATAAATTCTTATTCATTACCTTCACTAAAAGCCAAATTTGAAAGAAGATTTCAATATCTATAATTTAATAGTTAGTTATTATTAATTAGTTAGTTAGTTATTTTTTAGAATTTTCGGATTTTCTCTTTCTTATTTTAAAATTTTCGGATTTTCTCTTTATTTTTGAATTTTTGAATTTTCGAATTTAGGAATTTTTGAATTTAGGAATTGCGATCATAACAAATGACCTGAAAAATGAAAAAAATAAAAAATTAAAAGATATCTGAAAAGTGTGAGGGGGCATTTGTATTCAGCCCCCTTTACTCTGATACGCCTAACTAAAATCTAGCGAAACCAATTGCCTTCAGAAGTCACCTAATTAGTAAATAGAGTCCACCTGTGTGTAATTTAATCTCGGTAGAAATACAGATGTTCTGTGAAGCCCTCAGAGGTTTGTTGGAGAACCTCAGTGAACAAACAGCATCATGAAGGCCAAGAAACACACCAGACATGTCAGGGATAAAGTTTTGGAGATGTTTAAATCCAGGTTAGGTTATAAAAAAATATCCCAAGCTTTGAACATCTCGCAGAGCTTTGTTCAATCCATCATCTGAAAATGGAAAGAGTACGGCACAACTGCAAACCTACCAAGACATGGCCCTCCACCTAAACTGAGCGGCCGGGCAAGGAGAACATTCATCAGAGAAGAGCCAAGAGGTCCATGGTAACTCTGGAGGAGCTGTAGAGATCCACAGCTCAGGGGGGAGAATCTGTCCACAGGACAACTATTAGTCGTGCTCTCCACAAATCTGCCCTTTATGGAAGAGTTTAAAGAAAGCCATAAGAAGTCAGTTTACAGTTTGCGAGAAGCCATGTGGAGGACATTGCAAATATGTAGAAGAAGGTGCTCTGGTCAGATGAGACCAAAATATTACATTTTTGGCTTAAAAGAAAAATGCTATGTGTGGGGGAAAACTAACACTGCACATCATCCTGAACACACCATCCCCACCGTGAAACATGGTGGTGGCAGCATCATGTGGTGGGGATGCTTTTCTTCAGCAGGGACAGGGAAACTGGTCAGAGTTGATGGGAAGATGTATGGAGCCAAATACAGGGCAATCTTAGAAGAAAGCCTGTAAGAGTCTGCAAAAGTCTTGAGACTGGAATGGAGGTTCACCTTCCAGCAGGACAACGTCCCTAAACATACAGCCAGAGCTACAATGGAATGGTATAGATCAAAGCATATTCATGTATTAGAATGGCCCACTCACAGTTCAGACCTAAATTCAATTGAGAATCTGTGGCAAGACCAGAAAATTGCTATTCACAGACGTTCTCCATTCAATCTGACAGAGCTTGAGATATTTTGCAAAGAAGAATGGGCAGAAATGACCCTCTCTAGAAAAGCTGGTAGAGAAATCCCCAAAAAGACTTGCAGGTGTAATTGCAGTGAAAGGGGGTTCTACAAAGTATTGACTCAGGGGGGCGCTATACAAATGTACCCCCCCACACTTTTCACATATTTATTTGTAGAAACTTTTGAAAACCATTTATAATTTTCCTTCCACTTCACAATTAGGATGCATTAAGGTGAAAAAACACGAGGGTTTAGAATCCATTTAAATTCCCCATCCCAGCAAAAATAATTTTCCCAGCTCAAATCCTCTCTGCCCATATGCCCCCAGAAAAAATCTCCCTCTCCCTCACAGCACAAGTTCCCCTTCTCCAATCCCCCATCACCCTAGCACAAATCCACCCCAAATTCCCCTCCTAGCACAACCCCCCCACCCCCAAATAAGTTTTTTCCCCTCATAGGACAAATCCCCACCCCTGCTCTACCATATCACCTTTTCTAGCACAAATCCCCCTTCCAACACCCAATTATAGCACAAATCCCTACCCCAATTTCTCTTCCTAGGAAAAATCCCCCCCCCACCAAATCCCCTTTCCTAGCACAAATTTCCCCTCCTAGCACAAATTCTCTCCCCCCTCCCAACACAAATCCCCCAAATTTACCCACCTAGAACAATTTGTATCCCATCACCCTAGCACAAATCCACCCAAATTTTCCCTCCCCTCCTCAAACCATAATTACCTTTTCTAGCACAAATCCCTCCGTCCAATCCCTCCCCTCCTAGCACAAATTACCCCACCCACCTCAAATTCCCACAAATTTCCCCTCCTAGCACAAATTACCCCGCCCCCAGCTCAAATTTTCCCACCTAGCAAAAATTATCTCCCCCAACTCAAATTTCCCCTCCTAGCACAAATTACCCCCCAAATCAAATTACCCCAAATGTCCCCACCTAGCACAAATTACCCCCCCAACTCAAATTCCCCCACCTAGCACAAATTACCCCCCCCCCAACTCAAATACCCACAAATTTCCCCTCCTAGAGCATTTATTACCCCCTGCTTTATGTTTTTTCTTTTTATTGTTTCAAACAAATTTTTATTGAAAATGAAGTAGTGCAAAATTACAAATATACGTTTCCATCATATAAACATTTGGACAAAAAAAAGAAAAAACAAGAGAATAAAGTCAAGGAACATTCAGTGCATAATAGCGGAGATATCCTTATAACAAAGGTAGGTGATTGTGGGAACATTGCACATAGAAACAAAACAGACCTTAGAGGGTATCGCGTTTCTCCAACAATTGGAGAATGAAGTAAAGCTTTACCTTCAACGCGTCTATATATAAATCCCAAAGTAGAGAAGTTTGCACCAGGTCTGACTCTTGGAGTTACTGTCGGGAGGGGAGTTCCAGGTGACTTAGAAGAGTTGTGGTGTGTTTGCATGGGAATTCCATAATGGCAGGGTGAGAAGCTACCGACTGTACCCTCTTAAGTGCGAACACAATCAGCAGCCGAAATACATGTGGGTTCTTAGCGAGCACTGAAAACGGGGGGAGTGGGGCAAGGAGGGATTGGGTAAAATAGGTGTGGGGGAGGGGGGGGGGGGATTGTGCAGGGAAATCGGGGAAAAGGGTTATCTCCTCAGTCTCCGCCACGAATCAGAGCGGTGTGGCATGGAGAGGCGATGCTGTGGATCGGATTAGGAGCGGGTGGAGTTGAATGTCGGGGAGAAGCGCAGCCAAAGCAATGACATGTGGACTCCAGAACACTTCCCCTTCTTAGGGGTCGGGAGACCCATGTCAGTCTAGGGGAGGGAGGGGGGCAAGAAAGAGCGCGAGGGGGGGATGATAGTGCCGTGAATGTCACGTCAATCTCTCGAGATCAGTGTGAATGCCAGAGTCAGGGAGGGGACATCAATGAGTGATATCTATCGGTTGTACGAAAGTGTGTCCAACAAGCCCACGTTTTCGAGAATTTAGCAGGGGAGTCCCGAGAAATGTGGATCAGCTCCTCCATTTCGGCTATTTTATTGATTTGCCTGAGCCATTCTGGGAGAGTTGGTACCCGGGGTGAGCCCCAGTGCCTCGGGATATATAATTTTGCCGCGTTGAGCAGGGGTAGGATCAATGTCTTACGGTAGCCTGGGGTTGAGAGAGCCGAGTGGTGAAAGAGACACTGGGCCGGCGTGTGATCCAGTGTGAAAGTGGAAATAGTTTCAGTGAGTTCTCGTACTTGCTCCCAAAATGGCTGAATTAAGGGACAGGACCATAGAATGTGAAGTAGTGAACCCGGTTCTTCATTGCATCTCCAACATTTGTTGGGAAGTGAGGGGTTAAACTTGTGTAAAATATCTGGGGTTCTGTACCAGCGTACTAGGGTTTTGTAGTTGTTTTCCTGAATGGATACATTCAGAGATCCTTTATGTGCGACAGTGAAGATGTGCTCCCATTGTTCACTAGAGAATGTTAATCCCGTCTCCCTTTCCTAAGTCGGGAAAGCTTTCCTTTCTTTAGGGGAGATTTCCGTAAAGAGCAAGGTGTAAATGTATGATATTAAGTGATGTTGTGGGTCAGTTTGGGAGCATAGGGCTTCAAAAGGAGTTAGTGGTCGTGTAATCGAGGAATCACTGTTAATCGTCTTTAAAAAGTGGCGAATTTGGAAGTAGATCCAAATAGGGATAGGGGTATCAGTGATAGTAGGTGATAGTGCTAGGCGATCGAGGATAGAACCGTCTTTGAACAGTTGGTGTGCTAATAAGTCCGACTGTAGCCCTTGATGCAATAAGAATTGGGCAGACATTCCAGGGGGGAAAGCAGGGTTTTGTTTGATAGGGGTTAGGGGACCCGGAACGGATGAGACCCGCGCCTTTCGACATGCTTCCCTGAAACAATGGAGTGTCGGTGCTACGAGGGGGTGCTGTTTGATTGTAGCAGGGATATGTTGAGGCAATAGCCAGGGTGTCGTTTGCAACGGTAGCTCAAACATTGAGCTCTCTAGCTTAACCCAGTCTTTGTGCTTACTGTGCAAATTCCAATCAATAATTCTGGTGAGTTGACAGGCCCAATAGTATTTTTGAAGGTCCGGTAGACCAATGCCCCCTTTTGTCTTTGGTCGAGTGAGCAAATCATAAGCTATTCTTGGACGTTTCAGTGTCCATAAAAAATTTGTGCAGAGTCTCCTATACAATAAGAAAAAAGAAGTGGGTAGTTTGATGGGTACAGTCTGTAGTAGGTATAGTATGCGAGGTAGAATATTCATCTTGATAATTGCTGCGCGGCCAAACCATGAAAATTGTGGTTTGTTCCAATTTTTAAGGTCCTCAGTAATGGTCTTAAGGATGGGGAGGTAGTTTTTGGTGAAGAGATCGGAAAGATTGGACGTGAGGTAGATCCCTAAATATTTAATGGCATCGTGCCTCCATAGGAAAGGAAAGTTTTCCTCGCATTGTGTGACCGTTTCCCGGGGGATGGTGACGTTGAGGGCATTGGATTTGGTAAAATTGATTTTAAAATTCGAGAGGTGTTGGAAGTGTTTGACTTCAGTTAGCAAATTAGGTATGGAGATATGTGGTTCGCTGAGGGAAAGTAAGATGTCATCAGCAAAGGCTGCTAATTTATAAGAGCGGCCTCCTATCTGTATGCCTTTAATGCTGTCATTGGATCTTAGGCAGTTCAAAAACGGTTCCAGAGTCAATACAAAAAGAATGGGGGATAGAGGACAACCCTGCCTCGTACCATTGGCTATGGAGAAGGCGTCCGACAGGTGACCATTTATGCGAACTCTTGCCGATGGGTTGGTGTACAGGGACATTATGGAGTTAAACATGTGATCCTGTAGACCTATGTGTTTTAGTACTGCCCCCATGTAGTCCCAGGCCAGCCTGTCGAACGCCTTCTCCGCATCCAAGGACAAGAAAAAACCTTTATGTTTATAGGATGACATCCAATGGTGGAGGTTAATGGCTTTGATTGTATTATCTCTCGCCTCTCTCCCAGGGATGAAGCCTACTTGATCGTTGTTTATTAGAGAGGGCAGTAGAGGAAGGAGGCGGTTGGCAAGGATTTTGGCAAACAGCTTTATATCGACATTCAACAGAGAGATTGGTCTGTAATTAGTGACTGATTTGATATCTTTCCCTTCTTTCGGGATAACTGTAATGTAAGCTTCTAACAGTCTGTGAAAGGGGTTTACCGAGGAGGAAAGGGAGTTAAAGGCTTTGAGGAAGGGTTCAGTAATGTCTTCTGTAAATGTTTTAAAGTAGGCAGCTGTAAAGCCGTCTGGGCCAGGGCTCTTTCCAGATTTCAATTGTTTGATTGCGTTCTTGAGTTCACCCGCTGATATGGGGTTTTCTAGTTTGCGTGCCTCCTCTCTGTTTATGGGCTTAGGGCAATGTTCTTTCAGGAAGTCCTCGATAAGGAGACGTCTTGTGCTATGCGCGTTAGGGTCATTTGGGTGTGTGTGGAGGTTGTAAAATTTGGAGTAATATGTTACAAATTGAGATGCTATGTCAGGGGCCGAGACTTGAGATCTGCCTTGGGGGTCCTTAATGGTGTGGATGGTAGTGCGCGCTCTGTTACGTTGGATAGCTCTAGCTAGATATTTACTACTCTTATTGCCAAATTCATAGAATAATTTCTGCTGTAGAACAAATTTGCGTTTTGTTTTTAGGGCTAGTTCTGTCAGTAGAAGGTCTCTAGTTAGAGTAAGATCCTGAAACGTCTGTTGTGCTTGGGTTTGTTTATGAACTCGTTCTAATCTTTGTATTTTCTGAATCAGCGTTGTGATTGTAGCTTGATGTGCTTTCTTACGCGCGGTTTTCATGGCAATCAATTTCCCCCTAAGGACACACTTGTGAGCTTCCCACTGGGTCACAGGGGATGTCTCCCCATTGTCATTATCTGTGAAGAAGTCATGAATGGTTTGTTTAACGTTGAGGATATCTGCCTCTGAGGTGAGAAGCGAAGAATCTAAACGCCACGTTTTTGATACAATGTGGTGATTGGGAAGGGTCAGCGTCATAGTTATTGGGTGGTGGTCTGATAGGAGCATCGGTTCTATCGTCGCACTTGAAAGAAGGGGGAGGTCAGTTTGGGAAAGGAAGAGGTAGTCAATCCGGGAGTATTTGTTATGGGGGGCTGAAAAGAATGTAAAGTCCTTTGCGTCCGGGTGCAGAGTGCGCCATGAGTCGTGAAGGAGCAGGTCTTGAAGTTGTATTTTTATTTGTCGTAGGGTTTTGTACGGTAGGGCTGTAGTCCCTGAAGAGGTATCTAAAAGTGGGTGTAGGGCTACATTAAAGTCCCCTCCGAATATGGTTATCCCCGCAGAAAAACCTGTCAGCAGTTGGGAGATCTGTCTGAAGAAGCTGAGTTGTGCTGAGTTCGGACTGTAGATGTTAGCTAAAGTAAATGGTCGGCCTTGAATCCGGCCTTTCAGGAAGATGTATCTGCCCCCCTCATCAATAAGCGAATCTGTGAGTTCCCATTGTAAGTGTTTGGAGATCAGAATCGAAACTCCTTTCGTTTTGGCGAGTGGGTTGGAAGAGTGGTATGAGTGCGGGAACCAGTGATTTGTGAGTTTGGGTATCTTGTCTGAACGGAAGTGAGTTTCCTGAAGGAAGACTATATTGCTTTTTAGTTTTTGCAATAGGGCAAGAACCTGACTGCGCTTCTCCGGGACATTAAGGCCTTTCGCGTTTAGGGATGTCACCTTAAGCGTGGCATGAACAATAGAGTTGTTAGAGTTGGACATATTGGGTCGGGGGAGTGGATCCGCCCGAGTAAGAATGTTTGGAGTTTTCGTTGTGGGGCGGCCGTATGAGAGGCCGCTGGGTTCGTGTGTGGGGTTAGATAGACTCTCGGGGAGGTGTCAAAGTGTGGCGGAGACCGAGGAGATGAGTGCTAAAGGATAGGGAAAGGGAGGGGGTTGAGGGGGGGAGGTGTGTGGTGGGCACTGAAACAGGGGTGGGGGGGAGGAAGGAAGGGTAAGGGGTAGGAAGGGGCGGGAGAAAGGAGAAGGACCGGAGGGAAGAGAGAATCAAAGGATCTCTCTCACAGAGAAAAGTTCAATCCGGTGAAGATCAACGGGAAACTTGTGTTCCCGTTTTGTGGGGAAATGGGAGGCAACGGACTCTGAGGGTGGGAAGGAAAATGGAATCGTCCAGTCCTCAGGGGTATGGAGGGATCTATGAGCAGTTGTAGAGCCAAGGAATAGTGAACTAGCGAGTGGGGTCTGTGGATCAACCTGAGAGGGCTTAGAAGTTTGTGAGAGCGGGGGTTCCTTAGTGAGCAATAAATCGCTGTCGTAAGGGAGTAACTGGCGGGGGCAAGCTGTGTAAGGGTTACGTTGTTGGGTTTGTAAGAAGCATGAACAACATTAAACATGAAAAGTCTCTCCTGTTGAAAATAGAGATCGTCTGTTTGTTAAGTGGTTTCAAACGATTGTCTTACCCTATTATATCTAACGGGTTCGCCTGAAGTTGATCCTCGGCGTGTGGGACCAGCCCCCCATCTGATCGAAACGGGGTACCCCCAAGGGGTGAGGTGGTTGGGAGGGCAGCCTTTGCAAGATGAGGGGTCCGTCTGACACAGCCGGGGACCAAGACTGAGCAGTTGAAAGAATGAGTCTAAAAGCAGGTGTAAACAATAACACATTGGTATATCACCTTCAGCATGGAAAGAAATAAAAATATATAAAGTCTTGTAATACAATGAGAAAGAACAAGAGCACCCAATAACCTGTAGGTAACAAGTGGTAGAGAGAGATAAAATGAAAAGAACGTGTGTGAGGGATCTGGTCCCATTTACATTCCCCAACAAAGGGGAAATGCTAACCTGAGTCGATAGTATATGACAGCAGATACTGTGTAATATTGTCTCTCTAAAGACTGTCTCAGACCCTCCAGGGAAATGTCCATCTTCCCACATAAGAGCTAAAGAGTGTGGAAGGATGAGTGACTGCAGTCAGAATCCAGATAGATGTAGATTTGAGACCCCTGACTCTGGGCTATCTCTTCTGTCACATTATCCAATCTGTACTTAATTATGTATATCTGCAATTTCCTTCGTTTGTCTTAGGAATTAGGTAGTACCAGGAGCTTACAGATTAATGGGTACACCGACTATCATTCAGTATTGTCCGTAAGCGGGATACAGGCTGCTGACGCCCGTGTCTATATATTCAGCCCTTCTATATGAATAGAGGGGTAATTGGGAATGATTGAGATATATGAAGATGGAAGCAGGGGTTTCTCATGGATTCCGAGTGGAGTCACCAAATCAATAAGAAAAACAAATATAACAGTTAAACAAGCATAATATATAAACATATAAACATATACCAAACAATCTATAACCATAGATTTTCCCTTAGGCGCGGAGAGCTCTGTTATTGGATAAGTCCCAGATATTCGATTTCTAGGAAGAGTCCCCGTCAATCACGGGTATTGGAAGGTGGAGGGGGGTGGGGTTGGTTATGGGAGCGTTAGGGTAAGAGGGGAAGGGCGGGGAAGAGATTGACTAGGGGACTACAAGTCAACAAAAGCAGACATTGTCCTTAGGGTAGAGGTACAATATACTTGCGTGATCGAGTTCACTGTGGCGGTAATGCCTCTGGTCTGTGGAGGTGAACTTCCGTTGCATCTTCTGGTGGCAGACAGTCAATCTTTCGCGACTTTTATGTTTGGTGGGAGTTGGTCAAATCAGATGTTATCTTCTTTGGTGTAGAGGGTCTGTACGTAGGTAACGTCTATGGGGTGGTATTGAGAGCGCAGTAAAGAGGGAAACTGCGCGTCCTGTATCAGCGATTGGGGCCTGGGAGACAGAGATGGATCTGAGCAGAAAGTCACTATTCAGGCCCACCACGTCGTGGTCTTCTATGAGCAGGAGAAGCCGTCGGGCTGCTATTCGGGTTGCTCCTGGATCCTGGCGGTGGGTTAATCCTGGGCGAGTTGGATTTACGCCTCCTAATGTGAAACTCGTTACGAACTGGAATTGCATCCGTTGAGATAGATCTCCTAAGATGGGGAGGTCTGAGAGACCTATACCAGTCCGGCAATTCAACGTACGGTATGTTTAGCGTATCGCAGAAGGTGGATAAATCTTCTGGTACCCTCAAAAAAGCCGTTCTCCCGTGTGCTGATGCCGAGAGGCAGAAGGGGAATTTCCAACGATACTGGATATTGTTTGTGCGCAGCAAATCGAGGAGCGGGCGCAGGTCTCTTCTGCTCTGGAGGGTGATAGGTGACAAATCCTGAAAGATTTTTATGTCTGTACCATGGTACAATAGATTGCGGCGATCTCTGGCTCTGCGTAATATATCCTCTTTAAGCTTAAAATTAACCAGGCAGCACACAATGTCTCTAGGGGGGTCAGCCTCCCTCGCCCTGGGCCTGAGGGCTCTATGCAGGCGTTCAAATTCTATGGGGGCTTCTGGGGGCCTTCCCAACACATCATTGAATACGGCAGTAACAGCCTGGGTAGCTTGGGTGTAATCGATCGTTTCTGGCATGCCTCTTACCCGCAAGTTGTGCCTTCTCCCGCGATTGTCCAAATCCTCCATGTATCTGTGCATGTCTCTGATCTGGGTGCTTTGCATCTGGGAAGAAGTTTGCAGCTGGTGGATGTCATGTTCATTGCGGGCTGTGGACTCCTCAATATCCTCCATGCGTACCGACATGGCCTGTATATCCCTCCTGAGCTCCGTGATCGCTGTGGCTAGCGTGGCTTTGATATCTTCTGCCACTGATCGGAGGTCAGTAATGTTCAGGGGCTGTTCCGCATGTGAATCGCGGGCAGATGGTGGTGTTTGGGGCCTTCCCGAGGGGCTGAGGCTGGAGGATCGTGCAGAGGCTGAGTAGGCCCGAGATGAAGCCGGGGGCTCGCATGATTGCGTCCGGAAGAGTTCGGGAATCCCGCGGGACGCTTGCGTTTCGGACCCCCTGGGCGACCTGGAACGGGTTGGGGATGGATTCCCCTTAGGTTTCCCCATGTCAGCGGGGTCGGATGGCTCTGATTAGCGGTCGATTGAACCCCCGAGGACCGGAGCGCTGAGATCAGGCGTCCATCAGAGTCCGGTGCCAAGCCATGCCCCATGTTTTTTCTTTTTAAATAACAAACATATACTTACCTCCACTGTGCACCTCGTTTTGGACAGAGTGGCCCCCGATCCTCCTCTTCTGAGGTTCCCCGGTGGCTCTTCTCCGCATTACAGTTAACCCCCTAGGACAGTGATGGCAAATCTTGGCACCCCAGATGTTTTGAAACTACATTTCCCATGATGCTCCACTACACTTCAGAGTGCACGAGCATCATAGGAAATGTAGTTCAAAAACATCCGGGGTGCCAAGGTTCGCCATCACTGCTCTAGGAGAAGCGCTCTACCAGTGGGGGAGGTTACCTTGCGGGCGCGCTTCCGAGTCCATCATTTGTGTCCATAGACACGCATGCCTGACTTGGCCCCGCCCCCCGGGGGGCCACGTCATTGGATTTGATTGGCAGCAGCGGGAGCCAATGGCTGCGCTGCTATCAATCTATCCAATCAGGAGCCGGGAGCCATGCCCGAGAGGGAGAGCGCGTCCCCGCTGAGGACATTTACGGGGCTCAGGTAAGTAAAACGGGGGGCTGGCGGTCACTGCTGAAAAGTGAAAAAAAAAAACACGAGGGGTTACAACTCCTTTAATCTTTGACAATCAAACATGGAAGCTGATTGGTTTCTATGCAGGACTGCACCTGATTTTTCACTCTCCAGATTTAGTAATTCCCCCCAATTGAGAGCGATCACAAGGTCCGGGGATCTGGTAAGGGGCTTTGCGTGTGGATTAGGTGGAAGAAAGAAGCCCTGGCACCATTTTTTATTGGACGGTATTTACATCACACGGTGTGGGAGCTCCTAATTCACCTTTTGGATGACATTTTTTCACTTGGCTCATATTATTATTTTCATTATATGAATGTTTTATAAATATTTATGTTTTAAAGGGACAGCGCAACACTCTCTATTTCTTGACTGTTATTTTTGATGAGGTGTAATGCGCGATCATTTATTATAAACCAATCAGAGTCCAGAACCCGCTGAGATAACATATCATGTTCACGAGCGGAACACGTTTTTCTGCAGTAATATTATACAGAATATTGCAGGAATTCACACACTTCCCCTTTGTTTATTTTTGGCATTTTTTTTTGAAAGTTTGCGAAATTAAATAAAAGCAAAGAAGAAAAACAGGGCAACACCTTCTTCTAAGAAGGTTATAAAAATAACAACATATGTTGAAGACGCAGATCGGAATCGGGTTTGACCGCATCATACAATGAGAGGAGCTCAGAAACTGGAGATGGAAAGGGGTAGGTGGTAGATGTGATCATTGATTTATATTTAGGGGGTGGAGGGGGGAGAGATCCGGCAAAAATAACACATAATATTCTTAAATATTCCCATGAAATAATTTTGTTAAGTCTGTTTAATTAGAGTAAAGAGTTTTAGAAACACTTGTAGCCACCACTGACTGGCATCACTAATGGGAACTGATTGGTGGCACTTGTGGGCACTGATTGCTGCCACTAGTGGTCAATGATGGGCACTGTTTTCTGGCACTGATTGATGACACTGGTGGCGCTATAATGTAATCAGTGCCCCCGATTACATGTTTTGTTATCCCCTGGGAGGAGATGCCGCTGATCGGCTCTCCTCGCCACACACTCTGTCAGTGTGAGGCGAGGAGCGCCAATCACCAACATCTCGGTGATTGGACACAGCCGATCACATGGTTAAAGAGCATCGGACGTGGCTCTTTACAGACATGGGGTCACGCCGTGTCCTAACGACACGGCTGCGATCGCCACACGATATACATATGATTCTGATACGACCACTTGAAGTCAAGTTACGTACCAGGTACATGATTTGGTGGCAAGTGGTTAAAAAAAAAAAAAAAGAAAAAAAACTTTCTTTTCTTTTCTTTTTTCTTTGCAAGCAGAGTACTGTACTACTCTAGGAAAGTGATCAAGATTTTTTTTATTGTTATTTGCCAATTTTGATTGCTTAAAACAGAGATAATTATTTTTATGGCTGGCATCCACTCATGTGCCAATATGTACAATTGTGATTAGCTGTGATTGACCAGATATCACATGACACAGATGGGCTGTGATTTTCCCTGACACTACTGTGGACGGTGATGTGACGGGGGCCAGAGGACACTACAGTGTGTGTGTGGGGGGGGGTGATGTGTTGGACACTGCATTGGGAGGGTACAGAACACTACTGTGGGGGCCAGAGGACACTACTATGGGGGGTGATGTAAAGGGGGGCAAAGGACACTACTGTGGACGGTGATGTGAAGGGGGGCAAAGGACACTACTGTGGACGGTGATGTGAAGGGGGGCAGAGGACATTACTGTGGGCGGTGATGTGAAGGGGGGCAGAGGACACTACTGTGGACGGTGATGTGAAGGGGGGCAAAGGACACTACTGTGGACGGTGATGTGAAGGGGGGCAAAGGACACTACTGTGGACGGTGATGTGAAGGGGGGCAAAGGACACTACTGTGGACGGTGATGTGAAGGGGGGGCAAAGGACACTACTGTGGACAGTGATGTGAAGGGGGGCAGAGGACATTACTGTGGGCGGTGATGTGAAGGGGGGCAAAGGACACTACTGTGGACGGTGATGTGAAGGGGGGCAGAGGACATTACTATGGGCGGTGATGTGAAGGGGCTAGAGGACATTACTATGGGCGGTGATGTAAAGGGGGCCAGAGGACATTACTATGGGTGGTGATGTTAAGGGGGCCAGAGGACATTACTATGGGTGGTGATGTGAAGGGGGCCAGACGACATTACTGTGGGCGGTGATGTGAAGGGGGCCAGAGGACATTACTATGGGCGGTGATTTGAAGGGGGCCAGAAGACATTACTATGGGCGGTGATGTGAAGGGGGCCAGAAGACATTACTATGGGCGGTGATGTGAAGGGGGCCAGAAGACATTACTATGGGCGGTGATGTGAAGGGGGCCAGAAGACATTACTATGGGCGGTGATGTGAAGGGGGCCAGAAGACATTACTATGGGCGGTGATGTGAAGGGGGCCAGAGGACATTACTATGGGCGGTGATGTTAAGGGGGCCAGAGAACATTACTATGGGTGGTGATGTGAAGGGGGCCAGAGGACATTACTATGGGCGATGATTTGAAGGGGGCCAGAGGACATTACTTTGGGCGGTGATGTTAAGGGGGCAGAGGACACTAAACTGGGTGGGGTGATGTGATGGACATTGGGAGGGTACAGAGCACTACTGTGGGGGGCAGGGGACACTACAGTGGGAGGTAATGTGAAGGGGGCAGAGGACACTACTTTGGGGGTTTATGTGAAGGGGGCTGAGGACACTATTGTGGGACGGTGATGTGAAGGTGGGGAGAGGACACTGCATTTGGAAGGTACAGAAAACTACATATATGTATTTTTATTGGGAGCTTGATATTTTTTGTTTGCTTTTGTTTAAGGACACCGCCTAGTACACCCTGGGGATTGTTGCTTTCCTCCATCTTGTTCAGATAGAGCTCAACCTCCAAAAGGTTGACTACCCCCCTTTACACAGTTTGTTTCATGTGTTTTTTTTTTTTTAAACAAAGATTTGATAGAAAGTATATTTTATTGTGGTGGACATTCCCTATATACTTTTGATTGGTGGCTGAAAGTCTAGCCCTATGAGACAATGTCTGAAGTACCTCACCAAGAGGGTAGATCTCTGAAGCATAGACAGTATAAAAGAATTGGGGTACAGCAGACATTCAGTCAAGAAGAGGGGGCACCCTTGAAACACATGAAATTCTTCTTGACATCTTCCCAGTCCATCTGGAGGCGTGTGCAATTTCCTCTTAGGATCTGTGATGAACCTTTTGTGAATAACCATTTGTGAGTATATTACATACTTTTAATATGGAAATAAATGTCGTCTTGGTTTATACAAGAGGCTGGTGCGCCCTCTTTTGTTTTTTTGCATGTAGTGCCTATAGATACTCCAGCCTGGTGGACACCAGAGGAATGAGAGACCATGTACTTGAGATGCCTCAAATACAGAGGGTCTTACCACAGCATTGGTGCCATACTTGAGAGCAGAAGATGTGTTATTATTAGCATTGCAAACTTATATACAAAATGGAACAAGATTTTTTATTTAATTTGGATTAATTCTTTAAATGTGTAAATATAGATTGTTATGTGGGTCCATATACAGTATCATATTATGTATTATTGGTTAAATAATAAAGTGGAACTCTCCTTTACTCTACAAGTCTTCATGAATAAATTCCTGGCATCAGAATATACAGTAGCAGTATCATTCTTCAGAAAAGCTCCAACTTTTTTTTTTTTTTTAATCTTAGATTTTTAAAAATCGTAAAAAATGTTCTTAAATTTTTATTAGGTTTTCAACAGAGAGCACATACAATAATGTGTGCGATAACAATCAATTGCAACATCTATGCGAACCAAGGAAATTTGTATAGATGATATACAATGCAGAATAGGTTTCACAAAGTGATGAATCTATAATGAACAAGCAGTATGGATCACTCATCCAGGTATCAAGTGAAAGAGAAAAAGAAAGGAGGAAAAAGAAAGAAAGAGGAAAGGCAGGCAGATCGGACCGCCAAAGGCCTCGCACTCACCGCGTTCTCGCGGCCGCCTGGTTTAGAGAGCTGCCTCTTCTAGTAGCAGAGATCCCTTGCCATCAGCACAGACTAGTCCTGAGTCTGCTCACTCTGCTACAGGCTTTGAGTGGGACCAAGTTACCGGGTGATTGGAGCTCTCGTACAGCTCCAGTTTACAGCCGGGAGAGCCGCTTAACTCAGAGCCAGCTCTGACACTTCACCCCTCCTTCTGCTGCCCACACAACCAGACAGGAGAGGAGAGAGAGCTTTTGCTCCTCCTTCTCCAGCCCTCTTCTTCTGTGTCTGCCCCGCTCACACTCCTCTGAGGTTTTCTCTGTTCAGCCTAAGGGAAGGGGATGTGTGGGCGGGAAGATTCAAGCTCGAGCCCAGCAAATGGAAAGGAAAGATGGAATCTGATCCATCCATTCCCACCTGCCTCCCAGTGAGTACACATGTAGGGGTGCCCTTCCTTCCCTCCTTCTTCCATCCCCCTCTTTCTTTCTATCCTTCTTTCTTTCTCCCTCCACCCCCTCTTTCTTTCTATCCTTTTTTTATTCCTTCTTTTTTTCTCCCTCCACCCCCTCTTTTTCCATCCTTTCTTTCCTTCTTTCTCCCTCCATAACCCTCTCTTTCTCCCTCCCCCTTTCTTTCTTTCTTTCCTTCTCTTTTTCTCCCTCCATCCCCCTCTCTTCCTTTCTATCTTTCTTTCTTTTTTTCACCATTTCAATACATTTTTATTGCCAAATTTTCAAAGAAGTACATAACATATAACAGTAAAGCATGGATATACAGAGCAATCCAAAGGTATGTCCACAATGTAGTCGGCATATATCAAAGGAAACAACCTGTGTAACCTGCAATAATCTAAAACCATACTTGAAGTAAATGCTTTGTGAGTGCTCTGAAGTGCAAACAGATAGCACTGAACCAAATAGGAAGGGAGAGTAAGGGATGAGAGAACAGTTAAAGTTGGAAGAGTCAAGAGGAGGAATAGTACCAACGAACGGGTATCACTTAGAAGTAATGTATTGGGGAATGGGGAAGTGGTGCGAGTACCAGTCCATCCAAGGAGACCATGCTCTATGGGTGTGGATGTAAGCTGTCCTGGATGGGGACAGTATTGCTTCATATACATAGTGAGTGTGAGTTAATTGGACCATGGCCTCTGTGGACGGTGGAGTGGTGTATTTCCATAGTCTGGTGATCGACAGTCTTATTGACAAAAGGATATGGGTAATTACTGTGCGCACATCTGGAGGGACAGTTTCTATAGGGAGATTAAGTAGGGCTAGGCCCGAGGTCATGGGAATGGTAAAGTGAGCAATTTCTGAGATAAAGGTCTCTCCCCAAAAGTTGCTTAGCTTGGGACAGCTCTATGGGATATGGAGGAGGGATCCTTCTCTGCATCCTCTCCAGCATAGATGCAGGAGGTGTGAATGGAATGAAGAGATTTGTTGTGGTGTGAGGTACCATTGCTGGTAAATTGTTTGTGTCAGTTCCCAGAGGGAGGCACTGTGTGCTGTATGGTATATTGACTTAAATGCACGTTGCCATTGGGATGTAGTGAATTGCGTTACAATGTCCTTTTCCAACTTAAGTAAAGGGTAGGGACTTCTCAAATGTCCTTTTTTTTCCTCTACACGATTATAAAAAAGAGATATGACTTTTTTGTTGGGGCCTTGAGGTATAGCCGTGCTGGGGTTGGAATTTCCTTTGTTAGATGTGGCTGCTTAGCTAGACAGTGGCTAATTTGCAAGTATTGGAACAGGTCTGTGGGGTTCATCAACCAGAGTCTTGTTGCATTTAAGGGAAGGATTTAAATTGACCTCTATTATAAAAGGTCACTTACCTCTCTATGGGGGATTTTCAGCAATGCTGGAAGACATAAGCTGGGTATCATCAGCTTTAGTGCTGTTATGGGTATTTTCAGGGAAGTTGTAAGAGTCTGTTTTCACCGGGAGGTTATGAATTTCCACCAGGTAAGTGTGGCGGCTTTGAGTGTAAGTGGTAGATGTTGTGGGATATTGCCTCTTGGGCCTGTACTATATAGCCATTTTTTTTTTAGGTTGAGCCCTGGCACCATTGTTTGTTCCAGTTCACACCAGTGGGTACTATAAGTTGATGAGAGCCAGCTTCTCCACTGTGCTAGGGTTGTAGATTGATAGTAGTCTTTGATTTCCACTAGTATGGAGCCTCCTGCTAACCTGTTTTTGATGAGAATACTGAGAGTTTAGGTGTTTTTGTAAGGAGGAAGAGTAGGAGAGGGGGATATTAATAGGCAGAGTTTGGAAGAAGTATAATACCTGTGGAAGTATTTTCATTTTGAATGCTGCTAGATGGCCTGCCCATGAAAATTCATATTTGGCTAGGTTATCTAGGTCCCACACCATTTTTGATCTCAAGGGTATATAGTTTTCTTTGTACAATCCTTTGGTGGACTTATGCCGCGTACACACGACAGGACTTAAGTCCGGCAGACTTTCGACGGAGTTCTGACAGAGTTCTGACAGAGTTCTGACGGACTTTCCGAATGAACGGACTTGGCCACACACAATCACACCAAAGTCTGACGGATTCGAACTTGATGACGTATGACTGGACTAGAATAAGGAAGTTCATAGCCAGTAGCCAATAGCTGCCCTAGCGTCGGTTTTAGTCCGTCAGACTAGCACACACACGAGTGGATTTCTGGGTCCGGCAGAGTTCTGTCGGAAAAATTTGAAACATGTTCCATTTCTAAAGTCTGTCAGACTTTTGCAAATCAAAAGTCCGCTGCAGCCCACACACGTTCGAATGGTCTGCCGGAATCATTCCGTCAGACTTTTGATGTTGAAAAGTCTGGTCGTGTGTACGGGGCATTAGAGTATCATTTAGGTAACCTATGCCTATATCATTCCACACATATGGGTACTTCAATTGTAACCAGTTGCGTGTCGTACCATCTATGTTGAATTTCAGGATATTTATTGTAGTAGTCATTTATTTATTGTAGTAGTGATTTCTCCCATGGAATCCTCTATGTCAGTGGTCATCAACCCTGTCCTTAGGGCCCACTAACAGGCCAGGTTTTATGTATTACCTTGGGGAGATGCAGACTAGAATACTGCAATCACTGAGCAGCAATCGATATCACCTCTGATGCATTTCATTTATCTTGCAATCCTGGCCTGTTAGTGGGCCCTGAGGACAGGTTTGATGACCACTGCTCTGTAATTCACTCTCTCATCTAGTGAGTTTATTTCAGAGGAGAACTTATGGGTCAGAGTGTCAAAATCAGCATGCAGAGTATTCTGCGGTTATTGGAGCATATCCTTCAGCAATGTGTCCATCACTGGCTGATTAGATGTAGGAAATGAGGCTATAGAGGAGTGGTGGGGAGATTGCATCATCTGATTCTTGTGAACTGTCATCCAAGCGCATTCTAGTTTTAGCAGGACTAGCACACAGCTGGCTGGGTGATGAGGGTGGGTTTGGTGAAGAGCCCTCATTTTGGAATCCTTCACTCCCAGGCTGGTCATCTGGCAGGTCTGTATAGGAGCCCGTTCTGAGAGAGGAGGAGGCAGGGGACGAGGTGGCAGAGTCATCTTGCCGGCCTCCTCGCGTGGGCAGAAGGAAGAATTTGGTTAGCTTCTGCAGGCGCCAATCGTTCTGCCTCTTCCTGGACATATCGGCGGTGTTCCTGTAGGTGTCAGTCAGGTGCTGAGGTATGTCGGTTGCGGTTTAGGTCCCCGGATCCTCACTGGAAGCCCTAAATGCTCGGGAGCTTGGTTCCAATGCTGCCATACGGTGCACGCTGGCCACACCCCTCTATCCTTTCCTTCTTTCTCCCTCCATCCCTCTCTTTCTTTCTTTATTTCTATCCTTCTTTACTTCTTCCTCCATCCCCCTTTTTTTCTCTCTTTCTGTGAAAGCTTGCCAGAATAGGTAGGATGTGTGAGAGCAGCTTCCATGTGCAGCTCTGCTTGAGGAGAACATATCACAATTATTCATTACTGCCCCCCGTACTGTGCCCTCCTGCCCCCCTGTACTCTGCCCTTCTGCCCCCTGTACGGTCCACTTACTCTCCTGCCTCCCGTACTGTACCCTCCTAATAAAAATTAGAAAATTAACTGTATCATATGAATTATTTTTCCCCATTATGGGTGCGAGGGGGCCTCATGTCTAAGTTTTGCCTAAGGCCTCACAAAGCCTAGAGCTGCCTCTGAAGGCAGGAGTCTAGTGAAGGGTGGGGGGGGGGGGGCTGGGGGGGCTAATAGTAGGTTTGTAGCTGCAATATAGGAGACTTACTGAATTTAAGTTACAAGTGCAGTCGACCTTGCTGGGTTTGGTATAACAACTTATATTATGTCATGTCATGTTAGGGGATCCTAGTACAAAGGGGTAGAGACATAAAGTTTGGTTAGGGGACAATTTTTTCTGCCCTAGCAACAGCAAGCCAGGGGGACCAGTCTAGGAGGAATTTTGTCATGGTTAGATTGGCTTTGGTGAACATGTGTTCCAGGTGCATGCGTTGGTTCACAGTGGCTATATCTTGAAGGGTACTGCTTTTCCATTTACATGTGTTCCAGGTGCATGTGCTGGTTGACAGTGGCTATAGCCTTGTTGAAGGGTTGGAAGGGTTCTGCTTTTCCATTTACAGACTATGGTTAGACGAGCAGCAATGAGGATGTGTGTCAGGAAAGGATGAGAATATCTGGGCCAATCTTCTAAACCCAAGGCCAACCGTGGTAGTAATATTTCTCTCGTACCAGCAATATGATTAATCAAAGACTGAATGTCTGTCCAGAATTGTGTGAGACCTGAGCATATCAGTTTCAACTTTTATCATGTACAGTCATCCTTGAGCTCCAGTCAGGGACTTTGCCTAAGGAATGGGTGCTCAACCCGAGACCCTCCAGCTGTCACCAAAGTACAAGTCCCATGGGGCATTGCAAGGCTGACAGGTACAAGCATGACTCCCAAGGGAAGAGGCATGATGAAACTTGCAATCCCACAACAGCTGGACATCCACAGGTTGAGCCCCCATGGCCTAGGATGAGACGATGTCTCCAGTCTGATGGAAGGAATATTAAGTGGAGTGTATACATCGCTCTCACAGAGCTCCATTATATCTGCATTGCATTGCCTGAATATCCTCCCTAGAATATTAGGTTTTCATATGAAGGTCCCTGTTCCTCTATAGATCAACTTTGTGAGGACAATGAATATACCAGCACATGTGATCGTGATATATGGAGGATGAGGAATACATCAACAGCAAAAGGTAAGTTATTATAGAAGTTTTTGGGTATCCTCTTCATCCATTATAGACAGCTGAGGAGTGAGGACCCAAGTCTCTATTTATAGGACACATGTCTACTAATACTGCTATACTAGATTTAGAAACCAAATTAACCAATCAGATATCACCTCTTACTATCTCTGTATAGAGGTAATAAAAGCCAACATCTCATTAGTTGCCATGCTTCAGTATAAATTTCACACCACAATATGATATACTGTATGCTGCGTGACATAATATATTGATTTATAAGAAATAACATGATGCGATAGAGATATACTGTATAACACAGATAAATATAAAATGTCTTTATGTGAGATAAGAATTCTGGAGGATCATTATACCGGCTGATACACGCAGGATTATTTACTATCCTTTCTGTCTGTAGAGAGTCTGTCTGACAGGAGTACAAAGCACCGGGTGATATTGATCCTTGGGGTCCTCCTAATATTGGCCTTCATTACTGTGGTCATCATCATGAGTTGCCTCTTCAGTTACTGTAAGTATCTCTATTATAATTATCATTTGAGTTATTACATGAAACTAAAAGAGAAAGGAAAACTGTACTATTTGAGCATTGGCAGTGAAGGGATGTATTTACCATAACTGCATTCAGGGGTCGGGCTAGAGGAGGCAGCACCAAGCCTGAAAATGTACAAATTGTGATAACGTCTACTTATTTGTTCCTTCTCTGTTCACCTCTGGACACTGATGAGTGTATTCAGGAAGAAAATGTAAGGGTGTGCAGAGGGTGTGAGGGATGTAAGGGAAAGGGGTGTAAGAGATGTTAGGGGGAAATACATTGTTAGAAGTTTTTGAGGTAATTAATATTTTAAGTGATAAAAGTTTCTGAAACTATATGCAAGTTATATGTACGGTAATAAGTAATGGTTTCTGAAGATCGCAGAACAACACAGAGAGGAGTGGTTTTGCTGAGTAGGTATTTCTATTTTTGAGTTACTATGTTAGGACAATGGGTGGAGTTATGCTACTTATCTATAGACTGAACCATATTAGGTATATATGTAAATATGGGTGTTATTAGGATATGCTGACATAACATCATGAAACAGTATCAGAATGGAGTTGGATTATGGAGAGGGGAGGATCGGTGGGAAGAGAAAGAACTCTACACTTTTGAGAATGCAGATCAGATGTCCCTTTCCTCCTTCTGAGGGTATCATCATGCCATATGTTACCAGATGTCAGTCTTGTCTTTGCTTATCTTTCTGAACAATAAACCAACTATTGAACGAACAAAGGATTCTTCAATTTCTACTCCTGAAAATACGTAGCAAATGCGGCCTTGGATGAAGACATACATATCTCCGCTACACACCCTTTAGGAGAAGGGATACTGATTCACATATTACACAAAGACTTTGCTATTCATTCAGAAACGCCCCTGTGAGTATAGTAGAATACTAAAGTAATATGTATTTTACTAGAAAGTGTAGAGTATGTAGAGTTTCTACTACCTACTCACTTTCTTTCATACACACAGGAGATGTAGGGTTCAGGAGATGAGTAGTGAAAAGGGAATTTGGTGCAGGGAATGTAAGAGGAAGGGGCGTGCATGGGATGTAGAAAGAAATACATGGCCGCCACTAATTCGTAGGACCCTATACAGGTCTACTAGCTGTAAGCCAAACGGTTTAGTTTGTTCATTGTGGAAAAACATGGCAGCTTCCTGCTATCAATAGTTGCTAGGGGAGCAGCAGGTGCAGGCCCCCCACCATGAGCTTAGCATCTGTGGCCATGTAGATGAATAGACTGGGTGATGCCAAGTATGTGGTTGTGGCAGGTACCCACTGCGTTCTCAGCAACCACTGACATCACACGACCACCCATGCTTACAGATGTAAAATTGTATTCTACCTTTTGCATGTGTGTTTGAGTATTAGTGATGAGTGAATGTACTTGAAATTGGCTCACATTCAGAGAACGCAGCAAAATATCCTCAAAGTGCCAATGTTAAAGCACACCCTACTGAAGTCATTTTGAGGTGATTATTAAACGTTTGTTCTGGCCATTGTCAAGGCTAATAGGCAAGTCATAGGCAAACAAAGGACATTGTTAGATGGGTACTGCCAAGGGGAAAATGTACCAATGCAAGATCTAAAAAAAAAGGAAGTTGATAGGGGAGTGGATTTTTTATTAAGACTTGAAGTGAAACATTACAAATGCACAAGTCCTTTAAATAACATGACTGGGGAATGCCCTCTAAACCTGCCTGTGAAATGAGGCACTTGTAGGAGGTATTAAAGTGTTATTGTCAGTACTAGAATCCCTTTAGGACCCAGCACAACTCACCTGACACAGCCTGTGTCTGGGATACAACAGTGATTGGCCTGCTCACGTTTAAATCACCTGTATCAGCATTCAGTCAGTGCTCGTGTTAGAGTTCACTCGTGTTTGATCCAGCTGATATTTGCTCTGTGACTTTCGTGTTTGACCCGGCTTGTTTGACCCTCCGTACTTGCTTCTGATTCTGTACCGTTTGGATTCTGATCTACCTGTGTATGACCCAGCTTGCCTAGACTACGCTTTGCCTGATTCTACTAGTACCCTCATCTGCAGCAGTGAACCACAAGGTCCAGCAATCATCTATCCTCATCTACAGCAGTGAACCACAAGGTCCAGCAATCATCTATCCTCATCTACAGCAGTGAACCACAAGGTCCAGCAATCATCTATCCTCACCTACAGCAGTGAACTACAAGGTCCAGCAATCATCTACCTTCGTCTGCAGCGGTGTACTACTAGTCCCAGCTGACCTGCTCTGCTTAGACCAACTCATGGTATGTGCTTTGAACTCTTTGTATAATCAGCACACCTGAACTGTTACTTGTTATCTGCACCTAGCCTGACAGTTATTTCAAAAGAAAATGTGCTGCTAAATGATAGTTCCAATCCTCCTCCTGTTTCTATTTGTAAGCTAAGTGGGATCCATGAGGACATCATTGGCTCCATATTGTCATGGTCATATAGGATCAATGGCGTCATCCAGACAAAAAGGAAAAGAGAGAGGCAGCAAGTGTATGGCCTTCATAAACTATACCAGTCCTTATTCCCTCATCATTTGGCATGTCCCTTGTCATAGGGGCTCCCTTGGTAAGGCATTATGGCTCTATATTGATGGGAACAAGGGCCTCGTCCACACAATTCTGGGCCATGGTAGTGAGGATCTGCCGTCTTTAAAATAGGAAGGTCTCCATATATGCCACTGCTTCCTACTTTATTGACTAAGGGTTTCCTTGTACTGTTGGTTACTAAATACACAAACTTTAATTTTATTTAAGAAAAAGTCCCATGGTGTAAATAGTAAAATCATGCTGTCAAGCAATGCTGATCCATCATCAATCGAGGAAGGAAGGACGGACGGACGGACGGAGCCTGATGGCCACACATCCCCCTAGAATTTAGAGTTAGCCAAAGACCCACACCCTGCCACCCAAGTGAAAATAGAGGCATAAACATAAGTGCTGGAGGCATGGTCTGGCTGCAGAGTGGAATGGCTGCATAACGGCACTGCTCTGTACAGACAGCAGATTCAAAGCCATCGCAAAGCAGAGGAGCCTGCCAAAAATACTCCCCATTACACCTGCCGATATCGAGAACCACTGGAGACCATTGGGGATAAGTCCAGGAAGAAATCTAAGCCCCCGGTAAACTGAACGAGTTCTTACACGGAGTGGCAATGGATTCCCAAGATGACGCTGACTCCAGGAGCACTGCACGCTCACTGCAGGCTCCCCTCCCACCTGAATCCTCTCCTCAAGCCCCTATGGAGAGCTCACCACTCGGGGGACAGATCTGCTCATCTCCTCTCTTTGCTGACAGGCACAAAAGAGCTTCAGACTCCCCTGCTCACTCTCCACTAAAAGCTCAGATGAGTAAAAAGCACATGGGAGATTATGACTTTTACTAATCAGGAGGGGGAATATCTGGGCTCCCTAGCTTCCATCCCAGCCTCTAGCAACCCATTCTCTGAACACATTTTGAAATCAATGATTTTAACACTCCACAAAAACATTCAGGCAGAATTCCACTTGTCAGTGTCCCATGTTCATTCCAGAATTGATCGTGTCCAAGAGCACAAAGCCTGAATTGAAAGATAGATGGAGGAAGTCACTCATTCTTATAATGAATTTATTTATTCCTAGCCTACTCCATTTTCTAAAAGCTAAAGTTGCAGACCTGGAAGACTGCTCCAGCGGAATAATATTAAATTCAGGGGGAAAAATTCTGACCTGGTTCCATTTATCCAGCAAATTTTTCTCAAACGTATTCCATCTCTATTCCCATTTGATTTGTAAATTGAACGAACACATAAGCTCTTTAAACCAAAACATCTGCCTGCATCCATTTTTTTTCAAATAATAGACCAAATCATGAAGCTCTCCAGATCCGCACGCACTCTTCCTGATCCCAACTTAAGTCACTCTTTTTGCTGACATCTCTGGCACCACTGCACAGATGTGGAATTCTCTCCGATAACTAAAGGTCTCAGAGACCGCAACTTGGTCTACCAGTGGGGGTAACAAAACTCATGGTCACCTACTAAAATCAAATTGTGCCAATGCATATGTGTCAGGGCTGGGCTCAGCCCTTCCTCCTCTGAGCTGACCGCTCAGCTGTCGGCTAATTTCCAGCTCCCATCTCTCTCTTCAGTTAATCAACTGTTGTTGATCCTGCTCGTCAGTCCTGCCTACTTAAGCCGTCCATTCCAGAGGAGCTCGGCCTTCACCTTGCTCACATAAGAATCTATGTCCTGCATTCCTGTTTAAAGACTGGCTTTGCTGACATCCCTTCAGGCTACAGATCCTGCTTGCAATTCCACTAATTTGATCCTTGGCTCCTGGCTTGGCTGATGATACATTCCGGTTACTGAACTTTGGCTATGTTTTGACTACGTTTGTTCTTTTTACTTTTATTATTAAACAAGCGTGATTTAACTGTACTTCTGTCTTTCATTGTTTCTGACAATAAGCCAAAAGAAGGATACAAACTCCTTCACAACTAGGGCATCCCCGTAGCACTCCTTCAGCAACAATGCTCTGTGGGTCCATCTCCACCCAGAATCCAGAGCTCCTGGTCCACAGCTGGAAATACATATCTTTTAATGGCAACGAACCCCTTAGGAGTCCTCCTGACTTATATCTAGCTACTCTATCTCCTGAATAGACAGCCATACCTTGTTTCTCCACTACCCAGGTTATAAGTGTACTATGCACACCATACGTCTTTTCTTTTGCTCTGCTTACATTGAAACGCTTTTTAAGTGAGGTTTGTAGATATTAGGTTGTTCTTTACAATGTCGCTTATTTTGTTAATCCTATCTCTGTGGGATTTTTGGATGGAGGATTAGTTTGTTATCTTTACCTGGACATATCGCAGCATCTCTATTTTAACTCACATTCCACTTAAAATTGTCATGCACAATGTTAAAGGGCTGAACAGCCCATTTAAATGCAGACTTATGTGGAAAGATGCTTTATCCCATAAAGCAGACATAATATGTATACAAAAGACACACTTTGCCGCTGAAAAGGCCCCTGTCTGCCGTCACAAATCTTTCCCCCATTGCTTTTTTGCCTCCTCGGAGGTCAAAAAGAGGGGAGTAATGATGGCTGTACGTGATTTTATCCCATTTCAGTTGCGTTCAGTTTAATTCTCTCAGCTATCTTGAACAATCACCCCCTGGTCCTTGTCAATATTTATGCCCCCAATGAGCACCAAAAGCAATTTTTCCACTTCCTGAAAAAAAAAAACCCTCAGCCCTTACCCCAAGAACCAAATAATTATATGTGGGAACTTTACCACAGTCTTAAGCCTCGTACACACGATACTGTACCTCGTACTGACAGGAAATGTGTGATGAGAGGCTGTTCGCAGAAAATCCGAACATTTGTAAGCTCCATCAGACAATTGTTGGCCAACATTTCGCAGACAAAATGTCTCTTGGATTTTCAGAACATGTATACACAAGTCCGGACAAAAGTCCAAAGTACAAACATGCATGCACGGAAGGACAAGCTGGAATCGGTTGGTCTTGTAAACTAGCATTCGTTATGGAGAATTAACATTTGCAATGGGGCAAATTATGAAATCTCTAAATGCAGCGCACATTCTCTTCTTCTTTAATGGGATAATAATGAAGCTGCTTTGCTGGTGATACTGATGGAGTTATTGCAAACACATTTTCAAAGGCTTTTTTTTTTCTAGTGATATCAAGAATAATATTATTATGTTTTTTTTTTTTTTTTATTGCAAGTTACCACAACACCATTATCCCGTCATTTTTAAGATCAAAGATACAACTATGTTGGTGTCCCTTGGTAATTTTATATTTTATTTTTTAAAATGTAACTGCCTACTCCCAAACTGTCATTTAAAGTAAAATACATAGCCAAGTATTACTCTCCACTTTTTTTATTGTGCATTAAAAAAAAAGAAAATAAAATTAGACATGCTATCTGCCAATAGAACGTAACCAAAAAGTGCATTCTATGCATCCAAAAATATAACAAATCAAATCATTATTATTCAACCAAAAAATTAAATAAAAGCCTCATGCATGTGTCCTGCTTCTTAATATAGGGGGTCAACAAATGCCAAGAGTTGGTGAAAGCAGGGGTCTGTTATCAGGAGATAATTCCTAAAACCATCTTGGAGCTCTCGTAGTAAAGGCATATGACATAATTGGTCATGATTAATAATGCAATCAATTTTTGGTCCAAGAAATCCTCCTCCTCATGTTCCTGGACTGGACTTGGGTCAAAGCAATAACTCCAAGGCCAATAATAAATAACACATTATGTCCTCCGATTCAGCAACATGGCTGGTTGACGAATGGCCGTTCAGAAACAAACTGAAAAGCGTGAACTGAAAAGCGCGAACCAACACTCAGACTTCTACTGCTACAAAATTAGCAGAAGGACAACATGGGGTGGCATCTGACAATTGAACTTCTTCTTTTTCGGCTCTCATTACATCTAGTACGTCACTACGTTCATGTTTGCTGGCCAACAATTGTGTACCATTTGTATGCAAGACAAAAGTCAGAGGTTTTGTCTGCGGAAAATCCAATCATGTGTACAAGGCTTTAGACCACTCCCTTGACTCATCTAATATCTGTAGAAGATGCTTCACTGCCCTAACCTCTTATGTACAACTTGAAGATCTCTATGTCCCCTGGAGATGTTTTCAGATTACACATTCTACGCCTCCACACAAAAATCTTATTCCAGACTCACTCTCTTCCTTGTCAACAAACATCTACTTCAATGTGTAAGCACCACACTGATTGGTCTGATAATGATCCAGTCTCGCTAGAACTTTATACCTCTCCATCTAAATGACCACAAACAACTTGGAGACTAAACACCTCCCTTCTCTCCCATTCTTCTTATTGGGAGATGATAGATTCTGAAATTCAAAAATGTTTTGAGGTGAATTCAGTATCTGTATCGGATGATGCATTACTGTGGTATACACATAAGGCCTTCATTAGATCAAATCTGATGTACAGGGGAATAAGTCTCATAAACAAGCCATTGCTACAGTGCTTCAGAACATCAGAGTAATGGAGTGTTCCCACAAATATTCTCCCAAACCCCCAGCTACATCCTTACTACTAACTACAACAGACTAATGGAAAAGCTAAAGATCATATCTCAAGGTATGAAACAAGTTAAAGTCTCCTGGGCTGGTAGGATTGCCCTGGAAAAAATGTTTCTTTTGCCCCACATACTCTATTTCTTCAGGATTTTACCTCTCCCGCTACTGCCCCAACATCTGAGGAAATTACAATCAATCATAAACTTGTTCATATGGAACAAAAAACAGGAGGTTATATTAGACTGATCCAGACACTGGTGGATGTTCTCAGACCCTCCAGCCTGGATTCAGATTGAAAGCTTAATTCTTTGCTCTTCAACTAAAGCTACTTTCTCCCCAACCCTCCAATGAAGTACGACTGTATCCACCACACGTATCTGGTCCTCATTGGCACAACCTGCAGTAGGTGTACAAACTAATATCTTTCGACAAATATCTTCCACTAGAGGTAATAGCTCTCTTGTCCCCAGACCTGAAAGTTAGTACCGTATATACTCGAGTATAGGCCGACCCGAATATAAGCCGAGGCCCCCAATTTACCCCAAAAAAACTGGAAAACGTATTGACTCGTGTATAAGCCGAGGGTGAGACATGCCTGTCCATCCCTGTGTGTCCGTTCATCCCTGTGTGTGTGTCCGTTAGACATGTGCATTCGTTTTCGTCCGAATGCATTTTCGTTCGAATTTCAGCTATTTTCGTTTTCGTTTTGACAAACGATAACGAAAGCACAAAATCCGAAAAACGAAAGATCCAACATAAATAAATGCTTTATTTTCGTTTTCATTGTTACAACAGTTCGATATAGAATAGGAGATTCGACATGACTCTGACAACAATCTGTGTCTATAGAACCTGTGGTCGAATGTGCTTAACCTTACCTCTATTAGTCCAAGATTATATAGAGAAAATATTCGACAGAGAAAAAAGATTTGACAGAGAGAAAAGATTCTGCAAGTTACTGTCCTAAAAAGTGTTTGGGGACCCGGGTCCTGCCCCAGGGGACATGTATCAATGCAAAAAAAAGTTTTAAAAACGGCAGTTTTTTCGGGAGCAGTTATTTTAATAATGATTAAAGTGAAACAATAAAAGTGTAATATTCCTTTAAATTTCGTAGGGGGGGGGGGGTTGTCTATAGTATGCCTGTGAAGGGGCGCATGTTTCTGGTGCTTAGAACTGTCCCTGCACAAAGTGTCATTTATGCAGGAAAAAAAGTCCTTTAAAATCACTCGCAGCTATTATGAATTGTCGGCTCCCGTAATACAGAGAACACTCATTGAAAGTCATTGATAAATAAATAAATAAATAAAAAAAAAGCGTGGGGGTCCCCCAAATTCAATTACCAGGCCCTTCAGGTCTGGTATGGATATTAAGGGGAACCCTGCCTCAAATTTAAGAAAAAATTTGACGTGGGGTTCCCCCTAAATATCCATAACCAGACCCTTCAGGTCTGGTATGGATATTAAGGGGAACCCCGCATCAAATTTAAAAAAAAATTGACGTGGGGTTCCCCCTAAAAATCCATACCAGACCCTTTATCCGAGCACGCAACCTGGCAGGCCGCAGGAAAAGAGGGGGGACGAGAGAGCGGCCCCCCCTCCCTCCTGAACCGTACCAGGCCACATGCCCTCAACATTGGGAGGATGCTTTGGGGGTCCGTGACCCCTCAAAGCACCTTGTCCCCATGTTGATGAGGACAAGGGCCTCATCCCCACAACCCTGGCCGGTGGTTGTGGAGGTCTGCGGGCGGGGGGCTTATCAGAATCTGGAAGCCCCCTTTAACAAGGGGACCCCCAGATCCCGGCCCCCCCCTGTTTGAAATGGTAAGGGGGTACAAAAGTACCCCTACCATTTCACAAAGAAAGTGTAAAAAATGGTTAAATAAAACACACACTTTTGAAAAATTCCTTTATTAAAAATAAAAAAATAAAAAAAAGATTCCAGCGGCGGTAATCCACTCTTGCTATCCAGCGACGGACGATCATCTCTCCAGCGATGTCTCATGTCATCCAGCGCAGCGAATCCTCCGTCCTTCTGTCTCCGTGGAGGAGACACTGCAAGGATTCCGGCGGATGACGTTTCTTATATACGGAGGGCGGGGCCACCCGTCACCTGACCCCGCCCCCCTCTGACGCAAGGGGAAACCCGGGGTTCCCTGTGACGTAGGGGTGACCCGCACCCCTCTGATGTAACACAGGCAGGTTTCCGTTACATCAGAGGGGGGCGGGGTCACCCATACATCACGGGGAACCCCGGGTTTCACCTTGCGTCAGAGGGGGGCGGGGTCAGGTGATGGGTGGCCCCGCCCTCCGTATATAAGAAACGTCATCCGCCGGAATGCCTGCAGTGTCTCCGTGGAGGAGACAGAAGAAGGATGCTGCGCTGCGCTGGATGACATTAGACATCGCTGGAGAGATGACCGTCCGTCGCTGGATAGCAAGAGTGGATTACCGCCGCTGGAATCTTTTTTTTATTTTTTTATTTTTAATAAAGGAATTTTTCAAAAGTGTGTGTTTTATTTAACCATTTTTTACACTTTCTTTGTGAAATGGTAGGGGTACTTTTGTACCCCCTTACCATTTCAAACAGGGGGGGGGCCGGGATCTGGGGGTCCCCTTGTTAAAGGGGGCTTCCAGATTCTGATAAGCCCCCCGCCCGCAGACCTCCACAACCACCGGCCAGGGTTGTGGGGATGAGGCCCTTGTCCTCATCAACATGGGGACAAGGTGCTTTGAGGGGTCACGGACCCCCAAAGCATCCTCCCAATGTTGAGGGCATGTGGCCTGGTACGGTTCAGGAGGGAGGGGGGCCGCTCTCTCGTCCCCCCCTCTTTTCCTGCGGCCTGCCAGGTTGCGTGCTCGGATAAAGGGTCTGGTATGGATTTTTAGGGGGAACCCCACGTCAATTTTTTTTTTAATTTGACGCGGGGTTCCCCTTAATATCCATACCAGACCTGAAGGGTCTGGTTATGGATATTTAGGGGGAACCCCACGTCAAATTTTTTCTTAAATTTGAGGCAGGGTTCTCCTTAATATCCATACCAGACCTGAAGGGCCTGGTAATTGAATTTGGGGGACCCCCACGCTTTTTTTTTTTATTTATTTATTTATTTATCAATGACTTTCAATGAGTGTTCTCTGTATTACGGGAGCCGACAATTCATAATAGCTGCGAGTGATTTTAAAGGACTTTTTTTCCTGCATAAATGACACTTTGTGCAGGGACAATTCTAAGCACGGGAAACATGCGCCCCTTCACAGGCATACTATAGACAACCCCCCCCCTACGAAATTTAAAGGAATATTACACTTTTATTGTTTCACTTTAATCATTATTAAAATCACTGCTCCCGAAAAAACGGCCGTTTTTAAAACTTTTTTTTGCATTGATACATGTCCCCTGGGGCAGGACCCGGGTCCCCAAACACTTTTTAGGACAGTAACTTGCAAATTAGCCTTTAAAATTAGCACTTTAGATTTTGAACGTTGGAGTCCCATAGACTTTAATAGAGTTCTAAAGTATGCTATATAGTTAGCTCCGTCGAATCTTCTTTATACATTCGACAGACACCATAAGCCTTCCAAGACAGATTCGACCGTAATTCATGTGGATTTTCGGACGAATGCAATTTTTGAACAAAAAACGAAATAAATAAAAACGAATTTCGGGAGTAACTAAATAAATTAAGTTTTCAGACGAAAACGAAATTCCGAAACGAAATATTTTACTCTGCACATGTCTAGTGTCCGTCCATCCCTGTGTGTGTGTCCATCCATCCCTGTGTGTGTGTCCATCCATCCCTGTGTGTGTGTCCATCCATCCCTGTGTGTGTGTGTCCATCCATCCCTGTGTGTGTGTGTCCATCCATCCCTGTGTGTGTGTGTCCATCCATCCCTGTGTGTGTGTCCATCCATCCATCCCTGTGTGTGTGTCCATCCATCCATCCCTGTGTGTGTGTCCATCCATCCATCCATCCCTGTGTGTGTGTCCATCCATCCCTGTGTGTGTGTCCATCCATCCCTGTATGTGTGTCCGTGCAGCCTTGTGTGTCCAGCCTACCTGTGTCCCGAGCCTCCGTCCCGTGCCTCCGTCGTCTCGTGCCTCCTCCGTCCCGTGCCTCCTCCGTCCCGTGCCGAGCCGAGCCTCCGTCCTTCCAGGATCGCCGCTATTCATCGGCGCCTCTTCGGCCATTCCTCTGTTCAAAAGCCGCGCCTCCGTCTGTGATAGGCGGAACACTCAATTTCCCAGCAGTCTGTGTTCCGCCTATCACGGACATCCTCTCATCCTCGTCCGTAGTACGAGGATGAGTGGATGTCCATGATAGGCGGAACACTGACTGCTGGGAAATTGAGTGTTCCGCCTATCACAGACGGAGGCGTGGCTTTTGAATAGTAGAATGTCCGCCGTCTGTCTGCTCGACACGCTGATCGAGCAGGCAGACGGCGATGACTCGAGTATAAGCCGAGGGGGGCACTTTCAGCCTCAAAAAAGAGGCTGAAAATCTCGGCTTATACTCGAGTATATACGGTACTTGGATTCAGAGCATTATTAACCACTTTCAGACCGGACCATTTTGCTGGTAAATGACCAGAGGTCTTTTTACACTTTGGCACTGCGCTGCTTTAACTGGTAATTGCGCGGTCATGCAATGTTGTACCCAAACAAAATTTGCGTCCTTTTCTTCCCACAAATAGAGCTTTCTTTTGATGGTATTTGATTGCCTCTGCGATTTTTATTTTTTGCGATATAAACGTAAAAAGACCGCAAATTTTGAAAAAAAATGATATTTTCTAATTTTTGTTATTAGAAAAATCCAATAAACTCAATTTTAGTCATACATTTAGGCCAAAATGTATTCAGCCACATGTCTTTGGTAAAAAAAAAGTCAATAATTGTATATTTATTGGTTTGCGCAAAAGTTGTCACATCTACAAACTAAGGTACGTTTTCTGGAATTTACGCAGCTTTTAGTTTACGACTGCCTATCTCATTTCTTGAGGTGCTAAAATGGCAGGGCAGTACAAAACCCCCCCAAATGACCCCATTTTGGAAAGTAGACCCCCTAAGGAAATTGATAAGAGGCATGTTGAGCCCATTGAATATTTTATTTTTTTGCCTCAAGCGATTGAATAATGACAAAAAAAAATTTTTTTTTTTTTTTTTACACAAAGTTGTCACTAAATGATATATTGCTCACACATGCTATGGGCGTATGTGAAATGACACCCCAAAATAAATTCTGCTGCTTCTCCTGAGTACGGGGATACCACATATGTGGGACTTTTTGGGAGCCTAGCCGCGTACGGGGCCCCGAAAACCAAGCACCGCCTTCAGGCTTTCTAAGGGCGTAAATTTTTGAGTTCACTTCTCACTACCTATTACAGTTTTGAAGGCCATAAAATGCCAAGATGGCACAAAACCCCCACAAATGACCCCATTTTAGAAAGTAGACACCCCAAGCTATTTGCTGAGAGGCATGTTGAGTTCATGGAATATTTTATATTTTGCCACAAGTTGCGGGAAAATTACAAACTTTTTTTTTTTTTTTTTTTTTTTCAC
Organism: Lithobates pipiens; assembly: GCF_037356315.1. NCBI lineage: Eukaryota > Metazoa > Chordata > Amphibia > Anura > Ranidae > Lithobates > Lithobates pipiens. The sequence goes on along the minus strand of NW_027507903.1, from coordinate 651,212,927 downwards.
AAAGTTGTCACTAAATGATATATTGCTCACACATGCCATGGGCATATGTGAAATGACACCCCAAAATAAATTCTGCTGCTTCTCCTGAGTACGGGGATACCACATATGTGGGACTTTTTGGGAGCCTAGCCGCGTACGGGGCCCCGAAAACCAAGCACCGCCTTCAGGCTTTCTAAGGGCGTTACAGTTTTGAAGGCCATAAAATGCCAAGATGGCACAAACCCCCCCCAAATGACCCCATTTTGGAAAGTAGACACCCCTAAATTTAGGGGTACACTAGTGAGACTAGGTAATAAATGGCGGGTGCCCTGAAACTATAAAAAAATAACTAACCAACCAGCGTCACCTGTAACAGTTATATGGTGATCACTGGTGAAAGGGTTAACTAGGGGGCAATCAGGGGGCTTTATGCGGTAGTATATGGGGGTCCCTGGCGCTATAAAAAGCTGCGGCGAACCTAAATACCTACCTGCCTAACTAGCGTCACCTGTGACACTAATACAGCGATCAGAAAAACGATCGCTTATTAGGCTGGGTTCACACTGGAGCGATGCGGGAACGCCACGAATGCGCGGCGGGTTCCCGCATCGCATGCCTCCCGGCGGCAGTTCACACTGCCCTATGCGAACTGCTGGGAGTGTCAGTGAAATGTTACTGACACCCCCAGATCAGTTCGCATATCGCAGTGCGATCTGCAAACTCGGATCGCATGGTGTGAACACCCATGCGATCCGATTCTGCTGCGGGCCAAAAAAAGGGTCCCGTGCGAATTTGCGGCGGGTGCGGCGGGTGTGGCGGGTGCGGCGGGTGCGGCGAATGGCTGAACTCGAATCGCACAGAGATCGGATGTGATTTGCACTGCAGTGCGGTGCGAATCACATCCGTTCTCAAACCGCTGCAATCTGAACCCAGCCTTAGTGACACTGGCGACGGGGGGTGATCACGGGGTTAAACCTTTATTGGGGGGGTTAGGGGGGTACCTTAGAACTAAAGGGGGCTAACCCTAACTGCCCTAACAGTTATTAGTCACAAATGACACCCGCCGGGTGATCAGGGGGTTAAACCTTTATTAGGTAATAAATGGCGGGTGCCCTGAAACTATAAAAAAATAACTAACCAACCAGCGTCACCTGTAACAGTTATATGGTGATCACTGGTGAAAGGGTTAACTAGGGGGCAATCAGGGGGCTTTATGCGGTAGTATATGGGGGTCCCTGGCGCTATAAAAAGCTGCGGCGAACCTAAATACCTACCTGCCTAACTAGCGTCACCTGTGACACTAATACGGCGATCAGAAAAATGATCGCTTATTAGGCTGGGTTCACACTGGAGCGATGCGGAAACGCCGCGAATCCGCGGCGGGTTCCCGCATCGCATGCCTCCCGGCGGCAGTTCACACTGCCCTATGCGAACTGCTGGGAGTGTCAGTGAAATGTTACTGACACCCCCAGATCAGTTCGCATATCGCAGTGCGATCTGCAAACTCGGATCGCATGGTGTGAACACCCATGCGATCCGATTCTGCTGCGGGCCAAAAAAAGGGTCCCGTGCGAATTTGCGGCGGGTGCGGCGGGTGTGGCGGGTGCGGCGGGTGCGGCGAATGGCTGAACTCGAATCGCACAGAGATCGGATGTGATTTGCACTGCAGTGCGGTGCGAATCACATTCGTTCTCATAAACCGCTGCAATGTGAACCCAGCCTTAGTGACACTGGCGACGGGGGGTGATCACGGGGTTAAACCTTTATTGGGGGGGTTAGGGGGGTACATTAGAACTAAAGGGGGCTAACTCTAACTGCCCTAACAGTTATTACAGTCACAAATGACACCAATGCAAAAAAAAAAAAAAAAAAAAAAAAAAATGACATTGGTGTCACTGTGACTGGGGGGCAGGGGTAATTGGGGGGGTGATCGGGGGGTAAAGGGGGGGTGTGAGTGTGCCTGGCATGTTCTACTGTGTGTGTAGAGTGTTGGTGCAACTCACCGATCCGCTCTCCTCCGTGTCGGAACGGAAAATACCGACACGGAGGAGAGAATACATCACTTCCTCTCCTGTGTTTACATTACAGGAGAGGAAGTGATGTCACCGGGGATTTCCATTCGTCGAGAGCGATCGCGAGGGGGTGGCCATGAATGAATGGCCGCCCCCTCATCCCGGATCGCTCTCGAAGAAATGCCGACCGCCGCAGGCACCGGGGGGGGGCCCGATCGGGCCCCCCACCCGCGGGCAGGCAGGGACTTATATATACGCCCATATGCCTGCCCGTGCCATTCTGCCGACGTATATCGTCGTGCGGCGGTCGGCAAGTGGTTAAGCACCTCAATACAGTGCAGTTACACCCCCCTCCTGACCAGACCAATTTTCAGCTTTCAGCGCTCTCACAGTTTGAATGACAATTACTCTGCCATGCAACACTGTACCCATATGAGACTTGCGTCCTTTTTTCCACACAAATAGAGCTTTCTTTTAGTGGTATTAAATCACTAGTGAGTTTTTTATTTTTTGTGCTATAAATAAAATAAAACGTAAATTTTGTGAAAAAAAATGCCTTTTTCTTTGTTTCTGTCATACATTTTTGCTAATTAGTAATTTTTCTTCATACATTTTGTCCAAAATTTATACTGCTACATATGTTTGGTAAAAATAACCCACATTAGTATATATTATTTGGTCTTTGTGAAAGTTATAGAGTCTACAAACTATGGTGCCAATCACTGAAAATTGATCACATCTGATCAGGCCTTCAGTACATCAGGTGTATCTCATTTCTTGAGACACTAACAAGTCAGGAAAGTACAAATACCCCCCAAATGACCCCTTTTTAGAAAGTAGACATTCCAAGGTATTAAGTAAGTAGCATGATGAGTTTTTTTTAAGTTATCATTTTTTTCCCACAATTATTTTTTTTTTATTATTATTTTTTTTTACAAAATTGTCATATTATCAGGTTATTTCTCACACACAACATATGCATACAACAAATTACACCCCAAAATACATTCTGCTACTCTTCCCAAGTACGGCGATACCACATGTGTGAGACTTTTACACAGCCTGGCCACATACAGAGGCCCAACATTGATGTAGTACCTTCAGACTTTCTACGAGCAAAAATGACGCATCTCATTTCTCAACCACCTATTACACTTTTGAAGGCCCTGGAGTACCAGGACAATGGAATTTCCCATAAAATGACCCCATTTTGGAAAGCAAACACCCCAACGTATAATCTGTGAAGCATAATGAGTCTTTTGAATGGTTAATTTTTTTCCAGAAGTTTTTGGAATATGTGGAAAAAAAATGAAACGCATTTTTTTTTTTTTTTTACACAATATACATTCTGCTACTCCTCCCGAGTATGGCGATACCACATATGTAGGACTTTTACACAGCCTGGCCACATAGAGAGGCCGAACATTGAAGTAGTACGTTCAGGCGTTCTAGGAGCATAAATGACACATCTCATTTCCTTCCTACCCATCACACTTTTGAAGGTCCTGGACCAGGACAGTGAAATTACCCACAAAATGACCCCATTTTGGAAAGCAAACATCCCAACATATATTCCATGAGACATGGGCTGCAAATAGGTACTGGGGTACTCTGATGGGCTGGAGATAGGTACTCGAGTACTCTGATGGCCTGGTGACAGGTACTCGGGTACTCTGATGGCCTGGTGACAGGTACTCGGGTACTCTGATGGCCTGGTGACAGGTACTCGGGTACTCTGATGGCCTGGTGACAGGTATTCGGGTACTCTGATGGCCTGGTGACAGGTACTCGGGTACTCTGATGGCCTGGTGACAGGTACTCGGGTACTCTGATGGCCTGGTGACAGGTACTCTGATGAAATGTGACAGGTACTCGGGTACTCAGATGAACTGTAAGGCCGTGTACACACGCGGGGACTGTTCGCCCAACTTTGTTCGTCAAACAGTTTGAGCGGACAGTCCGCTCAAAATAGGCATGGACGGACTTGGGCACACACGACGAACGAACAGTCCGCTGAAACTTGCGCGATGACGTGAACGGCACGTACGACGGGACTAGAAATACGACGTCCTATACACTGCAATGCAACCTTCGCCGTGTAAATCCTTTCTGAGCATGCGCGGAACTTAGTTTGACGAACAAGCCTACACACGGGCGGACTGTCCGCTCAAACCAAGTTTCAGCAGACAGTTTTATGGAATTTCCGAAAAACTTTGTTCGTCAGACTGTCCGCTGAAACTGTCCGCTGAAGCCCACACACGAGCGGACTGTCCGCCGAAACACTGTTCAGCGGACAAAGTTGAGTGAACAGTCCCCGCGTGTGTACGAGGCCTGACAGGTACTCGGGTACTCAGATGAACTGTGACAGGTACTCGGGTACTTTGATGGGCTGTGACAGGTACTCGGGTGCTTTGATGGACTGTGACAGGTACTTGGGTAAACTGTTGAACCGTGACAGATACTTGGGTACCATGATGGACTGTGACAGGTACTCGGGTACTCTGATGGACTGTGACAGGTACTCGGGTACCCTGATGGGCCGTGACAGGTACTCGGGTACCCTGATGGGCCGTGACAGGTACTCGGGTACCCTGATGGGCCGTGGCAGGTACTCGGGTACCCTGATGGGCCGTGGCAGGTACTCGGGTACCCTGATGGGCCGTGGCAGGTACTCGGGTACCCTGATGGGCCGTGGCAGGTACTCGGGTACCCTGATGGGCCGTGGCAGGTACTCGGGTACCCTGATGGGCCGTGGCAGGTACTCGGGTACCCTGATGGGCCGTGGCAGGTACTCGGGTACCCTGATGGGCCGTGACAGGTACTCGGGTACCCTGATGGGCCGTGACAGGTACTCGGGTACCCTGATGGGCCGTAACCAATGGCTGTTCGCCCCCTTCGGTGGCGAGCGGTGTCTCCGTGACACGCCGCCACCGAAGAAACAGGGATGTGCGCGCACTGTTTATTATGTCATATGACGGCCTCCCGCCACAATAGGTGCGCCGCCTGGCCGTCATTTGGCGGCCGGCGGTCAGCATCTAGTTAAACAAATTGGAGACCTTTACAGTAACTCATATCTTCCCTTTTCAAAAGCTCCAACAAAAATTCCACATTCACCGTAATGAATTTTTCAAGTATCTCCGTATAAGCTCCATACTCCAGAGCCTCAAGAATAAGGACAATAACCTTCTTGAAGATGTCATAAAATTCTAAAACTCCCCTGGTGCTACCCAGAAAGGGATCTCGCACCTATACCGCTTACTCTTGACACAGGTGACAGAATCCAAGTCATCATCTATGTCTTACTGGGAACAGACACTACAGTTCTCCATACCTCTTTGCGAATGGCATATTACTCTACAGCTTCCATTTAAACTCTCCAAATGCATTTCACACTGGGAATCAATTCACAAAATCTTCCACAAGTGGTATTACACCCCAACCAAGTTTGTCTCTATCTTCCCAGACCGGCCCCCCACCTCCCTGGTCTATGAGAAGAAGGGAGACAATAGGGTCTAATAGACCCATGATGTTTCCAAAAAGAAAACCTGCCCATACTATTACATAAGGGTCTAGTTAGCCCCCTTGTGATAGTAATAAAATACAAAAAAAAGAAATAAAAAAAATTCATAAAGATTATAGAAAATCATTAAAAAGCAGCCACATTACCCCATGTACACAGTTTTAAAGCTTGACATGTTGGGTATCCATTTACTCAATGCAAGTTCATCTTTTATAGTTTACTAAAACAAATTGTGAAGATCCACAATATTCAGACTTCAGTTCAATCTGTTAATAATGCCTTTAGACTTTGTTGTAGCTGCATTTGCTTTTCTGAGCTCTCTGACAGTCAAGGGATCTTTTCTGACATGATTATCTATTTTCTCATTAGATAAAAGTTTCCAAACGGAAATGCTACAGATGAAGAATGGTAAGTGTTTAGGAATGTGGGGTTGCTATTGAGTGGCTTCAGAAGTTACTTCCAGTATATGCAAAAAATGTTAGTCGAAATAGCAGAAGACATGACCCTGCATACATAATTCTGTGGAGGAGGAGGTAGCGGAAGGAGATCCTGCATACGTAATTCTGCGGAGGAGGAGGTAGTAGAAGGAGATCCTCCATACATAATTCTATGGAGGAGGAGGTAGTGGAAGGAGATCCTGCATACATAATTCTGTGGAGGAGAAGGTAGTGGAAGGAGATCCTGCATACATAATTCTGTGGAGGAGGAGGTAGTGGAAGGAGATACTGCATACATAATTCTGTGGAGGAGGAGGTAGTGGAAGGACATCCTGCATACATAATTCTGTGGAGGAGGAGGTAGTGGAAGGAGATCCTCCATACATAATTCTGTGGAGGAGGAGGTAGTGGAAGGAGATCCTGCATACATAATTCTGTAGAGGAGGAGGTAGTGGAAGGAGATCCTGCATACATAATTCTGTGGAGGAGGAGGTAGTGGAAGGAGATCATCCATACATAATTCTGTGGAGGAGGAGGTAGTGGAAGGAGATCCTGCATACATAATTCTGTGGAGGAGGAGGTAGTGGAAGGAGATCATCCATACATAATTCTGTGGAGGAGGAGGTAGTGGAAGGAGATCCTGCATACATAATTCTGTAGAGGAGGAGGTAGTAGAAGGAGATCCTCCATACATAATTCTGTGGAGGAGGAGATAGTGGAAGGAGATCCTACATACATAATTCTGTGGAGGAGGAGATAGTGGAAGGAGATCCTACATACATAATCCTGTGGAGGAGGAGGTAGTGGAAGGAGATCCTGCATACATAATTCTGTAGAGGAGGAGGTAATGGAAGGAGATCCTGCATACATAATTCTGTGGAGGAGGAGGTAGTGGAAGGAGATCCTGCATACATAATTCTGTGGAGGAGGAGGTTGTGGAAGGAGATCCTACATACATAATTCTGTGGAGGAGGATGTAGTGGAAGGAGATCCTCCATACATAATTCTGTGGAGGAGGAGGTAGTGGAAGGAGATCCTGCATACATAATTCTGTGGAGGAGGAGGTAGTGGAAGGAGATCCTGCATACATAATTCTGTGGAGGAGGAGGTAGTGGAAGGAGATCCTTCATACATAATTCTGTGGAGGAGGAGGTAGTAGAAGGAGATCCTCCATACATAATTCTGTGGAGGAGGAGGTAGTGGAAGGAGATCCTGCATACATAATTATGTGGAGGAGGAGGTAGTAGAAGGAGATCCTCCATACATAATTCTGTGGAGGAGGAGGTAGTGGAAGGAGATCCTGCATACATAATTCTGTGGAGGAGGAGGTAGTGGAAAGAGATCCTACATACATAATTCTGTGGAGGAGGATGTAGTGGAAGGAGATCCTCCATACATAATTCTGTGGAGGAGGATGTAGTGGAAGGAGATCCTACATACATAATTCCGGAGGAGGAGGAGGCATAGTGTTACACCGCCAAAACAGGTTTATTACAATACTGCAGTGCAATAGGCAAACACTTACACATGGGTGGAGACAGAGTTGCACATACTGAAGCCACCACACCATCCAAACCTGGCAGGTCAGGTTTCCTGTCTGGCCACAGGACATCAGGGGCCCTCTTTTGCCCTCAGCACTGAGTGGGCCCAGATGTCATGGTCCGTCTTCTCTCCTCAGCAGTGGGAGTATCCTGACATCATGGGCCCATTACATCACAGGTCCTCTCCTTTCATCAGCAGTAGGTGGATCCTGACATCATGAGTCCCCAACTTGACGGGTCTGTTTTTGTCCTCAGCAGTGTATTTTATTAAACTGACGTTAGGCTTTAAAACTGAGCTATTATCAGATAAGATTTCCACTGCCCAGTCCACTATGTTCCATGGTGATCATAAATGGTAACAATCATGTTCGCTTCTCCAAAATCACACTATGGTCACATGACTGATGTCATGTACACACAATTAGAAATTCGGCCAGCAAAAGACCGATGAGAGCTTTTCATCGCAAAATGTGACCGTGTGTAAGCTCTATCGGAATTTAAGCCAGCAAAAGATTGAAAGCATATTCTCAAATTTTCAGATGGAAAAAGTTTCTATCGGATATTCCGATCATCTGTGGCAGTTCCGACGTGCAAAATTCTAATGCATGCTCGGAAGCATTGAACTTCATTTTTTTGGCTTGTCGTAGTGTTGTACGTCATCACGTTCTTGACACAAGCTTGAGCGGAATTCCATCGGAAAAACCATCCAAGGCTTTTCAGACGAGAATTCTGATCGTGTGTACGTGGCATAAGTCCCTAAAATCAGAGTTCAGACTGCTTGACCCTTCTCTTTAGTAGAAGAGTGTGACCCCCGATTAGGGTGGGTAGAGTTGTGGGCAGGGCTTAATGCGCTCCTGGCATTTACTAAAGAACAGGCCTTGGTTACTGGAAAACAGTCTTATGGCTGCACTCTAATTTAGAATCAAGCATGTCCGGCTTGCACAGTAAACCCTTTGTGTACGTCACACTTCTTAGTGACCCACACTTCACTTTAACTGTAGCTGACTTCTCCCAATGGATGCTGAATTTCTGAGTGGGTAACGGGGAGCCTGTAACCCACTCATGAGCACAGCCTGACATGTCACCTCACTCCCACTTTGAGGCTTCTCCCCAACACATACAAAGATCATCTCTTCACATGTTCCCAAGCTTCTCTACTCCCAAGGGCCCTCCTTTCCTCTGCGTTTTCTCTGACCTCCAGGCTGGGTACACGAAGTACCCTGTATGGCAATATCATTCCCTGGATGTGGGGCATTATTCGCTAGGTAGGGGGTTAAACTCACAAACTCCCTCACCACAAGGAACTTCTGTCACCCAAGCCAGGTCACCACCACTTCCTTCTGACTGGCTACTTTATCACCCAACATTACTCCAGTTACCCTTGACAGCTGCAATATCACCTTCTCCACTCCACTGCAGGCAAAATCGTTGTAATGTGTTCACACCAAATTCTCTACATCCCCATCCTAAGCCCTGTTATTTTGATATGCCATGCATGCACTTGTTTTGAATGAGCATCAGGTCATACACTTTCTTAGAACTTTAGAACATTTGCTGGAAACTTGTGCAGTTACAGAGCAATATAAACATCAGTCTCAGCCTACACACGGTCGGAGATTCCAACGGAATGTGTCCTATCGGACCGTTTTGTCGAATATTGTGACTGTGTGTGGTCTCCATCGGACTGTTTCCATCGCAATATCCGACGGACCAAGTTTTCCAACTTGTCCGTAAAATTTTCCAACAAAATGCTCCTATCGGACATACTCCGATCATGTGTAGCCTACTCCGATCGGACAAAGTGCCACGCATGCTCAAATCAAATTCCTAGACCAAAGCTATTGGCTACTAGCCTGAACGTAGTCCCGTCGTAACGAAATAACGTCCTCACGTTATGTACAATCGGATTTTCCGACAACTTTGTCCGACCGTGTGTATGCAACAGTTTCAGACAAAATCCGTCGGACAAAATCCAACGGATTTGGTTGTCAGAATGTCCGACCGTGTGTACAAGGGCTCACAGATTCTTCCATACACAACTCTAGTTCATCCCAACTTCAGGCTGCCCCAGTTCATACCTTCACATAGAGCAAAGTTCTTTGAGTAAAGACCATGAGCCCGTCTATGGTACTCCAACTGGTTACCCACCAAAGGGGGGGGGGCAAAAGTTATAGCAGACATACAGTACATGTGTCTGCAGTCCTCCTTGCAATTCCCCATCAAAAAGATTCTGATAGGTTGCCTCCTCTTGTATACTATTTACAGAGCTCCATAAGGGGGCAGAGCCATGGCACAACACTTGAGAGCGGGCATCTTAACCCCCTCCTGACTTCTAGGCAGCTTAATAGATAAAGTCCACTAACCATACCTGCTCAGTAAAAACAGTGCAGAAATACAACATTAGGGAGAACTTGACAAAGTAGGTTCTCCATAATTAGGCACCCGCCTACAGGGGGGTAGTGGGTGTGTCTTGAATGAATGTATGTGGAGTACGGGGGGGGGGTATAATGATAAACCTGAATATGCTAATTGATATCGGTTTTCCTCTCTTTCTCAGATTCTGACATGAAGCATAATTTAACAGATCTAATCATGGGTAATTATGTACTGCTCAATGTATATTAGCAACGTTTTGATAGCTGTTATCTATATATTCTAATCACCTTCTGTATCCAGTGCCTATTCATGGACCCACAAAGAATGGGGGAGTTTTTTCTGAAGCATGTAGAAGATTGGGATCTCTGGTCATTGCCTCCATGTATTGGGGATTCTCCTTAATGGATAGCGGCATATTCTTAACCACTTCAGCCCCGGAAGAATTTACCCCCTTCCTGACCAGAGCACATTTTGCGATTCGGCACTGCGTCACTTTAAGTGACAATTGCGCAGTCGTTCGACGATATACCCAAACGAAATTTACGTCTTTTTTTTTCTCCACAAATAGAGCTTTCTCTATTGATGGTATTTAATCACATCTGCAGTTTTTATTTTTGCGCTATAAAACAAAAAAAGAGCGACAATTTTGAAAAAAATGCAATATTTTTTACTTTTTGTTATAATAAATATCCCCCCAAAAATATATATATAAAAAAAAAAAAAAAAAAAAAAAAAACAACAACACATGTTTTCCTCAATTTAGGCCAGTATGTTTTCTTCTACATATTTTTGGTAAAATTGCAATAAGCGTATATTGATTGGTTTGCACAAAAAAGTTATAGCGTCTACAAAATAGGGGATAGTTTTATGGAATTTTTATTATTAGTAATGGCGGCGATCTGAGATTTTTATCACGACTGCAACATTATGCCGGACACATTGGACACTTTAACACTATTTTGGGACCATTAATAATTTATACAGCGATCAGTGCTATAAAATTGCACTGATTATTGTGTAAATGACACTGGCAGGGAAGGGGTTAAACACGGGGGGGGGCGATCAAGGGGTTAAGTGTGTCCTAGAGAGTGATTCTAACTGTGTGGGGGGGGGGGGGTGGGCTACGTAGAACATGACAGCAATTAATTCTCCCGATGACAGGAGCAGTAGATCTCTGTCATGTCACAAGGCAGAACAGGGAAATGCCTTATTTATTTAGGCATCTCTCCGTTCTGCCGCTCCATGACATGATCACGGAACACTGGTGGACATCGGGTCCACCGGTCCCACGGGCATGGTCACAAAAGCACGCAGTGGGTGGGCTTGCGTCCCGTTGTCAGTGCACGCCTGCCCACAATGCCGTGTCTTAAAGGGGACGTACATGTACACCCATTTGCGAAGCTGTGCCATTGTGCCGATGTATATTGTCGTGCACTGGCAGGCAAGCGGTTAAACTACACTCGCCCCTGTTAGTGATAAGCCAAAGACATCTGGGTTCAGTTCTAGCAAGGTCCAAAAGCAGGCTTACAAAGTATGGGAGGTGTGAAGTTTGCAGAAACATCTTGTTCTTGTTGCGTAATCCCTTCCTTTGTATCAGAAAAGGTCAGATACATTCAAATTTCCAAATAACAAAAAAAAGTGTCAGAATTTCGATTCAAAATGAAACCAAGCACACCTGTTTAGGATATACCATGCCTGAAAAAGCCCCATCTCCTCAACATGGTACTCCGAAACGTGGTTTACAATCTCCAAAGTCCAGCCTTACATCACATTCTCTCCATACATCAGGGTCTCCATAAGTGTCCCCCAATAAATTGGAGTCCCATCAGAGTCCCCTTTACATCATCCCTTATATTAGAGTCCCCATCAGAGTATCAGATTTTCCCCATACACCAGAGTTCAGCCGAGCCTTTTGGCTAGGACCAGAGGAATTTTTTTATTCCTGGCTGAAAGGCCAGTCCTTGTACTTCACAATGGCCTCTCTTTCACTTCTCCCACTTCCTTCTCCCCACTTTCCTATTTATTTTACCCCCGTGTTTGTCACTTTTTGTATTGTTTGTTTGATGTTGCCATTTATCACAGTGTGATGAGTAGGGTGTGGGTCCTCGGGCCTATCCTGAAAGTCTTGGGAGAGGGTAGACATGGCCTTCTGGCTTGGTTTGCCCTTTCTCATGGGGTCTCCCTTTGGAGTACTTGGGTGGGTCTGGGTCGGCAGACCTTCCAGAGAAAGGGGGTCTGTCTGGTTTTGGCCAGATGGACCCAGTGAAGTACCTCAGTCCCCGCCTGGAGACCCCGGGGGATCAGGGTAAGGTCCTTCCTAGAGAGGAGCAGTGTAACACCCATTGCACTCTTTTTGGCAACAGGTGGAGTTTTTGGGTGTGTTTCACACGCCGCAAGCATAAAAAATAAATTAAAAAAGAGTTTCCATTATAGTCCCTTTTCCATCAGAATTCCCTCTTACATAAGGGTCCCCACTGGAGTCCTTCTATACATCAAGATGACCATCAGTCTCCCGTACATGGGAGTCCACCCTTATCTCACATGCTTACAGTGTGGCTGGGAGCCTAGAGGGCCAGGAGTGTGGCTGTAGTGGCAGGGGGAGCGGGTCTACATGGAAGAAGTGTGGTCCTGCTGTGAATACTAGCATATGATTGGTTGTTAGGACACCAGCAGTCTTAGCAACTGCAGTCCAGTGCAGCCGAGAGAACCCGTGCTAGGGATCAGGATGGGTGGATGTTGGGGAGAAATGAAGACTGTAGGCACGTGAGGGACCGCAAACCCTAGCTACGGGCCAGATAAAATCTTGCGGCGGGCCATAGTTTAGAGACCTCTGGTATAAAGGAAGTAAGCCCTTTCCTCTTCTGTGTATTTCAGATTATTATTCCAGGGACAATCAGAGGATTATGGAGTTGTTGGGGAAAGTGGCAGAAGATCTCCAGAACATGAAAAGTAAGTTTATCCTAAATTATTTCATCCAAAAATTCTTCAAGGGCCTACAAATGATCTACTGAGAGCTATACCTATGTAATTCCAGATACATATAAAAGCACTGATAATTTATATTATAGTTATAATTGTATGTTGTACACCACAAAAAGGGACATTTCCTAAAATATTTCACCTCAAAATGATATGTGGAGCCCTGCATCAGGGGGGTTGTTCTGTAACTCCAGTGTAAAAGGAAGCTGAGCCTCCTCTAAGTGAGAGTTCCAGCTACATTTCTGGGTTCTTAAATTAAAGAGACCGTTTTATCAATAAAAAAACAAACAAAAAAAAAACAAATATATATATATATACACACACACATATATATATATACACACACACACACACACACACATATATATATATATATATATATATATATATATATATATATATATATATATACACACACACACACACACACACACACACACACATATATATATATATATACACATACACATATACACACACACACACATATATATATATATATATATATATATATATATATATATATATATATATATATATATATATATATATATAGCAGGTAAAAGCACAGAAAAAAAAAAAAAGTGGGACTTTTAAAAGCTTCCTTCCTTTTTTTTTCCATAAATACTTTTACTCACTTAAAATGTACCTTTGTACTTGCCAGAAAAATCAACTAGTACATTAACTAGCACATCCCCCCCTCCCTTCTTGCACATCATCAAAGCCCTCTCCTCTTCTAGGAGTGTCCATATACTGTCTGTGTGGGCATAATTCAATCATCCCTTTCCCCACTTCCCTTAGAGCCTTTTATATAGTTGCTGGGGGAGAAGCAAAGGAGAATACTTTAGAGTGTCACTAGAATGATTCTCATGGGGCTGCTGACATCACGGTCCAAGATGCCTACAGCACCCAGCAGCGGTCTCAGGTTTTTGGATGCCTACATAAAAGAGGATCACGCAGTCTTCAGACACGGGTAAATTAACCTCTAGGCCTGGGCTCCAGGTCTCTCAACCTCAAGGAGAGTATAGAAAAAAAAAAAGAGAGAGAAGAAGACCTTCCAGAACATTGCCTCCTTGTTTAATCAAAGATAGGTCCAATCCACTGATTAAAGCAAATCTAGGTTAAGCTGATTGAGGGCCATTCCAGAACATTGCCTCCATGTTTGGTCAAAGCTAGGTCCAAGCCACTGATAAAAATTAATCTGGGTTTGACCAGATGAAGGACCTTCCCGAACATCACCTCCATGTTTAGTTAAAGCTAAGTCCAATCCCCTGCTGAAAGCTCACCTAGGGTTGCCTTCATGTTTAGTCCAATCTACTGATGAAAACAAATCACCTGGTGCTTTCTGATTAAAAGTCTTCTAGAACATGTTTGGTCAAAGCTAGGTCAATCCACTGATAAAAAGCTCACCTGGAGTTTCCTGTTTGACAAAACACTGGTCAAATCGTGCTTGAAAGGGTTCGTTTTTTTGGACATTCATTGTCCCACTTAATGGTTAGTGGGATAAAACTGATGTGTGTTGTAGAAAATTTGAATAAGCATGATGGAAAAATTTAAAACGGAATATGGTATTTGTTGTAGCAGATATGGATACATTTTTTTTTTTTTAAACAAAATTAGATTAGAAGTGATGGCAAGAAAGACCATTCTAATGTAATTATATACATACATTCAAATGTCAATCTAACTGTATAAGACCAACTTTACACAGGACTCCTTAAATAAGAGAGCGACAGTTGATGTCCTACAGGTCAATGCTCCTCAGGGAATTTAAACAAAACACAGCAGGCTGCCACGGACTACATCCATACATAATAAAATGTAGCTTTATTTCAACAGAGTGCAATAAGGATAGTCTCAATTTCTTTAAATTCTAGGAGTAAATTTATGCCACAAAGAATGTAGGAGAAGGCCACATGTGGCTCAAAAACACAAGCTTCAGAATAAACCCCCCCTAACATTTCTTCAATCTCTTATTTAAATCCCTGCACTGGAGTTCTCCACTTGCAATACCTGATGCTGCCACTAGGGAGGGCTCCCACCAACCCCGTTCCTGGGTCTGTACAGTTGATGCTCTAATTATATGGAGTTTCCACCAAACCCGCGCTTACTTACCAGCTCTAAACACAAGCAGTGCCCAATATGAGTTTACGTGTCTGCACATCAGCTGTTCCCATTGTGAGGGATCCCACATCCCTGTACTGAGTTCCAGGATATGCATGCCTGCTGTGCCCAGACAGAGGAGTTCCCACCATCCCAGGCCATGTATGCCAGGATTGCCAGGCCTGTACTCCTGCTCTGTCCATTGTAAGGGGTTTCCACTATCCCTTATAACCTGGGGTACAGGTATCGGGTACAAAGCTCCCTGGGATGGGCAGTCTTTTAGGCACAGATACCAAATCCAGTGAGGTAGTGACAAACAGTGCAGTGTTTATTTGTGATATATACAAGTGCTGTACAGTGTTCCAAAAAAAACAAACAGGAACAAAAATATCCAAACAAAGGCCTAGCCATGTCTCGGCACTAATTATACAATTATACAGGTCCTAACTACCAGGCCGAGAAAGCCTACAGCTTGTCATCTTCCACATGCTAATAGCTTTTACCAACCTTTTTGCTCTACTAGACAGAAGATCTCTGAGGTTCCCAGGCCAAGAGCATTGGCTGTCTGCCTCAGGGGAGTTTAAATTGGCCCGGGGGAAGAGGACCAAGATCCAAACTGGACCATGGATCAGAAATCCCTGAATGCGTATTAAAGGAGCCTGGGAGACGTATAAACCCCGAACAGGACTTTTCCCGGCTCTCTTTGACGCTCTGCTATACCCTTTTCTGAGTTCCTGGGTCTGAGCAACTGATTTGCCCATTATAAAGGGAGTACCCACCACTGCTGCAGTTAATTCCCAGATGTGTAAACCTGCTTTGTGCATTATGAGAAATTCCCACCATCACTGTGTTGAGTTTATTAGTATGTAGACCTGCAATAATCATTATAGGGGAGTCCCACTATTCCTGCTCTGAGTTCCGAAGTCTTCCTGCTGTGCCCATTTTAATGGTCCCCTAGTATTTCTGATGGAATTTGTATGTATTTTATATCATGGAGAATGTAAGAAAAGTTGTGACACATAAAGTTGGGTGGAGACACAAAACTTCCGGTGTGCAGGAACAGAGCCAAGAATTCCGACAGGGAGATCTCATTGATGGAATTTCTGAGACATATAAGACTCCGGGGTATGACTCGGGGATGTGATGTCTTTTATCTGTGATTTCCTTTTATTATGATTTTACCATCTTGGCTGAATGGTCCGATAATAACCATGACAATCTAGCATGACCCTCATCATAATCCTCTTTCTTGCTCCCTCAGACTCTTCTGATCCATTATGCAGTAAGGGATGGATGCGGTATGGAATCAGCTGTTACTACTTCTCTTCAAACTCACGACCATGGAACGTCTCCAAGAAAGACTGTGAGGAGAGGGAGGCCCACCTGATAGTCATTAATAGCGAGGGAGAGATGGTATGAATGCTGAACAGATAGACACGTCCAACTGTGATAGTTCCACTGTCAGATCACATCACTGCCAGCAGTATTTGATTATTATGCTCACAGCCTCACCCTGTCAAGAGATTTTCCAGTTTGCAAGACAACAATTTAACCACTTGCAGACCGGACCATTTTGCTGGTCAAAGACCAGACCACTTTTTGCGATTCGGCACTGCGTCGCTTTAAATGACAATTGCGCGGCCGTGCGACGTGGCTCCCAAACAAAATTGACGTCCTTTTTTTCCCACAAATAGAGCTTTCTTTTGGTGGTATTTGATCACCCCTGCGGTTTTTATTTTTTGCGCTATAAACAAAAATAGAGCGACAATTTTGAAAAAAACACATTATTTTTCACTTTTTGTTATAATAAATATCCCCCAAAAATATATAAAAAAAAATTTTTTCCCTCAGTTTAGGCCGATACGTATTCTTCTACATATTTTTGGTAAAAAAAAATCGCAATAAGCGATTATTGACTGCTTTGCGCAAAAGTTATAGCGTTTACAAAATAGGGATAGTTTTATAGCATTTTTATTAATAATTTTTTATTATTTTTTTTTTTTTACTAGTAATGGCGGCGATCAGCGATTTTTATTGTGACTGCGACATTGTGGGGGACCCATCGGACATTTTTGACACATTTTTGGGACCATTGTCATTTATACAGTAATCACTGCTATACAAATGCAGTGATTCCTGTGTAAATGACACTGGCAGTGAAGGGGTTAACCAGTGGGTGGCAGTGTAGGGGTTAAGTGTTCCTAGGGGTGTGTTACTAACTGTGCGGGGGTTGGGCTTTCATTTAGTGAACACTGATCTCTGCTCCAATCACATAGAGCAGAGATCAGCGTCACTATTTGCTAGGCAGAATGGAGAAATGTTGTTTACACAGCATTTCCTCCATTCGGCCGCTCCGTGAGACGATCGCAGGGATGCCCGCGGCGATCGAGTCCGCGGGTCCCACGACCGGACTCACGGGGGTCCCGACCAGCGCGGGAGCACGACGCTGGTGGCGCGCTCCCGATGGCAGGGCGGCATTGAATATTGGACGTACCTGTACGCCAATATGCCTGCCCGTGCCATTCTGTCGACGTACATCGTCGTGCGCTGGTCGGGAAGTGGTTAAGCACTGGCAGACTGACGGTGATTATGACTGGGGCAGGTTAACTGAATAATTAAACCTTTGCTCACACACCGCTATGTGCTTTAACAGAAACCTGCACCTTTTAAATAATCTGTTGGCGCAACTCTGACATCTAAAAGAAAAGAAGTATTTATCACTTGCTGCCTCATCCAGACAGGAATGTAAGGCCGCGTACACACGCGGGGACTGTTCGCTGAAACTTTGTTCGTCAAACAGTTGCCGCAACAGTCCGCTCAAAATTTGCATGAGCGGACTTGCCCACACACGGCACTTTTTGAGCGGACTGTTTCAGCGAACTGTTTGCCAAACAGTTCGCTCAACTTTTGAAATGAACGGACTCGCCCACGTAAGGCGGAGGCAAGTCCGCCCATTTCGAGCGCGTGTACAGGTAGGCGGGGCCCGCGAAGGAGACGTCGCGGGCACCGCCGCCTGGAATGGACTTAAAGGGACACCCAACGCCGAAAAAAAATCGGCGTGGGGGTTCCCCCAAAGTCCACAACAGACCCTTGTCCGAGCACGCTACCCGGCCGGCCAGGAAAGGGGGGCGAGCGAGCGCGCCCCCCCCTCCTGAGCCGTACCAGGCCGCGTGCCCTCAACATGGGGGGTGCCTTGGGGAAGGGGGGGCCGCGCGGCCCCCCACCCCAAAGCACCTTGTCCCCATGTTGATGAGGACAAGGGCCTCTTCCCGACAACCCTGGCCGTTGGTTGTCGGGGTCTGCGGGCGTTGGGCTTATCGGAATCCGGGAGCCCCCTTTAATAAGGGGGCCCCCGGATACCGGCCCCCCACCCTATGTGAATGAGTATGGGGTACAATGTACCCCTACCCATTCACCTGTAAAATAAAAGTACCCAAAAAAAAACACAACACACGAGAAAAAATATTTTATTGCACAGCTCCGGGGGTCTTCCGTCTTCGGGGGTCTTCTCGCCGGACTCCTCCGCTATCTTCGTGTAGCTCTTTTGCTAGCGGAGGAGTCCGGCTTTCTTCCTCCCCGCCGCCGGCCTCTTCTCCCGACTTCGGGGGTCTTGTCCCCCTCTTCGGTTCTTCTGCCGGGCCACCGCGCCTTCTTGTAGCTCTTTTGCAGGCGGTGGCCCGGTCTTCTGTCGCCGCTGTCGCCGTCGCCGCCTTCCGTTCTTCTTCTTCTTCTTGTTCTTCTTGTTCTTCTCCAGGAGATGTTGACACGACGCTCTCTCCGGCCACAATGCCAGAGCCGCCCTGCGCTGCCACTTATATAGTGACAATGGGGCGGTGTCACATGGTATATGTCACATGGGTTGGTCACATGGTGACCCCGCCCCCTTACGATGTCATAGTCCCCATGTGACATCAACCCATGTGACCAACCCATGTGACATATACCATGTGACACCGCCCCATTGTCACTATATAAGTGGCAGCGCAGGGCGGCTCTGGCATTGTGGCCGGAGAGAGCATCGTGTCAACATCTCCTGGAGAAGAACAAGAAGAACAAGAAGAACAAGAAGAAGAACGGAAGGCGGCGACGGCGACAGCGGCGACAGAAGACCGGGCCACCGCCTGCAAAAGAGCTACAAGAAGGCGCGGTGGCCCGGCAGAAGAACCGAAGAGGGGGACAAGACCCCCGAAGTCGGGAGAAGAGGCCGGCGGCGGGGAGGAAGAAAGCCGGACTCCTCCGCTAGCAAAAGAGCTACACGAAGATAGCGGAGGAGTCCGGCGAGAAGACCCCCGAAGACGGAAGACCCCCGGAGCTGTGCAATAAAATATTTTTTCTCGTGTGTTGTGTTTTTTTTTGGGTACTTTTATTTTACAGGTGAATGGGTAGGGGTACATTGTACCCCATACTCATTCACATAGGGTGGGGGGCCGGTATCCGGGGGCCCCCTTATTAAAGGGGGCTCCCGGATTCCGATAAGCCCCCCGCCCGCAGACCCCGACAACCAACGGCCAGGGTTGTCGGGAAGAGGCCCTTGTCCTCATCAACATGGGGACAAGGTGCTTTGGGGTGGGGGGGCCGCGCGCCCCCCCCTTCCCCAAGGCACCCCCCATGTTGAGGGCACGCGGCCTGGTACGGCTCAGAAGGGGGGGGCGCGCTCGCTCGCCCCCCTTTCCTGGCCGGCCGGGTAGCGTGCTCGGACAAGGGTCTGTTGTGGACTTTGGGGGGACCCCCACGCCGATTTTTTTCGGCGTTGGGGTTCCCTTTAAGTCCATTCCAGGCGGCGGAGCCCGCGACGTCTCCGTCGCGGGCCCCGCCTACCTGGAGACGCGCTCGTAATGAGCAGACTTTCCTCCGAGCGGGAACAGTTTGCTCATTTCGAAAGTGGCCTACACACGGGCGGACTGTTCGCTCAAACAAAGTTTCAGCGGACAGTTTTTCGGAATTTCCGAAAGACTTTGTCCGTCAAACTGTCCGCTGAAACTGTCCGCTGAAAGCCCACACACGGGCGGACTGTCCGCTGAAACACTGTTCAGCGGACAAAGTTGAGCGAACAGTCCGCCCGTGTGTACGCGGCCTAACAGAGTTTACACTGCTATAGATTCTTCACAGAGACAACGTTATTTCCTTTCTAATTAGAGCATTCAGTGGTCCAGCTTCATGATTTTTAAACATTTTTTTTACAGTTTTGTGAGTGCATTTTCAGGTATTATCTGCTTCCTTTATTACCTGATTGTTTATTTATCACTTTATTTATTTTGCTTTGATTATTTTGCATAGAAATATGGGGATTGTTTTGATGAGCGAGGGCTTTTTTTCTCCTTAGTTGATTTTTAAACATTGCTTTAATGAAAAGAGGTGCAGAAAAATGTACAACATTTAAATGGTAATAATGTAAAATATATATTTATAATTTATTAAAATATTTACAGAAAATATGTTAAAAAAAATAGACATAAACAACAGTAAAATAAAAGGTTTAAAAGTGGAAAAATACTTAACCACTTCAGCTCTGGAAGGTTTTAAACTTCCTGACCAGGCCATTTTTGCGATACGGCACTGCGTTGATTTAACTGACCATTGCATGGATATCCGACACAGTTAAAATTGATATCCTTTTTTTCCCCACAAATAGAGCTTTCTTTTGGTGGTATTTGATCACCTCTGTGGTTTTTATTTTTTGTACTATAAACAAAAAAAAATATCAAAACGCATATATCGATTGGTTTGCACCAAAGTTACAGCATCCACAAACTATAAATAAAAACTTTGTACTATAAACAAAAAAAAGATCGACAATTTTGAAAAAAAAATAAAATATATTTTTTTACTTTCTCTTATAAAACACATCCAATAAAAAAAGTAAAAAATCGAATTTCTTCATCAATTTAGGAGAATTTGTATTCTGCTACATATTTTTGGTAAAGAAAAATATCAAAAAGAGTATATTGATTGGTTTGCAAAGTTACAGCATCCACAAACTATGGGATATATTTATGGACTTTTTATTTATTTTGTTTTGTTTTTACTATTAATGGCAGCGGTCAGCAATTTTTAGCAGAACTGCGCCATTGTGGTGGACAAATCTGATACTTTTTTGGGACCAGTGACACCAACTCTTAAAAAATGCACTGTCACTGTATAAATGACACTGGTAGGGAAGGGGTTAACATTGGGGCGATCAAAGGGTTAAGTGTGCTCCTAGGGAGTGATTTCTAACTGTGTGGGGGGGGGGGGGTGGACTGACTGGATGAACAAAGGCATCTGTGTCCCTGATTAGCAGGAACACAAGATCTCTCTCTTCCTCTCTGACAGAATGGTGGTCTGCCTTGTTTACATAGGCAGACCGCCACTCTGCCTCCCCTCAACGATCGCAGGTGGCTCCTGCTGTGTCCAATTAGAGTGGGATCGTGGCTCCAGCGGCACACGCGTGCGCCCCCAGAGTCCATCCTAGGAATCACGTACAGGTACGTGATTTGGCGCTTAGGGGCCGCCCTGCCACAGTATATGTAAATGGAACGGTCCTAAAGTGGTTAAAATGGTTGTAAACCCCATTCATGAAATCTGACCTGGGCACATATATCTGTAGTGTTTACTTATCTCTCTCCAAAGCCCTCAGTGCCATGTCTTTTTGCTGCTCTGTTCCTCTGTTATCAGCATGAGAACTTCTGACAAGTTCTCCGACACACGCGATAAAAGCAGCTTGAAATTTGTGTCATGGAGGGAGCTTCGAGATATATTAGCGATTGTCTATTCAGACTGCAGATTTGCAAGTTTCATTGTTCCTCTGCCTATGTGGAGGGGGGGGGGGTGCCTTTCCTCCAATCAGCTCACACACAGTGTATGCCCAGATTCCCCTCCCTCTGCTGAAACAGGAAGAAAGATTTGTAACACAATCTGCACTTTCTAAAGAATATAGAACTGGAAAGACAGCAGATAAACATGTAGAACTTACGTAGGAGGATTTGTTTCATCTCTGTGTATCATCTGAGCCTGTTCACTTCACTGGGTATAGGAGAGGGTTTACATCCACTTTAAGTAAAGTCCACCTGGTCTTTGGTTCTTTGCAGAATCTGATTTTTTGGAGAGTAAGTCCAATCTGATGTTTCAGAGTCGTTGACCCTCATAAATAACTCTTCATACTCTTTCATAGCCTCTATGGTAAGAGCTCAGAGCTGTGGGGGCAGACATATTTTCTTGCAACCTCAATGGCAACTACTGTATCTTAAATAAATGTATATTTACATGTGACAAGATTTCACAATCCGACAACCAACATATAATTTATCAGCATGAAATTACAATTTGTTAGACACCAAATATCATAAAGATCTTATGCATATTCCTATTAGGAAGTCACATTTGTCTAATTAGCCCTTTAGACCTACAATGTAACTCTGTGCAATTCAGCCATTGTAATGTACATGGTAGAGGCTATAATGATGAGAGGGCTTCCCTTACATCTCCTGTCCAAAACCTGGAGTTAATGACAGGGTGTAGCAGGATGAGGAGTGGCGCAGGTGCCTGTGGTAGGTATGGACACTGTGGATGGTCAGATGACAGTCTGGATACCATAGAGATGTTGTGGATGCTGGAGCACAGGAACTCTCAGATGCAGGTGTAGCGATGACACTTTGGACAAAGTGTCTGTCATGTACTAATTTTTTCAGTTTTTGCCTCAGAACAGTAGAGGGGTTCTGAGGGTTAAATGTGTAGGTTTAACTTTGACATCAGTTTGGCTGGGCTGTGTTAGAGTTCTTCCTGGTCATGTATACAGTTAGGTGCACATGACAGGCTCAGAACCAGGCTTGGTTGGACGTTTTAGGTATCAGCTTTCCCGGAGCCAATCAGTGGGTGCGCCGGGCCCCGCTGAGGAGTTTGGGGAAGGGTATTTAAGGTGTGGAAGTCACGTGTTCTAGGTTCATTCGTGAGGCCTTAGCGGTCTGTTCTTGATTCTGGACTGGGGTAGCCCCACGAGGGGTTCCGGTCACAGGAGCATTTGTCACTCCGCAACATGCTTCGGTTGGCTAGCCCCAGTGGACCCGCCTGGTCTGGGGTAGGGATCCATCTGTTCCCGAGTCTAGGAACCGGCTGGTCCGAGACGCAGTAACTGAGGGAGGATTCAAGGCGTCTGGGCGTGCTCTCGGCTTGGAGGGGCACCGCAGCTCATGTAAGTGACCGGGGGAGGACTCTTCGGAGGAGGCCCAACAAGCTGGCATCCTGAGAAGTGCTTGGTTGCTGAGTTGTGAAGGACACTGATGAATTCACGCTTTTTCCAGTACTGCCAAGGAAACAGAGAACGTTTCAGGTACTGAGGAAAAAGGTTCCTGTTCACTTCTGTTACCAGTCACTCAAGGTCAAAGATTTTACAAGTTCTGGATCAAAGTGCTGACTGCCATAATCTCTGGCTAGAGATTTGTTCAGCCTTGAAGTGCCCAGCTGCGAGTGGCTACTCTCTGGGTGGTACTAGAGACTTTCTGATATTAGCGGTTCAAGGTGCCTGAGTTTCTTCACCCTTGCCCTCTGTTCCCATACGAGACTGTGTTGTTGGATGTTACCCCTGCAAATAAAAACCTTTTCTAAAGGACTTTCATGGTGTCAGCGTCCAAAGTGTTGGGTACTAACTCTGGGAACCCCTAGACGTAGAAGAACCAGCCAAGCGGAGGTAACCGGTAAGCCCAAAAGTTAAGGCCGCCTTGCCAAGGTTTATTGCCGCTACACAGGTATTAAAGCTGTAGCCGAAATAAGTCAATGACAAAGGGGCAGCAGAGTTTCTTTGGGTTGGTTTCCTCCTGGTACCTCAGATTCCTATCCGATCCAAAAAAATATACTGGTAGATTAACTGTCATGTGACCAAATTGGCAGAAAAGTGTGTATGCATATTAATTAATCTTCACACAACTTCTATCTTTTGTCTTTCTTAAGAATTTTCTGCGTGGGATTGCAAACAAGAGATTTGTGTGGCTCGGTCTAACGGATTTGGATGGGACCTGGAAATGGGTGGATGGAACTCCTTATGAGGTCACTCCAAAGTAAGACACTGAAACCTCAAATTTAAGAATCCTTCTCGCACATTCCTAAATTTAAGATCTGGAAAAATGATCTGAAAAGGTGGCTAATCCATGAATCCTTGTGCAGAAGTGCATTGTTGAGACTTAAATTAACCTAGCGCTTTACAACACTCTTTCATACAGAAAGCCTTAATGTATGCATGATCTATGGGTTAGTGGGGCTTATCAGAGTCTAGAGGCCACCGTTAAAAATATCGGGGCCTACCCATACTGCCTCCATCCATGTGAATGGGTACATACAGTAGAATTAAAGACATCCAATAAGTCTTTTTTTTTTACAAACCCCCTCCAAAAAAACAAAATACAAAAAAAAAAAAAAGATTCCGTCATTGTAAATCCATAATCAATCATGATGGCCAACAACTGCCAAATTACCGTAATTAAAAACTTGACCCAGTGCATATGGCCATTCCTGATGGTACTGCTCACCAAATAACAGCTCTCCATGCTGTCATCAGCTATATAAGTTAGGTGTCGGGAAAGAAGTGACACCTTTGTCCAAATATGGCCAGTGACCATATTTGGGCAGTGATGTTGCTGCTATCCTAGTTCCTTTTCTTACGTACCCAGGAATTCCCGCCCATGTAAGTAATGTGCCAGAGGTGGTTGCTAGGGACACAGCAGGTGTCAGTACTTCCTGCTTCTTTAGGAATCACTGACAGCAGGAAGCTGGTATATATAGAAGTGGTAGAAATACCACTTCTATAGATGATGCTCACCTCCCACCAAAAGTTTGGGCATTCTTCGAAACACTCTAACAGCCTAGGTCCAGGCCAAACCATTGGCTCATCCCTATTCCTTACATGGCCAATTAGGGCCAATTAGAGATGAGGAATATAACTCCTCACATGCGGTTGGCCACAACAGATCTAACCTTCAGTGGATTGTACGATTAAATTGTAGCATGTGGTCAGCTCTCTTGCAGTCCATCACAGTTGTTGGGCTCACAATTTGAAAATCTAATTTTAAAGCATTTCTTAAGTCCCAGTTCTGTTCACTTTCTGCCTAATCACTATTGTCTCTTCTGTCCTTCAGGTTCTGGGAGGAGGGTCAGCCTGATAATTGGATGGGTCATGGTTACGGAGGAGGGGAAGACTGTGCTGTGTTAAGGCCATCGAGTAATGAGTGGAATGATGGTCACTGTTCCCCGAACTTCTCGTATGTCTGTGAGAAGAAGATTATCTTCTGATCTGCACTGATGGACATCAGAGAACACCTGATATCGCTGTCTGCCTTTTCTCCTTCTCCATCATACTACAGCCATAACAAATCTACTATTGAATAAAATATTGCTGCAGGATATGCTGGGACTTGTTGTTCTTCTAGAATGGGAGGATCTCAGAGCGTCCAATCTGCAGATTTCAAGCTGTACTCCAGCCTTGTCTTTAGTCTTGCACAGCTTTATAGGGTCCTGCATAGGGATGAGCCGAACACCCCCCGGTTCGGTTCGCACCAGAACCTGCGAACTGACCGTAAGTTTGCACGAACATTAGAACCCTATTAATTACAATGCACTCGAACGTTCGAAAACGAAAGTGTTAATTATAACGGCCAATATGCAAGTTATTGTCCTAAAAAGGGGTTTGGGGACCGGGGACCTGGGACCTGCCCCAGAGGACATGTATCAATGCAAAAAAAAAGTTTTAAAAATTGAAGTTTTTTCTGGAGCAGTCATTTTAATGATGCATAAAGTGAAAAAAAAGTGAAATATTACTTTAAATTTCGTACTTGGGGGGTGTCTAAAGTATGCCTGTGAAGTGGCATGTGTTTCCCATGTTTAGAACAGTCCCTGCACAAAATGACATTTGTAAAGGAAAAAAAGCCATTTAAAACTGCTTGCGGCTATTAAAGCATTAACCACTTTCAGACCGGACCATTTTGCTGGTCAATGACCAGAGGTCTTTTTACAATTTGGCACTGCGCTGCTTTAACTGGTAATTGCGCGGTCATGCAATGTTGTACCCAAACAAAATTTGCGTCCTTTTCTTCCCACAAATAGAGCTTTCTTTTGATGGTATTTGATTGCCTCTGCGATTTTTATTTTTTGCGATATAAACGTAAAAAGACCGCAAATTTTGAAAAAAAATGATATTTTCTAATTTTTGTTATTAGAAAAATCCAATAAACTCAATTTTAGTCATACATTTAGGCCAAAATGTATTCAGCCACATGTCTTTGGTAAAAAAAAAGTAAATAACTGTATATTTATTGGTTTGCGCAAAAGTTGTCACATCTACAAACTAAGGTACGTTTTCTGGAATTTACGCAGCTTTTCATTTACGACTGCCTATCTCATTTCTTGAGGTGCTAAAATGGCAGGGCAGTACAAAACCCCCCCAAATGACCCCATTTTGGAAAGTAGACCCCCTAAGGAAATTGATAAGTGGCATGTTGAGCCCATTGAATATTTTATTTTTTTGTCTCAAGCGATTGAATAATGACAAAAAAAAATTTTTTTTTTTTTTTTACACAAAGTTGTCACTAAATGATATATTGCTCACACATGCTATGGGCATATGTGAAATGACACCCCAAACTAAATTCTGCTGCTTCTCCTGAGTACGGGGATACCACATATGTGGGACTTTTTGGGAGCCTACCCACGTACGGGGCCCCGAAAACCAAGCACCGCCTTCAGGCTTTCTAAGGGCGTAAATTTTTGAGTTCACTTCTCACTACCTATTACAGTTTTGAAGGCCATAAAATGCCAAGATGGCACAAAACCCCCACAAATGACCCCATTTTAGAAAGTAGACACCCCAAGCTATTTGCTGAGAGGCATGTTGAGTCCATGGAATATTTTATATTTTGCCACAAGTTGCGGGAAAATTACAAACTTTTTTTTTTTTTTTTTCACAAAGTTGTCACTAAATGATATATTGCTCACGCATGCCATGGGCATATGTGAAATGACATCCCAAAATAAATTCTGCTGCTTCTCCTGAGTACGGGGATACCACATATGTGGGACTTTTTGGGAGCCTAGCCGCGTACGGGGCCCCGAAATCCAATCACCTCCTTCAGGCTTTCTAAGGGCGTTACAGTTTTGAAGGCCATAAAATGCCAAGATGGCACAAACCCCCCCAAATGACCCCATTTTGGAAAGTAGACACCCCTAAATTTAGGGGTACACTAGTGAGACTAGGTAATAAATGGCGGGTGCCCTGAAACTATAAAAAAATAACTAACCAACCAGCGTCACCTGTAACAGTTATATGGTGATCACTGGTGAAAGGGTTAACTAGGGGGCAATCAGGGGGCTTTATACGGTAGTATATGGGGGTCCCTGGCGCTATAAAAAGCTGCGGCGAACCTAAATACCTACCTGCCTAACTAGCGTCACCTGTGACACTTATACAGCGATCAGAAAAATGATCGCTTATTAGGCTGGGTTCACACTGGAGCGATGCAGGAACGCCACGAATCCGCGGCGGGTTCCCGCATCGCATGCCTCCCGGCGGCAGTTTACACTGCCCTATGCGAACTGCTGGGAGTGTCAGTGAAATGTTAATGACACCCCAGATCAGTTCGCATATCGCAGTGCGATCTGCAAACTCGGATCGCATGGTGTGAACACCCATGCGATGCGATTCTGCTGCGGGCCAAAAAAAGGGTCCCGTGCGAATTTGCGGCGGGTGCGATGCGAATTCAGCCATACTATCTGTATGGCTGAACTCGAATCGCACAGAGATCGGATGTGATTTGCACTGCAGTGCGGTGCGAATCACATTCGTTCTCATAAACCGCTGCAATGTGAACCCAGCCTTAGTGACACTGGCGACGGGGGGTGATCACGGGGTTAAACCTTTATTGGGGGGGTTAGGGGGGTACATTAGAACTAAAGGGGGCTAACCCTAACTGCCCTAACAGTTATTACAGTCACAAATGACACCAATGCAAAAAAAAAAAAAAATGACATTGGTGTCACTGTGACTGGGGGGCAGGGGTAATTGGGGGGGGGGGGGTGATCGGGGGGGTGTGAGTGTGCCTGGCATGTTCTACTGTGTAGTGACGTGTTGGTGCAACTCACCGATCCTCTCTCCTCGGTGTCGGAACGAACAATACCGACACGGAGGAGAGATTACATCACTTCCTCTCCTGTGTTTACATTACAGGAGAGGAAGTGATGTCACGAACGATTCCTATTCGTCGGGAGCGATCGCGAGGGGGTGGCCATGAATGAATGGCCGCCCCCTCGTCCGGGATCGCTCCCGAACGAATACCGACCGCCGCAGGCACCGGGCGGGGGCCCGATCAGGCCCCCGACCCGCGGGAAGGCAGGGACGTACATGTACGCCCTTATGCCTGCCCGTGCCATTCTGTCGACATACATCATCGTGCGCCGGTCGGGAAGTGGTTAATTAAGTAATTATTAAGTTATGTCTTGTCCTGGCAATATGGAGGAAAATCTTTGAGAATAATGGCATGTCTACCCCATCACCCCCCTACCCCAGCCCATTACCAGCCCCTTTCGTTCTTGTATGGATATTAAGGGGAACCCTGCATCCAAAATATGTTATGTTAATGCTAGGCAGATGCCTGTGTTGCACAAATGAACTACACAACACCAGCAATGAGGGGGGGGGGGGTAGATTCAGGTGTATGCTGTGCAGGAGGCACACTACACTGAATGAATATTAGGCAGATGCCTGTGTTGCACAAATGAACTACACAACACCAGCAATGAGGGGGGGGGGGGGTAGATTCAGGTGTATGCTGTGCAGGAGGCACACTACACCCACTGTAACAGCGCTAGGTTAGGAAGCAAAGCAAAGCTGACACTGTCCCTGCCTATCCTGCTCTCTCCCTGAACACTACACTCACTGTAACAGAGCTATCTAAAGAAGTAAAGCACAGCTGACACTGCCCTGCCTATCCTTCTCTCTATGAACGCCGCAACACACTACACATGGCCGCTGAGCTGGCAGCCTTATATAGTGTGGGGCGTGTACTATACCCCCTGAGCTATAATTGGCCACAGGCATCCAAACTGTGGCCAATTATGGCTCTCCTCGGGGTCACAGTGCATGCTTGGCCAATCATCAGCCAGCAATGCACTGCGTCTGTCGCAGTGCATTGTGGCCCGTTCGTAACACACGAATTTGATGCGAACGGCCCACAAAGTTCTGTTTTCGCCGAACAGACGAACGGACGATGTTTGATTCGAACATGGGTTCAAATCAAACACTGGGCTCATCCCTAGTCCTGCATTTCACCACACACTGTGAGCTTCTCACAATATGCATTAGAAGCTACAGAGGGTCAGACAGAGTCTTCTTCATTTCTTGGCTGGAGGAGGTCAAGTGTCATCTAGCCCAACCACAATTCATCTGATGGATTTCAGTTCTTTCAACCACTCAGCATTCCACATGGGCTCAGCATTCCACGTGGGTATTATCTTAGGTGCTTCAAATGAGAGTCTGTCTAGGAACACCCACTCTTCCAAACTGCCACCCACCCATCAAGGAATTTTTTAAATATTTATATAACTCCTCCCAAGAGCCAGCCCACTGCCATGGGCGTCCGCAGGTAGGGGCAAGGGGGGTCAAGTGCCCCCCCCCTGGAATTGGGGATCAGATCTTAAATTTAGCACAGTTGCATCGCTATCGGGGCTTCCTGCCCGCTCCGTTCCTTCCCTATTGACCATAAAAAAAAAAAAAAATTGGGCCAATCAAAGGAGACCAGGAGAGGAGAGCATCATCGGACATGTAGTCTCAAAGGTTGGCAGCCCCATTTTCCATAGGGAGGAGGTTACAGCTCGATCAAGAGACAGATTGAGAGACTGAAGCCTGGAAAAAATCTGAGGGAGAGAGTGCTACAGGACAAAGAATGAGGAGTGTGCCGGGCGGAAGCCAGAGAGACCAAGGTACAGACATGCTACACTACTGACCAGAGTTGCCCCCAGGGGACCCAAAGTGATTGATTGTCCAAGCGGAGGGATCACTGCTGTAGTTTCGCTGGGTCTGGTAAAAGGGCCCGTTGGTCATTATCCATTACTTATCTTAGGAACTGTACTACATCTGCAGTCTCTGACCATGATGTGATATGCATGTGATAATGACATTGTTGAAAAGGGAAGGTGCATGGGTGATCCTAAAATGATGCCCCCCCCTGAAAAAAGTTCTGCGGACGCCCATGCCCATTGCTTGCATCAAGACTGTGGGCTCTTGAAAGGACTACTTAGGGTGGTGTGATGTGTTTAGAAAGCTAAGTACAACATCCCGCCAGTCCCTCCCTCCAATCATGAGCTGCCTGCATTGCTTAGTACAGAGACCCAGTGATGCCATCACTAGAGCTAACATAAGGCATAATTAAGGTAATATCCTAATACCTACCCTGCAACAATAGGTAGGTAAAATAAGAGCCTCTCAGTAATATTAGTTGTCACGGCAAAGATAAGATTTCACCCCTTGTAGCAGGGTCGCCATTCTACATTCATGTCAGCGCTTCCTTTATCCACTTTAATACTGGGCGCTTTTATTCCCTACCTGCCCAGGCCAATTAGTAGTAGACATGTGCACTGTCGAAAAATGTGTTCGCTTTTATTTCTTTATCTTTTTTCGTTTTTCGGGTCATTCATTATGATCGGAATTCGTAATTTCTTACATTTGGAAATTCGAAAATATAAAAGAATATCCAAAAATTTGAAAGAATGGAAATCAAAAAATTTGAAATAATAACTAACTAAACAATAATAACTAAGTATAAATTTAGGTATTCTTCACAAACTATAAAATATTTTTTTCACAACTTTATCCCTGACCTGTATGATGTGTCCCTTGACCTTCATGATGCTGTTTGTTCTCTAAACGGTGACCCTACCTCCTCTGACACCACGGGGAAGCCGTGGGAAAGTCCCCGGGCATCAGAGGGGGAGGGGTCACCCAGGTACATCACCGGGTGGCCCACCCTTAGTTATATAAGAACTGTAAAAGATGATGAAGCATCACACGGTGGGAGCCTCCCATGGAGGTGGATTCGAGGCAGATTTTTTTTCCCTTTTTGGTCCGTCGCGGCGCGTAGAAGAAGATGAATTGACATCATATGACATTTTTATTTTTTATTTTTTAATAAAGGACTTGTCCCCAAGCTGTGCCTCGTTTTTAACATTTTGACACTTTTTTGTGAAATGGTAGAGGTACATTTGTACCCGTTACCATTTCACACAGAGGGGAGGCTGGAATCTGGGGGTCCCCTTGTTAAAGGGGGGTTTCAGATTCCGATAAGCCCCCTGCCTGCAGACCCCCACAACCACCGGGCAGGGGTTG
Organism: Lithobates pipiens; assembly: GCF_037356315.1. Classification (NCBI taxonomy): domain Eukaryota; kingdom Metazoa; phylum Chordata; class Amphibia; order Anura; family Ranidae; genus Lithobates; species Lithobates pipiens. Next base: position 651,181,644 of record NW_027507903.1, on the reverse strand, counting down.
TGGAGATGAGGCCCTTGTCCCTATCAACATGTGGACAAGGTGCTTTGGGGGGCTACCCCAAAGCACCCTCCCCATGGTGAGGGCATGAGGCATGATACGGTTCAGGAGGGGGGGTGCTCTCACATACCTGTGGCCTGCCAGGCTGCGTGCTCGGATAAGGGTCTGGTATGGATTTTGGGGGGGACCCCTACACCATTTAAAAAAAAAATGGTGCAGGGTTCCCCTTAATTTCCATATATCTATATTGCCGAGACCCGACAATTCATTACAGTTGCGATCAGTTTTAAATGACAATTTTTCCTTTAGGAATGGGATTTTGCTGTGGTACTGTTCTAAACACGGGAAAAATGTGCCACTTTACAGCCATACTATAGACACCCCCCAGGTATGAAATTGAAAGGAATATTTCATTTTTATTGTTTCACACACAAAAATCAGTGCTCTCGAAAATAAATTCCATTTTTAAAAACAATGTTTGCATTGTCCCCAAACACTTTTTTGACAATAACTTGCATATACAGGTCCTTCTCAAAAAATTAGCATATTGTGATAAAGTTCATTATTTTCTGTAATGTACTGATAAACATTAGACTTTCATATATTTTAGATTCATTACACACAACTGAAGTAGTTCAAGCCTTTTCTTGTTTTAATATTGATGATTTTGGCATACAGCTCATGAAAACCCAAAATTCCTATCTCAAAAAATTAGCATATCATGAAAAGATTCTCTAAACAAGCTATTAACCTAATCATCTGAATCAACTAATTAACTCTAAACACCTGCAAAAGATTCCTGAGGCTTTTAAAAACTCCCAGCCTGGTTCATTACTCAAAACCGCAATCATGGGTAAGACTGCCGACCTGACTGCTGTCCAGAAGGCCATCATTGACACCCTCAAGCAAGAGGGTAAGACACAGAAAGAAATTTCTGAACGAATAGGCTGTTCCCAGAGTGCTGTATCAAGGCACCTCAGTGGGAAGTCTGTGGGAAGGAAAAAGTGTGGCAGAAAACGCTGCACAACGAGAAGAGGTGACCGGACCCTGAAGAAGATTGTGGAGAAGGACCGATTCCAGACCTTGGAGGACCTGCGGAAGCAGTGGACTGAGTCTGGAGTAGAAACATCCAGAGCCACCGTGAACAGGCATGTGCAGGAAATGGGCTACAGGTGCCGCATTCCCCAGGTCAAGCCACTTTTGAACCAGAAACAGCGGCAGAAGCGCCTGACCTGGGCTACAGAGAAGCAGCACTGGACTGTTGCTCAGTGGTCCAAAGTACTTTTTTCGGATGAAAGCAAATTTTGCATGTCATTCGGAAATCAAGGTGCCAGAGTCTGGAGGAAGACTGGGGAGAGGGAAATGCCAAAATGCCTGAGGTCCAGTGTCAAGTACCCACAGTCAGTGATGGTCTGGGGTGCCATGCAGCTGCTGGTGTTGGTCCTCTGTGTTTTATCAAGGGCATGGTCAATGCAGCTAGCTAGCAGGAGATTTTGGAGCACTTCATGCTTCCATCTGCTGAAAAGCTTTATGGAGATGAAGATTTCATTTTTCAGCACGACCTGGCACCTGCTCACAGTGCCAAAACCACTGGTAAATGGTTTACTGACCATGGTATTACTGTGCTCAATTGGCCTGCCAACTCTCCTGACCTGAACCCCATAGAGAATCTGTGGGATATTGGGAAGAGAAAGTTGAGAGACGCAAGACCCAACACTCTGGATGAGCTTAAGGCCGCTATCGAAGCATCCTGGGCCTCCATAACACCTCAGCAGTGCCACAGGCTGGTTGCCTCCATGCCACGCCGCATTGAAGCAGTCATTTCTGCAAAAGGATTCCCGACCAAGTATTGAGTGCATAACTGAACATAATTATTTGAATTTGTATTAAAAACACTTTTCTTTTATTGGTCGGATGAAATATGCTAATTTTTTGAGATAGGATTTTTGGGTTTTCAGGAGCTGTATGCCAAAATCATCAATATTAAAACAAGAAAAGGCTTGAACTACTTCAGTTGTGTGTAATGAATCTAAAATATATGAAAGTCTAATGTTTATCAGTACATTACAGAAAATAATGAACTTTATCACAATATGCTAATTTTTTGAGAAGGACCTGTAAGCCTTTAAAATTAGCACTTTTGATTTTTTATGTTAGTGTCCCATAGACTTTAATGATGTTCTGGCGGCTTTCGGCTTTCACAGAACATCCGAACAACCAAAGTTCGGCCTAAACTTATGCTCGGGCCGAACCATTCGCCCATCCCTACTAAGGACATGGATTACTGCAGTGTTTCTCAAATCCAGTCCTCAGGCCCCCCCAACAGGTCATGTTTTCAGGTTTTCCATTATTTTTCACAGGTGATTTGATCAGTTTCACTGCCTTAGCAATTACCACAGCTGTTTCATCTGAGGGAAATCCTGAAAACATGACCTGTTGGGGGGGCCTGAGGACTGGATTTGAGAAACACATTACTGGAACCATGTCCTGTGGTCTGATTAGACCAAGATAAACGTATTTGGTTCAGATGGTGTCAAGTGTGTGTGGCGGCAACCAGGTACAAAGACAAGTGTGTCTTGCCTACAGTCAAGCATGGTGGTGGGAGTGTCATAGTCTGGGGCTGCATGAGTGCTGCTGGCACTGGGGAGCTACAGTTCATTGAGGGAACTGTACACCAGTCCATCCAGTTCAGTCTGAGTGTATCTGTGTGTCAATACCATTTTCAATATTCCTCTACATTGTGTGTGCTAAGGAACACATCTAAAAGTTTTTTTTTTTAACTTATACACACTCCCCGCTGATACTACCAGCTGTGGAAAGGAGCTCCACATCCTTACCATCTAAGCCCTTGTACACACAGTCAGATATTCCGATGGAAAATGTCCACGTTGTCGGACAATCTGACAGTGTGTGGGCTCCATCGGACTGTTTCCGTCAGAATATCCGACGGACCAAGTTTTAGAGCTTGGCATAAAACTTTCCGACCACATGATTCGATTGGACTTTGTCCGATCGTTTGTAGAGAATTCCGATCGGACAAAGTGCCACGCATGCTCAGATCAAATTCCTAAACCAAAGCTATTGGCTACTAGCCTGAACGTAGTCCCGTCGTAACGAAATAACGTCATCATGTTACGAACGATTGGATTTTCCGACAACTTTGTCTGACCATGTGTATACAACACAAGAGTTGCCATTCAAAGATTGATCATGAACCCCGGCCAAGGAGTTAATAAAAGTTCTGGACATTTTCTAGGCTAATGCCGCGTACACATGATCGGATTGTCCGGCGTACTTAGTCCGGCAAACAATCCGGAGGATAGTCCGGCGGACTGTCTACCGAATGGACTTGGCCACACACGGACACACAGAAAGTCCGGCGTTTGCTAGCGCGATGACGTACAGCACGTACGACGGGACTAGAAAAAGGAAGTTCAATAGCCAGTAGCCAATAGCTTCCTTCTCGTACTTGCTTCTGAGCATACGTCATTCTTATTCCGCCGGACTAACATACTGACGAACGTATTGTCCGCTGAAACCCAAGTCCGGCGGAAAGATTGGATTGCAAAAATACTTTCTAAGTCCGCCGGACTTTACGCTGAGAAAGTCCGCTGAAGCCCACACGCGATCGAATTGTCCGGTGAAATGCGTTTCGGCGGACTAAGTACACCGGACAATTCGATCGTGTGTACGCGGCATTAGAGGCAAGGGATTCTTCAACAAATGACAAGTGGGGACTGAGAAATGTGCTGAGGGACATGTATCAGAAGAAAACATTAAACAAAAAATGTATTTGACAAGAAGCAGCCATTTTAATAATGCTCCCACTGAACCATTAAGGCCCCTTTCACACTTGTGCTACTCCAAAGTCACGCGATTTTGCCGCGATTTCACAGAAGCGATTTCGCAGCCCCCCCAAAATCCATACCAGACCCTTATCCGAGCATCAGCCTGGCCAGTCAGGAAAGGGGGTGGGGACGAGTGAGTGTCCCCCCTCCTGAGCCATACCAGGCCACATACCATCAACATGGGGGGTGGGTTCTTTGGGGCCCCAAAGCACCTTGCCCCCATGTTGATGAGGACAAGGGCCCCATCCTGACAACCCTGGCCATTGGTTGTCGGGGTCTGTGGGCAGGGGACTTATCGGAATCTGGGAGCCCCCTTTACCAAGGGGGCCCCCAGATCCCGGACCCCCACCCTATGTGAATGATTATGGGGTACATCGTACCCCTACCCATTCACCTGGGGGAAAAAGCGTCAATAAAAAAAACCACAGTAGACAGGTTTTTAAAGTAATTTATTAGGCAGCTCCAGGGGTCTTCTTCCAACTTCGGGGGTCTTCTTCTGACTTCTCCGCTCTCTTCTCCGGCTTTCCGTTGTCTTCTACCGCTCTCCGATTCGTCAAAAAAAAAAAGTAGTGCAGGAACTACTTTGCAGTCGGCACGACTTAAATTCGTGCCAATATGAATGGTAGTCATTCAAAATCATGGAAATGACTTGTCATGCGATTTTGCAGTCCAAAATCGTGGGAGAAGTCGTATAAGTGTGAAAGGGGACTAAAAGTACAACATTCCTTTAATTAGAGTGGAACTATACTCATCTTGGCTCTGATGGTGCAATGTCCTGGAGCTCACCGTCAGCCATGGGCGTCCGCAGCAGGGGGCAAGGGGGGTCAAGTGCCCCCCCTGGAATCGCCAAGGTGTTGCCGCCGCCATGCTGCATTTTTTTTTCTCAGTCCGCTGGCAGCTGCACCCTCCGCTCTCTCCTCCTCGCTGGATGGCTGTGTGTTCGGCGGCTGCTCTGTAACACAGTCCTGCCCCTCCCAGACCAGCTCGTGTTATAGTAGAGAGAATCAACGTTCCGCCTATCACATGAGCCGGTCTGGGGGGGCGGGGCTGTGTTACAGAGCGGCCGCCGAACATCCAACGCTGTGATCCAGAGGAGTAGATGCACATCCGTGCCACAGTGCCTGGATAGGAGGATCGAGGGGGGGGGGCTGCAGTGCTCTCCTCCACCACCACACTCTCCTGCCCCCCTGCTCTCCTCCACCACCACACTCTCCTGCCCCCCCCCCAGTGCTCTCCTCCACCACCACACTCTCCTGCCCCCCCTCCGTGCTCTCCTCCACCACCATACTCTCCTGCCCCCCCCCCCCCCCCGTGCTCTCCTCCACCACCACACTCTCCTGCCCCCCCCCCAGTGCTCTCCTCCACCACCACACTCTCCTGCCCCCCCCGTGCTCTCATCCACCACCATACTCTCCTGCCCCACCCCCGTGCTCTCCTCCACCACCACACTCTCCTGCCCCCCCCCCCCCCAGTGCTCTCCTCCACCACCACACTCTCCTGCCCCCCCATGCTCTCCTCCACCACCACACTCTCCTGCCCTCCCCGTGCTCTCCTCCCCCGCCACACTCTTCTGCCCCCCCCAGTGGTCTCCTCCACCACCACACTTTCCTGCCACCCCCGCCCACAGTGCTCTCCTCCACCACCACACTCTCCTGCCCCCCCCCCCAGTGCTCTCCTCCACCACCACACTCTCCTGCCACCCGCTCCAGTGCTCTCCTCCACCACCACACTCTCCTGCCCCCTCCCCCACAGTGCTCCCCACCGCCACACTCTTCTGCCCCCCCCAGTGGTCTCCATCACCACCACACTCTCCTGCCACCCCCTCCAGTGCTCTCCTCCACCACCACACTCTCCTGCCCCCCCTCCGTGCTCTCCTCCACCACCATACTCTCCTGCCCCCCCCCCCCCGTGCTCTCCTCCACCACCACACTCTCCTGCCCCCCCCAGTGCTCTCCTCCACCACCACACTCTCCTGCCCCCCCCGTGCTCTCATCCACCACCATACTCTCCTGCCCCACCCCCGTGCTCTCCTCCACCACCACACTCTCCTGCCCCCCCCCCCCAGTGCTCTCCTCCACCACCACACTCTCCTGCCCCCCCATGCTCTCCTCCACCACCACACTCTCCTGCCCTCCCCGTGCTCTCCTCCACCACCACACTCTTCTGCCCCCCCCAGTGGTCTCCTCCACCACCACACTTTCCTGCCACCCCCGCCCACAGTGCTCTCCTCCACCACCACACTCTCCTGCCCCCCCCCCCCCCCAGTGCTCTCCTCCACCACCACACTCTCCTGCCACCCGCTCCAGTGCTCTCCTCCACCACCACACTCTCCTGCCCCCTCCCCCACAGTGCTCCCCACCGCCACACTCTTCTGCCCCCCCCAGTGGTCTCCATCACCACCACACTCTCCTGTCACCCCCTCCAGTGCTCTCCTCCACCACCACACTCTCCTGCCCCCCCCCCCCATAGTGCTCTCCTCCACCACCACACACTCCTGCCCCCGCCAGTTTTCTCCTCCCCTGTTTTTGCTGCTCTCCAGCTCTCCCCATCCTTCTCTAGCCACCATCCCAGTGCTTTCTCCCCAGTGCTCTCCCCCCTGTCCCCCCCCCAAGTGCTCCCCCCTGTTCCCTCCCCAGTGCTCTCCCCCTCTGTTCCCCCCAGTGCTCTCCACTCCGCCCACTGCTCCCCCCTCTTTTCTCCCCCCCCCCCACAATGCTCTCCACTCCCCCCAGTCCTTTCCCCTACGTGCTCTCCCCCCGTTCTCCTCCCCCAGTGCTCTTCCCCCTGTTCTCCCTCCAGTGCTCTCCCCCCTGTTCTTTCCCCCCCTAGTGCCCTCCACTGCCTCCAGTGCCTTCCACTCCCCCCAGTGCTCTCCCCCAGTGCTTTCTCCCCCCAGTGCTCTCCTCTCTCCCCCTGTTCTTTCTCCCCCAGTGCTCTCCCCTCAGTGCTCTCCACTCCCCCAGTGCTCTCCTCCCTGTTCTTTCTCCCCCCCAGTGCTCTTCAGCTCTCCCCATCACTCTCCAGCCCCCACCCCAGTGCTCTCCAGCCCCCCATTCTCCCCACCCCTGTTCTTTCTGCCCCCTGGTGCTCTCCAGCCCCCCCAGTGCTCTCTACCCTCCGTGCTTTTCACCCCTGTTCTTTTTGGCTTCTCCCCAGCCCTCTCCACTCCCCACCCCTGTACTCTCCACTCCCCCTGCATTTTGCCCCCACCCATGTGCTCTCCACCCCCATAGTGCTCTTCAGTCCCCCGTGCTTTCCACCCCTGTTTTTTCTGGCCCCCACTGGTGCTCTCAAGCTTCCCCCCATTGCTCTCCACTTCCCCTGCTCTTTGTACCCCCCAGTACTCTCCAGCCCCCGTGTTCTCCACCCCTGTTTTTCTGCCCCCCCCAGTGCTCTTCACCACCCCACACTCTTAGCCCCCCCAGTGCTCTCAGCCTACCATGCTCTCTACCCCTGTTCTTGTTGGCCCCCCCAGCGCTCTCCGCTCCCCACCCCTTTGATCTTCACTCCCCCTCGCTCTTTGCCCCCACCCATGTTTTCTCCAACCCCGCCAGTACTCTTTGCTCCCCCTTCTCTCCAACTCCCACTCAGTGCTCTCCACTTCCCCAGGACCAGAGGGCAGGCTGACTGGGGCCGGAAAATGAGGACGGCTGAAGGTCCAGGTGGCCAGGGACCACTCCATCTCACAGCAGACAGATCCTCTGGAAGGTGCACCGTCCCCATCCAAAACGAGAACAGACCCTGCCTGCTGCTGGCCGTCATGGATATCCTGCTGGCATGCAAGGTACTGTACCAAGCATCAACAACACACCTTCCCACAGACAGGGACTGCAGACTGGGACATGGGGCACAGGAGGGGCTGAAATGATGGGCACAGTGAGACTGCATTCACGGCACAGTAAAGCTGCATTTGATGGACACAGTGAGGCTGCATTTGATGGACACAGTGAGGCTGCATTTGATGGGCACAGTGAGGCTGCATTTGATGGACACAGTGAGGCTGCATCTGGTGGGCACAGTGAGGCTGCATTGGTGGACACAGTGAGGCTGAATTTGATGGGCACTGGTGAGGCTGCATTGAGCTCTTGCATGAAGTCTGCAGTCTCTGTCCATCTCCTGTAGCATCTCTGCAGTCTCTGAGGGAGTCTGGAGAGGAGTCAAGAGTGGGAGCACCGCCGGGATGGGGGTCATGGGAGAAGTCAGACTTGTGTGGACTGTGGACAGGAGACTATAGGATAAAACCTCCAAGCTGGAGCCGACTGACTGAGCCCTGCACAATGCACCTGAGAGGAGGTCAGTAAAAGCACTGCCAGGCCAGTCGGGGGGGGGGGGGGGTGTCACTGATGTAAAGGGGGAGTGAATATGATAATGTAAGGGGCACTGATATAAAGGGTTTCCTCCTTATATTAGTAACCCTCCCCCCTTACCTTAGAGTATTCTTTCTGCAGAAGGTGGTCCCCCCCATGTTCTGAGTTCCTGGGGTCTCCCTTGATGATTGATCACTTACCACTATTAACTGGTAAAATGTATGGTTTTTCCCTTTCATGAACAAGAAAATAATGATGTTATGCTGTTGGGCAGGTATTATAATGCTGTGAGGCTGGTATGAAATTTTTTCCAGGGCTGGTTTTTGAAAGCATGGGCATCCGCAAAGTTACTCAGGTGGCTGCGTACCATGCCCATATAGCCTAGAGCAGTGATGGCGGACCTTGGCACCCCAGATATTTTGAAACTACATTTCCCATGATGCTTCACTACACTGCAGAATGCATAAGCATTATGGGAAATGTAGTTCCAAAACATCTGGGGTGCCAAGGTTCGCCATCACTGGCCTAGAGAATGTACATCTTTTTACATTGCAATACATCTGTTGTTGCCATATTTTTATCTTGATGAAAACAGCCAATACAGTGACAGTATGAGATCAAAATATGGCCACAAAAGATGTATTGCAATGGAAAAAGATGTACATTCTCTAGGCTATATGGGCATGGAACACAGCTGCCAGAGTAACTTCCAATACAAAGTGAAGATGAATTATCTCTTATATAACACATATGTATTAACAGTGGAAAGATTTTCATGAGATTGTGGAAAAGGGGAGGAGCATAAGTGGCCTTCAAATGATGCCCCCCCTTGGAAAAAGTTCTGCGGACGCCCATGCCGTCAGCTGCTGACTTCTTCAAGTAGCCGACTTCCGGATATCGAGCACCAGCTGTTTATTGGCCAGGCCAACATGATGTTACTTCTGTGCATGTGCAGGAGTACAGTCGGCTTCAGCATTGCTAAATCCCTACAGTGAGATGCGTGTGCTGACAACATGACAGTTCCCAGCTGCTTTGTTCTGTTTGTAAACAAATGCAAAAGGACAGTTCCCAGCTCCTTTGTAACTGCTTTGTTCTGTTTGTAAACAAATGTAAAAGGACAGTTTCGAGCTGCTTTGTTCTGTTTGTAAACAAAGACAAAATGACATTTTCCAGCTGCTTTGTTCTGTTTCTAAACAAATGCAAAATGACAGTACCCAACTGCTTTGTTCTGTTTCTAAACAAATGTAAAAGGACAGTTTCCAGCTGTGTTGTTCTATTTGTAAACAACGGAAAAAATTACAGTTTCCAGCTAATTTGTTCTGTTTGTAAACTAATGCAAGTGGACAGATCCCATCTCCTTTGATCTGTTTGTAAACAAATGTAAAATATCAGTTTCCAGCTGCTTTGTTCTGTTTGTAAGCAAATACATAATTACAGTTTTCTGCGTTTTTTCAGTTTGTAAACAAAGGGAAACTTACAGTTTCCGTTTGCTTTGTACTGTTTGTAAACAAAGGCAAAATTTAAATTTTCAGTTGCTTTGTTCTGTTTGTAAACAAAGGCAAAATGGCAGTTTCCAGCTGTTTTGTTCTCTTTGTAAACAAATTCAAAAGGACAGTTCCCAGCTCCTTTGTTCTGTTTGTAAACAAATGTAAAATATCAGTTCCCAGCTGTGTTGTTCTGTTCTGTAAACAAAGTCATAATTACAGTTTTCATCAGTTTTTTCCCATTTGTAAACAAAGGCAAAATTACAGCTTTCAGTTGCTTTGTTCTGTTTGTAAACAATGACAAAAGGACAGGTTCCATCTGCTTTTGTGTGTTTGTAAACAAAGGCAAAATGAGAGTTTCCATCTGCTTTGTTCTGCTTGTACACAAAGGCACAATTACAGTTCCAGCTCCTTTGTTCTGTGTGCAAACAAAGGCAAAATGTACTTTCCCAGCTGCATTGTCCTAATTGTCAAAGAGGCATCCAGGGATTCCATTCATCAATTACAGACCCTTATCCTAGACGATAATGGGGGGACCCCCACACAAAAATAAAAAAAATGGTGTGGGGTTCCCACCATAATTCATGCCAGGCCATTCAGGTCTGGTATAGATTTTAAGGAAGAACCTCACACAGAAATACATGAGGTCCCTCCAGAAATCCAAAGCAGACTCCTCGGGCCTGGTTGTACAAAGTGCCCTTATTCATTGACAAAAAAAGTAAAATGGAAATAAATACACATACGTTTTTGACAAGCCATTTAATAAAAAAAAAGTCCTACAATGTACCATCAATCACATTGACCAGTGATGTAGATACCTGACATCCGCTGACCCATTCGAAAGAAAGAAAATCCACTAACAGCTTACACATGTTGGTCCTGGATTCTCCCATCAGCTCTGGTACCCACTGCTAAAATGTAAACAAAGGGGCAGGTGGGTGACATCATTGGCCAAATATGGATATGAACATGGCCATATTTGATCACAGGATTTTTTGGCAGAACAGAGTGCAGAGACCCAGGAACTAAGCACATCTGAGCATTCATAATGGGTACATCAGGTGTACAGACCTGGAAACACAGCAGAGGGATGGTGGGAACCTCTCATAATGGGCACAGCAGGTGTACAGACCTGGAAACACAGCAGAGGGATGGTGGGAACCCCTCATAATGGGCACAGCAGGTGTACAGACCTGGGAACTCAGCAGAGGAATGGTGGCAACCCCTCATAATGGGCACAGCAGGTGTACAGACCTGGGAACTCAGCACAGGGATGGTGGGAACCCCTCATAATTGGCACAGTGGGTGTACAGACCCAGAAACACAATGTATAATATTGCTATGTAATTATTATTCATTTTGGGAGAAGTTTCCATCAAGTCAAAGCAGATAAGATTGAATCTCCAGCACACACAGTAAACGGTTAATTACGATAGTAATGTATTAGGATCTTATATTATTCTTTCCAATAACAGCCAATGATTGACTTCCATTATGGAGACCCAGCCCATCTGTAGACATCTGTCAGCAGAAGGGGGCACAAAGAAGGGAAAAGGGGCAAAAAAGGGGGGCAGCAATGGGACTTTATATGAAACAAGACATTGAGGGTCAATTAAATCAATCAATAAAATAATATTTTATTGGCGATGCACGGGGTGCCTGTGCATCGCCAATAAAATATTATTTTATTGATTGATTTAATTGACCCTCAATGTCTTGTTTCATATAAAGTCCCATTGCTGCCCCCCTTTTTTGCCCCTTTTCCCTTCTTTGTGTCTAAATATCAGGGATGGAGCTCGGTGTACCGGATGGTCACGGCTCATATAAAGTCCCACCTGTATCCTTTCTATATAATCTGTCAGCAGAAGCCACATCTCTTTCTTGGGTCTGCAGTTAACCATCCTCGGCAGAGTTCTGGCACATTGCCGTGATACTTCTAAAACCTTCAATTGTGGAAGTTCAGAGATTACCGCTAGAAATAGAAGTTTGACAAAAATAACATGTGACACTGATATAGAATATGATTTATTTTCTTCCCTCTTTCCTTCCCCTTTTTTCTCTTTCCTTCCCCTTTTGATTGATAAAATTTCTCTTTTTTTTATTTTTATTTTGGCTCTACAGGGGAACAATGCCATACTAAAATGAACATTTGAATGAGTGCTTGCAAATTTGACTCCCTTTTTGGGGAGGATCTTCCTTGTTTCCCTTTTCAATGAATCTATATCAAATGGCTTCAGGGGCGGACTGACCATTGGGCCACTCGGGCACTGCCCGAGGGCCCCGAGCCACAAGGGGGCCCCATCAGGGTTGCCAGCCTCAGTAAAACCAGGGACAGTATGTAAAGATTTTTTTTTTTACATCTGTAAATTTAAATTCCCCCTCCCAGCACAAATTCCCCCAGATCCCCCCTCCTAGCACAAATCTTCTCCCCCCCATCCCTCCACCTAACACAAATCACCCTAAATCACCACTCTTAGCACCCCCCAAATTTTCATCTCCTCCTTATACCCTCCTAGATAGCTATTAGATAGATTCGTATTAGATAGATTTTGTGTTGGCTCACTGTGATTTGTAGAGCTCTGTGTTGATAGGTAAATTTAGTTGCCTGACTGTATTCAGTGCAGCTGCATTATACCAGTAAGGTCTGCTCAGTGTGCTGATAGCTTGAGAAGCTTCTGGATCATAGGTGTTGAGTTATGCAGGTGGCAGCATGAATATTAATTAAAAAAAAATATTAACAAACAAAGCAAAAACAAAAACTATTAAATACTAATGGTTAATAAAATAGAAAAGACCAAAAAAAACAAAACAGGAAAATAAAAATATTGTGGGAAAGGAATATAAGTGTTGCCTGCCTCTACCTGGTGTGTCGTAAACACTGGAGATATAAGAGTTAAAGACACGGTTTTTGGCACCCTATTCTGAGAAGCACTGAATAAGCCACTGGTCACTTTATTCATCTAAGCTCACATAAAGACTTTATCATCTTGTTTTCTTTTTTTTTGCTTAAGCATGCACTGCGTGTTGCACGTTTTATTATAAGAAGAAGAGTTTTACACAAATTTCTTGAGTTTATTATTTTATATTTACTTGAATATTTAAAGCACATGACACTTTATTATCTGGTTATCTCTGCTGCTATATTTAAAGACTGTACACTTTATTCACTTATTTGATTGTTCACGATTTAATCTGTTGGAAGCACTTTATATTTTTGGAATATTTTTATATATACATACTGTGTGTAATATATAATTGTCCAGTTTAGGGTGATTTTACTACACCCACCTAATAGGAGGAGGCATCATCCCTGGTAGTGTGTTATTCAGCACTATTGGTAATATATATTTAAGCACAAGGCACTGCATTTTAGTTTAGTTTAGTATAGTTTAGTTTAATCTTTGCAGGTAGCGCAACACCATTTATTTGATTTTTTAAAGAAATTACTATTGGGGGGTAGGGCTTATATCCCTGTCGGTGGTCTGCTGCAACCTATCCTTAGTAATAGCCTATGCCCTTGTTGATAGCGCGGGGATACCCTAATCTATTCTAGTTCTTTATCCTTTTTGAAAAAAAAAAAAACATACCATAGCTGCTGACTTTTAATTTTTAAGGATGCTCCCCTGTCCAAGGGTCCAGCTCCAAGCTCACCTGAACTGCTTCTTCATTGGACTTAACCCATAGTGATTCAGCACAGTTTAGAAAGAGAGCATAGGTGTGTCGCAGCCTATTGCAATTGGGTGTACAACCCAAAGCTCAAACACACGTGTGTGTGTCTGTATATATATATATATATATATATATATATATATATATATAAATGTAAAATGTATTAAAATATGGACGGTGTCAGTAGGGCAGTGGACGTGTTAGTAGGGCAGAGATTGGTGTCACTAGGGAGGGGACGGTGTCTGTAGGACAATGGATAGTGTCAGCAGTTTTATATTTATTTTTGAATAATTTTATTACAATTTTCGTTTTTTATTATTTTTACAATTTTATTAAGAACCCCATTGAGGGGCTTTGGTGAAATATCAGCAGGGGTAATCTGCACCCCATGGGATGATTCGGGTGTGCCCAGGCACACCCCCCCTGCGCACGCCTATGAGAAAAAAGTCTGAATATCTGGATTTCAGCTATAACTGGCTCCCATCTGGCCTGTGGGGGAATGACGATGGAGCGGGCCTCTCATGAAGCGGGCCTCTCATGGAGCCGGCCTCTCATGGAGCCGGATAGATGCCATATGACATCCTCCTGGATCGCACCCCGCGTGTAGCCATGGGGCGTCCACCAGGCACAGTCAATGACTGATCACTGTACTGGCCTGCTGCCGGTACCATGTGACCGCTGTAACCAACCACAGTAGGTCACATGACAGTTGTAAACAATGGATTGCTTCCTTTTAAGCCATTCATTGTGTATGTAGCCATGCTTTGCTAACTGATGCAATACAGTAGGTTACAAGTAAGAGTTTGGCTCCTTTTCCTTTTTATTTAATGCTATTAAGACTTTTTGTTTGCTTTCATTAAAGCCACGCTCCAAAGCATTGTGGGAGATGCAGTGAATGAGGAAGTGACTCATGTGCTAAAACTCAGTCTTTGAACTACTGACCCACAATGCTCAGTTCGCCTATCCACAATGCCGGGTCACAGAACAGGCTGCTGGGTGGTGACATAAAAGGGGCAGCGCGGCTATTTGTCCAGCCTCTTGGGATGCCATTCAAAGCCTGCCTGCAGAGGGGTCTGTGTGTGACTGAGAGATTGCGGCCTGGAAGGCACAGAATCGTTTGGCCTCTGAGGGGTTCCAGAGCACAGTCAGACTAGCATGCGGATGATCTGGAGGATCCAAAATTTCTAAAGGGTTCCTGCATTACAGTTAAATCAGCCATCAGAAGGAGGGGTGTGGTGTGACAGTGCCAGCTTGGATCGGGACTGAGATACCAGGAAAGGAACTTTGCAAGCATCTGGGCCTGTTGTGGTGAGCGGGCACTTGCCCAGATCAATATTGCTGCGTTACATAGTTACAGACTGCTAATGGGACTTGTAGTCCCACACATGTGTTTCATTCATTCATAGCCTGCATACAGCGGAACTGCAGGATTGCTTTCCATGTGCTATAAATTTAATGTTGCAACACATTCACCGCTAAGGAGGAATTATTATAAGTGCTTTTTGTCCTAAGTACACAACTATCAGCGCATTATTCCTTCTACAATCTACTGCTTACTTGTTTCCCTGTTTGGATTTACAAATACTGCAGTCTAATAATTTGGGCTAGCTGAAGATCAAGAAAATAAGATACTTCTGTCATCTTTCACAGGACATCATAGTTCACTTTGCATTCAGAACATTGCATTGCAACCTAGGGGGAGCCATTGAGTACAGAATATCAATATCGTGTATTGTACTGTTTATGTGCATGGCCTCTCTTGCAGAATTAGTGTGTATGCTCTGGGGTTGGAGGGAAGGCGTTTAGTATGCGGGTTCGGTGTATTGGACGCTTATCCCATTTCTTTCCCATTTGCATACATATCTTATGGTAACTGTTTGATCTACACTCATATATGTAATGTTGTCAATTGTTACTTGCTGTTTATGTTGAATTGCATTTTTCATGTATGTTCAGCATATATTACAGTAAATTTACTTAAATATTCAGCAGCTCGTTATGTGATTCTCATTGATAACATCACTTTACAATATGGAACCCGAGGTGTCAGAGGTAAGAGAGGATCCGCAGAGTTGGGGTAGCCAGTGGGGTAATGAGTTAATCAGCAGCCCTTACGGGGGTACCGCTCCATGTACAGATGTGTTACTAGCTGTGATTGGTCATAGTGATCACATGGTACATTCAGGGTCAATCACAGCTAATCACAACAAAACAAACTACCGTATATACTCGAGTATAAGCCGAGATTTTCAGCCTCTTTTTTGAGGCTGAAAGTGCCCCCCTCGGCTTATACTCGAGTCATCGCTGTCTGCCCGCTCGATCAGCGTGTCGAGCAGACAGACAGCGGCCATTCTATTCAAAAGCCGCGCCTCCGGCTCCGCCTTCGCCTGTGATAGGCGGAACACTGAATTTCCCAGCAGCCTGTGTTCCGCCTATCACGGACATCGTATCATCCTCGTACTACGGACGAGGATGATACGACGTCAGTGATAGGCGGAACACAGGCTGCTGGGAAATTCAGTGTTCCGCCTATCACAGGCGAAGGAGGAGGCGCGGCTTTTGAATTTTACAATGGCCGCCGAAGAGGGCACGGGACGGAGGCAAGGCAAGGCAAGGCAAGGCACGGCACGGCACGGGACGGGACGGGACGGGACGGAGGCAAGGCACGACACGACGGCAAGGCACGGCACGGCACGGGACGGCACGGGACGGAACGGAACGGAGGCAAGGAGGCAAGGCACGGGACGGAACGGAGGCAAGGAGGCAAGGCACGGGACGGAGGCTCGGGACAAAGGTAGGCTGGACACACACACACACACACACACACACACACACACACACACACACACATGGATACACACACACACAGGGATGGGTGGATGGATGGAGACACACACAGGGATGGGTGGATGGATGGAGACACACACAGGGATGGATGGATGGATGGAGACACACACACACAGGGATGGATGGATGGATGGATGGAGACACACACACACAGGGATGGATGGATGGATGGACACACACACACACAGGGATGGATGGACGGACACACAGGGATGGACGGACACACAGGGATGGACGGACACACAGGGATGGACGGACACACAGGGATGGACGGACACACACACAGGGATGGACAGGCATGTCTCACCCTCGGCTTATACACGAGTCAATAAGTTTGCCAGTTTTTTTGGGGGTAAATTGGGGGCCTCGGCTTATATTCGGGTCGGCCTATACTCGAGTATATACGGTATATGCTTTTCTGCGTGCGCATTTTTGATGCGATTTTGATGCATTCTGGTTCATTTGCCCCTTCTTTTTTCTTCACCGTTTTAGTGCATTTTTGATGCATTTTACCACTTTCCAGTACAGTTAAGTACAGAAAAAATGCAGCATGTTCTACTTTTTAAAAAAAAAAATTCTGGAACTGGAACGCACTGGAACTAACCGCACTGAGCTACACCACTTAAAACCATATAACCTACTACCCATGCGTTTTTTGATGCAGAAAAAAAAACACACTGGACTGCATGTGGTGTGAACTGGCCCTCAGTAAAATGCTTGCAAAGCAAGCATAATGTGTAAAAAAAAAAAATAAATAAATAAATAAAATACAGATCACCTCCCTAGGGTAGTACTCGAGGGAATTTTACTATGGTAACATCATATTGCTCTGGTCAAAGTACGTTAAATAAAAAATCATAAATCTTTTTAAATTTTTTCATACTGTCACCTGCCAGTGTCCCTCATCACTGGCACCCCCATTATATGATGATGCTGTACTGCACTGGTGACAGTATGTAAAAAAATAATAATAATCATAATAATTTTTCCCAAAAATTAAGACAAAAAATGACTACTTAAAAAATGTTGCCATGTCTCTTACTAAATACCTTGGCCTGTTTACTTTCCAAAAAGGGCTCATTCGGGGGGTATTTGTACTGTCCTGGCATTTTCGGGGCCTTAAGGAATGAGATTGGCCATCAATACATCAGGATTTATAAATTTGCATATATATCCCGTAGTTTATGGATTCTAATAACTTTCCTACAGACTAAATAATATACACTGATTTGGGTTATTTTCACCCAAGAAATGTAGCAGAATATATTTTGGCCTAAATATATAAAGAGAGATTATTTGTTTGCAAAATGTTATAACAGAAACATTATATATATATATATATATATATATATATATATATAGTAGGGGATCAGAGGGTTAAGAGCTGGCTCATAGGCAGTCAAGTAAAATAAAAGTGTCTTTTATTCAGCAAAACAGCAAAAAAACATAAGACCAGACAGACTTGTCTTATCACACGCTCACAGTTCATCAGCACACAGGCTTAGGCCGCGTACACACGCGCGGACTGTTCGCCCAACTTTGTCCGCTGAACAGTGTTTGGGCGGACAGTCCGCTCGTGTGTGGGCTTCAGCGGACAGTTTCAGCGGACAGTTTGACGAACAAGGTTTTTCGGAAATTCCGTAAAACTGTCCGCTGAAACCTTGTTTGAGCGAACAGTCCGCCCGTGTGTAGGCTTGTTCGTCAAACTAAGTTCCGCGCATGCTCAGAAAGGATTTACACGCCGAAAGTTATAATGCAGTGTATAGGACGTCGTATTCTTCGTCCCGTCGTACGTGCCGTTCACGTCATCGCGCACGGTTTCAGCAAACTGTTCGTTCGTCGTGTGTGGCCATGTCCATCCATGCTAATTTTGAGCGGACTGTTTGCCGAAACTGTTTGACGGACAAAGTTGGGCGAACAGTCCCCGCGTGTGTACGCGGCCTTAGAGGTAACAGTTCATGGCTCCAAACACAGCTACAGTCTTTTTGTGGTTTAAGCTCACCCAGCAGGTCCACCATCCAGCAATGGGCGTTTCCACACAGTGTGCTGCTGTGTCTCTCTCTCTCCTACTCAACAGCTCCACTCTGACACTTTCAGCACACCTGAGAGCCGGTCCACACAGGGGCGACTCAGATCTGACTTCAGGTCGCCCCTAGTCGCCTCAAGTCGCGCTACATGTAAAAAACCAATGTGGATGAGAGCCGCCTTAATGCACACTACTGAAGTCGCTCCGACTTCAGAAAAGGTTCCTGTACTACTTGTATCCGACTTGTAGGCGACTGGTACCCATTGATTTCAATGGAAGTCGCCTCCAAGTCGGATCTCCATCTATATTGAAGCGACTCTCACAGAATTATCAGCTCTCAAGAGGGAACTCCACGCAAAATGTATTAAAAAATCCGCTGTGGGTTCCTCCTCCGGGAGCATACCAGGCTCTTAGGTCTGGTATGGATTTTAAGGGGAACCCCCTATGCTGAAAAAAACAGCGTGGGGTCCCCCCCAGATCCATACCAGACCCTTATCCGAGCACGGAGCCTGGCCGGTCAGGAAGGGAGTGGGGACGAGCGAGCCCCCCCCCTCCTGGACCGTACCAGGCCACGTGCCCTCAACATGGGGGGTGGGTGCTTTGGGGAAAGGGGGCACCCTGCGGCCCCCCACCCCAAAGCACCTTGTCCCCATGTTGATGAGGACAAGGGCCTCTTCCCGACAACCCTGGCCATTGGTTGTCGGGGTCTGCGGGCAGGGGGCTTTAATAAGGGGGCCCCCAGATCCCGGCCTCCCCACCCTATGTGAATGAGTAAGGGATACATCGTACCCCTACCCATTTACCTGGGGAAAAAATGTAAATAAAAAACACAACACAAGTTTTAAAAGTAATTTATTAATCAGCTCCGGGGGTCTTCTTCCGACGTTGGGGGGTCTTCTGACGACTTCTCCGCTCTGTTCGGCCTCTTCTCCCGCTCTCTGGCGTCTTCTCCCGGGCTCCTCCGCTGTTTTCTTGCAGCTCTTTTACTAGAGGAGGAGCCCGGTCTCCTCCTTCCTTCTTCCCTCTTCTTTCTTCCCTCTTCTCTCTTGTTTCTTCTTTCTTCTTCCGATGTTGAGCCTGCACTGTCTTCCGATGTACTGGCTTGTGCGACGTGCGCGGCGACTTATATAGGTATAGGGTGTGGCTGGGTAGAAAAAATATTGGCGAAAAAATCTTAATAGTAAAAATTCCGGCTGTGAAGCAGAGAACGTGCATCCCAGCTGCGCTCCACACAGTCTGTCCCCCGGAAGTGACGTATTGTGCGTGTAAGGGCACTAGTAAAGCACGTGCAGGTATGTTGCTTCTACCTGGGACCCAATAGGTGCATTTAACTAAATAACTTCCTGCCCCCATGCACTATACGGATTGTGGTTCTGTCCTTTTGTCTGTTGGATATTATATCTAACCAATTTTTTTATTCATTTTTTATATACATTTTATTTCTGTATTTGATGAATTTTTTTAGATTTTTTGGTTTGGACCTTTTTTTGGGTTGATTTATACAAGTATTTTTCAATAATAAAAATAATTTTTTGGTGACAAACGTACTGCACTTTGGGAACTGTTTTTTTACCCCTTTGAGGACCTATTGGCCCGTCTTTAACCGTTTTAAAGAGGAATCATCCGAATCATCCGAATTATAAAGGAGTGAAAGAAGGTGGAGGATTTGGCTGATAAGTGGTTGGAGTCTGAGACACTACACGCACGTAACCCCCTGGGGGTACAGGGATCCGGCGAGTGGGGACCCGAGGAGGCGAGCACAGAAGTCACCAACCTTTTCTGAATGAGCACTAAAGTCACTTTATTTTCTACATGTATGAAGAGCTGCTATATACAGACTGTGCACTTTTTATTTAATCTATGAAACTTTGCACATTGCAATTTAAAGAGGGATTCCACCTAAAATAAATAAATATTAAAAGCCAGCAGCTAC
The DNA here is from genome assembly GCF_037356315.1 of Lithobates pipiens. Lineage (NCBI taxonomy): Eukaryota > Metazoa > Chordata > Amphibia > Anura > Ranidae > Lithobates > Lithobates pipiens. The sequence continues at coordinate 651,161,533 of NW_027507903.1, read as the reverse complement.
AAATACTGCAGCTGCTGACTTTTAATAAATGGACAGTAGGGATGAGCTTCGTGTTCGAGTCGAACGCATGTTCGACTCGAACATTGGTCGTTCGTGCGTTCGCCGAATTCCGAACGTTTGGGCCGTTCGCGGCAAAATTCGTGTGGCCCACAATGCACTGCGATGGCGCAATGCATTGCTGTCTCACGATTGGCCAAGCATGCACTGTGACCCCGCATGCTTGGCCAATCGCAGCGCCAGTAGCGGGAAGAGCAATGGTTGGCCACAGGCATCCTGCCTGTGGCCAATCATAGCTCAGACTGTGTAGTGCACGCCCCACACTATATAAAGCTGCCTTTCAGGCGGCCTCGTGTAGTGTTTGTTAGCATCTGAAGCAGTGGGTGTTCTGTGTACCTTCAACACAGTTACACACCAATCGTTTTTGGCTGATTTACTATTTTGCTCTTGTGTAGTGGTTACTGTCTGTGCCCTGACCGCAGTATACACCACTATATTCACCTCACCTATATAGCTAGTGATCTAGCTTTAATAATAGAGCTTGCAGTCAGTAGTGTTAGTGCGTGCTGTCTGCGTGCTCTGTACCCAGTACATACCACTATATACACCTACATAGCTGTTCTCTATTTGAGCCCGATTGGCATTTGCTGGAGTTATTGGAAGTTGTCTGTGCCTCCAGCACAGCACAGTATACATCTGTATATACCCCTTTAACTCTGCTGTTTTCTTGTTATTGTCTGCGTGCCCTGACCGCAGTATACACCGTGATATTCACCTCACCTATATAGCTAGTGGTCCATCTTTAACAATAGAGCTTGCAGTCAGCAGTGTCACTCAGGAGATAGTGCGTGCTGTGTGCCTGCTCTGTACCCAGTACATACCGCTATTATCCACCTACATAGCTGTTCTGTATTTGAGCCCGATTGGCATTTGCTGGAGTTATTGGAAGTTGTCTGTGCCTCCAGCACAGCACAGTATACATCTGTATATACCCCTTTAACTCTGCTGTTTTCTTGTTATTGTCTGCGTGCCCTGACCGCAGTATACACCGTGATATTCACCTCACCTATATAGCTAGTGGTCCATCTTTAACAATAGAGCTTGCAGTCAGCAGTGTCACTCAGGAGATAGTGCGTGCTGTGTGCCTGCTCTGTACCCAGTACATACCGCTATTATCCACCTACATAGCTGTTCTGTATTTGGGCCCGATTGGCATCTGCTGGAGTTATTGGAAGTTGTCTGTGCCTCCAGCACAGCACAGTATACATCTGTATATACCCCTTTAACTCTGCTGTTCTATAAAAAAGGCATCTGCAGGAGTTAGTGGGTGTTGTGTGCCTCCAGCACAATATAAACTACCCAACTACTGTTTTACCCAACTCCCTTCAGGCCATTACCATGTCTGGAAGGCCAGCAAGGAGAGGCAGACAGGCGCGAGCCGATAAAAGAGGGCAAGCAGGCTCTGTGTCTAGAGACAACAGTGCTGGTCGGGGACGCGGTGCATTGTCATCAGCACGTGGCCATGGGACATGCTTGTCCTTCTTTTCTGCAGCTGGACATGTTGAACCGCAACATGCCAACGACTTGGTAGAGTGGATGACCAAGCCCTCTTCATCCTCCTCATCCTCTCTCACCCAGTCTCAGGGTAGTAGAAAAGCAGCTGCCAACACATCGTCGTCCCTCCTCTCAATGTCATCATCAGTGACTCCTTCCCTAGACCCACCACGTCCTCCTGAGGAGTCTCCTGAACTCTTTGAGCACAGTGTTGGGTACATGCTCCAGGAGGATGCCCAGTGTTTGGTGGGCTCTGATGATGACACTCAGCTAGAGGAAGGCAGTAGCGTGAGCACAGAGAGAGGGGATGCTCAAGAAGGACAGCAATCTGGCAGTAATGTTCCACAAGCTGCAGCATACTGCCAGGTTTGCTACAGCGATGAAGAGGGAGGGGATGATGAGGGCACTGACTCCACGTGGGTGCCTGGAAGGAGGGAGGAGGAGGAGGAGGAGGAGGAGGCACATGTCCAACGAGGCAGGATGCCCTCCGGGGGCCAGCTTAGGGGCAGCACACCGACTGAATCACACCGCAGAGCTCCGCCTGCGCAGAGCGCTTCCTCTGCGCAGAGCGCTTCCTCTGCGCGTTATTCTAAAAGTTCTTTGGTGTGGGCCTTTTTTGAGACGAGTGCATCAGATCGCACCGCTGCTATTTGCAACATATGTCTCAAGCGTATCTCACGTGGCCAAAACATCAGCCGCTTGGGCACCACATGCTTGACCAGACATATGTTGACCTGCCATGCAGCTCGTTGGCAAGCATACCTCAAAGACCCACACCAAAGAACAAAGCGGACCTCTTCTTGCTCCTCATCAGCTGGCATCTCCAACCCCACTAGACCTTCAGTCCTCTCTGAAACCTGCTCTGAGAGGAATGAAGGTGTAGAATTAGGTGTGTCACAGCCAAGTGCTTCCGGGAACTCTGCTAGTGGTACATCCACGTCCGATTATAGCAGACAAATGTCCCTGCCCCAGCTGCTGGACCGGCGGAAGAAATTTTCTCCCAGCCATCCACATGCCCAGCGGTTGAATGCTAGCTTGGCTAAATTGCTAGCACTTCAACTGCTGCCTTTTCAGTTGGTAGATTCGGCCCCCTTCCGTGAGTTTGTACAATGTGCGGTTCCTCAGTGGCAGGTCCCCAAACGCCACTTTTTCTCACGGAAGGCTCTCTACCGGCATGTGGAAGGCAATGTCCTTGCCTCGCTGGACAGGGCGGTCAGCGGTAAGGTGCATATTACCGCTGACTCATGGTCCAGCAGGCATGGACAGGGACGTTACCTGTCTTTCACGGCCCATTGGGTCACTCTTCTGGCTGCTGGGAAGGATGCAGGACAAGGTGCAGTAGTATTGGAGGTTGTTCCGCCACCACGCCTCCAAAATGCTACTATTGGTTGTGACACACCTCTCTCCTCCACCCCCTCCTCTTCTTCTTCCTCCACAGCCTCTTCCAGTGCTCTGTCCTCAGAACCAGCGGTGCTCCGTAGGCGTTGCAGGGGCTACGCAAGTACGCAGGCAAAACGATGCCATGCCGTGCTTGCGCTGGTTTGTTTGGGGGACAGGAGCCACACTGGGGCGGATGTTTTATCAGCTCTGCAGGGGCAGGCCGAGAGGTGGTTGACGCCACGCCAGCTTAAGCCAGGAATGGTGGTTTGCGACAATGGCACCAACCTCCTCTCCGCCCTCCGACAGGGACAACTGACCCATGTGCCCTGTGTAGCTCACGTCCTTAACCTGGTGGTGCAGCGGTTCTTGGGCAGGTACCCTGGCTTACAGGATGTCCTGAAACAGGCCAGGAGAGTCTGTGTGCATTTCCGCCGATCATTTAATGCCTGTGCTCGGCTGGCTGAGCTCCAAAGGGAGTTGAACCTGCCCAAGAACCGCCTTATATGTGACATGCCCACCAGATGGAACTCAACATTGGCCATGCTGCAGCGGCTGCACACGCAGCAGAGGGCCATCAATGAGTACCTGTGCGACTACGGCACCAGGACAGGGTCAGGAGAGCTTGGTTTTTTCTCACCACGCCAGTGGGGCATGATCAGGGATGCATGCACTGTCCTGTCACCGTTTGAGGAGGCCACAAGGATGGTGAGCAGTGACAGTGCATGCATCAGTGACACTATACCTCTTGTCCACCTCTTGGAGCATACGCTGCGTGGAATAATGGACAGGGCACTTGAGGCAGAACAGAGGCAGGAAGAGGAGGACTTCCTTGCCTCTCAAGGCCCCCTTTATCCAGACAGTGTTCCTGCTGTGCCACCCATCACACAGGAAGAGGGTGAGGAGGAGGAAGAGGAGGAGGAGGATGATTGTGTCAGCATGGAGGTGGAGGCTGGCACTCAGCATCAGCAGCAGCAGTCTTATAGGGATGATTTACAGTCCCAAGAAACACGTGGACTTGTACGTGGCTGGGAGGAGGTAGCTGCGGATCATGTTGTCCTTAGTGACCCAGAGGACTCCGGACCGAATGCCTCAGCTAACCTACGCTGCATGGCCTCCCTGATCCTGCAAAGCCTGCGGAAGGATCCTCGTATTCTTCGGATCAAGGAGAGGGACCATTACTGGCTGGCCACTCTCCTTGATCCACGGTACAAGGGTAAGGTTGCCGACCTTATCTTGCCATCGCAGAGGGAGCAGAGGATGAGACATCTCCGGGAGGCCTTGCAGAAAGCTCTGTGCAACGCGTTCCCAGAGACTGGGAGATCACAAACTCCTGGTCCTGGACAACGTGTTGCTGAGGCATCAGTCAGAAGGAGCGGTGGAGAAGGTGGCCGTCTGACTGATGCGTTCAGACAATTTTTTAGTCCGCAGCCCCAAGGTATGATTGGTTCCAGCACCCATCGCCAGCGTCTAATTTACATGGTGCAGGAATACCTAGGGGCAAGGTCAGACTTGGACACCTTTCCCACTGAAAATCCTCTGGCTTACTGGGTCTTGAGGATGGATCACTGGCCAGAGCTTGCACAGTATGCAATTGAGCTACTGGCCTGTCCTGCATCCAGCGTTCTTTCGGAACGCACCTTCAGTGCTGCTGGTGGCTTCGTTACCGATCACAGGGTGCGCCTGTCCACCGAATCAGTTGATCGACTGACCTTCATCAAGATGAATCAGTCTTGGATCACCCACAGCTACCAAGCACCTGAAGCTGATGTAACCGAATAATTTTTTTTGAAATACCACATCCCTTCAAGACTGCCTATGCTGATGCTGAGTGACTGTCCTGTTATGTTGATTGTCTATCCTCTTCCTCCTCCGCTGATATGTTGGAAGAACATTTTTGGTTCTGGGTGATGCCAGCAGCCCAATTTTTCTGCCCCTGTTTAACAGGGGCGTTTAAGTACAATTTTTGATGCAATGCTTTGCAGCAGGGCTAATTCCTGCAAAAAAACTAGAGTGTATGGCAGAGGTTGCAGTGTGATGGCACCAGTGCCTAAGGCCCAATTTTTCTGCCCCTGTTCAACAGGGGCGTTTAAGTACAATTTTTGATGCAATGCTTTGCAGCAGGGCTAATTCCTGCAATAAAACTAGAGTGTATGGCAGAGGTTGCAGTGTGATGGCACCAGTGCCTGAGGCCCAATTTTTCTGCCCCTGTTTAACAGGGGCGTTTAAGTACAATTTTTGATGCAATGCTTTGCAGCAGGGCTAATTCCTGCAATAAAACTAGAGTGTATGGCAGAGGTTGCAGTGTGATGGCACCAGTGCCTGAGGCCCAATTTTTCTGCCCCTGTTTAACAGGGGCGTTTAAGTACAATTTTTGATGCAATGCTTTGCAGCAGGGCTAATTCCTGCAATAAAACTAGAGTGTATGGCAGAGGTTGCAGTGTGATGGCACCAGTGCCTAAGGCCCAATTTTTCTGCCCCTGTTTAACAGGGGCGTTTAAGTACAATTTTTGATGCAATGCTTTGCAGCAGGGCTAATTCCTGCAATAAAACTAGAGTGTATGGCAGAGGTTGCAGTGTGATGGCACCAGTGCCTAAGGCCCAATTTTTCTGCCCCTGTTTAACAGGGGCGTTTAAGTACAATTGTTGATGCAATGCTTTGCAGCAGGGCTAATTCCAGCAAAAAAACTAGAGTGTATGGCAGAGGTTGCAGTGTGATGGCACCAGTGCCTAAGGCCCAATTTTTCTGCCTCTGTTTAACAGGGACATGTAATTACAATTCTTGATATAATATTTCACAGGAGGGCCCCTTCCTGTGCCCACCCAGAGTAACTGTGAGGACTTATAGTGTTGTGGCACCAGCACCACAACCACCAAAGGTCAATTTTTCTACCACTGATCAACAATGGCATGTAATTACAATTCTTGATATAATCGTTCACAGCAGGGCGCTCCAGCGGCCACCAAGAGTCACTTTGAAGGCTTACAATGTTGTTGCAAAACCAACACCTTGTTCCGCCATTTCTGCAGAGCATATAGGGCAGGCCCCTACTTTCAAACATCCAATTTACAAACATCTCCTACTTGCAAACGGAAGGAGACAACAGCAAGTGAGATGAAAAAAGATGGACGACAAAACAAATTATACAGGGGTGATAATCCTTCCCTATGTTTTCCAAAAAGCTTAAAAATAGTTTTTTTGACTGGAGCTACACTTTAAAAATGTACCAGTTGAAAATTACAAACAGATTCAACTTAACACAACAAACCTACACAGTCCCTGTCTTGTTTGCACCGCCTGTATACTGCTGTTCTGAGTATATAGGGCCTGGGGGCCACACGCATTTCCTTTTTTTAATATGGGTACGGGGTTCCCCTTAATATGCGTACAAGACCCAAATAGGCTGGTAATGGGCAGGGAGGGATACCCATGCCATTTTTCTGAATGATTTTCAACCATATTGCAGGAACCAGATATAACATTAAAACCGCAAGCAGTTTTAAATGGTGTTATTTCCGTTTAATGTCATTTTGTGCAGGGACTGTTCTAAACACGGGAAACACGTGGCACTTCACAGGCATACTATAGACACCCCCCAGGCACCATATTTAAAGGAATATTTCACTTTTTTTTTTTCACTTTAATCGTCATTAAAATCAGTGCTCCCGCCAAAACGGTAGTTTTTAAAACTTTTTTTTGCAGTGACCCATGTCCCCTGAGGCAGGAGGCAGATCGCCAAACCCTTTTTAGCACACTATCTTGCATATTAGCCGTTAAAATTAGCACTTTCCAATTCGAACGTTCGAGTCCCATAGACTTCAATGGGGTTCTAACGTTCGTGCCGAACGCGGGGGTCGTTCGCAAGTTCTGGTGCGAACCGAACCGGGGGGTGTTCGGCTCATCCCTAATGGACAGTCACCTGTCCCGGGTTCCAGCGATGCCGGTAGCCGAGGCCGATCGATCGCTCGGCTCTCGGCTGCTGCCGTCACCATTCTAGGTGAGGGAATCAGGAAGTGAAGCGAATCGGTTTCACTTCCCGGTTCCCTACTGCGCATGCGCGAGTCGCGCAGCACAATAGGAATTCTCCGCGCTGTCACTGGGACCGTGTGTGTCCCAGCAGACAGCGCGGCAGGACATGATATGACATAGACTCCCACGGGAGTCTATGCCCGGAAGTGGGTGTAAATACCTGTCTTTGACAGGTATCTCCACCCCCCTCCCCCCTGTAAGGTGCCAATTGTGACACCGGAGGGGGGGAGGGTTCCGATTAGCGGAGGTTCCACTTTAGGGTGGAACCCCGCTTTAAGGAACTTTGAGTCCTGCACCATTGCACACTGGTTTGCACATATTTTTGGGATTTTTTTATATTTTTTTTGTTTTTTTCGCACATTTTTTGCATTTTTGCACATTTTGCTGTGGATCATATTTTTTATTAGTGATATTTTTTTACATATTTGGAGACACCTAATGAGGATTGAATGAATTACACAGGGACATTCTGATTGAGGTTTCACATTTTTTGATCTATATAAGAATAATTCTATGTTTTAATTATGTTTTAATTGTGTATTACATCTCATAAGCCTAACTCATCCCAATTACCTAGCACTAGTCCACACTAATAGGGTGTACATAGAGAGCGGTTTTTTTTCCCGGTTTACCCTTTATATCGGTTGTTATGTACCTAAGATAAGGAAAGAGTACACATAACTCTCTTAGCCTCAATTGGACCACATAGTTCTATTTAAGATATACTAGTGACATCTTACTACCGGAGAAGATTCTGTGGCCTCTCCTCAGCATAAGCGGGTCATTGACCTAGCACAGCAGGAGAGATTTCAGAATATTTCTATATATTACGGGCATAGCTCATTAAACATTTTTTTGAGGTAGCGCCTAGGACCCTACTATCATTTTATAAATTAGTTGTATGTCCACGGCCTCTTGTTGGTGGCCGAGGACCTGAGGGACGGCAGTAGGGATGAGCCGAACACCCCCCGGTTCGGTTCGCACCAGAACTTTCGAACAGACCCCAAATTCGTACGAACGTTAGAACCCCATTGAAGTCTATGGGACTCGAACGTTCGAAATGAAAAGTGCTAATTGCAAGATACTGTCCTAAAAAGGGTTTGGGACCTGGCTCCTGCCCCAGGGGACATGGGTCAATGCCTAAAATGTTTTTAAAAATGGCCGTTTTGGCGGGAGCACTGATTTTAATGACGATTAAGGTGAAAAAAAAAAGTGAAATATTCCTTTAAATATGGTGCCTGGGGGGTGTCTGTAGTATGTCTGTAGTATGCCTGTGAAGTGCCACGTGTTTCCCATGTTTAGAACAGTCCCTGCACAAAATGACATTAAACGGAAATAACACCATTTAAAACTGCTTGCGGTTTTAATGTTATATCTGGTTCCTGCAATATGGTTGAAAATCATTGAGAAAAATGGCATGGGTAGCCCTCCCTGTCCATTACCAGCCTATTTGGGTCTTGTACGCATATTAAGGGGAACCCCGTACCCATATTAAAAAAAGGAAATGCGTGTGGCCCCCAGGCCCTATATACTCAGAACAGCAGTATACAGGCGGTGCAAACAAGACAGGGACTGTGTAGGTTTGTTGTGTTAAGTTGAATCTGTTTGTAATTTTCAACTGGTACATTTTTAAAGTGTAGCTCCATTCAAAAAAAATATTTTTAAGCTTTTTGGAAAACATAGGGAAGGGTTATCACCCCTGTATAATTTGTTTTGTCGTCCATCTTTTTTCATCTCACTTGCTATTGTCTCCTTCCGTTTGCAAGTAGGAGATGTTTGTAAGTTGGATGTTTGAAAGTAGGGGCCTGCCCTATATGCTCTGCAGAAATGGCGGAACAAGGTGTTGGTTTTGCCACAACATTGTAAGCCCTCAAAGTGACTCTTGGTGGGCGCTGGAGCGCCCTGCTGTGAACGATTATATCAAGAATTGTAATTACATGCCATTGTTGAACAGTGGTAGAAAAATTGACCTTTGGTGGTTGTGGTGCTGGTGCCACAACACTATAAGTCCTCACCGTTACTCTGGGTGGGCACAGGAAGGGGCCCTCCTGTGAAATATTATATCAAGAATTGTAATTACATGTCCCTGTTAAACAGGGGCAGAAAAATTGGGCCTTAGGCACTGGTGCTGGTGCCACCACACTGCAACCTCTGCCATATACTCTAGTTTTATTGCAGGAATTAGCCCTGCTGCAAAGCATTGCATCAAAAATTTTAATTAAATGCCCCTGTTAAACATCGGCAGAAAAATTGGGCTTTAGGCACTGGTGCTGGTGCCACGACACTACAACCTGCAACGTACAACACGTACAACGTGACTAGAAAAAGGAAGTTCAATAGCCAGTAGCCAACAGTTTCTGTCTCGTAGTTGAATCTGAGCAAGCGTGATTTTTGGCATGTCGGAATTGCATACACACGATCGGAATAACCGATAGAAAGTTATTACATTGAGAAAATTGAGAACCTGCTATCAATTTTTGGCTGGCGGAAATTTGGACAGCTAAATTTCGACGGAGCAATACACTAGCTATATAGGTGAGTTGAATATAGCGGTGTATACTGCGGTCAGGGCACGCAGACAACAACCACTACACAACAGCAAGATCGAAAATCATCCAAAAACGATTGGTGTGTATTGTGTTGAAGGTACACAGAACACCCACTAACTCCTGCAGATGCCTTTATTATAGAACACCAGAGATAAAGGGGCATATACAGATGTATACTGTGCTGTGCTGGAGGCACACACAACTTCCAATAACTCAGATGGCAAGTGGGTTCAAATAGAGAACAGCAATGTAGGTGGATATAGCGGTATGTACTGGGTACAGAGCACGCAGACAGCACGCACAAGCTCCTAGCACTACTGACTGCAAGCTCTATTATAAATGATAGATCACTAGCTATATAGGTGAGGTGAATATAGCGGTGTATACTGCGGTCAGGGCACACAGACAACTACCACTACACAACAGCAAGATCGAAAATCGGCCGAAAACGATCGGTGTGTACTGTGTTGAAGGTACACAGAACACCCACTGCTTCAGATGCCAACACACTACACAAGGCCGCCGCGCTGGCGGCCTTATATAGTGTGGGGCGTGCACTACACAGCCTGAGCTATGATTGGCCACAGGCATCCTGCCTGTGGCCAATCATGGCTCTCCTCGCTGCTGGCGCTGCGATTGGCCAAGCATGCGGGGTCACAGTGCATGCTTGGCCAATCATGAGCCAGCAATGCACTGCGCCATCGCAGTGCATTGTGGGCCGTGAGCGCCACACGAATTTGGTGCGAACGGACCAAAATGTTCGGACTTCGCCTAACGGACGAACAGCCGATGTTCGAGTCGAACGTATGTTCGACTCGAACACGAAGCTCATCCCTAGACGGCAGCAACCTATCACTATCACACACCTTAGCGCAGCTTTTTCCTCTAGTCTTTTAATACCTGAGGATTTACTAAAACTGGAGAGTGCAAAATTTGGTGCAGCTCTGCATAGTAACCAATCAGCTTCCAGGTTTTTATTTGTCTAAGCTTAATTGTGAAATCAGAAGCTGACTTGCTGCAATGCAAAGCTACACCAGATTTTGCACTCTCCAGCACTATTAAATTATTATTATTATTATTCAGGATTTATATAGTTCCAACAGTTTGTGCAGCTCTTTACATAATGAGGGCAGACAGTACACTTACAATACAATTCAATACAGGAGGGATCAGAGGGCCCTGCTCATTAGAGCTTAAAATCTAGAAGGGAAGGTCAAGTGAAACAAAAGGTAAAAACTGTAGAACTGATGAAGAAAATGAAAATACAGTTGTGAGGTGTGGGTAGGGTAGGCTTCTATGAAGAGATGGGTTTTCAGGGATCGTCATAAAACCAATAGAGTAAGAGATAATCGAACAGATTGGGGTAGGGCATTCCACAGGATTGGAAAGGCTCTGGAAAAGTCCTGGAGGTGAGCATTGGGAGGAGATGACGAGGGAGTTAGAAAGCAGGAGGTCTTCAGAAGAATGAAGAGAACGATTAGGTTGGTATTTCGACTAGTGATTTAAACTAGGCTAGTGATGTAGCTTGGGGCTACGTTGTGGATTGCTTTGTAAGCTGTTGTTAGCATTTTGAATTTCATTTGTTGGGTGAGCGGAAGCCAGTGTGAAGGGATTGACAGAGATGGATAGCAGACACAGAGCGATTGGTAAGGTGGATTAGCCTGGAAGGAGCACTCATGATAAACTGAAGGGGGGATAGAATATGTAGAGGTAAGCCAATGAGAAGGGAGTTGCAGTAGTCGGGGTAAGAGATGAATAGGGAGTGAACTAGGAGCTTGTTGTGTCATTGGTTAGAAAGGGATGTATTTTGGAGATGTTGCAGAGGTTAAGGCGGCAAGATTTGGACAGTGATTGGACGTGGGGCTTAAAGAAGAGTTCAGAGTCCAGGACCACACCTAGGACCTTGACATGGAGGAATGGGCTCATAGTTGTGCCATCAATTTTGACAGAGAGATTAGGAGAAGAGGCATGCGGTGGAGGAAAAATTATGAGTTCAGTTTTGGATAGACTGAGGAAGTCATGTGACATAGAGACTGATATATCAGTTAGTAAATTAGTGATATGTGAGGAGACTGAAGGAGTGAGCTGAGTGGTAGAGAAATAGATTTGGGTGTTGTCAGCGTAGAGATGGTATTGGAAGCCATGTGAGGCTTCCAATACCATCAGCTGACCCAGGGAGGAGGTGTAGATTGAAAATAGGAGAGGTCCAAGAACAGAACCTTGGGGGACCCCAACAGAGAAAGGAAGAGGAGAGGTGGAAGTGAAATTTTTAGTAATGCTAAAGGTCAACCCCTATATGGCCAAACCCATGTGGACCCCCTCCATATAATGGGGTTCAGGTGTCTCCAGTAAAGGATACTATTATTAATACATCATACAAAGACTTTGTAGACATTTGTGCTCTTACACTCTTGTGGTAACAGCTTGGTGAAGACCCTTTTCTGTTCCAGCATGACTGTTCCCCTGCGTATAAAGCCAGCTCCATAAAGATATGGTGTGACCAGTTTAGCGTGAAGGAACTGTGAGTGTCCTGAACAAATCCCTGACCCCAACCCTACTGAACAGCTTTAGAATGTCAATTATGAGCCAGGTCTTTTTTGGTGCCCAACATGAGGCCCAACATGTGAGCCAGGTCTTCTCATGCAACATCAGTACCTGGTCACACAAATTCCCACAGACATACTCCAAAGCCTTCTCAGAAGAATGGAATCTGTTGTAAAGGGGGGCAGCTCCATATTAGCTGTCTTAGTTTTGAAATCTAATGTCCAACAAGCTCATAAAGGTGTGATGACTTTTGGTCATGTAGTACAAACCAGTGTTATGCCAACCTGAGGACAAATGTGTCTGCAAACCGCAATTCTCATGATCAATTATAACTGTAGCAGTAATACTCACTGGAGATGAACAGGAAACCTATGAGGACGCCGAGAGCAATAAACAGGAAGATGAGAAGGACCACCAGGATCAGTATGGGACGGCCATGTGTATTCTTGGCAGCTAAAATAATTATAGACACTTAGACAGACACATGTGAACAAGCCGGTAACCATCAACTGTTATATGAAATCCTCGTCCATACACAAAGCCATTCCAGCACAATCCTAAAACAGTGGGGTTTGCTATTCCCATCATGCCACGCTATGGCTCTAGTCAATTGTACTGAGTTATGTGACTCTTATGTCGAGTGCTGTTGAGTTGTCTCTATTCCTCTATAACCTTCTTCAAATAAATACTATTTATGTATTGATCTTCATACTCCAATAATTGGTAAATAATACACCAATGTATGATGACCAATAAGAAGCTCTCATTAATTGGCTTATATTCTTCAGACAAATGCAGCACTTCTTAATAGTCATAAGATTTATAGAGCCAAGGCTACAAAATATTAACAAGCAATTACGTGCAGAATGATGGTGGGTCAAGAGTTGGTCTATCAGTATCCCAGAAAAAAATGCAACAAAAATGTAGAAGCCTAGTGCTCGAAAGCACAGCTAGTACCCCTAGGGATTTAAATCCAATAGACCAAGCAGTAGTTAAAATATATATATATATATATATATATATATATATATATATATATACTTTTTATTGATTTACAAAATACATAGGTAAGTAATGAATATAGCATATAAACAAAAGATACTTGACAATGCTTGATATAGAGCAGGCTTTAGACGGTATGTACAGTAGAGACAAGGTATTGCCAATGTAGATGTGATATACAGGCCTATTGATGGCCAGGCAGATATAGGTGTGCAGGCTCCAGGTCGATTGTGGCTGCAGGAGCTCAGCTGTCTGGTAATAAAGGCCCAAACAGCAAACCAATGACATCAGTATGCACAGAAAAAGAGAGTCTGCCAAGAGAACAAAATGGAGTATAATAAAATGCGGCAATGAAAAAGCCTGAGTATAGTAATATGCAATGGCGAAATTACTGCGCAGAAAGAAGTACTGACCTACGCGCACAGAGTGATGGTAAGTTCTACTTGGGCGGTATGCAACACATGGTATGCTCTTAGCCATGGTTGCAGGACTAATATAGTCAGCAATAATAAGAATCAGTTGTAGACAGGCGCCATCAGGCAGCCTGCTACAGCTGTGGCCTTTGGGGACGGACCTGTGCGCCAATGGCAGCATCAGGTCCGTCTGATGAGATCCTTGACAGGACGGGGTGGGGCCACGCCCACGTCATGGGCGGAGCTCCGTCCCGTGTTGTGACGTCACCGACGTGCGCAACGCCCGGCCGTCCACGCTCCGAGCTGGAGCGCAAACAGGAAGAGCGCAGGAAGACCTGCAACTGACCCACAGGCTCCCCCACACTTTTGTGGGGGCCTGTGGAGTCCTATGCGTGCTGGGCAGACACCAATACGACCGGGAAATAATGATGCAAAAATTATAGGCACAGGAACAAAAAAAAAAGAACAATATTGGTGGGCGGCACAGTGGTGTACTGGTTAGCACTCTCACCTCGCAGTAAAAAGGGTCGCAAGTTCAAATCCCAACCACAACACTACTTGCCTGGAGTTTGCATGTTCTCCCTGTGCCTGCGTGGGTTTCCTCTGGGTACTCCGGTTTCCTCCCACACTCCAAAGACATGCAGGTAGGTTAATTCGCTTCTGTCCACAATTGGCCCTAGTATATGAATGGGAGTTGGGGACCTTGGATTGTGGGCTCCTTGAGGGTGGGGACTGATATGAGTGTGCAATGTACAGGGATAGGGACATTTGTAGACACTCACTCAGGTTGAACTGGATGGACTGGTGTCTTTATTCAACCTTACTAACTATGTAACTATGTATTATGCCTATATACTATGTTTCGAATAAAATACCCCCTGGTGGTGAACTGAGGCTGTGCAGGCCAGTAATGTAGGTACTATATCTCTGTGAAAAGGCAGGCAATCAAAGGAGATGACAGAGGTAACAAAATACATGATGCATAGTTATAAATAAATACATATAGATAATTTAATAGACATAGCAATATATAGCAACAAAATATACAGCAAAAAATATGTATAATATATATGTAACCCTGTAATGTCATACAGGGAAATATAGGCAACAAGATACCTACAGACTGTCAAAAAATAAAATATGAAAATTATTCTCAAAAAGAAAGACTGGAAGTTAAATGACTATAAGAAAAGCAATGCTATCTACCAGACAGAACATTATTATAGATCCAATTCACACACACCTGACTGAAAGCCCTCAAGAAAGGGTTTCAAATTAAATGCCTCGTTGAGGCCAGGGGGTACGGTGGCATTGAGGTGGAAAATCCACCTCAATTCGCTTTGTAGCAGCAGTTTATTGTAATCACCACCTCTGGGGTTAGGGGGGATATGATCCAAAGCAAGAAACCATGTTTTAGGATTATGATCGTGGTTGACTAGGCGTCAATGTCGCCCGATAGGCAAGTCTGGGTCTTTAGTGTGAATGCTGGTAATGTGAAGATAGATTAGTTTCCAAAACGGTAACTTGGTTTTTCCTACATAGTAACAGCCACATTCGCACGATAGGAGGTATACTCCACCTAGCGTACGGCAATTAACATTGTGCTGTGGATAGAAGGGGTGCCCATTGGGTAGGGTAACCTGTTTCTCAGTATTCATTAGACATGGGCGCGGTCAATTAAATATGTTTCGTTCTGTTCCGTTACGGTTCGTATTAAAATGAATTCGTACTTCGTATTTCGTGTCCAAAATTCAATTTCAATTCGTACGAAATACGAATTGTCGGTAGGTTCGTTAACTTGTACGAACGTGCTTTATGATGAATTTAAAGGCAAAAATATACCTCAATATGACAGTCGATGCTGATGGAAGTTTGGTTTTTATCCAAAATACAAAATTCCGTTGAAGAATTTCCTATCCGAAATACGAATTTTCGTTAGATGAGGGGCTCCCACCATCCCTGTGCTGTGCTGACTTCCTCCTGGGGATTCGTAAACAAAAGTTCGTATTTCGTACATAATTCAGACGCATGGCAATTCGTATTTCGGATCCTCCCGAACGTACGAATTTAGGGAAATTCGTACGAATTTAGGGAAATTTGTACGAAACGAATCGCACATGTCTAGTATTCATGTATTTACAGTATCCACAATTGCCACATTGGAAAATGCCACGGAATTTGGTAGCATTAAGAGTGTTTCTGGAATATTCACTGTGGACAAGTTTATCGCATAAAGAAGGGGCTCTATATGTGAGGAGTGGCCGTGGGGGTACAAAGGGTGCAAGGGAATGATCAGTGGTGAGTATCTGCCAGTATTTGGACAGAATATGTTTAATCTGATGATGCTGTGAACAGTACAAGGTGATGAGGCGTAAGGGAGAATGGAGTTTGACCCGTGTTTTTAAAAGGAGATCACTTCTAGATCTAGCCTTGACATTTTTGTATGCGGTTTTAAGTGTTTTGTTGGAATAGCCCCTAGCTAGGAGTCTATTTCTCAAGAGCTTCCTGTTCAAAGGAAATTTTAGTGGAGCAATTTCGTTGTGCTCGCAAATATTGTGCAAATAGGATGGACTGCAATAAAGGTTTAGGGTGAAAGCTGTCTGCTGAGAGAATAGTATTACCAGCAGTTGGCTTTCGAAATAATTTGCTCTGCAGAGAGCCATGGTTATCCTTAATGATGGTTAGATCAAGAAAGGATATAGTGGACAAGTCATACGACATAGTAAAATGTAGGTTGAGTGTATTAGTGGAATTCAAGAAGTGTAAAAATTGATGTAATAGGTCCACAGGGCCAGTCCATAGTAGCAAAATGTCATCAATATAATGATGCCAGGTTGTCACATGGTGACAGAAACAATTTGCTTGTGGGTCTATGAAGAGTAAGTGTTCCTACTCCCCCAAGTACAGATTGGCGTGTGGCAGGGCACAGCACATGCCCATGGCAGCGCCCTGCACCTGGAGGTAGTGGGAACCGCCAAATGAAAAAAAAATATGAGTGAGTATGAATTCTAAGGCCTGAATTATGAACTCGGACAGCTGGGAAGAGTATAACTGACTAGTAAAGAGGAAATCCCGAATGGTGGTAAGGCCTAGGTGATGGGGGATAGAACTGTATAAGACCAAAATGGTCTCATCATCGACGTGGAGGCCCTCAAGGATACAGAGTAAATGGGAGGTATCTTGGATGTAAGAAGGTAACGCACCTACTAAGGGCTGTAAAAGTTTGTCAATATATTTGCTAAGGTTGTCCGTGAGACTGCCACGGCCAGAAACGATAGGTCAGCCAGGAGGTTTTTATGCATTTCTGTGCACTTTAGGAAGTGCGTAGAATGTGGCTTCTCGTGGAAAAGCAGTTTTAATAAAGTCATAAGTGGATTTGTCAATAACATGTTGGTGAAAGGCTGTATCAACCAAAGAATAAAATTGTTGAGCGTACCCCTCAAAGAGGGAACTCGAGGTTTGTACCAGTCTGTGTTAGAGAGAATATCAAGACACATCATTTCATAATCAGCCCTGTTTTGGATGACTATATTGCCCCCCTTATCTGCCAGTTTTATAGCAATAGAGGGATTTTGTTTTAAATTTTGAAGTGCGAGATGTTCGTGGTAACTAAGATTCTTGGTGCTACCATTTTAAACTCTTTAATTCCTGAGTAACCAAACCCCAAGCATACGTGAAATATTCAGGGTTTTGCTCTGAATGCTCTGAATGTTACTCCATCCAGCGAGGGACGAGACAAGGCTGCCCCTTGTCTCCCTTGGTTTTCGCCTTCGCGATTGAACCCCTCGCAGCACGAATCCGAGCAAACCCAAATATCCAAGGCCTGGAGATAGCCTCAACGTCACACAAACTATGTCTTTCCGCTGACGACGCACTCTTATTTGTCACTTCTCCACATACTACTCTCCCGAACCTTATCCAACTCCTAGATAAATTTGCATTGGTCACAGGTCTGGAAGTAAATCAGACGAAGTCTAGAGCCCTCAATGTGTCCCTACCACAAACTGAGCTTAAACTCTTACAAGAAAATTTCCCATTTCAATGGTCCACCACATCTTCACCCTAATTAGGTATTAAATTGACTAGCAATCCAACTGATCTATTCCACGTGAACTACCACCCTATGCTAAACCACCTGTCCTCATTACTCAATAACTGGCAACCCCTATGTATCTCCTGGCTCGGACAAACTGCAGCCGTCAAAATGTCACTGTTTCCCAAGCTCTTATACCTCTACAGAGTCCTCCCAATTGCGATACCCCCTTACTTTCACCGTGCCATACCCACAATCCATTTTACTTCGTAATAAACTGGCTGGAGGTCTGGGGGTGCCCAATTTCTTACACTATTATCACGCAGCTCAACTGGCCCAAATAACACTATACCATGCAAAAACTGAAACCCCTATATGGTTTAGCCTAGAGGCAATAGATCTTTACCCCATCCTAGTATCTAATCTGTTATGGTTACTCACAGCACATGGTCCCATTACAAATCGGCAGAATAGCACGGCTGGTCAAAGTAACGTACCCGTGCGTTACTTTGAAATTCTTGCCATGCACAGGACAGTGCCCACAGGACCAGCGGACTCCATCGCCATGGGGATACCTGCAATCGTGTCATGGAGCTCAAGAACGGGGAGATGCCGATGTAAACAGCATCTCCCCATTCTGCCTAATGACAGGACACTGATCGCCTGTTCCCTGTCATCGGGAGCAGCGATCAGTGTCCACATCACACAAGCCCATCCCCCAGACAGTTAGAAACACTCCCCTAGGACACACTTAACCCCTCCCCACCCCCTAGTGGTTAACCCCTATACTGCCAGTGCCATTTTTACAGTAATCAATGCAATTTTAAAGCATTGATCGCTGAATTGATGCCAATGGTCCCAAAAATGTGTCAAAATTGTCCAATGTGTCCGATATAATGTCGCAGTCAGGATAAAAATCACTGATCGCCGCCGCTAGTAAAAAAAAAATTATTAATAAAAATGCCATAAAACTAAAAAAAAAAAAAAATGCTACAAAACCCCTATTTTGTAGACGCTATAACTTGCACAAACCAATCAATAAACACTTATTGCAATTTTTTTTACCAAAAATATGTAAAAGAATACGTAACTGAGGGAAAAAAAAAATTTTTTTTGTATGTTTTTGGGGGATATACAGTATATTATAGCAAAAAGTAAAAAATAATGCGTTTTTTCAAAATTGCCGCAATTTTTTGGTTTATAGCACAAAAAATAAAAACCACAGAGGTGATCAAATACCACCAAAGAAAGCTCTATTTGTGGGAAAAAAAGGACGCCAATTTTGTTTGGGAGCCACATCGCATGACCCCGCAATTGTCAGTTAAAGTGACGCAGTGCTGAATCGCAAAAAGTGCTCTGGTCAGGAAGGGGGTAAATCCTTCCGTGGCTGAAGTGGTTA